>NC_046323.1:55452503-56056298 GCF_009819535.1 Lacerta agilis
CTCTCTCCAGGATCCATTCCCGAACTTTGTCCGGGCTCCACAATTTGAGTGTATTAAACTCCGGTAGGGTGTATCTAACCAGGATATCAGATAGGTTTTGACGCCAAGTGGTGTTCTTTTGAAGAGAAACAAAGGCTTGTTTGGCCAGTAAGATGTTCGAGGTATTTGCAAGGTTGATGTAAAAACGTAAGAATCTCAAGTGGGCCCTGGCAGACACAGAAGGTAATCCTACCTCCACTCTCAAGTAAGCTGCCGGAGTTCCTTGAGGAAGGCCTAGGATCCTCTTGAGATAGTAATTTTGCAAGATTTCAAGCCATTCCAACAGCCTCTGGTTCCACCCCCAGAGCTCTACCCCATATAACATCTGGGGAATAGCTTTCCCAACAAAAGCTCTTATTGCCGGGATCACCAATTGTCCTCCCCGGGTATAGAAGAAGCTAAGCAGGACACCAATTGTTCTTCGTGTTAGGAGGGTTACAGCCTTAAAGTGGGCTAGCCAACTAGATGTAGCCTGAAATGTAACACCCAGATATTTAAAAAAGGGGCACTGTTCAATTACATGTTCATCTAAAGACCATCTAAAAGTGTGGCGAGCTCTAGAGAACACCACAATTTTTGTTTTGTCGTAGTTTATCTTTAGTGAATTATGAGAACAGTAGGCTGCAATCCCCTCCAACATGCTGCGTAAGCCTCTTCGGGTGAGTGCCATTATAGCCATGTCATCAGCATATAGCAATATATTCAAATGTTTGCCTTCGAGGGCTGGAGCCGATGACTTGTACTTTGCCATGTGCTGGACAATATCGTTTATATAAAAGTTAAAAAGAAATGGGGCTAGCAGGCATCCCTGTTTGACCCCTTTCTCCAATGGCAGAGGGTCAGTAAGATTTCCCGATGGCCCGGTTCTGATTTTAACGGTGGTATCTGTGTGTAGCTCTCTGAGAATTTTTAAAAGTCGTCTATCAATATCTGTTTCATATAATTTTTTCCATAGACTATCTCTACAGATTGAGTCAAAGGCGGATGTCAAGTCTACAAAAGCCACAAAGAGTCTGCTCTTATGCGCTTTTGAATATTTAGCTATCAGGGTCTGTAGTACCATGCAATGACCTATCGTATTGTGTCCCTTCCTAAATCCTGCCTGTTCCTGGTTGAACAGGTTAGAGTGGTCCGCCCAGTCCACCAACTTATTTAGTAGGTAGCGGGTATAAAGTTTGTATGCGATGTCCAGGAGACTTACAGTGCGATAATTTGCTGGATCTTGGGTATCACCCTTCTTGTAGATAGGGGCTACCAAACTTAGTTTCCAGTTTGCTGGAATTTTACATGTGTTATTTATTACCGTAAAAAGTTTGGCCAGAAAGATGGCCCACCATTGGTCATTTGATTTAAACACCTCAGGAGGGATCATGTCCTCACCAGGAGCTTTACCATTTTTTAATGTTTTAATTAGCTGTAGGCACTCTGATTCCGTAACAGGATCCCATCTAGCTAAATAATCATTCTTCAATGGAAGGGGCAGTCTTGAATTAGCAGTATTTGAGGATGTGTATAGCTGGGAAAAGTGTTGAGTCCATACATCAGATGAGATACTGTTGTTTACAATTTTCCTTTTGGATGAGACTCCCTGTGCTATTATGTCCCAAAATTTTCTATCGTCTCGCAGTTTAATCGCCTAAGTTCTGTCCATAATCCCACTGAGTTCAATGGGATCTACTCTCTGGTCACTACTGTGCAGACCATGCAAGCCTTACGAAGTGGGGTGAGGAGCAAATAGGTGAAATTGGAACCACTGGAGATGTTTAGAAATAGGGCTTCTTTTGGGAAGGGGCTGCCCCATTTGTGCTTCTCCAGGGGCAGGAGAATCGCTGCAGGTCCTCTGACGCTCCCTTTGCTTCTTCCTCTCTCCCAGGACCCTGCAGCTTGTTTTGGCTCCTTGACTCCTCTTCAGGGATGAAAGAGACGGATCCTGCAAAGCTGGCGAGGATGGAAGGGGGAAGATGGACGGTTGACCTGATCAGGTTGTCTCCTGCATCCCTTCCCACAACTTCTGAGCTTTCCCTCTCAGGGACCTCTAAGAAATCTGGTGAGTTCCAGGGGAGTAGAGATGGGGACAAGGATGGATGGAGCCAAAGGGGTATTGGGGCTTGCTCAGCTTGGGGGTGGGGGGAGGCAGGTAGGCGGATGGAGATGGAGAAGTGGACACATTTTGGGCTCCTCTACCTACCTGCCTGCACTGCTTGAACCTCCACTGTTTGGATGGACACCAACAGCATCTGGGATTCTGTCATCCCCACTGTGAACCCTGAATGGAGGGATATCAACTGTTTCCTCTGTGGATGTTCTTCATCTATCCATGCCTTTTTCAACAATGATCAGACTTGTCTGAACCTCCCAGGCCTTCTTAAATGTTGTCTTCAGAGCTTTTAGGGAAGTTGAAGTAACTTGTGTGAGGTCTGTTGTTTTGGCTTCTGTCTGCATTTGACTGACTTTGGAGATGAAGTGGATTCCAGGATTGAGCCAAACAAAACCTATCCCAGATAAAAGCCAAGCAATATGTCAGTTAATACCAGCCAACAAAGGCAGTGAAGACTATAGTAAGGCCTCACACCTAACTCTCTTCAGTTGTTTCTCTTTCACAAGGATTTATTAACTTTGTTCAATAATGGATGTGAACCACGTCCCCTTCGCTCTGAGTGATGCAGCTTTGCATGACTTACGCTAACATGGCAGCGTAATGCATTACTGGGGGAGGTGTGAGGTGTTGGTTTTGATGGTTCTGTGTCATCTGCACCCCTGTCCCAGTATGCTGGCAGTGTCGCCCCACTGCTTTAAAGAGTCGGGCACCCCGCCGGCGTGCTGAAATGCTGGGGGGTCGAAGATGCCACACATCGACAATGACATTAAGTTAGACTTCAAGGATGTCTGCTTGAGGCCAAAATGGAGCACTCTCAAGTCTCGCAGTGATGGGGGGTGGGATTTGTTCAATAAACAGGAGTGCCATTTCTTCCGAGGCTCTAATAATCTTTTCTCTTCATTGCAGATGGGAAAGAATTGGAAGGTAGAAACAAGGGGTACCACAACAAAATCCACATAGCAGAGAGTTCCTATATATATTCAGAGTGTGGAGAGAACATCCATCAGATCTCCCAGTCCACCTCCCATCAAAGAAAGAGCTTCGTTCAGAGGGATAGCGTCATTTCATGTGAAAGAACTCACAGTAGAGAGAAATTGTATCAGTGCAGAGAAAGTGGAAAGAGCTTCAGCGAGGGGTCCTATCTCACTTCTCATCAAAGAATCCATACAGGGGAGAAACCATGTAAATACCTGGAGTGTGGAAAGAGCTTCAGTCATAAGCAAAGTCTCACGTCCCATCAAAGAATTCATACCGGGGAGAAACCCTACCAGTGCTTAGAATGTGGAAAGAGCTTTCGTCAAAGCGCACATCTCACTGCCCATGAAAAAATTCATACAGGGGAGAAACCCTACCAGTGCTTTGAATGTGGAAGGAGCTTTAGTCACAGTTCAGGTCTTACTTACCATCAAAGAATTCATACAGGAGAGAAACCCTATAAATGCCTAGAATGTGGAAAGAGCTTCAGTCTCAGTCACAGTCTCACTGCCCATCACAGAATTCATACAGGGCAAAAACCCTATCAGTGCTTGGAATGTGGAAAGAGCTTTAGTCAAAGCGCACATCTCACTTCCCATCGAAGAATTCATACAGGGGAGAAACCCTATAAATGCCTAGAATGTGGAAAGAGCTTCAGTCTCAGGCAGAGTCTCACTATCCATCAAAGAATTCATACAAGGCAAAAAACCTATCAGTGCTTGGAATGTGGAAAGAGCTTCCGGGAGGTGACTATGCTCTCTTCCCATCAAAGCATTCATACAGGGGAGAAACCTTTTCAATGCCATGAGTGTGAAAAGAGCTTTCTTCAGAGAGCCACTCTCACTGCCCATGAAAGAACTCATACAGGTCAGAAACCCTATCACTGCTTCGAATGTGGGAAGAGCTTCAGTCAAAGCTCAAATCTCAAGAAGCATCAAAGAATTCATACTGGGAAGAAACCCTATCAGTGCTTGGAATGTGGGATGAAGTTCAATCGAAAGGATAGTCTAAGTGCCCATCAAAGAAGTCATACAGGTCAGAAACCATATCAGTGCTTTGAATGTGGGAACAGCTTCAGTCAAAGCTCGAATCTCAAGACCCATCAAAGAATTCATAAAGGCGAAAGACCCTATCAATGCCTGGAATGTGGAAAGAGATTCAGTCGAAAGGATGGTCTCAGTTCGCATGAAAGAATTCATACAGGAAGGAAACTCTATCAGTGCTTCGAATGTGGAAAGAGCTTCCGGGAGGGGAATAAGCTCTCTTTGCATCAAAGAATTCATACAGGGGAGAAACCATATCAGTGCCTGGAATGTGGAAAGAGCTTCCGTTTCAGGGAGAGTTTCATTTCACACCAAAGAATACATACAGGGGAGAAACCTTATCAGTGCCTGGAATGTGGAAAGAGCTTTCGTCAGAGAGGTGATCTCACAACCCATCGAAGAATTCATACAGGGGAGAAACCATATCAGTGCATTGAATGTGGTAAGAGCTTCACCAAAAAAGCAAGTTTCACTTCCCATCGAAGAATTCATACAGGGGAGAAACCCTATAAATGCCTAGAATGTGGAAAGAGTTTCCGTCTCAGGCAGAGTTTCACTTCCCATCAAAGAATACATACAGGGGACAAACCCTATCAGTGCTTGGACTGTGGAAAGAGCTTCAGTCGGAAGGATCATCTCACAACCCATCGAAGAATTCATACAGGGGAGAAACCCTATCAGTGCTTGCAATGTGGAAAGAGCTTCACCCAAAAGGGAAGTATCACTTCCCATCGAAGAATTCATACAGGGGAGAAACCCTATAAATGCCTAGAATGTGGAAAGAGCTTCAGTCTCAGGCAGAGTCTCACTACCCATCAAAGAATTCATACAAGGGACAAACCCTATCAGTGCTTGCAATGTGGAAAGAGCTTCAGTCGGAAATATCATCTCACTACCCATCAAAGAATTCATAGAGAGAAGACCAAGAAAGAAAAGTAATAAAGCAAAAATTATTAAGCAACCCGTATGAAACACAGTTGTATGGGAAAGAGAATGGGGCGGGGGAGAATAAATAAAAATACCCTTCATCACGTTTGCATCATATAACAATAGAATGGGAAACACCACAGATCTATTCAAGAAAATTAGAGATATGAAAGGAACATTGCGTGCAAAGATTACCATAATAAAGGACAAAAGTGGTAAGGACCGACAGTGAGGGGGGAAAGTATTTAATTCCCTGCTAAATTTACCTGTTTGCCCTCTGACGAATAAATGACCAGTCCTTAATTTTAATGATAGTTTATCGTAGCTGTGAAAGACAGAATAACAACAGGAAAACCCGCAGAAACCCAGAAGACAAAAGTCAGAGATTGATGTGCATTATAATGAGTGAAATAAGTATTTGACCCCTTTGCAAAAGATGACTTAGTACTTGGTGGCAAAATCCTATAGTGGCAATTGCAGAGGTCAGATGTTCCTTGTAGGTGGCCATCAGGTTTGCACACATATCAGGAGGTATTTTGTCCCTCTCCTCTTTGCAGATCCTCTCCAAGTCAGTAAGATTTTGAGGGTGATGTGTAGCTACTCAAACCTTCAGCTCCCTCCACAGATTTTCGATGGGATTAAGGTCTGGAGACTGGCTAGGCTCTCCAAGCCCAAATTCCAAACAAATAAATCCGAGTGCTTTACTCATGATTGTCCTTTACTTTAATTCCTTTTTAAACGAAAAATCCGCCGCTAACAGCCGCCAGTCCAGAAGCTTTGCAATGAAGAAGGTAGCTATGTGAGTCCACAGTACTGTATCAAGCTGGGATTATAGGTAAGACCTCTCCCTTACAGCAGGCGCTTCTAATCTCAGCTTGTTACATACAGTGAAGATACCAGGTAGCCTGACATCTGGCTGATTGATAGGGGATCAAATACTTATTTCTCTCATTATAATGCACATCAATCTCTGACTTTTGTCTTCTGGGTTTCTGGGGTTTCTCCTCTTGTTATTCTGTCTCTCACAGCTACAATAACCCTACCATTAAAATTATGGACTGGTCATTTCTTCATCAGAGGGCAGCGATGGATACCGTAATTGTGGGAATATATGCTCCCAGTTAGAGGACATCTGAACTTTTATAGGGAATATAATGTTAATGGGAGTTCTAAATGGGGCCGTTTCATTAGGTTAGAACAGGACAGTATGGAGGGGAAACTGCCTAATTCCTTTTAGCACACGACAAGAAACACGGAATTAATGGACTTATGGAGACTGAAACATCCATTAGACAGGGAATATACATTTTATTATAACGCTAAAAACTCAGCAAGTAGAAGAGATACGGTGTGGGCAACAAAAGAACTGGCTCTTTTGTTGGAAAGTGGAAATACAACTGAGAATAATCTGAGACCACTATTCAATATCAGTTATATTTCAAGGGGAACAATTAATGCATAGAAGATGGAGACTAAATGAAGCTTCCGGGAGGGGGTCAAGCTCACAAGCCATCAAAGAATTCATACAGGGGAGAAATCTTTTCAATGCCATGAGTGTGGGGAGAGCTTTCGTCACAATTCCAGTCTTGCCTCCCATCTAAGTACTGTATTTTTCGCTCCATAAGACGCACTTTTTTTCCTCCTAAAAAGTAAGTGTTACGGAAAGTACCGGGTAGAGGAGGCTCAGCTCCCGGTCCTACGGAGGAAGCCCGTGGTTCGCTGCGGAGGCAATGGAGACCAGCCGGAGATTGGAGCAAAAGCAAAGGAGTTTATTGCGCAACAAGGTTCAGGAGGATCCGAACCCCGAACAAAGGGTGTCCTGGACTTTTAAAAGTTCCCGCGATAGCCCAGAATACATAGCGAAATACATCACAGAAACGTCAGAAATGGGAGGAGGGAGAGGAGGTTCTAGTGGGATTTTACATATAGGAAAAACAAGTTTTGCATATCAGGAAGGATGGCAGGAACCGGTGAATGGATCTAGGGTGGGTGTAATACACATTGAAAGTTTCCACTGTGGCAGGACAATAGAACGCTCCTAGGAGGATGTCTGCTGCCATGGTAACTGATGGATGGGTGCTTGAATGGATTACCGGGAGGGGTGCATTTCCTCTTGAGGACGTGACTCGCTGCTTAAGGGATTATGGAAGCTACTGAGTTGAGAGTCCAAAAATTATGCAGTATCGAAATAATATACTTCTGATGATCGGAGGATGGCGGGGACCGAGGGGTTAGAAAGGTTATTTTATAAGGAGCAGATAGACACTCGAACCAAGCAGATCGGATAATGCGTTGCTGAGATATTGATTTTTATGTTATTTTACTGTCTGAGCTGTCAAACTGCCCACCCACAGTCTAAATAAGTCCACTTGCAACATTGTTGCAGTTCATAATTAATAGTTTCCCAAACTGGATACATTTTGGTTTCAGTTCCATTGTTCTCGCAGCAGGGAGCCTGTCAATACCCACTTAGCGCTCAGTCAAGCGTGAAGGTGATGATTGAATCATAGTAGCTGAGCTGAACGTTCCATTTTGCAGGCTGAGCTGAATGCATGCTCCTGATTGGTGGGTTTGCCGCTCATTGAGAAAATGGAGCGTGTACGGAGCGCTGTTTGACAGGAGCGCTTTTCCAGGGGCTTTTCGGAACGCAGATTTGGGGTTTTGGGGAACCCTTCATCGCGAGGGTTTTATGTGGTGCTTGTGCGACTTATATGTGTGTGTGGGGTACCCGCTCATCGTCGGGGGGGGGGGGGCGGCAAAGAGAAGAAAGAGGCTTCCAGGTCCCGCATTTGGCAGCGCGGGAGTCCCGCGAGGAGGCTGTGCGGTGGGGAAGGTGGCGGCTGGAATTTTCCTTATCATAAGGGAAATATCTGTGCGTCTTACGGAGCAAATGGTGGTCCCTGGAGCCGAATTGCCCAGGTGCCAAAAGCAGATTATGCTTTTTAAAAAAAAAAAAAAAAAAGAGAGAGAGAGAGAGAAAAGGGTGTTGAAAGGACCCCACTCAGCAGCTGATCAAGAAGAGATTGGGAGAGAGATCAGAGTCCCTGGCTCCCATTCAGCCCCATCCCTTTGCCCAGGCCTCCATTGTTGAATGTGCTGCAGAGGGAGGTTGTTTGTTTCCCCAGCGACATGTGACTGCCTGATTAGATTATCTGTCTTGAAACTGTAAAAACAGCTCGCTTTCCTTAAGAAGCTGCAGAAATGTGAGTTGAACCCCATAAAAATGGGGCTTTCCCTCTTTGCTTTCCCCCCTTTGCAAAAAAAGCTGCAACACTTTGAGCTGATCCTAAAAAAAACAGGGCTTTTCCCTTTGCAAAAAGCTCCACAAATTTGAGCTGATCCTCAAAAAAACAGGGCTATTAGAGGAGGAAAACCAGAAAAATTTTTTTTATTGTTTTCTCCTCTAAAAATGAGGTGTGCCCTATGATCCGGTGCGCCCTATGGAGCGAAAACTATGGTATTCATACCGGGAAGAAACCCTATCAGTGCTTGGAATGTGGGGTGAGGTTCAAACAAACGGATTCTCTCACTACCCATCAAAGAACTCATACAGGTCTGAAACCATATCATTGCTTTGAATGTGGAAAGAGCTTCAGTCGGAAAGATGGTCGCAATTCACATCAAAGAATTGATACAGAGGGAAAGCCAAAAAAAGAAAAACAATAAAGCAAAAATTATTACTGGTAAATAACCCTTACAAAACACAATTGTTTAGAAAAGAGAAAGTGGGAGGGAGAAAAACTAAAAATATCCTCTATCACATTTTTATCATTTATATCCTGTCATTCATCAACCCATAGAAAGGCAGGCTCCTCCAGCTCTCCCCTGGGTGCCCCCTTCTCCCCGTCTCCCACCCTGGGAGATCCTTCCCTGTGTTCCTTGCTGGTCCCTCCCCCCTCAACTCTCCTCTTCCTGTATGTGTCCTCCTTAATTCAAAATAAAGCAATCAATATAAAAGATAGATGAAAAGGAAACTCCCATCTCTGTCTGAAAATCATTTGTATCAACAATTATCTTCTTTCTTGTAGTTTGAATCCATTGCCCCGTGTCCGCTACTCTGGAGCAGCAGAAAACAACCTTTCTCCCTCCTCTATGACATCCTTTTATATATTTGAACATGGCATCTTCATTCCCTTTCCTCAGAGTTTTCCTCATAAGAGATCATAGCTTGCATTGTTAACAGTTTCAGCAATTGCATTGCATCCCCTTTTGCTGGCTGTACCTTTTTCTCTGCCGATCATTCCCACGCCTGCTCAACACAACCTTCTGCCTCTCCCAGCGACTCCTCTCCAACGACTCCCAGCTTATGACCCACACATTCCCCTTGGTCTCTTTTCTGGGACCCGCTTTGTCTTCAATGCCAAGGCACTCCATGTCTGGATGGAGAGCAGAGCTGCAGAAGCTTTTTTGGAGTGGATGCATCTGGTTCTCAATAAATCATGCAGAGGCAAAGGTCCTTGGCAAAAGAACAAATTTTTACTAAAGGTTTTTCAGCTTTGTTACTGAAAAAAAATTCAGGAAACTCAGCAGTAAGAAAAACCTGCCCACAGAGCTGACAGATTTATATTTCTGGCTCAGTGTGACCTTGAGAGAACAAAAGGGAAATCACAATATATCCAGCTGCCTCAGCAGAAAAGAAAAGAACCTTCCGGAAGGAACTAGTATTTTCCGGTTTCTGCCCTCAAGACTTTAGCCATGACATTTTGCCCCACTTTCAGAAGAGCATCTTTGTCTCCCTAGCTTCTGTGGCAACACTTTTTGGGATGTGGTTCTTTGCAGGCACATTTGTATTTCAATAAAGGCCTATCTTTTTGAATTTCTCCTACATACACATGACTGAATTTAAATAAATAAATAAATATGAATGATTCATAATGAGACTGAAACAATAATTTTTTTGGTAGCAACAACTTTAAAACATTCAAAAAACCGAATCAGCAATCAATTTTAAAAGAAATTTTTCATATCGTGAAGTTCAATTTACAGAAGGTGGGGGGGGGCAACATGCCCAAGCAGAGCCCATGTTTTTAACGGGATCCTTATTAAATTTGGGAATGTCTGCATTCCCACATTTGGGAAACCCTGAGAATGTGGGACTCAAAAGGCCCACGGGGGAGCCATAGCGTCTCTGGGACCGGCTGCGGCTTCCAGAAGAAACAACATGGCGTTCCCGCCTTTTTTGGAAAAGGGCGGGAAACGCCATCTCCTTGCGATGTTGCCTCACTGGGCTCCTCCTGGGCTTGCCTGGCCATGGGGGGGGGATCCAGCTGCCCCAAAACAATGGGGGGGGGAGAGGAACATGAAGAGAATGAAGAAGCCTGGAGGGGGAGCAGCCAAGAGGGAAACTCCCTCAGGAAACAGAGCGAAGGAGAAGACAGGCCAAGGGGAATCTGAAAGGGGATTGGCCTGCTGTCCAATGGAGAGGCTTCTGATTGGTGAAGCCCTGCTCTGGGGTGGGAAATGGGGTGAGATAGTTATAGGAGCGCAGTTAAAACTGATTTTCTGGGAGGAAAAGGATGGCAGGTGTCACTCTTGCTTTGAACTGGAAAGAGTCCCAGAGGGAGGGGCTGCCCTGAGCAACATGCGCCCCCCCTCCGTTCCTCCCCCATCCTCGGCTTCACATTTCCTGCCTGTGGTGATTTTACGGGGGGGGGGGGGCTTCCATGTCGGCCCCACTTGAGCCCCCTCCCCCCCCCACTCGCTGAGCTCTAGTGTTTTTCCCCAGGGGGTGTCTTGATGGAGCCATTTCTTAGCCCAAGGCACCTCCTGCCAATAAGGAGACTTTCGCCTCTTCTCCATCCCAGCCTTTCCTTGGGATCCAGCAGCCTGGAGGCACTAGGCTCGGGGAGGGGGAGAGCCAAGGTAACACCCCCCCCCATGGCCACCCCTGTCTCCCTTGCGGTTGGTCTGCTTAGATGTGGAGAAAGAGGGCGGGAGGGAAGGAAGGGGGGCAGCCCCTTGAGCGCAGGCGCACAAGCAGGAAAAACTGCAGGGAGGGGGGATTTGGTGCCCTCGGCTTGCCAAGGGTTAACAGAAGCAGAGCTGGATTCCTAGAAAGGACAGGAAGTGAAGGTCCTCCGTCGCCAAATTCCTTCCCTCCCTCCCACATCCCTTCCGGCAAGCAGAGGGGAGGCTGCTTTCTTCTCTCTTCTTTGCGAAAGCTTCCTCGGTGAGTCTCCTCTCTCTTCCCCTTGAGGGTGCAATGGGGAGAAGGGGGTCCCGGGGGTGCAGGGAGGTTGCATGGGGGTCCCTGTTCAGACCATGCATTGGGGTGGGGGGAGACCCCTAAGTCAGGGAGAGGAGAGTCATGGCATCATGGCAGAGGGCAAAGGAGACGCAGCAGCGAAGGGGAGAAATTGAAGGCGACGCCGGAGGAGTTTGGGCGAAAGGGGCGGAGGGGAGTAGGCTGGAAAGGGGGAGGCAAAGGCGGGGAGAAGGGAAACGTAACACGGAAGGGTCAAGGAGGCCAAAACAAGCCGGGGAGGGAAGATGGGGCGCCGGGGGGTGGAGGGACTCCCTCTCCGGCTCGCTCCGTCCTAGCCTAAAGGTCATAAAGCACCTATTATTATTATTATTATTATTTTATTATTATTATTTTATTATTATTAAAATTATATCCTGCCCTTCATCTAAAGTTTACAGGGCGATTCACAACATAAAAATGCAAAATTAGAACTCTAAATGCATAATAAGACAAAGACAAACCACAAACCTATTTAAAAGGCCATAATATATTAACCGGCCAAAGGTTCAGTTATAGAGAAAGGTTTTTGTCTAAACGGTCTCAGTCCTGTATACCTGAAGGAGCGTCTCCACCCCCATCGTTCAGCCCGGACACTGAGATCCAACGCCGAAGGCCTTCTGGCGGTTCCCTCACTGTGAGACCCAAAGCTACAGGGAACCAGGCAGAGGGCCTTCTCGGTAGTGGCACCCACCTTGTGGAACGCCCTCCCATCAGAGGTCAAAGAGATAAATAACTACCTGACATGACATGATTGCAGCCCATCTTATGCACCGTTGGCTCAGGAATAAGTCCCGCTGATTATGATGAGACTCTCAGGCAAGTAGATTGCTGCTGTGCAGTCCTTCTTTTTAAATAAATGTTTTCCTTTTCAGATAATACAGAGCATGATGAAATTCCATTAAATAAAACCTCCCCTTCAGTAGTTTCAAGCACTACTACACTTTAGTGAGGCAGCACCTTTTTGTTTTTGTGTTTTTGGTAAACAACTTTGCAGGTTTTTTAAAATAAATTTTATTAAACAAATAAACAATAAATATAAATAAAACAACACAAGCCAAAACAAAACCCATCCTGTAGATTTAAGTATCTGTCCCCAGTGGCCTACCTGTTATCAGAGGCCCAGAATCCACATTCCTTTGTAACAAAATTTGAAATAAAGTCAAAACATTTTGCAGGCAAAAAACAAATATCAATGTTGGGGGGGGGTCCCTGTTCAGATCCTGCTTGGCGGGGGAAGACCCCCAAATCAAGGAGCAGAGGGTCCTCCCTTGTCCTCTCTGCCAAGCCAGGGAGGGGGTGAGTTCGCAGGAGGTCTGCAGCTCTGTTCTTCCCTTGCATCCAGATGCTGCCTTTCTTTTTGGGGAGGGGGCTTTGGGTCAAGGAAAACTGGGCATGCAATAAACCCCCTTCAGATCTGTGGATAAGTCACCTATGTTAAGAGGGGCTGCAGCCAGACAGGAACATTTGCACATGGGAGGAGCACAGGGAGAAGAAAAGCCCTTCTGGACCACTTTCTGTGTCCCAAATGCAACAAAACATGTCTCTCCCCTATTCAGGCTAAACAAGTAGACGAACTAATGTGAAAGCAAGTCAGATCTATCCTCAGGAAATGCTAAAGCAACTATAAAAGACTCCTTCTCCCAACCTTCTGGGACAAATGAGGAGGGATTATCAGTCATTGGGTGGCTTGTACTCATAACAGAGGACATGGGACGTATAAAATCCTTTCCATCCTGACAGGTACTTTTAAAACCTGGAAAAAAATCTAACAACAGTGTCTGTGGGTTTTGATAAACAAGAAATGGAAATTTGTGTTATTTCAAAAGAGGCTAGTCCTATCGATCTGCCCTAAGCCTTTGGGAATCTTGTCACAAGAGGAGCACAAAGCTCACTTCTGGAGTTTTTTTAAAGGGTATGCATGCCTGGTGTTCTTAAGACACCACAGATTTAGGACATGTGGAAGATCTATACTTTGATGGCTTCCATGCCAGGGTGGGGCCCACATTTTGAGACTGGAGCCTTGCAAAGATGGTGTATAAACACAGACAATATCTAAGGAGGAGTGGTGTATTCGTCCCATGATATTTCAACAATGTGGCATCACCAGCTCCTCTGCTTCCACATACAGATTTGATCCCCATAGAACCCCTGACAGAAGCAAATAGGGCCACAACATCTGCCTGGGTTGCAATGAGAGAGCTCAACGAGCGTCAACAAGGCTCTCCATACAAAGCACCTTTTTTACTGTCCCCGCTCATCGGATTAACCGGGTTCATTACAAGATAGGTGCCCCGTGGTTTTGTATACAATGTAAACAAGCCAGACAACTTCTTGGTGCCATTTATAACGAGTACAAAGCCACTGGAGCGGAAGTGCTTCCTAAGGAATATTACCAGGCAAAAATAGTGTTTAAACAAACGCAAAAAAGGGCTAAACAGGAGTGGCAATCAAAGCGATGGCAGGAACTAGTGGCTGTCTCTAAGTCTTGGAATTCCCACCAATTCTGGGCTCTAGTTAATAGTAAATCTAGAAGATGCCCATTAACAGTTATCTCTGCTCCAATATGGGAAGACTATCCGAGGAGTTACTTTACTTTACCAATTACTAACATTGATTTAAAGGATGATCTTTATGATCACCTCCCCTTCTGGCCAGCCATTGACCCAGATGAAATTTTAGATAACATCTCTGAATTCAAAACCGGTAGAGCTCCTGGCCCCGACTTGATCCCAGTGGAGTCTATAAAAGTCCATGCAGAATGGTGGGCAAAAGTTCTAGCTATCACGTTCGATGCCGTGAACAACAGTGGTAAGATTACAAAAATATGGAAGGAGACAATTATTATTCCGATCTTTAAAAAGGGTGCACCAGAAAACCCAGAGAATTAAAGGAACATCAGTTTAGTGTCCATAATTGGGAAAATTTACGCACGCTACTTGCAAAAAAAGCTTACAAAATGGGTGGAAGATAATAAATTGATTGGCTTTGAACAGGCATGATTTAGACCCAATCAATCCACCACTGACTACGTGCTAATTTTACATCACTTAGCTCAAAAATACTCTTCCCCAAAAAGAGGACAACTTTGTGCGGCCTTTATTGATTTAAAGGCCGCTTTGGATAGCATCCCCAGAGAACTATTGTGGGAAAAATTAGCCCGATGGGGAACACACAGAAGGCTTTTATGGCTGATAACTCAATTACATAGCGGATCGGCTGCCAGGGTGAGACTTACTCCTGCTGGCGACCTTTCAAATTCGGTTCCTATCAATAAAGGAGTGCGCCAAGGATGTATACTTGCCCCATCTCTTTTTAATCTTTTTATTAGTGACATGAGGACGCCATTGATAGAATCACAGGAAACTATTCATGCCCCACGTTTAGCCCAATATCATTGTCCCCTTTTACTTTATGCGGACGATGCGGTGGTCCTATCCTTTTCTAAAGTTGGCCTAAGGAGAGCATTAAATATTTTTGATTCATATTGCAAATCCAATCTTCTTACGATAAATCATGCCAAATCTAAAGTTTTAATTTTCTCCAAAAGCCGGAGATCTTATAACTGGAAAATAAATGGAATACCCATTGAGCAAGTTTTAAAATTCCAGTATTTGGGAGTTTATTTGCAATATAACATGGTCTGGAAGGCACATCTCACCTATACAGTAAATAGAGCTAAAGCATTTTCATTTGCGCTTTTGCGTTTCTTCTTTTCAGATGGAGCCTTTCATATCCCATCTGCACTAAAAGTCTTTAACGCTAAGGTGATCGCCACATTGGCTTATGCGATCCCATTATGGGGGGCCTTTTGTAAACCTTAACCCTTTGGAGACAATCCAAAACCAGTTCCTGAGACGGTTATTAAAACTACCCAGATGCGTAAGCAATTCGGTGATACGTCTGGAATTGAATATAACATCACTCGAAAGCACCCTATGGAAATGCATGTTTAGTTATTGGTTGTCATTATGGCATAGACTCCCTAACCTTTATCTACTGCAGTGTCTCTGGAGAGATAACTTTCCCAGCCCTTGGGCGAAAATTATACATTCTAAACTGGTGTCCCTTGGATTATCTCCATCTGAACTACTGGGAATGGATTTAGGCCCTGCCAAGAGAGCTGTTAATATAAGGCTAAAGGAGGTTGATCTCCAGCATAACATTCTGACAGGAGGTGGCACTTGTTCACCAACAAACCTGGGGTTAGCACCAATAACGAAATTACCATCTTACTTATCTTCTATTTCTGTTGCGGCGCATAGGTATGCCTTTATCAAGGCCAGATTCAATGCCTTTCCTTCTAATGTCATGGGCAACAGACTGACGGAACCCAGGAGGCTAAATTAATTCACTTATTGAATGATGAGGAACCGAGAAGATTTCTTACAGTCGCTAGATTTTTGATAAATGTCCTATCCCAGAAAAAGAGAAATGGGTAACTGCACAGTTTCGATACTTTAACTAATACTAAGTATCATTAAGAGGAAATTAAGTTACTAATCAACTCTTAAATTAAGTTTTAGCTGAATCCCTGTGCTGTATATGTATTAACTAAATTGAGGTAAAATGTTGTTCTTGATGGGTTGCTTAGATTTGATATTGTTTAAATTGCAGCAGCTGCTGCCTCGTGTTTTTTTTTTTTTTAATTGTCTTATGTCGAGTTGTTTTAAATTCTATGTTTGGTTTGCTTGTCTGATTTGTTCTTGATATGGGCCAATGGCCGTAATAAATTTTACTACTACTACAAAGCACCTAGCATGAAGGCACCTACATGTAATAGCTACTCGTCTATTTTCTGCCCATGCTCTGGGATTGCAGTTTTCAGGCTTGGGGACAGAATGGTGACTGGTTTTTGCACCAAGTTCTGTCCATAATCCCACGGAGTTCAATGGGATCTACTCTCTGGTCACTATTGTGCAGACCTTGCCAGCCTTACGAAGTGGGGTGAGGAACAAGCAGGTGAAATTGGAACCACTGGAGATGTTTAGAAATTGGGCTTCTGCCCCATTTGTGTTTCTCCAGGGGCAGGAGAATATCTAGGGCAGGAGAATCCCTGCAGGGACTCTGAGGATCCCTTTGCTTCTTCCTCTCTCCCAGGACCCTGCACCTTGTTTTGGCTCCTTGACACCCCAGGAAGGATGAAAGAGGTGGATCCTGCCAAGCTAGCGAGGATAGAAGGGGGAAGATGGACAGTTGACCTGGTCAGGTTGTCTCCTGCATCCCTCCCCACAACTTCTGAGCTTTCCCTCTCAGGGACCTCTGAGAGATCTGGTGAGTTCCAGGGGAGTGAAGATGGGGACATGGATGGATGGAGCCAGAGGGGTATTGGGGCTTGCTCAGCTTGGGGGTGGGGGGAGGCAGGTAGGCGGATGGAGATGGAGAAGTGGACACCTTTTGGGCTCCTCCACCTCCCTGCCTGAACCTCCACTGTTTGGATCGAAACCAACAACGTCTAATTCTAACATCCCCACTGTGAAACCTGAATGGAGGGGTATCAACTGTTTCCTCTGTGAATGTTCTTCATCTATTCAGGCCTTTTTAAACAATGGCTGAACCATAGAATCATAGAGTTGGAAGAGACCACAAGGGCCATCCAGTCCAACCCCCTGCCAAGCAGGAAACACCATCAAACACCTGCTTGGCAGGAAACACCATCAAAGCAGGCCTTCCCTCACAGGCCTTCTTAAATGTTGGCTTCAGAGCTTTTAGGGAAGTTGAAGTAACTTCTCTGAGATCTGTTGTTTTGGCTTCTGTCTGCATTTGACTGACCTTGGAGATGGAGTGGATTCCAGGATTGAGCCAAAAAAAATCTATCCCAGATAAAAGCCAAGCAATATGTCAGTTAATACCAGCCAACAAAGGCAATGAAAACTATAGTAAGGCCTCACATCTAACTCTCTCCGGTTCTTCCTCTATCACAAGCATTTATTAACTTTGTTCAATAATGGATGTGAACCACATCCCCTTTGTTGGCAAGTGTCCCGCCTGGGGTCAGTTGTGATACTGCCCCGAGACTGGAACAAAGCCTTGTGCACATTCCCGGCTATGTGAGACCGGTGGCACATTCAATATGCGATTGCTCTCCAGTGTGAAGAACAACACACACAAGCCATTAAAGAGGCTAAACTATTTATTATAGGTAGAGGCAGAATATGTCTCTGCTAGCCAGCTCAGATATTCAGAGCTGTGCATAAAGCACGTCCAGCATCTGAGCCAGAACTGAAAGTAAAGTACATTAACATCACGTGTGAGAAAGCTGCTAGGACTTGAGGCTTTCTCACAGCATAAAAACAGACACGTCACATCAGCCTCACTGCTACATGTTTTGCAGCTCGGTCTGTACAAATATCCCAACACCCTTCGCTCTGAGTGATGCAGATTTGCATGACTTATGCTAACATGGCAGTGCATTACTGGGGGAGGGGTCAGGTGTTGGATTTTATGGATCTCTGTCATCTGCGCCACTGTCCCAGTATGCTGGCAGTGTCGCCCCACTGGTTTAAAGAGAGTCAGGCGCCCCACCGGTGTGCTGAAATGCTGGGGGGTCGAAGATGCCACACATCGACACTGACATTAAGTTACACTTCAAGGATGTCCGCTTGTGGCTGAAACAGAGCGCTCTCAAGTCTCACAGTGAGGTGCTGGTGGTGGGAGTTTGTTCAATAATCTGGAGCGCCACTTCTTTCTGAGGCTCTAATTAGCTCTCTCTTCATTGCAGATGGTGATGAATTGGAAGGGAGAAACAATGGGTACCACAACAAAATCCACATAGCAGAGAAGTCATGTGACTATTCAGAGTGTGGAGAGAATATCTGTCAGAGCTCCCAGTCTACCTCACATCAGAGAAAGAGCGTCATTCGTAGGGATAGATTCACTTCACGTGAAAGAACTGACAGTAGAGAGAACTTGTATCAGTGCAGAGAATGTGGAAAGAGTTTCACTCGGAAAGGCAGTCTTGCTTCCCATCAGAGAATTCATACAGGAGAGAAACCGTATAACTGCATGGAATGTGGAAAGAGCTTTACTTGTAGCTCCCATCTCACTTGCCACCAAAGAATTCATACAGGAGAGAAACCCTATCAGTGCTTGCAGTGTGGAAAGAGCTTCAGTCGGAAGGATCATCTCACTTCCCATCAAAGAATTCATACAGGGGACAAACCCTATCAGTGCTTGGAATGTGGAAAGAACTTCAGAAAAAGCTCCCATCTCAGTTCCCATCAAAAAATTCATACGGGGGAGAAACCCTATCAGTGCTTCGAATGTGGAAAGAGCTTCAGCGAGGCGTCCTATCTCACTTCTCATCAAAGAATCCATACAGGGGAGAAACCATATAAATGCCTGGAATGTGGAAAGAGCTTCAGTGATAAGCGAAGTCTCACGTCCCATCAAAGAATTCATTCAGGGGAGAGAACACATCAGTGTTCAGAATGTGGAAAGAGATTTCGGGATGAGATTAAGCTCTCTTCCCATCAAATTGTTCATACAGGGGAGAAACCCCATCAGTGCTTAGAATGTGGAAAGAGCTTTCGTCACCGGCTGAGTCTCACATTCCATCAAAGAATTCATACAGGGGAGAAACCCTATCAGTGCTTAGAATGTGGAAAGAGCTTTAATCAAAGCACACATCTCACTTCCCATCGAAGAATTCATACAGGGGAGAAACCCTATCAATGCCTAGAATGTGGAAAGAGCTTCAGTCTCAGGCAGAGTCTCACTACCCATCAAAGAATTCATACAGGGGACAAACCCTATCCGTGCTTGGAATGTGGAAAGAGCTTCCGGGAGAAGGCTAAGCTCTCTTCCCATCAAAGAATTCATACAGGGGAGAAACCTTTTCAATGCCATGAGTGTGAAAAGAGCTTTCGTCACCGAGCCACTCTCACTTCCCATCAAAAAATTCATACCGAGAAGAGACCCTATCACTGCTTGGAATGTGGGATGAGGTTCAAACGATCGGATTCTCTCACTGCTCATCAAAGAACTCATACAGGTCAGAAACCATATCAGTGCCTTGAATGTGGGAAGAGCTTCAGTCAAGGCTCAAATCTCAAGACCCATCAAAGAATTCATACAGGGGAGAAACCCTATCAGTGCTTGGAATGTGGAAAGAGTTTTCGTCAGAAAGGTGATCTCGCTTTGCATGGAAGAGTCCATACAGGGGAGAAACCCTATCAGTGCCTGGAATGTGGGAAGAGCTTCAGACTCAGTCACAATCTCACTAAGCATCAGAGAATTCATACAGGAAGGAAACTCTATCATTGCTTCGAATGTGGAAAGAGCTTTAGTAACCCTTCCCATCAAAGAATTCATACAGGGGAGAAACCATATCAGTGTTTGGAATGTGGAAAGAGCTTCCGTTTCAGTCAGAGTCTCACTACGCATCAAAGAATTCATACAGGGGAGAAACCTTTTCAATGCCTGGAATGTGGAAAGAGCTTTCGTCAGAGAGGTGATCTCACAACCCATCAAAGAACTCATACAGGGGAGAAACCCTATCAGTGCTTGGAATGTGGAAAGAGCTTCAGTCGGAAGGATGGTCTCACTATTCATCAAAGAATTCATACAGAGGGAAGACCAAGAAAGAAAAGTAATAAAGCAAAAAATTGAAATAAAGTTGTATGAGAAAGGGAAGGGGCGAGGGAGAATAAATAAATAAAATACCCTTTATCACATTTGTATCATATAACAATAGAATGGGAAACACCAGAGATTCGTTCAAGAAAATTGGAGATATGAAAGGAACATTTTGTGCAAAGATTACAATAATAAAGGACAAAAGTGGTAAGGACCTAAAGTGAGGGGAAATAGTATTTGCCCTATGACGAAGAAATGACCAATCCATAATTTTAATGGTTGGTTAATTTTAGCTGTGAGAGACAGAATAACAACAGGAAAACCCCCAGAATCCCAGAAGACAAAACTCAGAGATTGATGTGCATTATAATGAATTAAATAAGTATTTGATCCCTTTGCAAAAGATGACTTAGTACTGGGTGGCAAAATCCTAGGTGGTAATTACAGAGGTCAGATGTTTCTTGTAGGTGGCCACCAGGTTTGCACACATCTCGGGAGGTATTTTGTCCCACTCCTCTTTGCAGATCCTCTCCAAGTTAGTAAGATTTCAAAGCTGATGTGTAGCTACTCGAACCTTCAGCTCCCTCCACAGATTTTCAATGGGATTAAGGTCTGGAGACTGGCTAGGCCACTCCAGGACCTTGATGTGCTGCTTCTTCTTTTTTAAAAATATTTTTTATTGCCTATCTTATTATAAGACAACCAGAAAACACAAAGAAAACTCATACATTTCACAGACCATTATATTGACATTTTCCATTGTATGAGGATTTTCCCCAATCCCCTCCTCTGAGCTTCATTGTCCATTTAACTCCTATTGCAGGTTCTTCTAAACTTTCAAATTATAAAATTAATACTTTACAAAACATCAAATTATATAAATTACCAACAACCTAGCTGTACTTCCTTAAGGGTGTTCTGTATTCCAAACCAGATATGGATAAAACAAGTAAAGAACTATCGACCAATCTCGCTATTGAATGTGGATTACAAAATTACAATGTGCCCCATGATATTCTTGTAAAGAAGCTGGTAAAATGTGGGCTAGACAGTGCTACCATTCAGTGGATTGGTAACTGGCTGACTGACCGAACCCAAATGGTGCTCATCAATGGCTCCTCTTCATCCTGGAGAGAAGTGACTAGTGGGGTGCCACAGGGTTCTGTCTTGGGCCCAGTCTTATTCAACATCTTTATCAATGGCTTGGATGATGGGCTTGAGGGCATCCTGATCAAGTTTGCAGATGACACCAAATTGGGAGGGGTGGCTAATACCCCAGAGGACAGGATCACACTTCAAAATGACCTTAACAGATTAGACAACTGGGCCAAAGCGAACAAGATGAATTTTAACAGGGAGAAATGTAAAGTACTACACTTGGGCAAAAAAAAAATGAAAGGCACAAATACAGGATGGGTGACACCTGGCTTGAGAGCAGTACATGTGAAAAGGATCTAGGAGTCTTGGTAGACCACAAACTTGACATGAGTCAACAGTGTGATGCAGCAGCTAAAACAGCCAATGCAATTCTGGGCTGCATCAATAGGAGTATAGCATCTAGATCAAGGGAAGTAATAGTACCACTGTATTCCACTCTGGTCAGACCTCACCTGGAATACCGTGTCCAGTTCTGGGCACCACAGTTCAAGAAGGATACTGACAAGCTGGAACGTGTCCAGAGGAGGGCATCCAAAAAGGTCAAAGGCCTTGAAACAATGCCTTATGAGGAACGGCTTAGGGAGCTGGGTATGCTTAGCCTGGAGAAGAGAAGGTTAAGGGGTGATATGATAGCCATGTTCAAATATATAAAAGGATGTCATCTAGAGGAGGGTGAAAGGTTGTTTTCTGCTGCTCCAGAGAAGTGGACATGGGGCAATGGATTCAAACTGCAAGAAAGAAGATTCCACCTAAACATTAGGAAGAACTTCCTGACAGTGAGAGCTGTTCGGCAGTGGAATTTGCTGCCAAGGAGTGTGGTGGAGTCTCCTTCTTTGGAGGTCTTTAAGCGGAGGCTTGACAGCCATCTGTCAGGATTGCTTTTATGGTGTTTCCTGCTTGGCAGGGGGTTGGACTGGATGGCCCTTGTGGTCTCTTCCAACTCTAGGATTCTATGATCCTCCTCTGGGTCATTCAGATGTGCATTGGCAAACTGCAGACTTCAATGCCAAGGCGCTCCATATCTGGATGGAGAGCTGAGATGCAGAAGCTTCTTTTTTTGGAGTGGATGCATCTGGTTCTCTATAAACCACGCAGAGGCAAAGTTCACTGGCAAAAGAACAACTTTTTACTAATGGTTTTTCAGCTTTGTTACTAAAAAAAAACTCAGCAGATGTGAAAGTAAGAAAGGGAAACCAACCCACTGAGCTGACAGATTTATCTTTCTGGCTCAGTGTGAACTGATAACAAAAGGGAAATATATCCAGCTGCCTTAGCAGAAAAGAACCTTCCAGAAGGAACTAGTATTTTCCGGTTTCTGCCCTCAAGACTTTAGCCATGACATTTTACCCCACTGCCAGAAGAGCATCTTTAGCTCCCTAGTTTCCGTGGCAACACCTTTTGGGATGTGGTTCTTTGCAGGCACATTTGTATTTCAATAAAGGCCTATCTTTCCACTTGGAGACTTCCTCCTTTTCTTTTGGATTTCTGTGGGTAGCCTCCAGTCTAGGATCCTCTTTTTGAATTTCTCCTACATACACATGACTGAAAATGATTTATAATGAGACTCAAACACAATTTTTTGGTAGGAACAACTCCTTAAAGCATTCGAAAAATGAATCAGCAATAAATTTTAAAACAGATTTTTTTCATACCGTGAAGTTCATTTTACAGAAGGTTGGGGGGTGGCAACATGCCGAAGCAGACCCCATCTTTTTCACGCGATCCGTATTAAACTTGGGAATGTCTGCATGTGATCCCATCTCTATAGCTCATATATAAACAACACAGAGAAGGAAGGAACCTCCTTCCGCACCCCAAGGTTCCTTCAAGGCCTTGGGGAAGGAAACAGAGTCAGGCTCTGCTTGCTCCCCAGGGCCCTGCAGGGGATTCAGGGTGGGGGAGCCTGTTTCTTCCTCTGGCCATTGCAGCCCCCTGGATGCCTTGGAAGAAAGGCAGGAGACCCTCAGCAGAGAACAGCCAAGTTTGGTTCTTCTCCAAAATGGCTTCCTCTTCTGAGGCCGCTTGCATGGCATCTCCCAATGAGAGTCCCTGGGTGAGGGGTTTCCCCCCTGAGCAACATGTGCCCCCTCCCTCTCCACACCATCCTGGGCTTCCCCATTCCTGCCTGTGGGGCTTTTACTAAGGGGGTGGCCTGTTAGACAAAAACTGTCCAAGGGATCTTTCCCTGAGGGATTCAGATCTCTGTGAAAGAAGGAGTCACAGTACTGCGCGGGCAAAGACCCCACCCCCACCCCAGCTCATGCCAGAAAGAGGGAGTTCACATCACAGATAATTTATAACCTAAGGCCGTCCAAATATCCCTCCTCCAATTCCTATTGGTTAAGAAATTGCACTTTACAGGCTTCCCGTCACGCCTTCTTCATTTTGCTCCTTAAGATGTACTCCCACCTGTAACATACATTACATGATCATTCCAATTAGCCATTTCTCCCACAGAGGTGTGTTCAGTAATATTCATGAAGCGCTTGAGCATGCGCACTCGTTCTCCTTGTTATCTCGTGTCACCTCTCAACCTCTCTTTCCAGGCTAACAATCGACTTCTGACATATTCTTCACTTAGTTGTAACACTAGCAAGGAAAGGAGCCTCTGAGGGAGTACAGTGGTACCTCTGGTTACGTACTGAATTCATTCCGGATTCGGAGGTCCGTTCTTAACCTGAAACTTCTTAACCTGAAGCACCACTTTAGCTAATGGGGCCTCCCGCTGCCGCTGCGCCGCCAGAGCACGATTTCTGTTCTTATCCTGAAGCAAAGTTCTTAACCTGAAGCGTTATTTCTGGGTTAGCGGAGTCTGTAACCTGAAGCGTTTGTAACCTGAGGTACCACTGTATTCTAGTTTGTGGATTCCAACATCTGCTTTGCCTCATCTGTAGTGTCTCCAGCAACTCAGGTGGTCAACGGAAACCGTTCTCCGAAGGGCCCCCCTTCTTTTGGGTGTCCCTTGAAACCTTTTGTAAGCAGAGGTTGAAACAGAACCTGTCTTTTAAGGCAGACACGGTCACTTCTCCACCATGAGAGGAACGCAATGGGGTTGTGAGGGAGAGAGACCCCCCCTGCTGCCGCCCCTTTGTCTGAGAGCCCTCCTTTCTGCTCCCCTCACAAGAGGGTCCCCGTTGTGTCTCTGAGGGGCTCCCCCCCCCCCGCTGCTTCTTCCCCTCAGCGGCTCCGAGGGAAACAACTTTTCCCGCCTTTTCCCAACTTCCCGCCTTTCAAAATCTGAACCTCGCCTCAGTTTTAGGCGCCCAGGATTCCTGGCAGACCAGACGAGGCTGCAGCAGTATTCCTGGGCTCCTGCTTAATCGGGGGATTTCCCTTCATATCTCTCGCTTTTCAAGCTTCTCGAACGGCTGTTAAAAAAACAAAACAAAAAACCCCTCTCACCACTGCCTGCATCCCTTACAGTATTTAAAAGTCCGATTTCTTTTCATTTGCTGAGCATAATCCCAACACCAGCCACGCGCACGTGGGGATTCAAGCCAGTCCCGTGTACAACCGCCGCCCCCGCCCCCGCGCGAGTCAGCGGCCATATCTCCGTTCATGTTTTTATAAAACCCCAGAAGAGGCTGGCGGCGCTGCTTGGGCCGCGCTTGGCTGGTCTGGTCCTCCTCGGCCCCCAGTTGTGCCTGAAATATTCTTCGGCCTCTGGATTCCCTCTCGCAAAGTGGGGGGGGGGCAGGAAGATGCTCTGGGAGCAGAGCCCCCCCACGCCTCCAGGGGGCGCTCAGAGCAAGGCAGACGGGCGAACGGGAAGAATAAAAGACCTTGAAGAAATGCCCTGACACTCGCCACTTGTGAACGGGCTGCTTACCGACGTAGACGTGGTGTGGAAAATAATATTTATTAGTTTTCAATCACAATATTCTAATAAAAGCCTCATTATAACAATGCCCAATTGTAATGCCATTAATAATATGAATCATTCCAAAGCCAAATTATACATTTCAGGTGGCCCCCGCCCACGTGCTAGAACTGAGGGGGTTTGGCGATTTACTTTATTTCTGCGTTCCAAAATCTTACAGATTTCCATCACACGCCAGTCAGAAAAACAGACCCTTATACCGCTACCGCAATTTTAACGACTTCCATTCACATTAACACATTCAATGATTTCTAGTCCTACAGGTGAAGCATTTCAACGCTCTCTTTGTTCTTTTTGTGTGTGGCAGTTATTCTGTCCATGATGTTTCTTCCTGTCTTTTACAGGTTGGTAGCCGTGTTGGTCTGCCATAGTCAAAACAAAATGAAAAATAAAATAATTCCTTCCAGTAGCACCTTAGAGACCAACTAAGTTTGTTCTTGGTATGAGCTTTCGTGTGCATGCACACTTCTTCAGATACCAAGAACAAACTTAGTTGGTCTCTAAGGAGCTACTGGAAGGGATTTTTTATTTTCTATTTTGTTCTTCCTGTCTTTGTAATATATCATGTGTATCTTTCGTCAGTTGTTGCTGTTCTCCATCATGCCTTGGGCAGATCTAGCCTCCCACTGTTGTTTCAGAAGTTCTCCGTTGCTCTGTCCCGAGCTTCATTGTATTGCAACATTAGCAGCAGCTGCAAAAATCATAGTGTCCCCCCAAAAAATCATGTTTTCACCATTTCCCCCTCAGTCTGGGGAGTAGAGCAAGCTGTCAAACTTAAAATAACTCAAACTTAAAATACCGGTAACTCAGATGCCAATCCTAAGGTCACCGCTGCGGTGGCAAAGTTTTGTGCTGTCGCTATTAAGCTTCGGTCCACACAAATAGGTGGCTCCTGATCCTTCTTTCAATTTGAGTATTATAATAATCTGCATTGCTGATTCTTTTAATTAATTTTAATTCTCTTAAAGCAATAATTATTAATTTTAATACACTTTAGTTTTAAGACGGCCAACCCCTTTTAGATCAAATCTCAAATCAATTTTAAATTGCATTTATTATTGATTCTGTATGTGTGTTAGTGTGGGTGGGTGGGTTGGTCGTCGACTGTAATAAAAAACTATCATCATCATCATCATCAATAATGAACCTTCTTTGGTAAGCTCACAGTTTCCTCTTCTATCTCTATTCAGCCGAAGATAAAGGGTTACACTTCCAATTAAATTAAATTCAGTTTAGTCTGAGGATGATGAAGACTAGGGAAGAGCCCGCTCTAAGTTTCCATCATTAACTTTTTTAGAATAGAGCTTCTCTCCCTTTCCTCCCCTTTTTATTTTTACTTTACACACACAAGTCCATTTGATGTTATATTCCATCTCTGCAATCCACTTTTCACTGCCATAGACATTGCTTGGATAAACATGACAACATCTGGAATGAGTTTATGGCTATTAACATCTACATGTGTATTAGGATAAGTTATCCTGGATAACGACACTGTATCAATTTATATAAGAATGTCTGAGAGTATATCGCATTGCATTTTTGTATATTGTTCTTTTTCTTACACATCTTTGTTATTTTCCCCCTTCCCGCCTTTTTTCTCTGTATCACTTTATTTTTTATAGCTGAAATTCTTTCAGTAAAATATATTCATTGCAGAGAGAGAGAGAGAGAGAGAGAGAGAGAGAGAGAGAGAGAGAGAGAACGGCCCATCTAGTTCAGCATCCTGTTCTCCCAAAGGTTTAGCCCCCTGGCAAGACTCAAACACAAGGCCAATGCTCTCCCCTCCTGCAGCATCCAGCATCTGCTATTCAGAAGAACTGCTGCCTCCAACTGTGGGGGCAGAGTATAATTATGACATGCAAAAGTAATATTATTTAATTATTATGCAATTCTACTTTTACTTGTGTCCCCCCCCAAAAAAATAACTTCCACTGATCCCAACTAGTTAAAAGCTTTTCCAGTTTTATAGTAAATTACCCTAAATATTAAGAAAAAATGAGCTGTTTAACCATTAGGGCTGTGCAGAGTCACCCTGATCTCCCCTGGATCCAGGGGTCAAGCCCCCCAGATCCAGCCCCAGATGAGTTCAGGTCAGTGGAGATCAAGCCTCGGAGTCCCTGTACCTAGTAAAAAGGATACAGAGATCTAAGGCTAAACAGGAGCTGTTGTGTTGCCCCTTCATTTAGGGAGACTATTCATCGCCCTTATCTTCCAATATCTGGATATCAAGTGGAATTTTCTTCTGTCCTTCTTCAGTTCGCTCATCATCTCCTCCTCCTCTGGCAGTAGAGCCTCATTATTCACAATCTTCTGTATGATCTCTGCTTCTCTCTTCACGTCCTTGAGCAACTGGATCCTTTTCTGATATCCAAGCTTGCGTTCCTCCTCTTCGGACGCAATGAGCATGTCGATGTATTCTGGGGTGGAGAGCGGGTTGGGCTTCAGGGCAATTTCCTGCAGGCGCCGCAGGCTTTGAGATGCTCTCTGGATGTTTGCAAACAGATTCTCTCTCACCTCGATGTACTCCTGGCTGAGGTGCTGAAGCAGCTCTCCCGCTGTCCCCAACTCATGGCAGGCATGTTCGTACTTTTTCTTCAGCTCCGCATAGGTCTTCTTCTCTTTCCTTATTTCATCCTTAAATTGGTAATCCTGGTTGCGGTGGTCGCTGGCTGAGCACTTGCCGGGACAAACGCTGCATTTTCCTGAGAAGAAATCGATAGCGGAGCAAAAGCGGTTCAGCAGGTCCCCAGTACCCCAGCAAGGATAGTGGCAGGTGAACTCGCAGGTCTTGCAGTTGGTTGCATACTGTTGAAGTCCAGAGAGGTCTTGCTGCACTTTGACAGTGACTAGGACCTCATACTCAAAATCTCTGTTGGCCGCCATGTCCGCTTTGTGCTGGTCCAGGGCTTGTTCCGTTTCCTTCAGTTCTTCCAGTTTGACCAGCCCGGTTTTGATCTGGGGCAGCAGGCCCTGCACAACCACCTCCAACTCTTTCCGCTCCTTGAGCACTTCCTTCGTCAAAGACAAACTCCTCGCGTTCAGTTTGCTTAGCGAGTCAAAGTAGGTCTTCATGCTGATCATTCCCATTTTCCAAAACATTTCATCAAAGTTAGGGCTCTCCCCGTCCCCCATGGCATTGTTGGCAAACAGGGCGGAATTGTTGAATTTGAAATGCACGGGGTTCCCTCTGGCATCTTTGGCGCATGGAACGTCGGCCGTCTTAATGGCCTCGAGGACCAGGGGAGGCTGTGAATCTGCAAAGGTGATCAGGAACTGAATGTTCTCCTTGATATCTTTCCCAAAGATGGAGAGCACAGAATCAAAAACGTATTTTTGGGTTGCTGTTATGCGGTTTGTGGAGGCCTTGACCACAAAGCAAACACAATCGATGTGGTTGATTCCTCCTGGGATGGAGAAAAACTCTCGGATCTTCTCCACTAACTTTTTGTCCTGCTCTATTCCTCTCGTGTCTCCGAATCCTGGAGTGTCAACAAAAGTGAGGGAGCAAGGGATCTTGAGACCCTTTTGATAGTTGACCACATAGGCCATCACTTCTGATGTCTGGCTTTCAGTTTGGTTTCTGCCTGTCACTTCATCAATAAGTTTGAACCGGAATTCATCTGCCCATTGCACGCCCAGAATGTAGTTGATCATCCCATTGATGAGAGTGGTTTTCCCTGATCCAGAAGCTCCCATCATCATGATCACTTTGTTGGCGATCTGCAAGTTCTCTTTTCCTAGATGGTACTTAGGAGACGTTTCAGATGCCTTTTTCAGTTTTAATGCATAAACAGAAGGTTCACCCCTTTCTAAAAGGATACTTTCTTTGAGATATTTCTGAGGTGGTTTGATTTCACTTGTTTCCTGTGTTCTGGAAGACGCCATCTTCTTTTTAACAATATTTGCTGTCACAATTAAAAGAGAAACACATGTATTAGAAAAACAAATGTACTCTTCTTCCTATCATTGACATGATTTTATTGCTTTCAACACACGTTGAAAGTACAAAATGCAATAAAAACAGTTCAAAAATATTCTAAAACAAATAGTAGCAACTTAAAAAAAAAACAACCCCAATACCAAGCAGACCATCAAGGCACAAACTTCCTTCATCTGGCTGTGTGTTGGAACAGACAAATGTCTTCTATTTTTTTCTGGGTGCCTGTCCTCTCTTGACAGAAATGCTGTTCCACAGATCAGAGGCAGATCTGAGTTACCTGTTAGAACTTGGGTGCATATCTAGGGTAAGAATTTCTCAATTATCAAAGAAACAAACAAACAAAATCAGGACTGTCCCAAGTCAGAACATTCAGGTGTGATTCCAGTAATGCAGAGGATCGGCTTATGAGGAACGGCTTAGGGAGCTGGGTATGTTTAGCCTGGAGAAGAGAAGGTTAAGGGGTGCTAGGATAGCCATGTTCAAATATATAAAAGGTTGTTTTCTGCTGCTCCAGAGAAGCGGACATGGGGCAATGGATTCAAACTCCAAGAAAGAAGATTCCACCTAAACATGAGGAAGAACTTCCTGACAGTGAGAGCTGTTTGACAGTGGAATTTGCTGCCAAGGAGTGTGGTGGAGTCTCCTTCTTTGGAGGTCTTGAAGCGGAGGCTTGACAGCCATCTGTCAGGAATGCTTTGATGGTGTTTCCTGCTTGGCAGGGGGTTGGACTGGATGGCCCAGGTGGTCTCTTCCAACTCTATGATTCTATGGATCGGGCCCCTTCCAACTCCACAATTCTATGACTCTATGACTTGGAGCATATGGGAGATCACATATCAAAATTGGCGCCAGATGACATCACATTTTGATGGAATTTGCCACCTGTGTGACTGTATTGTGAAATAAGCTACAGAAAGCCAACAGGTCCACTTCCCTTCTGAGAACCCAGATTTGGTGGGTCAATTTCTCTGATGGGGCTATGCCTAAGGATTTTTAAAACCAGGTCATAATAGATTACATAGAAATGTCCTTCCAGTCCTGAGCTCCGACTAAATGGGCAGCTGTTAGCAAATGAGTTATTAGTATCTTGCTATGTAAACTAGAGTTACATCCCACAAACATGGACACTAAACACAACCAGAGACAGTTCTATTGTCTGGATGACGGTGCCGAGTTTGAAAATCACCAAATCCCAAATTTTGCTTACATGCACACGATCCCACCACAAATGGCAGTTAAGAACCTTTCACATTGGAAACCCATCAACAAAAGGGGGAGCAGCCTTTCAGCATGTGGATTAGGCGCACTGGGGTTTACATATTGTTTTTAGTGAATGTTGATGAATCCGAGCATTTTCCATGCACTTCCCTTTCTCATTAATTGATGGAGACTGGTAAAACAAACGAAGGGAACACACAGAAATGTCCAGGATGCAGTAGCCCAGGTGGTCCACAGCTGCCTGCCCCCTCCCTCAACAGGTAACAGGTAGTACAACAGGTAGTGGGAGAGGTGCTCAGCATCTTAGGGGTCATGCCAGGGGTCCCCCTAGTCCCACCCCAAAGCCCAGGAGAGCCTTGCACTGCAGCCTTCACTCATTTGCTCCAAGTCTGGACCATATCAGGATGGTTTCGTGGCCTTTCCAAAGAGCCAGAGAGCAGGAGGCGAGGGCAGGGGTGCAAGATCCCTACTGCCAAATCCCCTCTGCAATATGCCATGGTTTGCAGCAGACACGCAAAAGAAGCTTTTGACAATAAAAGAAGTCACGACAATTTCTAATAGTGGAAATGCATCTTACCAGAAACAGGGGAATCAGATGAATCTCCCTTTGCCCACAAGTGTCTCTCTTGCTTGAGTTGTGTTGCGTACGACTTGCGTTTGTCGCCTCTTAAAGCACAAGTCTGTTTCAGGCACAGAGGCCACTTTTCCTTTTATCTATTCGGGAGTGACTAAGTGCAAGGGGACAAAGATCATTTTCAGTGGGAGAAGGAAGTTGTGAGATGGTGGAAGCCGTTCCCACTCGTCAGCATTTCACTCCAGAAAGCCTCTTAAGTGGTGCAGCGTAAAGTTGGATGGGACCCCAAGGGCCATCCAGTCCAACCCCCTCCTGCCGCCTCCCCACAAGTCGGATCCATGCAGAAACAAGGTCCTTGGTTGCACAACCCTCCCTTTCCTGGCATCTGGACCCAAAATGGATGTATGGAAGCTGGTCGGCTTCATACAACAGGGATCGACATCACCGGGGATCTGTTCTTCCCCCTGGGCTTTTGGGATAGAGGTTGTCAGCAGGGCCTCCATCTTGGCCTCAGATATGTGGGCTCTTGGCAGTAGAGGAAGGTTTCCCCCGACATCCAGCGCAGCCACAACCAGCCTCAATTTATATGAGATTGGGAGAGAAGAGGCCCTCTGGAGCAAAAGCAGTCAACCCCGGCAGAACTGCCCTGAGATGTTGGGGTGAAGGGCAGTATACAAACAACAACAGCAATACATATTATCTTCCATTTTTATGCACTGTGGCTGCAGTGGGGCCATGCTCTAGGGCAGGCACGTCCAACTCCCAAGAGACTGTGATCTACTCCCAGTATAAAAAAATGGCAGTGATCTACCCATTGTCATTGCCAAGAGTTGCTGAGTTTTTTTGGGGGGGGAGCATTGCCAAGAGTCTAGGGCAGGTATGTCCAAAGTCTGGCCCGGAGACCTAATCTGGCCCCTGTGGCAGTTTATTTCCTCTCAACAACTTTGGGGCAAAATTGAGAAAGGAAAAAAAGCTCAACAACTTCAATCCTAAAAAAAGGTCAAGAACTTTGGGCACCCCTCACGCATGTTCACTTCATCCATTTCTTGGAGAGGCCAGGAATCACAAGCGGTCAGGTCTTGGAGCCCGTTCCAGGTGGGCCTCAATGCCCCAATTTGCCCAACACCACCTCATGTTCCTGGCCCACCCCCAGCACATTGTAGCCTGGACAGGGGAGCAGCACCCGCAGTCACAGACACATGTAGGAGGGGGGCTTTAGCAATCAAAGCATGGGGGGGGGACTTCTGGTGAAGCGCCATTCTGGCCAGTCAGGAGAATTCTCTCTCCGAGATTCTCCGGCGCTGTCAGGTGGGGGGGAACTGTAACCACACTACAGACCGCCAGAAAAACTCCAGGTCGAGCGTCCTGGAGATGTGGTGATCCGGCGGGTACCCGTTGCGCCTCGTTTACTCCCCGGTAAACCCCAGTAGGGTTTGGCGAGAGTGGGTGAAGTGGAAGGCGCGGGTACTGTGGATTGAGCACTAGCCTGGCTGCGCGAAGCTGCGACTGCTTGTGGTAAAGAGTGCTTTGCTTCTCCTGGAAATTTGGATTTCTCAATTTGGACTTCATGAGTACCGTAAATTTACAAAATCTCTGGAAAAATTTGGCACGGAGGGGATTTACAAGGAGGTCTGAGCCCTCCGAAAGCGGCAGAGCCAAAGTAAGCGAAATTGCACTGTGGCTGTAGAGAGACTGTTTTGAAGCTGTCAAACTCCCAAGCTTGATACAGGAAGCCCCCCAGAAGGACAGGGACGAGGGGGGACTTGGTAAAAGATTCCCTGTGAACTCTAATTATTAGCTCTGTAAAGAAACCCCCGCACGCCCTCAGGATACGGAGACCAGGTCAGTCTGCGGGCAGCCATTGTTACATCACAATAGCCTGAATACTTGTTACTTTCATTTCCGGCTGGTTTCTCTTTGAAGTGCTACAAAGCCTGAATTGGTTACAGGAAGGACTTTTCTTGCTTTCTTGCTGGCAACATTCTATACCTCAGTAAAAGGCTTGTTTCCCACGCATTTTGGATTATAATTAATTTATTTCTCTGCCTGCCACCTCATGTTCCTGCCCCACCCCCGGCACATTGTAGCCTGGGGGGGGGACCAGCACCCGCAGTCACAGACACATGTGGGAGGGGGGCTTTAGCAATCAAAGCATGGGGGAAGGGGAGAGAAGGAAATGGTCCATGGACAAACGGAGGGCATGTCCCTACCAGGCTTTACCATGTTGGTGTCCAAATTCTCAGAGCATCATTCATATGGCTGGAGACAGTCCGGTCTTTTATCCACGTCAGTGGCCAGAAGAGGAATGGCTTTTCTGGGAGGAGCGCAGAGAGATGGAACCCCCTGGTGCATCTAAGGCAGGTAACCAGATGCCTTCATCTTCCCCACTCCTCCATTGTCTCTTGAGACGGGCGGATGTCAACACCCTCCAGCAGCTCCAATCTCTCCTTTTCTATCTTTTCCAGATTTCCAGGGTCCTGGTGAAATCTGAGAGGAGAAATCGCACTCTCCTCTGCTCTGAGTGGTTCCTGCTGTTTGCTTCTCCTTGCCTACTTAAATACCCCTCCCACTGCACACCCCACCCAGCTCCTCCAGAGTCCTCATTGCCTTCGTTATTATAGGTGGCTGTCTGCAGAACCATGCATCCCACCCATGGGGGCAGAGCGAGTGTCCCAGGGGGCGAGATGCCCATGGGGGCTGGGGGTGGAGCAGGCCGCCCATGGTGGGCTGCTTCCTGGCCGGCTTTGCCAGCAGCCTTCCTCCCTTCCTTCTTCCTTTTGACAGCTCAGTGGAGGCTTTCTTCCCCAAGGAAGCAGCCTGGGAGTGGGGGCAACGGCACACCGCCCACCCACAACTCCCAAACCTCCCCCGAGCTGACAAAATGAAGGGAGAAGGGGGGAAGACTGCCGGTAAGGCGGCGCAGCTCAGCTCCTTCCCCCCGATGGCTCGGGGTAGGCTTCGGAGTCATGGGTGGGCAGGAGGCATGCCAAATGTCACCCCCTCAGTGATGACACCCGGGGGGAGCCACCCACACCGCCCCCCTTCCTCCACCCCTGATCCCACCTCCCCTGTCATGGAATCACAGAACTGAAGAGTTGAAAGGTACCCAACTGATGATTAAATGGGCGCAAGATATAGGACATAACATACAATTTGAGGACTGGGGAAAATTGTGGAGGGAAAATTTGAAATTTACAGATTGTTCTCTTTTGAAAGGAAATTATATGAAAATGATGTATAGATGGTATATTACCCCAGTAAAAATAGCAAAAATGTACAAAACTGGGTGAAATACATGTTGGAAATGTAAAGAAAAAGAAGGTACGTTTTATCATATGTGCTGGGAATGTAGAAAAGTTAAAAAAATTCTGGGAGATGACATACAGTGAATTGAAAAAAATGTTTAAAATGACATTTGTTTTTTTAAAAAAAAAACCCAGAAGCATTTTTGTTAGGGATTTTAGGACAAGACCTGCCAAGGAGAACAAAGAATTTATTCATGTATTGCTACAACAGCGGCAGGAGTCTTGTTGGCACAATGATGGAAGAACGAGGAAATCCCGACGAAAGAACAATGGCAAGAAAAACTGGTGAGTTATGAGGAAATGGCGAAGTTAACAAACAAGTTACGTGAGAAGGACAACCGGAACTTTAAGGAAGAGTGGGAATTTTTTTTACAAACTACTTAAAGAGACAACAAAATGACTTGGCAGGGTTTGAATAAACATTCACAAATTTATTTGGAGAAACACATGATAGATGATGTAATGATATGTACAAAATTATAACATGCAGAAAATAATAAGTATAAACAAATCAGAGAAGGGAGCTGAGGGAAGTTTTGGGGGGTGGGGGGTGGGTCCAAAAAAGGGGGGAAATGTATTTGATTATTTTGATTGATAATTGTTCTGCAAAAATTTGATAATAAAAAGGTGTGCAACTCCTGCAATATCATGCAGGAATCACAGGTAAGCAATCCAACCTTAGTTTGAAAACCTCCAATGAAGGAGAGAGCCCCACTTTCTGCAGGAATCTGTTCCACTGCTGAATAGCTCTTATCACCAGGAAGTTCTTCTTGGTGTCTAGTAGGAAACACCTTTCTTGTAATATGAAACTTGGGTGCAGCAAGAAACAAGCTACTTCTGGGAAGATTGACCTGAGGTTTATGGCATGTTATTCCCTGAGGGAGAACTATTTACGATGATTTACAGGTGTTATCTAACTCCAAGTAGACTTGCTAAGATGTAAAAGACTGAATCAGATAAGTGCTGGAAATGCAATGAGGCCGAGGGTACGTTCTTTAGTCTGTGGTGGACCTGTAAAAGGGTAAAAGAGTATTGGGGGGAAATTTATAATGAATTAATAAAAAATGTTTAAAAGTATTTAAGCGGAGGCTTGACAGCCATCTGTCAGGAATGCTTTGATGGTGTTTCCTGCTTGGCAGGGGGTTGGACTGGATGGCACTTGGGGTCTCTTCCAACTCTAGGATTCTATGATTCACTTTCCCCAAAAAGCCAGAGTCCTTTTTGTTGGGGATAATTCAGACGGAAATTCCCAGGTGTCAAAAAAAGGTTATTTAGGTATGCCACTTCTGCGGCCCGTGTTTCGTTAGCCCAAAAGTGGAAAACGAGCGAGGTCCCAACCAAAGGAGAATGTAAACATAGGTTGACATAATATGCACAACTTGCAGACCTAACATATAGAATAAGAGAGCAAGAAGAACATACAGTGTCACCTCTACTTAGAGATGCGATCTGTTCCGGGGTGCCATTTGCACCCCGAAAAGTCTGTAAGTAGAGCGCCGCTTCTGCCTGTGCGCGTGACGCAATAGAGTGCTCCTGCGCATGTGCGAAGCAGCGTTCATAACCAGAAAAAACGCAACGTGAAGCAAATGCAACTCGAGGTATGACTGCACATTTAAAGAAGATGGGAAGATATGGGGTGGGGTGGGGAATTGTGTACACTTGAAAATGTTGGCAGCATTAAGATAAATTCAACAATGTAAATAAGTTTTGATGGATGTAATAATGGAATACTGAATTTATATAAGATATGTGGGGATTTATGTTATGCAAAATGAACCATAGAAGGAGAAGAAGGGAAGTCATCAGTATTTTAAGGTTGTTTAAATGAGTATTCTAAATTGTAAAACAGAAAATTTAATAAAAATTATAAACAAACAAACAAACAAACAAAAACCCAAGCTTCTGCTCTCTCCTCTCATCTAGGTGACAGCACTCCAGCTAGCTGAACATGACCAGAGGTAGGCAACTTAAGGCCCAAGGGCTGGATCCGGCCCAATCGCCTTCTAAATCTGGCCCATGGATGGTCTGGGAATCAGCGTGTTTTTACAGAATGTGTCCTTTTGTTTAAAATGCATCTCTGGGTTATTTGTGGGGCACAGGAATTCATTCACCCCCCCCAAAAAAAAATAGTCCGGCCCCCCACAAGGTCTGAGGGACAGTGGACCGGCCCCCTGCTGGAAAAGGTTGCTGACCCCTGAACATGACTATCCTATCACCTCTGAGTCTTCTCTTTTTCAGGGGAAACATACCCACTCTCTTAACCATTCCTTTCTTTTCATCTTCCAAATGCATTCCCCTCCATGAACGTAGCCAGGGGGTGGGGCAAGAAAAAGAAGAATGCAAACACTTAACTAAAAGTATAAATTGTGGAAAGATTTGGGCAGGTTGGGGTAAAAAGAAGAGAAAAAGCAATTTAAAACAACTGTTGTTGAGACATTTCATTCTGAATCTGCTAGACAGAGCCAGACAGAGGATAATGACAGGTGGGTGTCCTGCCCCCCCCCCCCCGCAAAATACTGGCTGCCCTTCTGGCCTGGGTGAAACTGAAAGCATTATTTTCTGGGCTATGAGTCACTGAAAAGTCCCTGTGTCAGGGATGAGAAAGGGACAACACAAGCTCACAAGTTTTTAAAAACAACTTATTTCTAAGCACTCTGATTTGCTCTGGGGTGGGGGTGGGGGGGCAAGCAGCCAAATACTGAGGGAGGTGTGCTTCCTCCAACCATTTGCCCTCCCAAAAATGTGCCCATGCCCACGCTCCCAAACACTTACCTGTGTTTACCTCCAACCACTTGTCACCACTCCCTTTCAGAACCCGCTTCCTTGGCCGCCTTCCTGGAAACACACCTATTTCGAGAAGCTATTCGATAAGAAGTTGGATGACAGTGTGTGGGTTTGTTTGTTTTTTATATAGCTGGTTGAGGGTGGAGAGCTGAACTGAACCGGCGTGGCTCATTTCCCCCCAGGGCAGGTTGAAACCTGAATTTCAGATGGGAGCAGGGAGACCACGGTGAAAACAGAGCAGAAGTTAAATGCGGTGGGGGGAGAGCACAGCGACAGGTGCAAGGCAGATACTGGGGCTGGAGCACCCCCCTCTTAGTTCCTCCCTGGGGCTGCTAAAGGTTCTGCCATTGACCCCAGATCCACAGGATGGGCAGCCCAGTTGGTAGGGCACAAGACTCTTAATCCTGGGGTCATGGCTCCAAGCCCCACATTGGATGAAAAAATTCTGCATTGCAAGCATGGGCATAGCCAAGGGCAGGGGCGGCTCGGGGGGGGGGGGGCAGCTGTCCCTCTCAATCAAGTAAAACAATAGAAATGCTTAACTGACTGCCGCCGAGACCATATAACAGCGGTCCTGAAAGATCTTCATTGGCCCCCAGTACGTTTCCGGGCACAATTCAAAGTGTTGGTGCTGACCTTGAAAGCCCTAAATGGCCTCGGCCCAGTAGACCTGAAGGAGCGTCTCCACTCCATCCTTCAGCCCTCTGGACACTGAGGTCCAGCTCCGAGGGCCTTCTGGCGGGCCCCTCGCTACAAAAAGTGAAGTTAACAGGTTTTTAGTGTTTGATGTTCTATTGTGTTTTTAATTCTGTTGAGAGCCACCAGCCAGATGGGCAGGGTATAAAAAAATAAATTATCATTACCATTACCATTATCACATCTGTTCTGCCTTCTAACAAAAGTTCTGTCCCCTAACAAAGTCCTGCCCCCTCCAGATGTTTTGAGACTACAACTCCCATCATCCCAAGCTAACAGGACCAGTAGTCAGGGATAATGGGAATTGTAGTCTCAAAACATCTGGAGGGCTGAGTTTGCCTATACCTGGTCTAGGGGTCCTTTACCGACCCATGGAGCCCCCCTGTTGCTAATGGCTGAGGGGAAGAGAGAGGGAACCTGCAGTACTCCCAGAGACCGCATGCTGAGCAGGCCCAGCCCAGCAAGCAAGGCAGAGAGCTTAAACACTCCGGGTGGACCAGGCACAGAAAGTGCTTTTAAGCCTCTTCCTTGCTTGCTGGGCAAAGCCCACTCTGCACTCCAGCTCTGGGTGGCTAAGGATGCTCACACCAGATCCTGTGGGTGTCAGAGTTAGGTCCCTGAGGGCTTTTGAGATCTGGGGACATTGGTGACCCTGGAGGCTGTCCTCCTCTGCTAGCTCTCTGCCTGTGCTTCTCTGCATGGAGCAGGACTTTGGGTTTCAGCTTCAGACACCAGAAGGTGAATTGCAATAAAAATCTTTCCTCTCCCTCTTTAGCCCCCTCCCCCTTTCCTACTTCCCAGCAAGATGGCTTAGCTGAAAGAGAAATTACGGTATTATTTTCTCCAACATATATATACAAATACACATACACACACACACACACACACCCCTGACCAGAAAACCCAACCCAGTTGTAGGGTGGGATGTGTTTACACTGGTGAAAGGAAATCTCTCCCTTTCTGGGAAGGCAGAATCCTTCCTTACAAGTGGCCTTGACCGGCTGTGAACTTGAGCTTCCCGTGCCTTCGCCTCTTTCGCTTTCACTTCACTTGGCAGAGCCCAGTTTGAACTCCCTGAACTCTGCACATTAGATCCAGCCAAATCTCAAAGCTGCCAAAAGGGAGAAGATCAGGGCCAAGCTTACAAGACAAGGCTGCCAGCATTTTCTCCTATTCCTTTCCCTTTTTGTAGTAATTTAGATAAATGCATTGTTTAAATGCGAGAAAATGTACACACAATGCCCGTGTCTACCAGGGCTGATGAACCTCAACAGAGGGCAGCAGCAGGACCCAGTCTGGCTTGGCCTCAGGCTGTCCCCCTCACTGGCCCTGCTCCATGCCTCCCACCTTCCCCGGAGGGCTTTTTGCCTTGCCGGAATATGTCCTTAGACTGTGATAACGTTGCAGTCCGCTATCAGGGTGACCAAGTCCGTTTCAGTAGCACCAGACAAATGGATGCGATTAGTCCAGTGTCATCCAAGAATATCTGGAGTTGAACAGCCCCAACCCACTCATGCGTTTTCCCTCACAGAGATGACTTCACAAGAGCCTGAGAGTTGGAACTGTCTTTGCATCCAAGGAAGGCTTCCTTCAGAGGAGTCTCCTTACCCCCCCCCCAGGAGTAAGGAGACCAGGACCCCACCGGACGGGGCATTAGGTTCCTCCAGCACCCAGCTGTTCCTCCCACCACAGACATGCCTGTGATATTCCACTAGGGAAGAGCATCCTAACCACCTTCCAGCTTTTCAACATCCTCTTTAAATTGTGGTGCCCGGAACCTGACACAGTATTCCAGGTGAGGTCTGAGCAAGGCAGAATAGAGTGGGACTATCACTTCCCTTCATCTGGATGCTGGACTTCTGTTGATGCAGCCTAGAACAGCATGAGCCTTTTTTTGCTGCTGCATCACACTGTATCTGAAGAAGTGTGCATGCACACGAAAGCTCATAGCTACAACAAACTTATTTGGTCTCTAAGGTGCTACTGGAAGGAATTTTTTATTTTATTTTGTTTTGACTATGGCAGATCAACACGGCTACCTACCTGTAACTGTTGACTCATGTTAAGCTTGTGGTCCACCAAGACCCTGAGATCCTTTTCACATGCACTGCTAGTAAGCCAGGTTCCACCCATCCTATATTTGTGGATCTGGCTCTTCCTGCCTAAGTACAGAACTGGACATTTGAAGAATTAGAAGAAGAAGAAGAGTTTGGATTTGATATCCCGCTTTTCACTACCCGAAGGAGTCTCAAAGTGGCTAACATTCTCCTTTCCCTTCCTCCCCTCTGTGAGGTGAGTGGGGCTGAGAGACTTCAGAGAAGTGTGACTAGCCCAAGGTCACCCAGCAGCTGCATGTGGAGGAGCGGAGACGCGAACCCGGTTCCCCAGATTACGAGTCCACCGCTCTTAACCACTACACCACACTGGCTCTCTATTGCTATGAGCGCAGCAACAGCCTGCCATGGAAGGGCTCGCAGGGCGTGGGGGCAGTGATGGGGCAGTTCTGGCACCTTTTTTCTAGAGAAAAAGTGCTGCATTTACTGTTACTGTGTCCTAAGTTATGAAGTCCTCAAGCCCTCTTTGTCTCTCCCAAGGATCTTCTGATTACCATGAAATCCCCAGAGACTCCAGACGAACCCTGCTCTCAGAGCGAGTTGGCGTTGCTGTCAGGATAGGATCACTTCTTCCCTGAAATTCCTCTCTGCCTCTTGACCTTCACTGTTCCCGTTTGGGCTCCTGCTTAAAATATGCTTGTCAGGCGAGCATTTCTGGACGCTTAAATGTTGGTGTGTTTTAGTCTTGTACCATTAATATTAACACTGCAGTCTGCTATTCAGTAGCACCAGACTAGGGAAGGTCAACCTAACCATGAAAAATTGTTCCCATAGCAATTTCCACGAAGCACAACTCTCTCTTTCAGGCCCTCACTCCCTGTTAGAAAGGAAAGAGTCGGCTAATTCTCTTTTTTGACCACAATACACTGTGCTACTTATGTCCTGCACCCAACTAGTGACTGGAACGTCATGGAGGACCCTCTGAACGTCTGCAACCATCATCGCCCCTTTTGGAACTGGTTTCAGAATAACACTGTTGCAGAGGCCAGAAGTCCTTTCAAAAACCTCGTACAATAATGAAAATAAATACCTCGGCAAAATCTGCTCGACTGAGGAAGGAAGTTGAGAGGTTCCTCCAGGTCAGCAGCACTTCGTGGAAATCAGCCTCTTCCTCCTGAGTTGGACGGGACCCCCCAAGTCTCATAAGAACATAGAAAAGAACATAATAACCCCCCCAGCTTGTCCAATCCTCTTTTAAAGGCATGTAGGTTTGCTGCCATCACTGCCTCCCGTAGGACCAGATAAAAGCTGTTTCGTGTAAGAGCACTCCTGCACAGAACAAGAGATGTTTTTAACATACAAATACTACTACAAACGTGCCTTCGGTGGAAGAAGGGAGCCTGCATCCTTTCCTTTGGGTCAATGGAACCCAAAGCGCACAGATGCCGCATGGAAACAGCACCCCATGAATGCATGTACTCCCCAGTGCAGGGGCCCAGCCTTGGGCGGCAGATCACACCGCTAGGGGCTTGGGGGGGCCAGAATGCTGACCACTGCAACTAGTTCCCACAATCTCTCAACTTTTTTTTGCCTACACGTAAACTTTCATTATCAACCAGATAAAAGGAGAAGTGGTCTGTGTGCCTTGAAACAGACTTGGGCCGAAGAGAAGACGCACATCCTTTGCAGGTTTCCTCAAGAGGAGGCAGAAAAATCTTGAGGCTAACAGGAGATTCCTCTGATTTCCACAGCCTTGGTAAGTACCTGGAAGGCGGAGGGAAAGTATTGCTTAGAAAAGCTCACCGTCTGCAGCAGTTCCTCTTGTGTGATTATCCATTCAATTTGGGACTGAAAGAGGACACCAACAGTGTGGGGTAATGGTTAGAGTGTTGGACTAGGACCCGGGAGACCAGGGTTCAAATCCCCACTGAGCCACGAAGCTCACGGGGTGACCTTGGAGTCAGTCACCATCTCTCAGCCTAACTTTCCCCCCAGGGTTGTTGTGAGGATAAAGGGGAGACAGGAGAAGCATGCAGACATCCTTGAGCTCCTTGGAGGGAAAAAGGTGGCAGGTAAATTATTTATTTCATTTCTATACCGCTTTATATTTTTAAGAAAAATCTCAAAGCGGTTTACAGAATATTAAAACACCAATAAAACATCAATAAAACAATCTGAAGAAGGTCAAATATACCAGTAGTATACAGTCAAAGCAACATAATTAACAGAAAACTAAAATATTATCTTAAGGATTTCAAAATGAAACATTACAAAGGAAGTCAACTACAGAACACATATCTAAGGAAATAAATAGCTGTTGCTCTGACCAGCCAATTTTTTTCATTTTTTTTTTAAGTCAACAAATCAATCCTGATTTGGGCCCCACTTGGAGCAAATGTGCACATCTTTGCCAGGCTTTGGGGAGGGCGAAGATGGACCCAGAGTCCGCCTTGGTCTAGGGTGCCTTCCCAACCCCACTGCCGCTCTCTGGCATTTCCCCTCTGCTCCTTGGGGGAGCGATGGGGGAGCATTTTAAACCAGGAAGATCAAGTATTTTCCAAAGACTGGAGTAAATTTGTAATTTATTTAAAAGACCACTGTAAACAGTTAAAATCTTTGGCAGGGATGTAAAGACACTTGTAATGTGGAATTTTTTTGTAATTATTGTTATATGATAGATAGATAAGGGTAAAAGATGCAGTAAATTTAATCTTAAAGATGGAACCCATGGAGGGAGGGAAGGAGGTCTAAGGGTTCGAAAGAACTCTGTATTGCAATGTTGGAAATCATTTTGTTTTATATGTATATATTTTTTTTCAAACGCTCATTTAAAAAATTATAAAAAAGACTGCAGCTGCAGCTGCAGCTAGGGCTGAGAGATATCTGGTTCCAGCTAAATATCACCATATACCAATATATCACAATGTCTGAAATAAGGATGGAGCTACTTATGTAAAAGCATTGGCTGGCTTGACGGTTTCCCCCCACATTGTGATTTTTGCATTACACACACACACGTCATGATTGCCAGGTCAGAAATTATGAAACCGATATCACCATATGGACTTCAAACCCATTTTGGACAATATATTGATATCCCCCCCCCCCCCAGCCCTAGCTGCTGCAGCATTTTCCTGCAATGTATGTGTGGAGGAACTCCTGTCTTGCTGAGAAGCCAGCCGGGCAGAATCTTGGTCTCTTGGGCACTTTTTTGAGGGCAGCGCACAGTGAGAACTATGGAACTCCCTGCCACAAGAGGCTGTGGTGGCCACCAGGAGGAGAGAGGGCTCTTGCCCTCCAATTCCGCCTGCAGGTCTCCCAAATTACGATGGGTGATCCCCACTTTTCTTCCAGCTCCATTCAAGGTGTTGGCTGTGACCTTTAAAGCCCCAAATGCCTGAGGAACAAGTATCTCCCTGACCTTCTTTGGGCTGCGCCTGCTGGGGAACTCAGATCAGATCAGATCGGATTGCAGGCCCTCCTTTCATACCCTTGTTTCTCAGGTGAAAATAGAGACACCTTGAGCCAATTACAACCTCTCAGCCGAACCTGCCTCACAGGATTGTTGTAAAGAAAAAATGTAGGGGGAAGGTTCATGTAGAACACTTTCAACAGATAAATGGAATGATTGATTGATTGATTGAAATTGATTGGAATGAAATATGATTTTAGCTGTAAGCTGCCTTGAGTCCCTGTCAGGGAAAAGGTGGGTAAAACATCCTCATCCTCATCACCAGTGTTTCTTTCTGGGGCATAGCTGTCAACTTTTCCCTTTTTTTTTAAGGGAAATTCCCTTATTCCGAATAGGATTCCTCGCAAGAAAAGGGAAAGGTTGACAGCTATGTTCTGGGGGTATGCAGGGGTACACGTACCCCTAAACATTTTGTACTTTTGTCCATTTACTGTATTTATTTCCCCCGATTTGAAGTATAAAATGGTGATTTTCTTGAGTCAAAATGAGAATACCCCTAAACATTTTTTTGAAAAAAGCAACAACAACAACAATAATAATTGCTCTTTTCCTGAAAAAAGAGGTGAACACCTTCCTTGTTCTCTTATAATGGCAATGGTGCCCACCTGAGAAGTGCAGGTGAGTTCTGGCTGGGGAAAAAAAGCCCTGATGATGATGATGATGATCAAGAACATACCAGAGAGTAAATCCTATTGAACTCAGTGGGACTTAGTTTGGAGTCTAACTGCTTCGGATTCAATTGTAAGGCTGCCCAGTCTTGACCCCGTTACCTGGGAGTAAGCTGCACTGAGTAGACAGGAACCAACACTCCCTGCATTTCCCAAGACATGCCTGGCTGTTGAAGCATTGCAATTACAGAATGCAAAGTAGATGGGTGACCTTTCCCTTCAACATTACAGGAAGGGCTTCGTATGCCAGCTTCATCATGCCAACGCCAGGGCCCTGATCCAGATTGCTCCCCAGCTGTTTAGTAAAAGAGAATGATAGAATTCTACTGTTGGAAGAGACCACGAGGGTCATCTAGTCCAACCCCCTGCAATGCAGGAATATTTTGCCCAATGTGGGGCTCAAACCCATGACCCTGTTAGGAGATCTACTTAAGGCTGAATGAAAGCCACACACACACAAACACAAACACAAACACACAATTTTTTTACTATTTAGATAGACTCTCTTTTCTCCAGCTCTTTTCAAACCACAAGCGTTAGCATGCCTCTTCTTTTCTCCTTTCTCAAAACTGGCCATGTTTTAGGTTCATCAAACCCAATACAAAGGTATGCATGAGTGTGCAAACATGGGGAGAAGGGGGTGCCAAACTGAGCCTTTTACCCAGATTAAGGGAAGTCTAGTCTGGGCCCTTCCTGGGATATGGCTGTCTAACCTCTCTTTAGGACCTCCAGGGAAGGATAGCCCACCACCTTCAGAGGGAATCGGTTCCACTGTCAAACAGTCCTCACCCTCATGAAGTTACCTTATAATGTTTAGCCAGAATCTCCTTTCCTGTCATTTGAATCCTCTGCTTCAGTCCTGCCCTCTGGAGCAGCAGAAAACAAGCTGGCTCCATCTGGCATCTTCTTGGATGTAAGCGTCTTATTTTGATGGTGTCGCTAGTCCTCCTCGTGCTTCAAATCTGCCCTGGCTCCTTCACAGCTCCTCTTTCTTGCAGGGAAGTGGAAGCGGGAGAGCAGCTTGACCTGAGCCATGGCGGGAACAGACAACACGATTGACATCCCGGCCCTGGGCCGCCCGTTCCAGCTGGGAATGCTGTACGACTGCCGCAAAGACTCCCTGATCCCAGGTAAAGCTGGCAGAGAGGTGGGGGGGGATCACTTTGGGTGGGACGCCTGGGGCAGGGAATGGTATTTCATGCGGCATATGAAATACGGAGAGACTTTGGGTGCATAAAGCGCCCCCACCCTCAGAAAAGGATCCTGGGAACTGTCTTCTACCCTCACAGAGCTACAATTTCAGCACCTGTAACAAAATGAAGTTCCCAGGACTATGGGGCTTGATTTAAATGTATCGTACAGTGGTACTTTGGTTCTCAAACTTTATCCGTTGCGGAAGTCTGTTCCAAAACCAAAGTGTTCCAAAACCAAGGCGCGCTTTCCCATAGAAAGTAATGCAAAACGATTTAATCCGTTCCAGACTTTTAAAAACAACCCCCAAACAGCAGTTTAGCATGAATTTTACTATCCAACAAGACCATTGGTCCATAAAATGAAAGCAATAATCAATGTACTGTACTATAAAATGAATAAGACAGTATTGTAGATGATAAAAATAAAAATAAAAAAATTCTTACCTGCACTGATGACAAGTAATTGTTTGGATGGGGGGCTTTTATTGAAAACAAAAACGCAAAATAAATAGCAAAAACAGAAGCGCCAAACTTAATCTGCTCAAAAACCAAGATGCAGCTTCTGACTGGTGCAGAAACAATAGCCGACAGCTGCATTGGAAGTTCGGCTTCCAAGAAAAGTTCACAAACCGGAACACTTTCTTCTGGGTTTTTGGTGTTTGGGAATCAAGGTACCACTGTGTATATGTCTCACTTCCTCAATTATTTGTCTGCTAAGGAACAGGGCATACGATGTCTATCTCTGTTTCTCTATTCAGATTTAATTCAAAATGATATTTTAGGGTCTTTTGTGCTTTCTTGATAATTTTCTGATTTTCCAACAATCCTTCGTTCATTCTTCATCAAAACGATGAATTACCAGTATCTGTCCCTCTTATTTCCATTAAAATTGAATTATGAGCTCTGCTTTTACACTCCTTTAATGTGTGGGTTTTTATTGTTTTATATATTATGTTATAGGACTGATGGAATAGTTTTGTTGATAGTTCTGTCAACAGCTTTGTGACCCATTTATGGTGAACAATGAACTTGGGAATAAGTGAAATAAATTCTGCAACTACAGTTAGACTCACTGAAATGAAAGGAGCTCTTAACCACGCCTAGTTTGGGCTGAGCGATGTCGTGGGCTCAAAAAGGTCAAAACCCTCTATTTTCATTAGAGTAATATTGGAGGGTATGGTAGTATGTCCCTATTTTCACTGGAAAAATGTTGGAAGGGATGCATCTTATTGGTGGCCTCACCAGTTCCCAGGATTCTTTGAGGTTAGCCGTGTGCTTCGAATGTCCTCTGTGCAGGATGAGCAACATTAGGGCTCTCAGAACAACATGCTCCTCCATTAGGTTTCTAAGGGGCTACGAGCAGCATAGGGTTCTTCTAGCTTCATGGGTCCCACTACACCTGTGGGTGAAAACCTCAGGAATCACCTTTCACCTGCAAAAACGTCCGTCCCAGGGTGGTCACCTTTTGCTCAGGTGTGAACAAAACCTTACAGGGAACCAGGCAGAGGCCTAGTCAAAGGCCTGGAAACAATGCCTTATGAGGAACGGCTTAGGGAGCTGGGTATGTTTAGCCTGGAGAAGAGAAGGTTGAGGGGTGATATGATAGCCATGTTCAAATATATAAAAGGATGTCATGTAGAGGAGGGAGAAAGGTTGTTTTCTGCTGCTCCAGAGAAGCGGACACGGGGCAATGGATTCAAAGTACAAGAAAGAAGATTCCACCTAAACATTAGGAAGAACTTCCTGACAGTGAGAGCTGTTGGACAGTGGAATTTGCTGCCAAGGAGTGTGGTAGAGTCTCCTTCTTTGGAGGTCTTTAAGCGGAGGCTTGACAGCCATCTGTCAGGAATGCTTTGATGGTGTTTCCTGCTTGGCAGGGGGTTGGACTGGATGGCCCTTGGGGTCTCTTCCAACTCTAGGATTCTATGATTCTATGAGAGGGCCTTTTCCGTAGTGGCACCTGCCCTGTGGAACGCCCTCCCACCAGATGTCAAGGAGAAGTCATCTGAAGGCAGCCCTGTTTAGGGAAGTTTTTAATGTTTGATGTTTTATCGTGTTTTTAATATCCTTTGGGACCTGCCCAGAGTGGCTGGGGAAACCCAACCAGATGGGCAGGGTATTAATAATAATAATAATAATAATAATAATAATAATTACATCAGAAGCATATGCTAGAGAAAAAGCACCTCCTCACTGCCCTCCATGTGTGGTTTTTATAGTTTTTTTCATCATGTATTGCTCACAGAAGAGAGTTGTTATTGTTCAGTCGTTTAGTCGTGTCCGACACTTTGTGACCCCATGAACCATCACTAAAAGGGCCTTAGATGTTTCCAAGGCCTTGGGGGATTTTTCTGCTCAGAGTTCAGGAAACCTCTGATTTTAAAGTTCTCAGACAGCAGTGGTGCTTATCAAAAGGGTATTCTTGGTTGAAATAGAATATCAAAGTGGGGAACAGGAGAGAGGTTCCTCAGCCAGATGGGTGGGGTATAAATAAATTATATTATTATTATTATTATTATTATTATTATTATTATGCTCTCCTATGAAGAGAAACAAATCCTTCTTCTGAGAAGGTAGAAACTAGGGCTCATCCATACTTTCGTTGAACCTGTATTTTTTGTACAGATCCCTGGGTCCGAGAGCTTTTCTTGTTCTTTGGCAGCTGTGACTTGCAAAGGCCCATCTCAGCCACTAACTGAAGCTCAGTTAGTTCATCACAATCTCTCTTTGGATTATCCATGCAGCTAATAAGATCTGATTCAGTGGCTAAGATCGGGTTTTTGCAATCACAGCAATGGAGCAACGAGAAAAGCTCTCGGACCCTGGTGCAATTAATTGGCACACGATACAATCAAAATAAAGGTCAAGGGGAAGTGTGGGTGAGACCCTGAATCACCTCTGGTCAAACAGCTTAGGAGTCATTTTGGAAACCTTTACAAAGCTGCACAAAACTGCTCAACTGGGGATGATAATGGGAGAAGATAAATGTGTGCTCCATCCTGGGCAACGATGGCTCTATGGGGCCACTTTTAACTCAATTACTTCTCTATGCAGGCTTAAACATTTTGGACAGAGGGGCTCGATATTTATCTGAACATTACTAAAACCTTGTGTGGTTCTTTCTCTGTTTGATTCCAGGAATCACCCTTTGGGACCAAGACTCCCTTCAGAAGGACCTGGATATCAAACCTCAGCCCAAGACGGAATCTGAGATCATTGCTTCCGACTCCATCGATGATAAGGCTTCTGCCCTCAACGTCTCAGCATCGCTCAAGGCCAGCTTTTTGGGGGGATTGGTGAAAGTGGAAGGGTCAGCTAAGTACCTTCAAGACACCAAGCAGTCCAAGCAACAGGCCAGAGTCACTCTGCAGTACAAAGCTACCACCAAGTATTCACAGCTGACCATGAGCCATTTGGGAATCCAAAATGTCTCTTACCCGGCAGTTTTCGACCATGGCACAGCCACCCACGTTGTCACTGCCATCTTGTATGGAGCCCAGGCTTTCTTTGTGTTTGACCGAAATGTCTCTTCTTCCGAGTCTGTGCAAGACATACAAGGAAGTCTCAAAGTTATGATAAAGAAGATGGTCACTATTGAAGGCGAGGCAGCCATCCACATGAACGACCAGGAAAGAAACCATGCAAATCAGTTCAACTGCAAGTTCTATGGAGATTTTTCTCTGGAGAGTAACCCAGTAACTTTTCAAGATGCTATGAAAGTCTACACTTCTCTGCCCAAAATGCTGGGTGCCAATGGGGACAAGGCTGTGCCTGTCAGAGTTTGGCTATACCCACTGACCAAGCTGGATTCCAAAGCAGCTAAGATGGTGCGCGAGATCAGCTTAACACTCATCTATGATGCCCAAACCGTCATGGAGCAGCTGAGCGAAATCGATATGAGATGCAATGATCTGGCTACCAATCCCATTGCTACCACCTTCCCAGAAATAAAGTTGAAAATCAAGAGATTCCAGGATTTCTGCAAACAACACAGGCAGACTTTCCAGCAAGATCTGGCAGGAATCTTGCCTTTGATCCGGGGAGGGGGGAAAGAGGAAAGAGTTCTGGTGGACATCTTATCATCCATAAATCAATCACCCTTCAATAGCCAAAGACTCAATGAATTTTTGGACACCAAGGAACGAGAGATAAACATGGTCAAGTCTTACCTTGATATCCTGAGTGGGATAGAAACCATCTCCTCCCAAAATAAACTGGAAGAGGTAGTGCTTAATCACCAGAATGAATTTGTTGTCTCATTTACATTCACCTCTTTACACGATGAGGAACCATTTTTAACCAGCTTACAACACTTTCTTCAGAAACGATCAGCAGATTCTACAGGAGTCCAGAATGCACCGGAGGACTGGAATGCTTGGTTTCAGGAAAAAGACAGACAGAGAAATGCCCGGAAAGCTGCCAAGTCCATTGTTGATTTTGCCCGAGTCAATGAATCCAATGGGAAGACCCGGTTCCTTGTGGCTTCTGTCCCAGATCAGGACAACCCAGGAGCTTCCATTTACCTCTATGAAGATGGGGAGATGGTAAACAGCAACTTTGAGCTGCCCTCAAAACCTCTCCCTCCACTGATTGGCCGAATTGGACATGACCATGTGCAGCTGACATTTCAACCAGCTGAGTATGGGAGGGCTGCAATCTCTAGCTATCAAGTAGAGTACAAGATTGCAGGCGAAGAAAATTGGAAGATTGTGAATACAGATGACAGTCAAGAGACATTCCAAGTGAAAGGGTTGAGGCCAGACTCAGAATACCAGTTTCGATACACTGCTAGGAGCAAACCAGGACTTAGTGAGACTAGTGATGCGAGTAGATCTGTAAAGACACTTCCTACCAGCCCTCCTGGGAAACCAGGAGAGAGAACCGTAGAGTCTTCCAAAATCAGTATTGTCTGGGAGACCCCAAAGGTCATTGGCGCCGATATCAAGGAGTACAAAGTGGAGTACAGGGGACTGGTGGGCGATAAGGAGAGATGGAATGAAAAAAGAACAGGGACAAGAACAGAGTCCTGTCAGCTGGATGGGCTGAAGCCTCACAGAACCTACAGACTCAGAGTCTCAGCTGTATGTTTTGATGGGGTTGAGAGTGAGCCCAGTGAAGAGACTGAGATTTCCACAGCAATGGAAGAAGAAGAAGAAGGGGCAAATATACTAGCTCGAAAATACCTCAAGGAAAGCACCCTGGTGGAAGATGGGCAACCATCAGTCTATGTCCTTCCCCTGGAGGCAACCTCAGATCCATCGGCCCCTGTCAAAACGTATCAGCTAGGAAAAGAGAACATGCAGGTCCCCAACAAAGTAATTGTGATGATGGGGGCCACAGGGTCAGGGAAAACCACTCTCGTCAATGCCATGATCAATCATATCCTGGGTGTGCAATGGGAAGATGATTTCCGATTCAAACTCATTCATGCTGAAAGTCAGTCCTCAGAAGTGACCGCCTACGTAGTGCACCACCAAAAGGGTTTTGAAGTCCCTTATTCTCTCACTTTCATTGACACTCCAGGATTTGGAGACACCGGAGGTAGGAAGCAGTACAAACGGATAACAAAGCAGATCCGGGAGTTTTTCTCCACCCCAGGAGGAACTGATCATGTAGATGTCATCTGCATTGTACTTCAGGCCTCCAGTGCTGCCTTAAGTCGTGCCCAGAAATACCTCTTTGACTCTGTGCTCTCCATTTTTGGGAAAGATATAAGGAACAACATCCAGATCCTGATCACCTTTGCAGATGGACCTTCTCTTCCTGTTTTGGAAGCCATGAAGAAGGAGGAGTTGCCATGCATTAAAGATTCCAATGGTAGCCCAGTTCACTTCAAATTCAACAATTCAGCTGTGTTTGCCAACAATTCTGAAGAGAATGAAGGGAACCTAAATCCTAATGACAAGTTCTGGAAAATGGGCACTGCAAGCATGAAGACATTTTTTGACACGTTAAGCTTACTGGACAGTGAAAGTTTAACTCTGACCAAGGAAGTGCTCAGGGAACGGAAGGAGCTAGAAGCCATCACGGAAGGGTTGCAGCCCCAAATCAGAGCTGCCCTTGGAAAGCTGGAAGAGTTGAGGAAGACAAGACAAGCGCTGGATGAGCACAAATCTGACATGGCAGCCAACATCAACTTTGAGTTTGAAGTTGAGAAATCTGTGCCAGGGAAGGAAGACATCTCTGCTGCTGGAAGATTCACAACCAATTGCATGAACTGTCACTACACCTGCCATTATCCTTGCCCGATCCGGAGAGATGAGGGCAAGCGCCGTTGTGTAGCTATCAATGCAAATACGGGGAAATGCAATGTCTGTCCTGGCCGGTGTGTGTGGAACATGCACTTCAGTCAGAAATACCTGTTTGAATATAAAGTAACAAAAGAGATTAAGTCCTATGATGAGTTGAAAGGAAAGTATGAAGACGGCTCTGGAGAGGCGATGACCCCAGAGAAGGTGCTTGGAAATCTCAACCAGGAATACGAAGAGGCTCAGCAAGCCTTAGAAGACCTTATCCAGAAATCATCTCAAAGCCTTCAGCGCTTGCATCAAATTGGGTTGAAGCCCAACCCGCTCTCCACCCAAGAATACATTGACCTGCTCATCATTTCAGAAGAGCAGGATCTGAAGCCTGGCTACCAGGAGAGAATCCAGTTGCTGAAGGAAGTGAGGGAATCGGCTCTAAACAAGGAGTGCCCTCTGCCAGTGGATCAAGATCTGTATGACCCAACTGAACAAGAAAAGTCCTCCTCCCTGAGGGCCAGATTTAGGAAGTTTGTTTGCTTCTGATGCCCATCTGCATCCGGGCATCTGGCAGCTGTTACTAAGTGTTTTAAATAAGGGAATATTGTTGCACACATCCTCTGATTGCTTTTGGCTATCAGTAGTGATTTTAAGTTATAGGGCTGTTAATTAGACCAGAGTTGGGATATGCGGGGTGGGGGTTGGCGATTATTCCCATTTCCTCTTGTCCGGCTGCTTCTCCCCCAGCACCCAGGAAAACTGCAGCAGTAATGTTTGCTCCTTTAGCTAAATTTGCATTATTTCCCCACTTGGCTTCAGGTCTGTCACCTGGCAGGTAATCAGGGGCGTTTAGGTAGGTACTTAAAATGCTTTGCGCTTGGGCTATTGACACAACTTTGTATACAAGTTCCATATGCCAATTTATATGTAGAGGTGAAAATTTGGGTCTCTGAGGAAATTGAGATGATGGTTGGCTGGAGAACACCCTGGTGATGTGCTTTCCGTCATGCCCAAGCACCCTGTTAACCAAAATTAGAATAGAATAAAGGTGAGTTACTCCCAAACTACACCCTTACTTTTGACTACCTAGCATCTCACCTCCCTCCATCTTACATTTTCCTGGAACAAAACTCTTAGAGGGTATTCCTTTTGACGCTTCCATTCCCATCAATCCCAATTGGCGATGGTGACTGGCTGTGTGGGGAAGAACATCACACAAGGAATGTGAACAGGGCCTCATATACTGCAGAAGGGTCCTTTGTACCCACCGCAGCATAAGATCGTGGCTGGAAGTCGTTCTCTATATGTGCCTTCGATGATGATGATGATGATGATGATTATGAAACTTCAGCTGATCCAGAACATTCCAGCCAGACTGGTGCGATATATGTGACCCCTTTGCTGCAACTGCTGAATTGGTGCCTCATTTATTTCCAAGCCCAATTCTTAGTGAAGGTTATAACCTCGGAAGCCTTAAAGGGCTATGAACTGAGGCAGCTCTCCTCTGCCTTCCGCCAGAATCAGAGGCAAGGCTGCAACCCCCAGAAAGGCTGCTCCAGCCTCCAGCCCATTCTCTGCTACGCATCTGCAAGATGACATTCACCTTTGCTCTGAGTTTCTAGGCACAGGCCTGGGCTCTCCAGGTCCACGTCTGAACATTTTCCTTTGTTTTGCTCTGCTACTTTCCCCATGAAAACCCGCTCTTTGCTGCTGAATCGAAACAAACAGCCATCCACAGAAAGCCTGAATTGCCGTCTGCTCCAATTCAATAGTGAAAATCAGGTTTCCCGGGGGCGGGGGGGCTTGGACATGGACCAGGAAAGCGTAGAACTGTGCCTAGAAATTGCAGGTCTAAATGTGCATAATCCCCAAGACTTCTTGTGTCCTAGCTGTGTATTTAACCTGCCATATTTGATCTACCCTGAGACAGGGTTTTATTGCTACAGGTGAAACTCGAAAAATTAGAGTATCGTGGAAAAGTCCATTTATGTAGTAAGCAATTGTTTTCATTAGCTACTGGAGTTTAATATATGAGATAAACTCATGACATGCAAAGCGAGATATGTCAAGCCGTTGCTTGTTATAATTGTGATGATTATGGCGTCCAGCTGATGAAAACCCCAAAGTTGAGATTGTTAATTTGGGGTTCTCATCAGCTGCACGCCATAATCATCACAATAATAACCTATAAAGGATTGACATACCTCGCTTTGCATGTCATGAGTCTATCTCATATATTAGTTTCACCTTTTAAGTTGAATTACTGAAAGAAATGAACCTTTCCACGAATTCTTTCTAATTTTTCGAGTTTCACCTGTATATTCTGCTGTTTTCACTCGCGTTATTCTTTTTGATCATTTTCTTATCAATAGCCATGCTGGGGGAAAATAGATATAAACTTCTTTAAATAAATAAGAATGCAACGAATAGTCTATCAACTTATCCCTTGATCCAACTGCACTTGCAGAAATGCTATCCTGCTACTGCTTGTAACAGTAGTTACCTTCCAAGGAAGCCCTGGAAACCTCAGCTTTGCTTTCTCCGTTTGCACCAATGAAACATCCTTCAAATAAAAGTTAATCTGTTCTTTAAAAACGGTCTCTGGGGTGTCTTTGGGTGGTGGTGGGGGCATGGCGGAGGCATATGAACTTACGACACTTCCTGGCACAAAGCAAAACCTTTGCTCCGTCTTTCCCTCTATTATCTAATCTGTCCAGCAGCATCAGGACATTAGAAGAGCCTGCTGGATCAGGCCAGCCCCGTTCTCACACTGGCCAAGCACGTCCATTTCAGGAAACTAGCAAGCAGGATTTGAGCACAAGAGCCCTCTCTCCTCCAGGTTAGGGGTGGGGGAGGAATCCACATAACTCACCTTCAGAAGTGGACTCACCTGAATGAGATCCAGACTACAGCAGCCCCATCCCAATGGAGTCCCTGGAGCGTGATGCCACAACACTAGGTCCTATCATTCCTGTCAGAGGACTGCCCTCGCCGGAAGGCAAGGAGTTGCCAGGGCTTTATCAGTATCGCGAGCCCCCGCCTCAGCTGCTGAGCAATTCATCTTCATCCAGTGCGGGAGGCAGTGATCTCTCTAGTGGGGAGGGGGAGGTGGGAGCAGGAAATAGGAGTCAGGGCTCTGACAGGGGAAGAGAGCCCTCGCACCAAGCAGAGGCTGGAGGGGAAGCGCCCCTTCCGTCTCCCCATTTGCGCAGGGGGGAGAGACGCAGAGGGGGTAGGCGGGGGTTCCGCATCCCGCGCCTTTTATGCTGGGCTACGAACCGGAAGGGGTCATTCCCGGACTCTGCCGAAGGATGAGCTGGATGTCTTTTTCTTAGCTGCACTGTATATATCTGCACAATAAAGAAACTTACGTTTCAGAAGTTTCTGTGTCAGCCTGGTTACTCATGAGCAGCCACTGAAAACCTTACAATTCCCATCGGGGCATTCAAAAAGTGGGGGGGGGGGCACTGCTGGGCTGAAGCTGATCAAAGCAGTGGTGGGTGGGGAAAAGAAAGTTACATTCTGTTTCCTGATCAGTGGAAATATCCCCCTGAAGATTCTGAAGTTTGCACCCACCTCCATTTTTTTTAAAAAATAAATAAATAGAAAGTACCTCCGCGTCTAGGCAGCATCCACAATGTGATGGAGAGTTGGGGTTTTTTTTCTGGCCCAACATGGTTATATATTTCACAAGCCCCATTTCTTTGCAGAAAGCCATGATAGCAAGAACATGGTGGGTGGGATTAATTTATTTTTATTTAATAAAATGCATATGCTACTTGATGGTAATAAAACATCTCAGCGGTTTACTGGAAATGTTAAAATCATCTATTACAAACAGTAAAAAACAAAACATTTAAATTAAACAGCTAAATAAAAATCAAAAGCAGTAAAAACATTAACAGTACAAGACTAAAACACATCAACATTTATGTGTCCAGAAATGCTCGCCTGACAAGCATATTTTAAGCAGGAGCCCAAAAGGGAACAGTGAAGGTCAAGAGGCAAAGAGGAATTTCAGGGGGAAAGTGATCCTATCCTGACAAGAACACCAACTCGCTCTGAAAGCAGGGTTTGTCTGGAGTCTCTGGGGATTTCATGGTAATCAGAAGATCCTTGGGAGAGACATGGAAGGCTTGAGGACTTCATAACCTAGGACACAGTAACAGTAAATGCAGCACTTTGTTCTAGAAAAAAAAGGGTGCTGGAACTGCCCCCTCACTGCCCCAGCGCCTTGCAAGCCCTTCCATGGCAAGCTGTTGCTGCATTCATAGCAATAGGGACAAATGACTTAGGCAGGAAGAACCAGGTGAACAAATATGGGATGGGGGACACCTGGCTTAGTAGCAGCACATGTGAAAAGGATCTCAAGGTCTTGGTGGACCACAAGTTTAACATGACTCCAGAGTGTGATGCAACAGCAAAAAAGAAAAAGTGAATGCTATTCTAGGCTGCATCCACAGAAGGCTCTTGAACTTTTCCAAAGAAAAATTCAGCATTTCAGGCTGCCTCATCAGTGTTGCCCAATCGTTCTTCACCCTCTCCCCAGAGATGACATTCAAAACCTTTGCCAATAACAATAATAATAATAATAATAATAATAATAATTTATTTGTACCCCACCCATCTGGCTGGGTCTCCCCAGCCACTCTGGGCGGCTTCCATCAAATATTAAAATACATTTAAAATATCACAGTTTAAAAACTGAAGGGCTGCCTTCAGGTATTTTCTGAATGTCAGGTAGTTGTTTATCTCTTTGACATGAGATGGGAGGGTGTTCCACAGGGCGGGCACCACCACCGAGAAGGCCCTCTGCCTGGTTCCTTGTAGTTTTGCTTCTCGCAGTGAGGGAACCACCAGAAGGCCCTCGGCGCTGGACCTCAGTGTCCAGGTTGAATGATGGGGGTGGAGACGCTCCTTCAGGTATACAGGACCGAGGCCGTTTAGGGCTTTAAAGGTCAGCACCAACACTTTGAATTGTGCTTGGAAACGTACTGGGAGCCAATGTAGATCTCTCAGGACCGGTGTTATGTGGTCCCGGCGGCTGCTCCCAGTCACCAGTCTAGCTGCCGCGTTCTGGATTAATTGCAGTTTCCAGGTCACCTTCAAAGGTAGCCCCACATACAGCGCATTGCAGTAGCCCAAGCGGGAGATAACCAGATCTGGGTACACAGAATAAGAAATATTGAGCACAGGGTGTTTTATGAGACAACGTCCACTTCTTTGCTGGGTTGACAAATGACAAATACATTAATGCAATCTTTACTCTCATACTAATTAAAGTCTTCTAAAATCAAATTTGTACACAGCCATTGATATGGTTTCTCCCCACTATGAATTCTCTGATGCTGACAGAAGTTTGTGCTTATATTAAAGCTCTTCCCACATTCCAGGCACTGATATGGTTCCTCCGATGTATGAATTATTTGATGGGCAGTGAGACTTTCTTTCCGACTGAAGCTCTTTCCACATTCCAAGCACTGATAGGGTTTCTCTCCCGTATGAATTCTTTGATGGGAAGTGAGACTTTCCTTCCGGCTAAAGTACTTTCCACACTCTAAGCATTGATAGGGTTTTTCCCCGCTGTGAGATCTTTGATGGGAAGTGAGATGGGCACTCTGACTGAAGCTCTTTCCACATTCCAAGCACTGATAGGGTTTCTCCCCTGTATGGATTCTTTGATGGGAAATGAGACTTTTCTTCCAGGTGAAGCACTTTCCACATTCTTGGCACTGAAATGTTTTCTCCCCAAGGTGATTACTTTCATGATTATGAATGTTTGTGCTTGTATTAAAGCTGTTTCCACATTCTAAGCACTGAAATGGTTTCTCCCATGTATGACTTATTTGATGGGAAATGAGACTTTTCTTCCGACTGAAGCTCTTCCCACATTCCAGGCATTGATATGGTTTGGTCCCTGTATGAATTCTTTGATGAGAAGTGACATTTTCCTTCCGGCTGAAGCTCTTTCCACATTCCAAGCACTGGTATGGTTTCTCACCTGTATGAATTCTAAGATGGGAAGTGAGACTTTCCTTCCGAGTGAAGCTATTTCCACACTCTTGGCACTGATATGGTTTCTCCCCGCTGTGAGTTCTTTGATGGGAAGTAAGATGGGAGTTCCGACTGAAGCTCTTTCCACATTCCAGGCACTGATAGGGTTTCTCCCCTGTATGAATTCTTTGATGGGAAGTGAGACTCTCCTTCCGAGTGAAGCTGCTTCCACATTCCAAGCACTGATAGAGTGTTTTCCCAATGGGATTTATTTGATGGGAGGTCGAATGGGAGCTCTCACTCAGGCTCTCTCCAGAATCCAAAACTTCATATGGATTCTCCACTGGATGGATTTCGTCATGGTCTCCCCTGTTCTTAATTTTCAATTCATCACCACCTGCAACAAAGAGATAAACAGATTAGAGCAGGCACCCCCAAACGTTGGCCTTCCAGATGTTTTGGACAATTCCCATCATCCCTGACCACTGGTCCTGTTAGCTAGGGATCTTGGGAGTTGTAGGCCAAAACATCTGGAGGGCCGCAGTTTGCGAATGCCTGGATTAGAGCCTCAGGAAGAAATGGAGGCCCCAGTTATTGAGCAATGCTCATGACCACTTGGGATAGAGGAATAATTGAAGGGAATCATGTGTGAGGTCTTACTACAGGGTTCACTACCTTTGTTTGAATAGCCTAGCTCTTTTCTGGGGTGGATTTTGTTTGGAATCCGCTCCATTTCCAAGGTCAGTCATCCCTTTGCTCAATCAAAAACAGACCAAAGCAAAAACAAAACAAAACCTGACAGAACCTTCTTCAACTTCCCTAACAACTCTGACGCCTAGGCAATTCAGACCAGCCCGATCATCGTTTAAAAAGGAATAAACGGAGAAAGAATATTGGCAGACCAAACAGTAGATAGCCCTCCATTCTAAATGTGCTGCAGTGGTGTCAGAAAAGCAGGTGCTATAGGTGGCCCTGTTGAGCTCCATCAAAATACAGGAAGTTTGTCACATATAGATACGTATTGAATTTCAAAACAGACATCAGGATCCAACAGGGAGCCTTACTGAGAGAGTTCATGATGCCACAATTCTCCTCCATGACTTCCTTATGCAGAGCTCTCTGGTCAGGATCCAGCAAGGCCCACTCCTCGTCTGTGAAATGAACAGCTATATCTTCAAAGCACACTGGACCCTAAAAGAAGAAGAGAAATGTCTTGCTCCCAGATAGTATAAAGATTATCTTCTACACATTGTTACGTTGTTTTCTGCCTGTTCGTTGCTGTGCTGTTTTAATGGGATTCTTTGGCTACAGATTTTAAGTATGGATGCTGACTGTAACATGTTAATGGAATTCTTTTGTTGTGTATTTTTATGATGGGTATTAATCTTTGCGCAAATGGGTGGAACTCCACATTGTGCTCTTCAAATCAGGCATTCCAGTTGGCCAGACACAAGGATTCCCTCTCTCTTCTCCTCTCCCCATGTGCTGTTCTGGGGAGGGATACCCCCAGATGCCCTAAAGCTGACTTCAAGGAGCACAGGGGGGCACAGGGAGGGGGAGGAGACAGTGGGAAAGCCCCATTGTGCAGCTGATGGGACTGGTTAAGTGAACCCTGGCAACTGTTTTCTATGGCTTCTCAACTGCTTAGAAGCCTATTTTAACACCCAATGATAAATATATAAGCAAAACTACAATTGATAAATAATACTTGCAACATTCAGAAGGCTAAGTTAAACTGAGGCGGTTGTTCATTATTCTCAGCACATAAACACTGAATAGCATGCTTATTCAATGTTTTATTCAGAGGTTTATTCAGGCCCAAAGGCACCCTGGCTGCCCCACTCCTCAGCTGCTTTCCCCACAATGCTCCTTCCTCCTACCTGGTCTGGTTCCACAGCCACTGTTTCCCCTCCACCACAATGAAAAGATGAATGAGGAGGTCTTGCCGGCATCCTTCTGTCACCTGACAAAGGTAAGTGGGAAGACATTAGTGCATGCTTTTCTCAGAGGTGAAGCAGTGCATCTCTAACCATAACAGTCATCATGGGGGACTTCCCTGATATCTGCTGGGACTCAAACTCTGCCACGAGTGTAAGTTCTGACAAATTCCTCCATTGCCTCGCTGGCAATTTCATTTCTCAGAAGAACCAACAAGGGGATCATCCATCTCGGACCTGGTCCTCACCAATAGCGAGGAACTGATTGATGAAGTGGAAGTGCTTGGAAACTCGGGAGGAAGTGATCCTGTTCTCCTGGGTTCCAGGATACAGAGGGAAGGGAAAACTGAGCGTAGTCGGACACACACTCTGGACTTTAAGAAGGCCAATTTCAAAAAGCGGAAGGAGCTACTGGGTGTGATCCCGAGGTCAGAAATACTCAAAGAGAAGGGAGTCCAAGCTGGATGGAAGTTTTCAAAGGAGAAATGTTGAAGGCCCAAATGCAGGCAATACCAACAAGAAAGAAAAATGGGAGGCATGATGAGGCTGCATAAGGAGCTTAGGGATGAGCTGAGAGTTAAGAAGGCATGTATAAGAAATGGAAGGAAGGGGAAATCACAAAGGAGGAGTAGACACAAGTAGCCAAGAGTTACAGGGGGAAAGTCAGGCTGGCTAAAGCTCAGAATGAGCTCAGGCTTGCAAGAGAGGTTTAAAATAATAATAATAATGTTTCTTCGATTATGTCCAGAGTAAAAGGAAGAACAAGCAAGTGGCAGGTGCTCTGTGGAAAAGATGGGGAAATGCTATTGGGCGACTGACAGAGAAAAGGCGGAACTGCTCAACACCTTCTTTGCCTCTGTCTTCACCCAAAAGGAAAGCGATGCCCAGCCTGGTGATAACAGAATAAATGGTGTAAAAAGTGAGTTGCAGCCCAAGATAGAAAAAGGTAGTAAGGAAACAACTAGCTACTTTAAATTAATTCAGATCTCAAGGGCCTGATGAGCTGCACCCAAGGGTGCTAAAGGAGTTTGCAGATGTAATCTCAGAGCCTTTGTCTATTATGTTTGAGAATTTTTGGAGAACAGGTGAGGTCCCTATAGATGGGCAAATGTTGTCCACATCTTCAAAAAAAGGGGGGGGAAGACCCAGGTAATTACTGACCGGTGAGCTTGACATTGATAACAGGGAAGGTCCCAGAACAGATAATTCAACCGTCGGTCTGTGAGCACCTAGAAAAGGATGCTGTGATTACTAAGACCCAGCATAGGTTTCTCCAAAGTAAGTCATGCCAGACCAATCTGACTTTTTATGGAATTACAAACTTGGTGGATCAGGGAAATGCTGTGGACATATTTCATAAAGGCTTTTGAGAAAGTCCCCCATGATATTCTCGCGAGGAAGCTGGTAAAATGTGGGTTGAACGAGGTAACTGTTAGGTGGATTTGTAGCTGGTTGACTGACTGAACCCAAAGAGTACTCATTAATGTTTCTCGTCATCCTGGAAAATAGTGACAAGTGGGGTGCCACATTGATCTGTCCTGGGCAAGTTGCTGTATAATATTTTTATAAATGACTTGGATGAAGGAATTGAGGGGATGTTGATCAAATTTGCAGATTACACCCAAGTGGGAGGGGTAGCTAATGCTGCAGGAGACAGAATCAGAATTCCAAATGACCTTAACAGATTGGAGAACTAGGCGCAAGCTACAAAATGAATTTCAATAGCGACAAATGTCAGGTTCTGCACTTAGGCAGGAAGAACCAGGTGCACAAATATAGGATGGGGGACACCTGGCTTACTAGTAGCACATGCGAAAAGGATCTCAGGGTCTTGGTGGACCACAGGCTTAACATGAGTCAACAGTGTGATGCTATTGTAGGCTACATCAACAGAAGAATAGTGTCCAGATCAAGGGAAGTAATAGTACCACTCTATTATGACTTAAGTCAGACCACACTTGGAATACTGTGTTTAATTCTGGGCACCACAATTTAAGAACGGTGTTGACTAGCTGGAACGTGTGCAGAGGAGGGCAACCAAGATGATCAAGGGTCTGGAAACTAAGCCTTATGAGGAATGCTTGAAGGAGCTGGGTATGTTTAGCCTGGAAAAGAGAGTGGAAGGAGATATGATTGCCATCTTCAAATATTTTAAGGGCTGTCACATGGAAGAGGGAGCAAGCTTGTTTTCTCTTGCTCTGGAGGGTAGGACTCAAACCAATGGCTTCAAGTTGCAAGAAAGGAGATTCCGACTAAACATTCAGAAAAACTTTCTGACAGGAAGAGCTGTTCAGCAGCTGTTCTGAGAGGTGGTGGACTCTCCTTCCTTGGAGGTTTTTAAGCAGAGGTTGGATGGCCATCTGTCATGGATGCTTTAGCATCAGGTAGGTAGCCGTATATAGTCGAAATATATAAAAAAATTGTCCAGTAGCACCTTAGAGACCAACTATGTTTGTTCTTGGTATGAGCTTTTGTGTGCATGCACACTTCTTCATATACACAGTGTGTATGCACATGAAAGCTCATACCAAGAACAAACTTAGTTGGTCTCTAAGGTGCTACTGGACAAATTTATTATTTTTATATATATTTCGGATGCTTTAGCAGAGATTCCTGCATTGCAGGGGTTTGAACCAGATGATGCTTGGGGTACCTTCCAACTCTACAACTCGATGATTCTATGAAATAGGCCTTAGAAAATGTCTCCCCTGCTGAGTGCAGTTTGAAGTTTGTACCTATTTCATATTTTAATTGTGGGGAGAAATGTCTCCCTTCCTGAGGACTCTTGTCCCCAAGTGTCTTCCCCCAAAAGATTAAAAGAACCCATGGATTAATTGTAAAATCCACAAAATGAGACCAAACAGAGAAAAAACTCATTCTTCCTTACCCAGTGTCAACTCTCTGGTTTTCAGCTGAGTCTTCTCTGCCCCAGAGGAATCCGGGCCCATTTCTGCAAACAGATCCTTTTCCTGAAAGAGCAACAAGGATTCAAAAACAGAGAATGAGGAGAAAGACTAGGAAAGTATGGCAGAGGCAAAAACTTTAGGGGTACCTGATATCATTCATTGGATACTTTCAAAGAAAAGGTGGGGGCCATTAGGAGAGAATTTTGGGATAATCTCCCTCCTGTTCAGACCTCCTTGAGAGTATCTAGAGGAAAGTCTCTCTCACCTGCTGCTCTGTCTGCTTCCTCTCCTCTGCTTGACTCAGGAGGAATCCTTCGGCCAGAGACACCGCCTGGGAACTGGTCTCCGCTCCACATTCCCTCACCCAACTCTCCATCTCCAGTGGAAGGACAGCCAGGAACTGCTCCAAGACCACCAAGTCCAGCATCTGAGCTTTCGTGTGCTTTTCTGGCTTTAGCCACTGACAGTCAAGGTGGTAGAGTCGGTTGCAAACCTCTCGGGGTCCTTCAGCCTCCTGGTAGCAGAACTGCCTGAACCGCTGGCTCTGCACATCTGAGCAGAGTGTGTCCTCCTCACCCAGGATCTTCTGCACAGTGTTTTCACAGAATCTGCTCCCAATTTTGAAGGCACTGACCTTTCCTGCTTCAGTTCCAGATGAATCTTGCTCATCCATCTGTGCTCTCAGGAAGCCTTCAAGAGCCTCCAAGTTCTGACTGTGCTAATTAGAGTTGCTTCCAAACCCTACAAAGCAAATGCATTGTTTTTGTTACAGAATTGGCACACTGTCAAAATAAACAAGTGTGGGCAAGTCTTGCTAAGAACCAGGCCTGCACAACACTACAGCCAAGACTCTGAGCTTTCTTTAACAACAAAAGGAAGAAAATGGAGAAGCAATCCTCTAGCCTTCCTAGAAGGAAAGTTACTATGCAAAATGTGCAGGCAATTTCAGTGTTTTCATTCAATGAATGAATTCAGAACTGTGATTGACAATTGAGTTATTTGTATCTTGTGTAATGTGGACACTAGGCTAGAGTAGGAGTGCTAATCCTGGGGCTCCTCAAGACTTGCCCTCCTGCCCACCCTCACTTCCTGCTTCTGTCTCATTTTCTAGCACTTCAAATCTCCAATGTTCTCAAGATAGTCTATTGTGGAAAGATAAAAGGTAAAGGTAAAAGGACCCCTGACCATTAGGTCCAGTCGTGGACGACTCTGGGGTTGCGGCGCTCATCTTGCGTTACTGGCCGAGGGAGCCGGCATACAGCTTCTGGGTCATGTGGCCATCATGACAAAGCCGCTTCTGGCGAACCAGAGCAGCGCACAGAAACGCCATTTACCTTTCCGCTGGAGCGGTACCTATTTATCTACTTGCACTTTGGTGTGCTTTCAAACTGCTAGGTGGGCAGGAGCTGGGACCGAGCAATGGGAGCTCACCCCATCGCGGGGACTCGAACCGCCGACCTTCTGATCAGCAAGCCCTAGGCTCTGTGGTTTAACCCACAGCACCACCCGTGTCCCTAATATTGTGGAAAGATATCTATCTGTTATTGTTCTGATGGCCAGCCCCCTGAGGGCCAAGTTAGGGAGGCCAAAGCCCATGCAGGTGAGGGCTAAGATGAAAACAGAATTAAAAAGCAGCTGGGACCCACCTTCTTCCTGTGATGGTAAGTGGTTTAAATTGTTTTTAATGTTGTGTTTTGATGTTGCAATCTGCCCTGGGAACTTGGGCTAAAGGACAGGTAATTGTTGCTGGCATCTATCTGTCTCGAGAGACCATACAGAGCATCTCTGGGGATGAAGGCAAACTGCTAGGTTAGCAGCACTGAAGTAACCTCTAGGGGCACAAGCCTGGGCAGCGTGCATGGCAGTCCTAGGCTGCCCAGACCCTCCTCTCGGCCTCCCTGATGTGGTCCAAAGGAATGCAGAGCAATATGTTTGGCACCAGCTTGGCTGCAGGAGTTTCCAGAAGGAGGCGTACAAGTCTTAGGGACTAGATTCTGGATTTGTTCAGAGTCTACTCCTTATCCTTTCCTTCTCCCAAATATATCCCGTGAGGCAGCAGAGGTTTAGGGTCAGTCTTCCTTCTTCACAAGCTGGCGAGCCCCACCTGCCTGTCACTTCCCTCTACAGCACAGGCAGAAGAGATAGTAGATCCCAGAAGGTGCCACCAATTTGCACAGCTGGGATGTAACAGCCACGCACACCCTTTGTGGGAAGGGACTTGGGAGGGAGGTGCTTTTGCTCTGGAGGACCTGCCCCCCCCTCCATCTTTAATCTGTCCTCTCTAGGAATCCAGCTCAGTTCATTCTAACCCTTGGCAAGCTGGCCTTACCAAGCTCTCTTTTCTCCCTTTCCAGAGCAGGAGCCCAGGAGGAACCACTTGCATTTCACACACACCCAGAGAAGTTTTATTTTTTTGGGGGGGGCTCTTGGCTAGCCTTCTGAGCTGTCCCCCCCCCCCAGAAACAAGAGGAACACCTTGCTGTGAAAAGGGCTATGCAAGCAGCAGGAAACCCCATACTAGAATTGGAAGGGGAACCCCCTAGTCCTGCCCCCACATCAGGAAGGAATCTCAGCTGAAACACCCCTGGCAGATGGCCGCCCTCCCTCCTGCTGCCGCTTTCCTCCTCGGGTGTCACTGTGGTCGTTGCGTGTGACACGGGACCCCGTCTTTGTCTGCTGGGCACTCCTGGCAGCAGGCCTTTCCTCTCCGGCTGCCTGTCCCTGTTTAGGCTTGCCCCCCCCCCCCGCTTGCCAGGGCCACGATTCTAGGGCGCCCTCCCCGGGGAAGCTCTGCAGGCGCCCGAGGGAGGCGGGAGGGAATGCCAGGAAGGAGCCCGCCCTGGAGAATTCCTCCTGGAGGAGAGGATGCTAGCAGGACGCTGGATCCTTTCCTTCCTGGGAATGCAAGGGGCACCCCTCCCTGTTCATGCAACTGCCAGCAGCAGCAGCAGCCTCCTCGGCGGGAGGGAACCCTGCCCAGGGCGCGCCCAGGGAGGTGTTGGCACCCGCGCCCTCAGCCAGGCGCGTCGCCTCCCAGCTGCATCACATGCAGGGACCCGAAACATCTGCATCATCCCCCCCTGCCCATGGCAGGGAAAGGGCTCCAGACCCCCCACCATCACCACGAGAGAGACAAGAGACGGGCAGGCTCCGGGCGGAATGCGCAAAGCTAGAGCCGGCGCTCTCCAAAAGCGGAGGCCTTTGGCTGCAGGCGCCCAGAGATCGCCGGCGAGGAGGTGGCCCCATCGGCAACAGACACCTGGCGGGCCCCTGCGGGGAGGGGGTTCCTGAGCCTCTGAGCACACGCAGAGCGCGCCTGGGAGCAGGAGGGAGCCCAGGCGCGCGGCCAGGGGAGGCCCCGTCCGCATCCTCCTCCTCCTGGCCCAAAGGATGGGATGGAAGGAGGGAAGCACCCCGCCACCGGCTCCTCTCTCTCCCGGGCTGGCGGGGCCACGCGCCCGCTTCTTCCCCCCGCGCGCGCCCCCGCCACTCACCCGCCCGAAGAGCCCCGGCAGCAGCCCCAGGCGCGCGCCCGCCCGCCAGCCCGGCCCCTCCAGGTCCGAGGAAGCAGCTGGGCTCGCCGAGCGGGAGGAGCGCATGCGCGGCGGGGCCCCGCGCGCTCCCGACTCCGCAGCGTGCACGGCAGGGCGGCCCCCGCCTCCCGAGAGGAGAGCCGGGAGACAGACAAAGAGCCATTCCGCGCCCCCCCCTCGAGATATCGTTATTATTTTTGTTTGTTACTATGTTACACGCTTCTGTATTTTTCCAGTATATTGAAAATCGCCTGGGATGGATGGAGGGCGGTGTAGAAATGTCAGGAATAACACGGTTGCCACGCGCCCGGAATTTCCCGGACACACATAGAGAGACCATAATGCAGCTGCAAGCAGTTTCACTTTTCGAAATAAGGCAGCACTAATAAAATAATAACAATAATGTGAAAGTCGCATCACATCTTTGCCCATCCCTTGCTTTTTTTTTTTTTTTTAAAAAAAAACCCCTTGCTTTTTAAATTGTTTTGCCCACCAAGGAACAGCAGCATCCTTGAGGCGTTTGTTTGGGGGGGGAGGCGGGAACAGAAGCAGGGTCATTTTGGCAGTGCTTGTTGCACTTGGGAGTGGTTGAGTTGGGGCAGAAGTGGCAAGAACAGTGGAATTTGGGGGTGGCAGCGGCAGTTGGGCTCTGATCTAGCAACCGTCTACCTGCAGCCATGTCTCCAGGAGAGCCTTGTTCCCGACTCCACCCCACCCTCATGCGCCGCTGGGTGAAGGCTTGTGATCGGCTGAAAGTTGGAACTATGGGCTCCCGTAATGGTTTATAATAATAATAATAATAATTTATTATTTATACCCCGCCCATCTGGCCGGGTCTCCCCAGCCACTCTGGGCGGCCTCCAACAAATATCAAAATACAATACAGAGTCACAAATTAAAAACTTCCCTAAACAGGGCTGCCTTTAGGTGTTTTCTGAATGTCAGGTAGTTGTTTATTCCCTTGACTTCTGACGGGAGGGCGTTCCACAGGGCGGGCGCCACTACCGAGAAGGCCCTCTGCCTGGTTCCCTGTAGTTTTGCTTCTCGCAGTGAGGGAACCGCCAGAAGGCCCTCGGCGCTGGATCTCAGTGTCCGGGCTGAATGATGGGGGTGGAGACGCTCCTTCAGGTATACGGGACCGAGGCCGTTTAGGGCTTTAAAGGTCAACACCAACACTTTGAATTGTGCTCGGAAACGTACTGGGAGCCAATGCAGATCTCTCAGGACCGGTGTTATGTGGTCCCGGCGGCCACTCCCAGTCACCAGTCTAGCTGCCGCATTCTGGATTAATTGCAGTTTCCGGGTCACCTTCAAAGGTAGCCCCACGTAGAGCGCATTGCAGTAGTCCAAGCGGGAGATAACCAGAGCATGCACCACTCTGACAAGACAGTCTGCGGGCAGGTAGGGTCTCAGCCTGCGTACCAGATGGAGCTGGTAGACAGCCGCCCTGGACACAGAATTAACCTGCGCTTCCATGGACAGCTGTGAGTCCAAAATGACTCCCAGGCTGCGCACCTGGTCCTTCAGGGGCACAGTTACCCCATTCAGGACCAGGGAGTCCCCCACACCCGCCCGCCTCCTGTCCCCCAAAAACAGTACTTCTGTCTTGTCAGGATTCAACCTCAATCTGTTAGCCGCCATCCATCCTCCAACAGCCTCCAGGCACTCACACAGGACCTTCACCGCCTTCACTGGTTCTGATTTAAAAGAGAGGTAGAGCTGGGTGTCATCTGCATATTGATGAACACCCAACCCAAACCCCCTGATGATCTCTCCCAGCGGCTTCATATAGATATTAAAAAGCATGGGGGAGAGGACAGAACCCTGAGGCACCCCACAAGTGAGAGCCCAGGGGTCTGAACACTCATCCCCCACCACCACTTTCTGAACACGGCCCAGGAGGAAAGAGCGGAACCACTGTATAACAGTGCCCCCAGCTCCCAACCCCTCTAGCCGGTCCAGAAGGATGTTATGATCGATGGTGTCAAAGGCCGCTGAGAGATCCAGCAGAACCAGGAAACAGCTCTCACCTTTGTCCCTAGCCCGCCGGAGATCATCAACCAGCGCGACCAAGGCAGTTTCAGTCCCATGATGAGGCCTGAATCCTGATTGGAAGGGATCCAAATGGTCCGCATCTTCCAGGCGTGCTTGGAGTTGTTCAGCAACCACCCGCTCAATCACCTTGCCCAAGAATGGTAAATTTGAGACTGGGCGATAGTTGGCCATATTGGCCGGGTCTAGAGATGTTTTTTTAAGAAGCGGTTTAATGACCGCCTCTTTCAGCGGGTCTGGAAAGATTCCCTCGCAGAGGGAAGCATTCACCACCGCGCAGAGGCCATCGCCCAGCCCTTCCCGGCTAGCTTTTATAAGCCAGGATGGGCAAGGATCTAGGAGACAGGTGGTCGGTTTCACTCGTCCAAGCAGCCTGTCCACATCCTCGGAGGTAACAGATTGGAATTGATCCCATGAAACATGACTAGACAGGGCTCTAGCACTCTCCCGCCCCGGCCCTGCTCCCACGGTGGAGTCTACCTCCTTCTGAATCTGAGCGACTTTATCTGCAAAAAACTTTGCAAAAGCATTGCAGGAGATCTTGGGGTCCCTACCAGACCCCGGTGACAAAGGTGGTTCTGCTAGGTTGCGAACCACCTGGAAGAGTCTCCTGCTGCTGTTTTCTGCAGATGCAATAGAAACAGCGAAGAAGGTCCTCTTCGCTGTCGCCATTGCCACTTGGTAGGCTCGAAGTTGAGCTCTAGCCCGTGTCCGGTCTGATTCAGAATGAGTTTTCCGCCACCGGCGCTCTAGCCGTCTCAGCGACTGTTTCATCGCCCTCAGCTCCGGGGAAAACCACGGAGCTGTCCGGGCTCCATGCAATCGGAGAGGACGCTTCGGAGCCAGACAGTCAATAGCCCTGGTTAACTCCGCATTCCAGCGGGCCACCAGGGAATCAACTGAAAGGCCATCAACATGGGATAATGCATCCCCTACCACTCTCTGGAAACCAATTGGATCCATTAAGTAGCGGGGGCGGACCATCTGAATCGGTCCCACCTCCCTGCAGAGGGGAAGGGTCGCAGAGAAGTCCAGTTGCACCAGGAAGTGATCTGACCATGGCACTTCTTTTGTTTCACTTTTACTTAGTGTCAGATCACCAACATCCATAGAGGTAAACACCAGGTCTAAGGCATGTCCGCGGCTATGAGTTGGACCAGACTTATTCAGGGACAGCCCCATGGAGGCCATGCTTTCCACGAAGTCCCGAGCGGCCCCTTGTAAGGTCGTGTCGGCATGGATGTTAAAATCCCCTAAGACAACCAGACTAGGTGTCTCCAGGAGCATATCCGCCACGACCTGAAGCAGCTCGGGCAGGGAATCCTTGGTGCAGCGGGGAGGTCGGTACACCAAAAGGAATCCTGTACTGCCCCTATTGCCCAACTTCCAGAACATGCACTCAGAAAACTGGGTCTTCCCAATAGGACGCCTGGTGCAAACTAATGACTTCCTAAAAATCACTGCAACCCCCCCTCCCCGCCCAGATGGCCTGGGTTGCTGTGCGTAAGAGAAACCTGGTGGACAAGCAGCGGCAAGGACAGGCCCATCTGCTTCATCCAACCAAGTCTCTGTTACACATGCCAGGTCAAATCCTCCATCCACAATCAAGTCGTGGATGGCAGTGGTTTTGTTAATCATTGACCTGGCATTACACAGCAACACTTTCAGGTCATGTGGGTATCCCCTGCTGATTCCAGTATCCATCTGGTCAGGACCAGACCTGGAGGCAGGGATAGTCTTCAGACAACGACTAAACCTGCCTCCTCGGTAATGACATGGTCTGGTCTTAGCGTGACTCCTCCTCCTGCCCATGATCACTGAGATCGGGTGTCTTTCCAAGACTACCCCCCCTGTGGAACCTGCCCCAGCCATCCTGTTGGCTGAGGCCCAATCCCAGGCAGCCCTACCCCTATCCCCTTAAAAAACAAATAAAGACCATACACTAAATTAACAAAATAATACAAATAGGAAACAGAGAACAACGCTAAAATTAAACTAAACATTTGCCCCACCCCAAACAAAAAATAATAAAATAATATAAAAGCCACCATTAAAACAAATTAAAAGTGCAGCAGTGAGTGCAGGTCGCGCCCCCCAAACCAGTTGGAATTGGCAGGAGAAGGGAGCGGCCCTCCAAACACTCACGCAGCAAGCGGCAGCAGCAATGTCCCAGGCCTCTCTGCAGGCTTTATGCTGTAGAGGTGAGTGCAGGCCCCGCCCCCTCAGCCAGGTGGAATTAGCAGGAAGGGAGCGGCCCTCCAAACACTCACAAGCAAGCGGCAGCAGCAATGTCCCAGGCCTCTCTGCAGGCTTTTAGCTGTAACGGTGAGTGCAGGCCCCGCCCCCTCAGCCAGGTGGAATTAGCAGGAAGGGAGCGGCCCTCCAAACACTCACAAGCAAGCGGCAGCAGCAATGTCCCAGGCCTCTCTGCAGGCTTTTAGCTGTAACGGTGAGTGCAGGCCCCGCCCCCTCAGCCAGGTGGAATTAGCAGGAAGGGAGCGGCCCTCCAAACACTCACAGCAAGCAGCAGCAGCAATGTCCCAGGCCTCTCTGCAGGCTTTATGCTGTAAAGGTGAGTGCAGGCCCCGCCCCCTCAGCCAGGTGGAATTAGCAGGAAGGGAGCGGCCTTCCAAACACTCACAGCAAGCGGCAGCAGCAATGTCCCAGGCCTCTCTGCAGGCTTTATGCTGTAAAGGTGAGTGCAGGCCCCGCCCCCTCAGCCAGGTGGAATTAGCAGGAAGGGAGCGGCCTTCCAAACACTCACAGCAAGCGGCAGCAGCAATGTCCCAGGCCTCTCTGCAGGCCTTTAGCTGTAACGGTGAGTGCAGGCCCCGCCCCCTCAGCCAGGTGGAATTAGCAGGAAGGGAGCGGCCTTCCAAACACTCACAGCAAGCGGCAGCAGCAATGTCCCAGGCCTCTCTGCAGGCTTTTAGCTGTAACGGTGAGTGCAGGCCCCGCCCCCTCAGCCAGGTGGAATTAGCAGGAAGGGAGCGGCCTTCCAAACACTCACAGCAAGCGGCAGCAGCAATGTCCCAGGCCTCTCTGCAGGCTTTTAGCTGTAACGGTGAGTGCAGGCCCCGCCCCCTCAGCCAGGTGGAATTAGCAGGAAGGGAGCGGCCTTCCAAACACTCACAGCAAGCGGCAGCAGCCTTTCCTTCCATATGGTCTCACAAGCACCCCCTTTAGGGAAACCTGGGCCACTCCTTCTCCTAAGGAAGCATTAAGCGGTTCCCTCCTAGGCCCAGCCACTCATCCCACTGCAGATACCCCGGTGATGCTCCTCCAGAGGGGATAATCCATCTGCAAAAGGACAGGCTGAAAGCAGAAACTCCCACAAAGCAGAGCTTCCTCTTTCAGGCCTTCACTCAATGTGAGAAAGCGAAGGGTCAGCTAAATCTCTTTTTGGCCTACCATACACCCTGCTGCTTGTTCTGCATCCGATCGGCAAATGGAATGTCTGAACATCTGTGACCATCATCACCTCTTTCAAATTCAGTTTCAGAATAACTTGGTTGCAGGAGATATATGTGCCCTTTCTGAGAACTCGTACAATAATGAAAATTAATACCTTTGCGAAATCCATTCCAATGAGGAAGAAAGTTGAGAGGTTCCAGAAAGTGGTCCTCCAGGTCCATATGTCATGGCAAGTAGCCTCTTTCTCCTGAGGTGATCCAGCCTCCATCCTACAATCCAGAGTGACACAGAAACATGTTTAGCAAGATGACCCCACCTTATTGCTTCAATCCTCCTCCCGCAAATGGAAGTATTTGCCCATAGGCAAGAACGCACCAACTCTGGATGTGAGCAGTTTCCTTACCTAGCAGCCATCTTCATATGGAATCCCTCCTGTGGGAGGCAGTGATGGCCACCAGCATAGGGGTCCTTAAAAGAGAATTAGATAAATTCACAGAGGAGAAGTCCATTGAGCTCTCTATGCAAGATGGCTATGCCCTGCCCCCATAGACGGAAACAACCAATTGCTGGAAAGCACGGAGTGTCCTTGTTCTCAGATCCTGCTGGTGGGTTTTCCACAGGCATCTGGTTGGCCACTGTGAGAACAGGAAGCTGGACTCAATGGGCTAGTGGCCTGATCCACAAGGCTCTTGCTATGTTTGTAGAGTAAATGGCAGTGTGTGCTCAACCTCAGTAGATTATCTAGGGGCTGCGGCTTAAAGAGAATAGTTAAGCTTCCTGTCTCTCCATTAATTCTCCATTGTCCATATAATGTTCTCTTCCAAATCACTGCCTTCCATCATTTCCCCCTCCACATTTTCTCATACTCTCTCTTTTTGGAATATCCCTGTTGTGAGAAAATCTGGATGTTGCCCATCAGAAAGCAGACAGAGCCGGATTTAAGACTTTATTTTGAAGCAGCGGCCTTTTGCTGGTTGAAGGATTGGTTTAAACTAGAGAACGTGGATGTGTTGGACTTGGAAGGACATGATAATATGTTTGGTTGGCACGCATACCTTTGGTACGACAAGGTTAAAATCCACAGAACTTTTAAGAACCACATAGTTAGAAAATCCTTGTATCAGGTTTGGATAAGATATAAAGACTTATTGGAGAGAAAGACTCCTAGATGGATCTCACCAGTGGAGGCCAAGGCCTACAAGAGACCGAATATGTCGGCAAGTTGGTTACGATACATGGACATATTGCAGCAGGAAGGGGACTCATTTAAGCTGAAAAGCTATGATCAAGTTAAAAGTCAAGTCCCCGACTGGCTGCAATATCACCAGGTACATGAAACATTTAAATTAGATAAAAAAAATGGTTTTCAAGTGGAAAAATCAAAACTGGAAACAGAACTGATTGAATCGAACTCTAAAAACCTTTCCAAGATGTATAATTTATTGCTAGAGTGGCATAAGAAAGATGAATTGGTTAAATCGACAATGATAGATTGGGCGAAAGATGTGGGACATAATATTATGATGGATGACTGGGAGAGATTGTGGCAGAAAGGTATCAACTTTACCGCTTGTAATAGTTTAAGAGAAAACATAATGAAAATGGTATATAGATGGTATCTGACACCAGTTAAGATAGCTAAGATGAATACTAAAATGTCAGATGTGTGTTGGAAATGTAAACATGCGAAAGGTACCTTTTTCATATGTGGTGGTCGTGTCCAGGGGTAAATGCTTTCTGGGATAAGATATATAATGAGCTTAAAAAGGTAATGAAAATTACCTTTAGTAAGAAACCAGAGGCATTTCTCTTGAGCATGACCAATGAAGAGATACCCAGTCAGGACAGAGTATTTTTTATGTATGCCACAACAGCGGCTAGAATCCTATTGGCAAGAACCTGGAAAGGTGAAGAGATCCCAACAGTGGAAGAATGGCAGTTAAAGCTGATGGACTATATGGAACTCGCAGAACTGACCGCCAGAATCCGAGACCAGAGGGAGGAGAAGGTGTCGCAGGATTGGAAAAAATTTAAGAGCTATTTAGTTAAATGTGAAAAATTGAATATTTGAGCAGAATTAAGCAAAGGATCGGCTTTAGTAGGTGAATGTTAGATAAAATTGTTTAGAAGAAATTTTTTTGTGTGTATGATTTAATTGTTAAAGACTCTTTTAAGATATTGTGTCTAAGTTATGATTTATATTGATTTATATTGGAGTAAGTATACTTAAGAGTATTAAGAAATATGGTAAATGTTAATGGAAAAAGATATAAAGCTACCTATAACGTATATATGATTTTGAAGGCAGTGGAGGGAACAGGGGGAGTCCCCTAGCAGAAAAGTTAAAAACAGGAAAAGTACAAAGATAGGTGTTAGTTAAGGTTTGTATGGTTTTCTTTATGTTTATTGATATTGTTATTGTTTTTATTGTGTTTATGTATTGTGTTTTTATTGTGTTTATGTTTATGTTTATGTTGTGTTTATTCTTTGTTTTATTGGAAAATAATAAAAAATCTTTAAAAAAAAAAAACAGAAAGCAGACAGAGCAGGCACAATTGTAGTCCTCCCCACCATGGTGAGACATATTTATTATTTCTAAATATCTAGATTTTATTCATTTATTTCTAAATTCTTATCAATAACCACCCTGAGATCTATGAGCATTGCTTTTTTCTATTAAAAAAAGTTTAGGGGTACTCTCATTTTCCTACTCGTATTGAAATACTGCCCCTCAATGAGGCCAAACTTAGATTCACAACATGTTTAGGGGTATGCATACCCCTGCGTACCCCCAGAAAAAAGCACTCTCTATAGGTATAGGGCAGGATCTCACTACAAATCTCCACTACCACCCTCTTTAGTAGTGTGCATATATCTAGCATGGGACCCTTCCTACAAACCCAAAATTGACAAAACAGCCTTTGTAAATATATAAGAACACAAGAAGAATCTGGTGGATCAGGCCAATGGAGTGAACTGCTGACTAGTGGGAACATTCTCCACCATCTCTCAACTTCCTGCTCTCCTTGAAAGTGACCTTTGTCAACTAGCAAACTTGGATAAAAGGAGAAGTGGCCTCTGGGGCCTGAAACAGAATTGTGCTTAACAGGGGACAAGCACAAGTTGCACGGCTCCCTCAAGACAACTCAAGCAAGGGAGATTCATCTGATTTCCATGTTTCTGGTAAGATTCATTTCAACTATTAGAAGTTACCGCTGCACAGCCACTTCTTTTGCACGGCTGCTGGCATGTTGCAGAGGGGATTTGGTGACGGGGCTCTTGCGCCAATGTCCTCGCCTAATGCTCTCTGGCTCTTTTGAAAGGTCACAATACTTGGAGCAAAGGAATGAAGGCTGCAGCGCAAGGCTATCCCAGCCTTTGGGAGGGGCTGCAAGGACCCTCCCAGGATTTGGGGTTGGCCCAGAAAGAGGGGCTGGCTGTGGTTGGGTAGCTAAGGAAGAGCTTTGTAACAGAAAGTGCTGTTTGGCAGTGCAACACGCTACCTTGGAAAGTGGTGGGGATTTTTGATGGCCATCTGTCAGGGATACCTTAGCTGTGATTCCTGCATTGCAGAAGGTTGGACTAGATAAACCCTGGGGTCCTTTCCAAGTCTACAGTTCTTTGACTCTATGGCCTCAGAAGGTGGTGGCCTGTCCTTCAGTGGAGGTCTTTAAACAGAGGTTGGGTGGGTGGCCACCTGTCAGGGATTACTTAGCTGTAAGTCTTGCATTGCAGGGGGTTGTGCTAGATCCCCCTTTCTTCATATCCCATAGTTTCCCTGGAGGAGGGAGGGAGCTGGCTGTGCTTATGAGAGCAAAGACACAACCCTCCAAATTGTATTAGAAGATTGTGCCACCTCAGAGGGTTACAGGGACACCATCTGCAGCAACACCCTCCTTCAATCTATCTCATTTTTTGCCTCCTTCCACGCACAAGAGAGAGTGGGGTCTTGCTGGGAACCCATCAGGGTGAGAATGCTCTCTCTCAAGCACCTGCTTTCTCCAAAGATGGGGAGGAGAGAGGAATTATTGGTGATCCTGCTTGCTTCAGAACCTTCTCCATCCAAACCTTCCTTTATTTTTATTTTTTATTTCCTACCTTCCTGCATACATAAAAAGGTACGGCTGTCATCACACAGGCCCCACAGGAGGATTTGTAGTACCATGCCACAATCCTGGATTTGCATGAAATCAGGGTGGGGGAGGAAAACAAGAGAGAAGGCAGAGGACTGAATAAGCCCTGATGGAGGAAAACCAAGGAGCTGTGAGGGGATGAGGAGGTTGAAGGAGCTGCAAGGATGGGGAGCTTGAAAGAACTGTGTGTGGGGGGGTGTTGGGGCGGGGGAGTTGAAGGAGCTGTGACAGGATGAGGTACGCAGTGGCGAAGCTGCCTGCTCTGACACCAGGAGCAGCATACATCCGGGGGCGTGGCTGGCATGCATCTCAGGGGGCGTGGCATGCATCGGGGGGGGGTGCGCAGCAAGCGGTGAGCGTCCTGGGGGGCGGGGGCGGCTGCAATGTCACCCGGGATGCACCACCACCCCCGCCCCCACCTTTGTGCGCCACTGAGGGTATGAAGGTGTGGGTTTGGCAGAGTTGGCAATCTACGCAAGCAGGGGCAGCAGCTCCTAGTATTGCATTTTATTGTATTACAATTTTCATCCAATGGAATTCAAATTGCAGGACAATGAATTGCAATGCAATGAATAGAAGCAGTGAAAAATGCCATTAAAAACCGATCTAAATCTGTGGTGCAGAGATGCTGCAGACCCCCTGAATGAAGCTTGTGGGCAACTGGTGGTCCGCAGACCACAGCTGGGGAACCCCTCTTCTCATGCAACACAGGACTGCAATGGAGACAGGAAGAGGAGGTGGCTGATGCTCAGATTCTTCCCCTGTGCTCTGGGTGTGCCTGCTACTTCCCCCAGCAGCACTTCTAGCTGAAGCAGCATTTCACTGGCCTTCCTGGAAGCAGTGCCATTGCTGGTGTGTTTAAGTACCTTGCTTGCTTGTTTGTTTTATCTTTTTGTGTGTGGCAGGCATCCTTCTTTCAGTGGCATCACTAGTTCCTCCCTTGGTCCTCTCACACTCCACATCCGTTAAAATCCGCCCTGCCTCCTTCACATCTCTTGTTTCTTGCAGGGAGGCAAAGGGAGAAGGGAGAGTGATTTGGACCGAAGCTATGGCCATTTCAGATGGAGCGGTTGAAATGCCAGCGTTGGGCCGCCCCTTTCAGCTTGGGATGCTGTATGACTGCCGCAAAGATGCCCTCATCCCAGGTAAAGCTGATGGGGAGATCACTTTGGTTGCCATGTCTGGGATGGAACATGGCGCTTAAAATGAAGCACACTTGGCAAAGACTCCAAGGGAGATGACTTCAGCTTCTTCCAGAATAGGGAGGAATTATTGGTTATATGATGCAGGGCTGGTTTAGCGAGACCTTTGTCAACAAGGTATCGTTACCAGTGGCTGCCCGGGGCGGCTAATGCAGAGGCACCCCCCGGGGGCAGGGCATTGCCCCACAGCATGCATGCGTCCTTACGCATGTGCATGCGTCATGACATCACAACGCATGACACACGCATCAGGACGAACAGCGCATGTGCAGGATTCCACACATGTGCAGTCTGTCCGTGCTGGCGGGCCAGCATGCTCTTTTCTTCTCCTCCCTCCCTTCCTGCTGGGCCCTGGTAGGGTGGAGATACAGGGGCGAGGGGTGTCACAAAAGCTACAAGCATGACACCTCGCTGGTGAAGCGCGGGCTGCCTGCTGCTCAGCCAGTGTGTGCTTTTCTTCTCCCTGTTGTAACGTGGGGATTGTGATTCAGCAAGTGATTTCAGCTCTGATATAGCGGGCGGGAGACAGCTTCTTCATGTAAACTCTTTATTCAGACAAACAAGACTGGGGAACTGAGGAGAGAGCTGCTATATTTATAGGAACAGAAAGACTGGCTAGAAGGGATACATTTTGGAGGGGACAATCTCAAGCAATCACAAAGCTGCCTTTTGGTGGGAAACAATAAGACTGAGGATCCAAATGCAGCAACTTAAATGAACCAATATTAGCTGTTCCTTCTGGAACAGGAAGGCAGCTACTTTCCCCTAATGTGAATACAGACAATAATAATACAGATATGATTGAATCAATACACAACACTCCCTTCCTGCTGGGCCCTGGTTGGGTGGAGCTGTGGGGGCGAGGGACAGGCCAGCGAGGGCTACAGGTGTGACGCCTCGCTGGCCCGCCCCTCGCCCCCGCGGCTCCGCCCAACCAGGGCCCAGCAAGAAGGGAGGAGGAGAAGCAAGCAAGCCAGCCAGCCACCGCGCCACGCGAGGTTTTTGCCTGGTGGCAGGGCTTGGCCGGTCGCAGGGGCGGGGCCCCGAGTGTCATCCCCTCCAGGGTGGGGTGTTGGGGGCGGTCTGCCCCGGGACCGTCCCCAACACCCTACCCTTGCTCCGCCCCTGATCGTTACTGATGGACTCTGTTAGAAGTAAGAAAGCTTCCTGCAGAAAATGGAACTCATGTCCAAAATAGAAGAAAAGGGGATAGAAACTTTGACAAAGGAATGCAAGCAAAAATTAAGAGATGCTTCAAAAGAACTGGAGGAGTACATTGTGAAAAACATTATAAGCAGCAACAGGAAGTTCTTTAAATACCTTTGTAGCAGGAGACCATCTATGGAGGAGGTTGGACACTTTGATGACAAGGGAGTCAAAGGACTGCTAATAGAGGAGAAGCTGAATAAATCATTTGCATCTGTCTTCATGACAGAAGACTGAGGGCCGATCCCAGTGCTGAACTGACGTACTCAGGAAGAGAGTCTGAGGAAATGAGACAGATTGTGGTGACAAGAGATCTGATCAATAAATTTAAAAGTGACAAATCAGGTCAGGATAGCATCCACATGAGAGTTCTTCAAGCACTTATTTGTGAAATTGCTGGTGTTCTTACATAAATATGCAAATTGTCCCTAAAATCAGCCTCTATACCTGCGAATTGGAAAGTGGCACAAAAAGGGATCCAGGGAATTTATTTTAAAAAGGGAACAGGCTAAGTCCTGTTCTTTGAGAATATCAGAAAGCATATAGATTCCTGTGGCGCACAATTCACAAATGGTACTCCCCAAGAAGACATTCCTGGGGGTTTTAGCAAATCAGCATGGGACACAGAAAATGAGTTTCCTATGCTGAAGAGAAACCCCCCCCCCAAATTGTGACAGTTGAAGGTGTCCACAGGGAAGCACAATCATCTACAGGGTTCACATGTCTCCTACTGTCATCTCTAGTAAAACGAATTAAGTCTTTGCCCAATGCTTTAGAAAAGGGGTAAAGCTGTTTGACTTGGGGTGAAACTGAGGCCAAAGAATTAGTGTACTCACCATGGACAATGGTGGCTACATTCTACCACCATTAATACCTGTTGTTTCCCCATACATCCTAAGCATGTCAGACAGCAGTGATGTCCATTTATCTGAGCATAACTAAAGCTTTGTGTGTTTGTTTTTCTGCTTCATTCAAGGGGTCACCCTTTGGGACCCAGACTCACTTCGGAAGGACTTGAGTATCAGAAGGCAGCCCAAGACTGAAATCGAGATCATTGCTTCTGATTCCATTGAGGATAAGACCTCTGCCCTCAACGCCTCGGCATCACTCAGAGTCAGTTTTCTGGGGGGGCTGGTTGAAGTGCAAGGCTCAGGCAAATTCCTTGAAGACACCAAAAAGTTTGGGCAACAGACCAGAGTCACTCTGCAGTACAAAGCTACCACTAAATACGCTCAACTGACGATGAGCCATTTGGGAACCCAAAACATTTCTTACCCATCTGTATTTGAGCATGGCATGGCTACCCACATTGTCACTGCCATCTTGTATGGAGCCCAGGCTTTTTTTGTGTTTGACCGAGAAGTCTCATCTTCCGAGTCTGTAAAAGAGATAGAAGCAGAACTCCGAGGTGCAATCCAGCTCTTTATAGTCTCTGCTGAAGGGAAACTAGCCTTCAAAACAACAGAGAGGGAGAGGAACTACACTGAGAAGTTCCGCTGCAAATTCCATGGAGATTTTGTCCTGGAGAGGAATCCAGTGACTTTCCAAGATGCCATGCAAACATATGCCATCCTTCCTGCAATGCTGGGGAAGGACGGGGAGAGGGCTGTGCCTGTAACTGTTTGGCTGTACCCACTGACCAAGCTGGATTCCCAAGCAGCTAAGATGGTGCGTGAGATCAGCTTGGCCCTGGTCTTTGATAGTCAAGCCATCATGGAGCAACTGAATGAAATCAGGATGAGGTGCAATGACTTGACAAACACCCGCATTGCGAACATCTTCCCGGAAATAAAGATGAAAATCAAGAGATTCAAGGATTTGTGCAAGCAACACAGGCAGACTTTTCAAAAACACCTGGCAGGAATCCTGCCTTCTATCAGAGGAGGGGGTAAAATGGAACAAGCACTGGTGGATATCTTCATTTCCATTAACCAGTCTCCCTTCAACAGCCAAAGACTCAATGAGTTTCTGGATGCCAAGGAACGAGAGATTAATTTGGTGAACTCTTACCTTAATATTCTACATGGGATGGAAGTCATCTCCTCCAAGAACAAACTGGAAGCAATAGTGCTAAGCCCTGCAAATGAGTTTGTTCTCACATTTACCTTCAATTCTTTACATGACGAGGAACCATTTTTAGCCAGTTTACAACAATGGCTTCAGAAGCCAGCAAGAGGACAGACTGCACCAGAGCACCAGAAAGCCTGGTTTGAGCAAAAAGAGACAACCCGGAAAGCTCGGAAAGCTGCCAAATCTATTATGGATTTTGCTCAGGTAAATAAATCAAACAGGAAGACCCGGTTCCTTGTGGCTTCTGCATCAAACCAGGACAACCCAGGAGCTTCCATTTACCTTTACAAAGATGGGGAGCTGTTCAGCAGCAACTTTGAGCTTCCCTCAAAACCTCTCCCTCCACTGATTGGCCGAATTGGACATGACCACGTGCAGCTGACATTTCAACCCACGGAGTATGGGAGGGCTTCAATCTCTAGCTATCAGGTAGAATACAAGATTGCAAAAGAAGGAAACTGGGAGATTGTGAATACAGACGACAGTCAGGAGACATTCCAAGTGAAAGGCTTGAGCCCAAACTCAGAATACCAGTTTCGATACACTGCTAGGAGCAAACCAGGACTTAGTGAGACTAGTGATTTGAGTAGATCTGTAAAGACACTTCCTACCAGCCCTCCTGGGAAACCAGGAGAGAGAACCGTAGAGTCTTCCAAAATCAGTATTGTCTGGGAGACCCCAAAGATCATTGGCGCTGATATCAAGGAGTACAAAGTGGAGTACAGGGGACTGGTGGGCGATAAGGAGAGATGGAATGAAAAAAGAACAGGGGCAAGAACAGAGTCCTGTCAGCTGGATGGGCTGAAGCCTCACAGAACCTACAGACTCAGAGTCTCAGCTGTATGTTTTGATGGGGTTGAGAGTGAGCCCAGTGAAGAGACTGAGATTTCCACAGCAATGGAAACAGAAGAAGGGGCAAATATACTAGCTCGAAAATACCTCCAGGAAAGCACCCTGGTGGAAGATGGGCAACCATCAGTCTATGTCCTACCGTTGGAGGCCACCTCAGATCCATCGGCCCCTGTCAAAACATATCAGCTAGAAAAAGAGAACGTGCAGGTCCCCAACAAAGTAATCGTGATGATGGGGGCCACAGGGTCAGGGAAAACCACTCTCATCAATGCCATGATCAATCATATCCTGGGTGTGCAATGGGAGGATGATTTCCGATTCAAACTCATTCATGCTGAAAGTCAGTCCTCAGAAGTGACCGCCTACGTAGTGCACCACCAAAAGGGTTTTGAAGTCCCTTATTCTCTCACTTTCATTGACACTCCAGGATTTGGAGACACCGGAGGTAGGAAGCAGTACAAACGGATAACAAAGCAGATCCGGGAGTTTTTCTCCACCCCAGGAGGAACTGATCATGTAGATGTCATCTGCATTGTACTTCAGGCCTCCAGTGCTGCCTTAACTCGTGCCCAGAAATACCTCTTTGACTCTGTGCTCTCCATTTTTGGGAAAGATATAAGGAACAACATCCAGGTCCTGATCACCTTTGCAGATGGACCTTCTCTTCCTGTTTTGGAAGCCATGAAGAAGGAGGATGTGCCATGCATAAAAGATTCCAATGGCAGCCCAGTTCACTTCAAATTCAACCTTTCAGCTCTGTTTGCCAACAATTCTGAAGAGAATGAAGGGGACCTAAATCCTAATGACAAGTTCTGGAAAATGGGCACTGCAAGCATGAAGACATTTTTTGACACATTAAGCTTACTGGACAGTGAAAGTCTAACTCTGACCAAGGAAGTGCTCAGGGAACGGAAGGAGCTAGAAGCCATCACGGAAGGGTTGCAGCCCCAAATCAGAGCTGCCCTTGGAAAGCTGGAAGAGTTGAGGAAGACAAGACAAGCTCTGGATGAGCACAAATCTGACATGGCAGCCAACATCAACTTTGAGTTTGAAGTTGAGAAATCTGTGCCAGGGAAGGAAGACATCTCTGCCGCTGGAAGATTCACAACCAATTGCATGAACTGTCACTACACCTGCCATTATCCTTGCCCGATCCGGAGAGATGAGGGCAAGCGCCGTTGTGTAGCTATCAATGCAAATACGGGGAAATGCAATGTCTGTCCTGGCCGGTGTGTGTGGAACATGCACTTCAATCAGAAATACCTGTTTGAATATAAAGTAACAAAAGAGATTAAGTCCTATGATGAGTTGAAAGGAAAGTATGAAGACGGCTCTGGAGAGGCGATGACCCCAGAGAAGGTGCTTGGAAATCTCAACCAGGAATACGAAGAGGCTCAGCAAGCCTTAGAAGACCTTATCCAGAAATCATCTCAAAGCCTCCAGCGCTTGCATCAAATTGGGCTGAAGCCCAACCCACTCTCCACCCAAGAATACATTGACCTGCTCATCATTTCAGAAGAGCAGGATCTGAAGCCCGGCTACCAGGAGAGAATCCAGTTGCTGAAGGACATGAGGGAATCGGCTGAGCTAAGAGAAAACACTGCAAGCAAGGAGCCTCTGCTGCTGGAGGAGCAGGATCTGTATGAAGAAAGTGAAATGAAATGGTGTGCCGCACCACAGGCCAGATTTAGAAAGTTTGTTTGCTTTTGATGCAGATTGCAATGGGACAGGTATAAATCATATATTAATGTATATAGTTGCAGACAGACTCTTGGCTATCAGCAGTGAGTTCAGGTCCTCTTGAGTGTTATTCACATCATGATGTGGGTGTGCACATGGGGGATTATGAAACCTTTTTAAACAAATACTGCAACAGGTTCTCCGTTTTTCTGTTGCTGAAATTAAATTGCTTCTCAATCAGTGTTTAGGGCTGTTCAAGCCCCACCCCACCCCAAATCCAGTTCAGCACCCAATTTGGCAGTTCAGACCAGGCCACAATTTGGACTGAATTGATTGAGAACCAAATTGTTTTGACCCTCTATCTGAATCAGGATTCAGAAATTTGAATCTTTGGTACTCCCATTTACTTGCATTCAGAAACCAAATAGCTACTTTCTGTTTCTCTCTCTTTGCTCTTTTCACAAGTTAGCCCCTCAAGAGGGGATTATTGCTGCCAAAGCTTAGATGGTTGGCTCCAGGGGTGTTTGGTTCAGCAAACAAACTTTTTAAAATACAAGTATGGCATTTGATTTATTGGGAGAGGATGAGGGAAAGACGGCAAAATACAGTGTTAAGTATTTTGAAGAATAAATTAAAGGCAAGTAAAGATAGGGGGGGATTCACTGTGAAATGATGGAATACATCCGTATATAAACTCTCTCTCTTTCTTTCTCTCTCTAGGGGCTGGACAAGGTACCGAAGGATAAAACAAGCTGAACAAGCCACCAAACTTGTAACAATGAACTTGCAAAAGAGTGAAGGCAGCGGAATTGAACTGGGACTTTTAAAACTTCACCACCCCCTTCCAAAGCATTGTATGGAGACTATTGGGTGAGATTATAGCCCCGGATTGGAAGCTAGAGCTGTCAATGGGCAAAGGCATTAACATGACAAAAGGAGTTGATGACCTATCTAAGAGCCTGGGTCTGAGCAGACAGAGGCTGCCATGGTGATGGGGTGTGGGTTCGAAGTGACAGGAAGGGGTGCTGGGAAGAAGAAGAAGAAGGGGGAGAGAAAAGACTGGGACCCATCTTGGGCAGGCTGTCTGCAGGCTAGCTGAGAGAGATGCCTTGGACTCCAGGGCTGCACTGCTGTGAGGCACAAGCCCCTCTTGAAATGTTGTTGTTCAGTCGTTCAGTCGTGTCCGACTCTTCGTGACCCCATGGACCAGAGCACGCCAGGCACGCCTATCCTTCACTGCCTCTCGTAGTTTGGCCAAACTCATGTTAGTAGCTTCGAGAACACTGTCCACCATCTCATCCTCTGTCGTCCCCTTCTCCTTGTGCCCTCCATCTTTCCCATGGAAATGACCATGCTGTAAATAGGTAAATAGGTGAATAAAGCATATTTTTTTAAAGCTACGACAGTCTCCACCATGTCTCAATTCTCCAAAGGAACACAGACCCTGGGTGAGTGCTGGGAAGCCCCGAAAACTTGCAGAGAGTGGGGGGGGGGTGGCACCCAACTTTTGTAACAATACAAGGTGCTTTGTATGTCGACTTCACCACTTCCTTCATTTGGTGCAGGTATTTTATTTTCAGTATACCGGTAAACAGGACTTCATTTTCGTAGCTCACTGTATGCCACAATGCCCTCTTTGTGTATTAATGTGGTGTAAACATGTATGTTGTCCTCTGGATACACACACACACACACACACACCACTTATTATAAACAGGCAATACTCCACTTCTCATCTTGTGTACGTGCCATTTAAATTGTTCAATCATGGCAATGGCTCAGCTACATTAACTACAAACTCCAAAATCTGGGATCCCCTCTAAACCAGTGCCAAAGTTTTGCAGTCGTTTTACAGCATTTTGCAGTGCCCCACAAACGGAGTAATTGATACAGGAAACCCAGGTTTGTAGTTAATGCCCCCTAACACAACATTGTCCAATTCATTCCAAACAAGCACCAAACTTTGGCAAACGTTTTGCAGTGAAAACCCTGTGGTTTGCAACGCCCCACAAAACGAGTGATACACGCTCTAAGCCAGGGGTCAAAAGCTCACCAAAAACCCAACATTGTGTAATTCACTCTAAATTGGCACTAAACTTTGGCAAACATTTTGCAGTGTCTAGCAGCAAAACCCCTGCATTTAGTAGCACCCCACCAACAGAGCAATAGTCCCCGAAACCAGGAGTCAAAAGGTCACTAAAAACCCAGTGTTCTCTGATTCACTCCAAACCGGTGCCAAGCTTTTGCAGCGAAACCCCCATGGTTTGCAACACTGCACAAAAAAAGCAATACCAACTCTGCCACATGCCGAGTGCTCTGTGTGTTCGCCACAAAACACTGCTGCAGACCTTTTGTTGGTGTTTGGCTCCACTTTGGAGTGAATTGGATGATGTCATGTTTTCAGCGACCCTGTGCCTCGCCCCTGACTTATGGTGCTGATTGCTCTGTTTTGGGATGCCACAAAGCGTGGGATTTTTGCTGTGGAAAGCTGTCACAGACCTTTTGTCAACATCTTGCACTGCTTTGGAGTGAATCGAATGACATCAGGTTTTGGGTGGCCCTGTGGCCCCATGGGTTAGGGTGCTGATTGCTTGGGGCTGCCATATATTTTTCGTGACCCCACCATCTTACATCGACTCTACTTATCTGAGCAGTGTGAAGTTCCAGGGGTGCAGTGCTGCCTACACAAAGAGATTAGGTTTTATTGCTGGAATGCTATGGCATTTTGCAATATTTGAGTTCATAGTTATACAACAGAAGCACCCAAACACACTGCCCCTGGAGTCCCACCCCAGGCAGCCTGTTCAGAAGCTACTGAAAGGTCCAGAAGAACCAAGGCCATCATATTCCTCCTCCAAGCCATAGCCAACCAGTAGAGTGACCATATCTGACCATAGCAAGTTTCGGACTGAAACCAATTTGAAATGAATCTATATAGTCCAGTGCACTCTAAATTAGAATTAGACAGCCACAACTCACTCAAAACTCTTACCCCCAAACTGTACAGTGGCATGGCAGGGGTGACGGGGTGGAGAGCACCAACTGTGCTATTCTGGGGGTGGGCACCATGCTCAGGTTAGGGTGGGGTGAAGTGGCACTGGCAAGCCACCGCCTTGCTTCCCACCTTGCCCAGAGGACACTTCTGCTCCCACCCCACCTCATGCGCTGCCACTGCTGAAGAAAATGTATGACTGGTGGACATCTGGAAGCATCTCTTTAAAAAAAATAAAAATTATTCATTTTGTAAGAAACAACAAATTAACAAGTTACAATAAAAAGAAAAAAACAAAACCAGCAAAAGACAAGAAAAAGAAAAAAGAAAAACAACATACAAATCTTCTTACATTATCATGACTCATTCTTAACATTATTTGGGTGACTTCCCCCGGTCCACCCCCATCTGAATTTCATTACCTTTACCTTAACTAGCAGTTTCCTTAATCAACCTCTTGACCAATATACTCTTTAGAAAAAAAGCTTTATAATTACCTTATTACACATTTAAAAGTGTAAAGCCTATAGCTAACTCCTAAAGTAACTAAATACTACAATATTTGTTTAAATAATTTTTAATTTTTTTCCAATCCTGGAAGTATCTCTTGGGTCCAAGGACTTTGTTCACAATAGTCTCACAACTAACACATTTAGGGAAACCAGGAACACTCCTTCTTCTAATGGGGCACCAGGCAGCTCCTTCCTGGGCCCAGGCATTCATCCCTCCACAGATACTCCTGTGATACTCCACATGAATGGATAATCCTAGCAGTTGCAAAAGGAGACGCTGCATTTAGAGTTTGCAAGAAGCACGCCTTCCTCTTTCAGACAGACCCTTGCTCCATGTCAGACCCACCATCACCCCTTTCAGATTCAGTTTCAGAATAACTGGGTCACAGAGGCCACATCCCCTTTCCAGTGTGCCTTGTACAATAATGAAAATAAATACCTTTGCAAAATCCACTCAGATGAGGAAGAAAATCGAGAGGTTCCAGGAACTGTTCCCCCAGATCAGCATTTCATGGAAACCTGCTTCTTTCTCCTGAGCTGATACAGGCTTCAGCCTACAATTCAGAGTGACAGAAATGTCTGGAGGGACCCTTTAGTAAGAACATGACGTTTAAAATATCCACTACGTGTCTGTCCCACAATGTAATATGTGCTTGTAATAAGAAGAAGAAGAGTTTGGATTTGATATCCCACTTTATCACTACCTGGAGGAGTCTCAAAGCGGCTAACATTCTCCTTTCCCTTCCTCTCCCACAACAAACACTCTGTGAGGTGAGTGGGGCTGAGAGACTTCAGAGAAGTGTGACTAGCCCAAGGTCACCCAGCAGCTGCATGTGGAGGAGCGGAGACGCAAACCCGGTTCACCAGATTACAAGTCTACCGCTCTTAACCACTACACCACACTGGCTCAGTTATTAATACGACTGCCCCAGTTATTTTGCATTAACCAAAAGAGAGGCCTTGGGGAAACTACCGTGCCCAAGCAGAGCCCCCTGTGAAACTTTGGCCTCGTCCAAACTTCCACTTGTCTTCTGCTTCCCAGGAAAAGGTCTGAGCAGTTTTACCCTTGCACTGGCAGAGCTAGCTGCTTCGGCACTTGGAGCGGCACATGTGCTGTGCACCCGGGGTGGGGCAAGCTGCCCAGGGGGAGCATCCCAGGGGGGCACAGCGGCGGATGTCCCAGGGGGCAGTGCCTGTGGCGAGAGTCCCATGGGGGCAGCACCTGTGGCGAGCGTCCCGGGGGTCGGGGCGGCTGTGTCACCCCCCCCCCCAGGGATTACACCCAGGGTGAACCGCACCCCCTTCCTCCGCCAGTGTCCTTGCTCCACTGCTTCCCCTGGGGAAATCCCTTCCCCACCACTGAATCGTAAGAAATGTCAACCGGGTTTCCTGCAGATTGACGTTTCTTCAAATTCAGCGGTAAACTGCAGGTTTTCCCAGGCAAGGCAGCAAAGCAAAAAGAATAACAGCTCGGTCCTCTGCCTAGAAAGTGTGCAAGTGTGCTCAAGCCTGTTACCAGGAAATTGCAAGGGGCCAGAGAGAGCTACCAAATGTAGCAATTCTCTGATGAATGTCTCTATGTTCTGTACTGGTTCAATGTAGAAATTCATATAAAATCACTCCAGTGACGCATTTACACCATTCCCAAGCTGTTTAACTCAGAAGAAAAATGGCTACCAGGGGAGAATCTTGGGACCATGGGGAGGGGCAGCCATAATTCCTGAAACGTGAGACCCCACTGCCTGGGTGATAATTTCCTGTAATGAATCCAAATAAGAACTCTGGCCTAAAGTTTTAACCAAAAAGCATACATTTACTCGTAAGTAATTCCAATTGTAATATCAATTCTGCAAAGAATTACAGTCTTAAACATAAAATAGTTTCATATAGAAAAGTCTTCTAGAGATAGATGTCAAGGCTTCTCAAATACGTGTCAAATGTAGACCAGGGAGACCAGGACAGGGCCCCGTTTCGGCATGGATGCCTTCTTCAGCTGGCAATATCAAATAGCACAGAGTACAAGTTTCAGAATGTAACATTTTACAAAATCATTATTAAACAACATCAAACACGTTATATCAAAGTTTTGAACAATTTTTTTTTAAATATCATTCACTAAAGGTCATAATTCGACAACATCAGAAAAATTATTATTACAGGAAGTTTTAAGATTAACCAAAGTGGCTTTTCATAGTATTTGGTTCCTTACCTTGTTTTTTATGATAGAAGTATATAAAAAAATATATATGATGTCTGTTTCTTTGGTTCCTAAAAGGATATAGTGTCTGTAAATCATAGAAAAATGACTGTTACAATTTTACCATTAAATTGTATGCATGTGAAGTACAAGATTATGTATCATCTCACCTTAGAAAATGTTTTGCTGTGTTTTTCTGGCGTTTCCTACTAATGGGTGAGTTTGTGGCCTTATATCTGATAGGGGAGGAGATAGCCCCCTGTGCTTCTTAAAGGTATAATACTATCCAAAATCCTCAAAGACAAAGAGCACTGGTGATATTTTAAAGAAAGGAAATGTATTCCTGGTGTTCATTCAGACCCTTGGGAGACATGGTTTCAAACAGATGAATGTATCTGGCTTCCTGTTGTAACAGAAGTTTTTCAATATTTCTTCGGTTATATAAGTCTATTTTGGGTTTCCAGATAATAAAGAAGACAAAATCATCCTCTGTGTGTTTTTGTTGTATGTAATGTTCCACTAAAGGGGCTTCTAGTACCTTATTACGGATCCGTGATCGATGTTCATTTATGCGTAATTTTATCGGTCTAGTGCTCTTGCCTATGTATATCTTTTTACAGGGGCACATCCATGCATACACGCTGTTTTTTGTGTTGGGTGATAATTTCCGGCATCCTGGCAGTCACTCCAAGAACAATGGCAAACCCAACCTCAGTGGATTGGGGCCTCCTTCATGACAAAGGGTGTGCTTAACTTGGCTGGGAAAACAGGAACATGCAAATACGTTTGTTTCACCAAAATATTGGAAGGTGAAGGTCAGGCGAGGGACAGGGCAAGCCGGGCACTCAGTTTCTGCCAGAAGACCCCTCCCAATTTAGGACAAAGTTGTGACAAAAGTATGATGTTTTACTAAGGGTGTTATGGATAATTTGGGAAACTTATAAAAATGGGCTTCTCTCTGCTTCTTGCATGAAGTCTTGTTGCAACAATAAAGATCAGGCCTACTGTTTTGCTTCAATCTCCTGGCTCTTGCTTGTGACCCCCCAACTTGAACCTATGGGAACCACGCTTAGGCGATTGTGGGGTGCTCCAAGGACTCCCTTATACAAGGCCCAAATTTCACTTTGCCATTTATTTATTTTTTTACCACAAGAAGCCACTGGGAGGCCGGCCTGTGGGACCTGCTTTTAAATCACCCCCTAAGAGAATCCCTTGCAAGGCCTTCCCTTATCACTTCACGAGGCATCAGGCCTTGAAGAAAATACGCCGCTCATTGGGGACTCTTTGCCTCCCCTCCGACATTTCTCTGATGGAAACAGAATTTGCTTCAGGAAAGGAAAGGCTGAAACCGGACCTGCTAGGCCCCTTGGTTATTATTTCTGAATTGAGGAAATGAATTTGGATATTTAATTTGCATTCTCTCTCCTCCTATATTGAGGGGCACAGTAATGGGGCCCCCATCCCCTGAGGGAAGGCAGAGCTGGACCTGAGGCGGTTGGAGGATGGGTGGCGGTCAATGGATTGAGGTTGAATCCTGACAAGACAGAAGTACTGTTTTGGGGGGACAGGGTGTGGGCGGGTGTGGGGGACTCCCTGGTCCTGAATGGGGTAACTGTGTCCCTGAAGGACCAGGTGTGCAGCCTGGGAGTCATTTTGGACTCACAGATGTCCATGGAGGCCCAGGTCAATTCTGTGTCCAGGGCGGCTGTCTCCCAGCTCCATCTGGTACGCAGGATGAGACCTGGTCTTGGGGTCAAATCCCCGCGACGGGGTGAGCTCCCATTGCTCGGTCCCTGCTCCTGCCCACAGCAAGGGCAAGGAGCACCTCCTCAACGTCTTCTGTGGGGATGGCCTTGACCCTAATGGTTTTAACTGGGTTAATTTTTAACTGGGTTTTTTTAATGTGTGTCTGTGGTATGTTGGTTTGTTGGTTTATTTTGGGAGGAGGGAATGCGAAAGTGATCTGCCATGGGCCATTTCTGAGAATTCACATGGTTAGAAAGAACAGCCTGCCTAGGTCTGGAAGTCAACAGGAAGGAGTGGTGTGTTGTTTATCTTTTCCAGGATCCTTCTCCAGGACACACTCAGAGGCGAAACTGAGTTTGCACAATCTGCACAAAAGCCCAGAAGGTGGTGGGGGAGAAGCTTCTGCAGTTTACCAGCGAGGGACAGCGGTGGGCAGCAGGACCCGGTTGAGGTTTTTCAAGTGTGCAAGATCTCAACACCTCTGTGACTTGATGCTTACAGCATGTTATTCTTTGAAGGAGAACTAACTGAAAATGAAAAATAAAAAATTCCTTCCAGTGGCACCTTAGAGACCAATTAAGTTTGTGCTTGGTATGAGCTTTCGTGTGCATGCACACTTCTTCAGATTCTTTTTGTGCAAACGCTGCAGGATGGGCAGAAATCAAAGAACAAATATTGTTAACCTAGAAGCTGTCTGTGCAAATTTCTCTCTCCCCTCAGAAGCAAAAGGATGGAATTGCCCTAAGCAGTTTGAGGACTGGTTCTGAGGAGAATTTTAGACGCTTTCCCCTCAGAAACAGCTAGGATTCTCCCGCTCTTTTTCCTGAGGCCACCAGAACAGCAGGTTCAAAATGTTTTTCCCCCAGAGCCCTGACAGGAAGAGCCTTTGGCCAGTCAAATAAATAGGATTTGTGAGGGGAGTTCATCACGAGGAGTTGAAACGGTTCCTTTCTCTGGGGCAGGCGTGGGGGATTTTTGGCGCAAAAGATGTTGCCGAACTACAACTCCCACCGGCCCCAGCTAGCCTGGCCAAAGGGCCTGGTGGTGGGAGTTGTAGTTCAGACGCCTCAGGAGGAGCAAGGGTTCCCCACGCCTGCCTGAGGGGACGGCCCCATCACATTTATACTGGGAGGCATTTCCAAGGGCAAAATCCTCTCAGCAATTCCACCCTCTGAGTACACAGAGTTTCCTTGTTCATCTGTGAGGGGTTTGAAGGTGTATCCAAACTTTTTCCAAAGTGGGCCAGATTTGATGAAGTGAACATGCGTGAGGGCCGCCCAAAGTTCTTGACCTTTTTTTTTTAGGTCAATTTTACCCCAAAGTTGTTGAGAGGAAATAAACTGCCACAATGGCCGGATTAAATCGGCCAGTGGACTGGATTAGGCCTCCAGGCCAGACTTTGGACTTACCTGCCCTAGACTCTTGCCAATGCTCCCCCACAAAAACTCAGCGACTGACAATGGGTAGATCACTGCCATTTTTTTATACTGGGAGTAGATCGCAGTCTCTTGGGAGTTGGATGTGCCTGCCCTAGAGCAGCCACAGTGCATAAAAATGGAAGATAATATTCATTGCTGCTGTTGTTTGTATACCACCCTTCACCCAAACATCTCTGGGCAGTTCTGCTGGGGTTGACTGCTTTTGCTCCAGAGGGCCTCTTCTCTCCCAATCTCATATAAATTGAGGCTGGTTGTGGCTGCGCTGGATGTCGAGGGAAACCTTCCTCTACTGCCAAGAGCCCACATATCTGAGGCCAAGATGGAGGCCCTGCTGACAACCTCTATCCCAAAAGCCCAGGGGGAAGAACAGATCCCCAGGAAAGGAAGGGTTGTGCAACCAAGGACCTTGTTTCTGCATGGATCCGACTTGTGGGGAGGCTGCAGGAGGGGGTTGGACTAGATGGCCCTTGGGGTCCCTTCCAACTCAATGATGCACCGCTTAATAGCATGGGTAGGCAACCTAAGGCCCGGGGGCTGGATCCGGCCCAATTGCCTTCTCAATGCGGCCCACGGATGGTCTGGGAATCAGCGTGTTTTTACATGAGTAGAATGTGTCCTTTTATTAAAAATGCATCTCTGGGGCATTGGAATTCGTTCATTCCCCCCAAAAAAACAATCTAGTCTGCCCCCCCACAAGGTCTGAGGGACAGTGGACCGGTCCCCTGCTGAAAAAGTTTGCTGACCCCTGACTTAAGAGGCTTTCTGGAGTGAAATGCTGACCAGTGGGAACTGCTTTCACTATCTCACAACTTCCTTCTCCCACTGAAAATGATCTTTGTCCCCTTGCACTTAGTCACTCCCGAATAGATAAAAGGAAAAGTGGCCTCTGTGCCTGAAACAGACTTGTGCTTTAAGAGGCGATAAACGCAAGTCGTACGCAACACAACTCAAGCAAGAGAGACACTTGTGGGCAAAGGGAGATTCATCTGATTCCCCTGTTTCTGGTAAGATGCATTTCAACTATTAGAAATTGTCGTGACTTCTTTTATTGTCAAAAGCTTCTTTTGCGTGTCTGCTGCAAACCATGGCATATTGCAGAGGGGATTTGACGGCAGGGATCTTGCACCCCTGCCCTCGCCTCCTGCTCTCTGGCTCTTTGGAAAGGCCACGAAACCATCCTGATATGGTCCAGACTTGGAGCAAATGAGTGAAGGCTGCAGTGCAAGGCTCTCTTGGGCTTTGGGGTGGGACTAGGGGGACCCCTGGCCTGACCCCTATGATGCTGAGCACCTCTGCCACTACCTGTTGCTTCCTTGCAGGAGGGAGGGGGCAGGCGGCTGTGTACCACCTGGGCTACTGCATCCTGGACATTTCTGTGTGTTCCCTTCGTTTGTTTTACCAGCCTTCATCAATTAATGAGAAAAGTATTTCAGTCATTGATGCCCCCCCATTGTTTATTCTTCTCTACTCTCTGCCCCTTTCTCTTATTTTAAGATGGCAGCATGTGTGAGATTGCTCTTAATCCTTGCAGTCATGCATCAGATCTCTTTCTCTCCCTCTCTGCCCTACTTTTCCTTTTGCCTAATCTTGGGGGGAAGCTGGGGGTGTCAAGAGAAATTGAGGGATCTTCAAAGGGTTGGCACCCACCCTGCCCAGTTCCTGCAAGCACAATCAGAGCATAGGTGGAACTCAGCTCCAACTCCAGTTCTGCTCTCTCACACCTTTGGTTTCCCCCACTCTGTATAGGAGGAATCTTCCCTCCTTGCAAAGTGATTGAATGAAAGGTCTGCTGCCCAGGAACAGATGCTGAGAGCAGGTGGCAAATTGCAGAACCCATTTCCTTGTCAGATCTGTTGTGCTGCTGAAATGTGTATTGGATTTGAACTCCGTTTAATTGAGGTGATGAGAGTAGGCATTAATGTTTATATCATTTTTTTTTAATCTAGCAAGAATGTCGGTCATAAGCAAGGTTAATATAGAATACATACAAGACAGCAAGACATACATTGAACATGTAGACAAGGTTTATAGTGATTGCAGCTAAAGGCAGAAAGCTTGAAATCTCCTTAGCAGATTTTGTGAGCACAGGCAAAGTCTAGGCACTTAACCAGGGTTTGTGTTTGTTGACTTGGACAGAAAGGCATGCTCATCCAATTTGCAGATGACACTGAACTGGGAAGGGTAGGTAATACTGAAGAAGAGAGAATCAATATTCAATATGACTGAAACAGACTAAAGAACTGGGGCAAGACTAACAGCACTGGTTTCAATGGGGATAAAATGTCAGTTTCTGCACTTAGAAGTAATAAACAGATGCACAAATATAAGATGGGGACACCTGGCTTGCCGGCAGTATATGGAGAAAGGATCTAGAGGTCTTAGTAGACCACAAGCTTAAAATGAGTCAACAGTGAGATGCAGCAGTAAAAAACCAAACCAAACCAAAGGCAATCCTAGGCTGCATCAACAGAAGTCTAGCGTCCAGATGAAGGGAAGTGATAGTTCCACTCTATTCTGCCTTGGTGAAACCTCACTTGGAATCCTGTGTCCAGCTCTGGGCGCCACAGTTTAAGAAGGATGTTGAAAAGCTGGAAGGTGGTTAGGATGCCCTTCCCTAGTGGAATATCACAGGCATTTCTGTGGTGGGATGAACAGCTGGGTGCTGGAGGAACCTAATGCCCCGTCAGGTGTGGTCCTGGTCTCCTTAAAGGAGGGGTAAGGATACTACACTGAAGGAAGCCCTCCTTGGATATATAAATTTTTACAAAAAGGGAAAGAAATAGGAGCAAACATGGGCAGCCTTGTCTTGTAAGCTTGGCCCTGCTCTTCTCCCTTTTGGCAGCTTCGAGTTTATTCCAGCCACACTGTCCTACCAAACCTGCAACTGTTTCTGCCAACCTATTAATAGCACGGCCAGTAATCTGGCAACTGCATTTTGGACTGATTGAAGTTTCCAAGTGGGGCTGGATCTCGTGCGCAGAGTGCAGGGAGTTCAAACTGGGCTCTGCCGAGTGAAGTGAAAGCGAAAGAGGCGAAGGCTCAGGGAGCTCAAGTCCACAGCCGGTCAAGACCAGTTGTAAGGAAGGTTTCTACCTTTCCCAGAAAGGGAGAGGTTTCCTTTCACCAGTGTAAACACATCCCACACTACAACTCGTTTGGGTTTTCTGGTCAGGTGTGTGTGTGTGTGCGTGTGTGTATTGGAGAAAATAATAATTCACAAAACTATCATTTTGATTATTCCATTGACTTTTTGGTTTATATCCTAGCTAAACTGAAAAGGTCTCTACCTTCCTTTTACAGTACAGAACTAGCTGCTTTTAGGGACTGCATGTAGTGAATATTCGTTCCAGAACACTGAAAAGAATAAATTGTTATGGGCTCTATGGTGGTCACCCTATGCCTGAAAAGAGAATCGGCTAGACAGGGCAATTGGGATTAATCTTGAATTGTTTTGCAGACAGATGGAAAGGGGTATTGGGAGACATTTAATGAACAGGAAATGTAGTCAAAGTCTTAATAAAGAAAGACACTGGAAATGGTTAAATGTAAACAGATGCTTTAGCTGAGATTCCTGCATTGCAGGGGGTTGGACTAGATCAGTGTTTTTCAACCTTTTTGGGGCAAAGGCACACTTGTTTCATGAAAAAAATCACGAGGCACACCACCATTAGAAAATGTTAAAAAAATTAACTCTGTGCCTATATTGACTATATATAAAGTAATTCTCTTGAATTTTTCAATTTTTCCCACGGCATACCAGGCAACAGTGGTTGAAAAACACTGGACTAGATGACTCTAGGGGATCCCTTCCAACACACCTGGAGTACTTTGTAAGGTTCAGGGCACCACAGTTTAAGAAAGATACTGACAAGCTGAAACATGTGCTGGGACAGGAGACCAAGATGATGAAGGATCAGGAAACCAAGCTTTTTGTTGGGGGGAATGGTTGAAGGAGTTGGTTATGGTTAGTCTGGAGAAGAGAAAACTGAGACATGATATGAGCCATCTTCAAATACCTGAAGGGCTGACACAGGGAAGATGGAACAGGCTTTTTGCTGCTGGTCCAGGGGGCAGGACCTGAACCCATTGATTCAAATGTCAAGAAATGACTTTCCAGCTGAGCATTAGGAAGAACCTTGTGGCAGAAGGAGCTGTTTGTTCGACTGTGGGACACATTCCCTTGTTGTTAGGTGGTGGTCTCTCCTTCCTTCGAGGTTTTCAAGCAGAGGTTGGATGGCTATCCGTCAGGGATTCTTCAGCTGTGATTGCAGGGGGTTGGACTAGCTGACCTTTGGGTGTGCCTTCCAACTCTACAATTCTGTGCTCCTCTACAAAAGATTTTCTATGAGTTATTTGACCCCCATTGTGCCATGAACTTCTTGGTGCAGCACAAATAGTAAGATAAGAGAGCAGCAACTTCCATTTCAGCTTGTATTCATCACTATCAGCGCTGCTTCCACTGCAGTTTGTTTCTGCCAAATACTACTTTGTGTATCCAGCTGTTAGCTATGGCAGCATCATACATGATTCCTGCCATATATGTTGTTGTTATGTGATTTGGCTGGCTGCACGTGTGAGTTCCCCACTTTGACAGCCTCCTTGAACACTGTGCCAGATAGTTGGGATATAAAACTGGTGGCAGTAGTGATGAATTATTTCTCTGCTATCTGAAATGTTCTCAGCAGGCACAATTCTCAGCCAAATGGAAATTCAGTGTAGGAAGCATCCAGTGGTTGTGCATGGAAAATATATACCTTCCCTTCCAGCTCCTGTGACCCCTTGTGCCCACCCAAACCCGGTGGGATTCACCCGTCTTTGGGCCTAGGAATCCTGTCCAAGCAGAGCCCCCCTTGGCACATGATCCCTTTGCCCAGTTTCCCCTCCCACTGCAATTCTGTGTGGCACAGTCTCCAGGGATCCCTGGGTAGAGTTTTCAGCTGCTACAGGGGGCTGTGGATGGGAGGGAAGCAAGAAGATGATGATGAGTTGCACAAGCTGCCTTCCACATGTGCAACTACGGCATATAGACGTCTAATTCCCCCACATGATGTGACATTCCCTCCCCTCCCCTCCCCCCCCTTGACGGCATGTTGGCATCCCTCTTTGCATGGTAGTGCTAATCTTCCTCTTTTCCCCACAGGCTTTGCATGCCGAATAATCTTTCCAGAGTCCTTCACATCACTTGTTTCTTCCAGGGAGGAGGAGGCAGGAGAGCAACCTGGATCTGAGCCATGGACAGATCAGACGACACGGTTGAAATACCAGCCCTTGGCCGCCCATTCCAGCTGGGGATGCTGTACGACTGTCGTAGAGATGCCCTCATCCCAGGTAGAGCTGGTGCAAGGAAGAGCTTACACTGAAAAGGGAAAAATTACTCATATCAAGATTAGCAGCTGGCCCAAACAGTGCAGTTTCAGTGCTAAATGCGCTCCTCAAATTCATTTTCAACATCCCTTGCTGTCTGCTTCCACTACTTTTGCCAAAGTTTGTGTTCCTTTATGTTGTCTTCATTTGGACAAGACTTCCATTTATTAAAAAGAAGTCTTCTTGCCCTTGATAGCTTCTTTGCTCCTTAACCTTGCTGCCATCGTCTTGGCCCAAACCATCATCATCATCATCTGCCAGTAAAGATTCAACAGGTGTGTTCTATTTCAATTTTTTTAAGCTTGCTGAAAACCTTTCTAGTCCACCAGGCCTATGCAGACACTGGCGGAGGAAGGTGGGGGCAGGGCCTCCCCGCATGCACCAGGTGCCATTCTGGGGAGGGGGGTGTGACATTCTGCGTGTTGCCCGCCCTCAGCGCTGACACACACACACCTCCGGCAGGATGCGTGTCGCGCCACTGGCAGGTCCTGAGCGCCACCAGCGGCATCCCAAGCGCCAGGACCACGCCCCCTGGGTCTCAGGCACCGTGCCCCCTGGGCATCACACGCTGAGCCCCACCCCATGGGAGGTTTGCTCCACCCTGGGCACACCGCACCGGGTGCCCCAGATGCTTCCTCCCCCGCTGTATGCAGGCCATTAAGAACACACCTTTCCACAATTATTATTGTAGGTAAAAAAACGGCATTTTCCAGCCAGAACCTGCCAGAACTCAGTTCTGGCTCCTTTCAGGTGGGCACCATTGCATTATAAGAGAACAAGGGAGGCATTCAAGGTTAATTCTGGCATCTTTTTTTCTTGAAAAATAAATTAAACATAAAAACTTCCCAAAACAAGGCTGCCTTCAGATGTCTTCTATAGGTTGTCTAGTTACATTTCTCCATACCCTCCAACATTTCTCTGATGAAAATGTTGTTGTTCAGTCGTTCAGTCATGTCCGCCTCTTCGTGACCCCATGGACCAGAGCACGCCAGGCACGCCTATCCTCCACTGCCTCCCACAGTTTGGCCAAACTCATGCCAGTCGCTTCGAGAACACTGTCCCACCATCTCGTCCTCTGTCGTCCCCTTCTCCTTGTGCCCTCCATCTTTCCCAACATCAGGGTCTTTTCTAGGGAGTCTCCTCTTCTCATGAGGTGGCCAAGTACTGGAGCCTCAGCTTCAGGATCTGTCCTTCTAGTGAGCACTCAGGGCTGAGTTCCTTCAGAATGGATAGGTTTGATCTTTTTGCAGTCCATGGGACTCTCAAGAGTCTCCTCCAGCACCATAATTCAAAAGCATCAATTCTTCGGCGATCAGCCTTCTTTATGGTCCAGTTCTCACTGATGAAAATAGGGATGTCCTAAACCTAAGGGAAAGCGGAACATTCCTGGATCAAATCAGAAACCAGGATGGCTTCTGTAAATCCAAGACTGTCCCTGGAAAATAGGGAAACCTGGAGGGACTGTAATCCATTGTTGTGTTCCTGTACCAATAATTTAACAACTTTCACCACTGTAACTAAACCAAGTTTTACTCCCTGTATTTTTTGACTACTGTATGGAAAAGCACATGAATCTGACCTTTGGAGAGTTTTTAAGTAAACCATTATTAACTTACCAAACATGGTCTTTTTAAATGTCGGGGGAAGAGGGGATTATTTTGGAAGGAATTCACAAGGATATATTTTATTTTATTTTATGAGAATTTATTGGTATTTTAAAAGAGAAAATACAAAAAAAACATACAAAATACAAAACACAAAACTAATACAATACATAACAACATAACTAAGAAAAACAAAAACAAAACCTCACAACCAAACATCTATTTAACTATTCTAATCTTATTTAAATCTTACTTGGGGGACTTCCTCACATCCTCTCTTCTGCGTTCATTTCAAATATACTGTAGTAACTATATAACCACTTTAAATTCCTCTTTCACGACTAATCTTAATTCTTGTCTATTATCTTATGTCTATAATCTTATTCTTAACAAAATTACACAAAATCACAATTCTACCTACTTATATCCTATTTTAAGCTAACATTTTATACTATCGCCTATTATATCCACTGATTTCAATTTCTAATTTCTAACTTTTCAAATTCAAATAGTCTTTAAATTTCTTCCAGTCTTCTTGCACATTCTCCTCCCTCTGGTCTCGGAGTTTCGCGGTCAGTTCTGCGAGTTTTCCATCTCTTAGCAATTAAAATCCTAGCAGCTGTTGTGGCATACATAAAGAATATTCTATCTTTGTTGGGAACACAAGCATATATTTTAAAGGTCTGACAGCCTAAATCTCCACACTTTGCTTTGCTGCATATTTTGTGATTTTAAATCTGCTGGGGTTCTCTCACCAAAGTGCTTTGCCCCTAACTTGGATCTTGGCCTTCAGTGAATTCTCGTTTTTTTCCTTGCAAGTCAACAATTAGCACCAGCTCTCTTTGGCTTCAATCAGGAGATGTTCACAGCCCTAAATGGTGGTGATTGAATCTTATCCCTGCTGCTGAGCTAGTGTCCATCCCCTTTCTGAGGCCAGTACAACAGACGCTCATGAAATGTTCACATTTGTTCCACAGTGTGGTGTAGTGGTTAAGAGCGGTAGACTCGTAATCTGGGGAACCGGGTTCGTGTCTCCACTCCTCCACATGCAGCTGCTGGGTGACCTTGGGCTAGTCACATTTCTTTGAAGTCTCTCTGCCCCACTCACCTCACAGAGTGTTTGTTGTGAGGGAGGAAGGGAAAGGAAAATGTTAGCTGCTTTGAGACTCCTTCGGGTAGTGAAAAGCGGGATATCAAATCCAAACTCCTCCTCCTCTTCTTCTTCTTCTTCTTCTTCTTCTTCTTCTTCTTCACTATCATTTCTGCCTTTTGCAAAGTTTTACAAAACTGCACAAACCTCTTTGTTTGGGGATGAAAGTGGGACAAAATTCATGAGTGCAGACATTGTGGGCAATGAGAGCTCTATTTTAACTCCTTGTTTCCCTGTTCAGCCTTAGGCATTAGGCTAATTGTGTTCTATATTTGGACATACTCAAGCCTTGCATATTTCTCTGCTTTATCCCAGGAATCACCCTTTGGGGCCATGACTCACTTCAGAAGGACTTGTGTATCAAACCACAACCCAAGGCTGAATATGAAATCATTGCATCTGACTCCATCGATGATAAGGCCTCTGCCCTCAATGTCTCAGCATCACTCAAGGCCAGTTTTTTGGGTGGAATGGTTGAAGTGGGTGGATCAGGCAAATTCCTTCAAGACACCAAGAAGTCCACAAAACAGGCCAGAGTCACTCTGCAGTACAAAGCTACCACCAAGTATTCACAGCTGACCATGAGCCATTTGGGAATCCAAAATGTCACTTATCCAGCTGTTTTTGAGCATGGCACAGCCACCCATGTTGTCACTGCCATCTTGTATGGAGCCCAGGCTTTCTTTGTGTTTGACCGAAGTGTCTCTTCTTCCGAGTCTGTGCAAGATATACAAGGAAGCCTCCACGCTGCGATCAGCTTGATTGCAGTCTCTATCAAAGGGGAAGCATCTGTCGAGATGGAGGAGAAGGAGAAAGCCCAAACGGAGAATTTCAGCTGCAAGTTCTATGGGGATTTTTCTTTGGAAAGTAATCCAGTGACTTTTCAAGATGCCATGAAAGTCTACAGCGATCTGCCCCAAAAGCTCGGGAAGGATGGGGAGAAGGCTGTGCCTGTCAGAGTTTGGCTGTACCCACTGACCAAGCTAGATTCCAGAGCAGCTAAGATGGTGCGTGAGATCAGCTTAACACTGATCTTTGATGCTCAAACTGTCTTGGAGAAGCTGAATGAAATCAACATGCGATGCTATGATCTGGCTATGAATCCTGTTGCTGAAAACTTCCCAGAATTAAAGATGAAAATCAAGAGATTCAAGGATCTGTGCAAGCAGCATAGGCAGACTTTCCAGAAACACCTGGCAGGAATCCTGCCTTTGATCCGGGGAGGGGGGAAAGAGGAAAGAGTTCTGGTGGACATTTTAATGTCCATTAACCAGTCTCCTTTCAATAGCCAAAGACTCTGTGAGTTTTTGGACGCCAAGGAACGAGAGATTAATTTGGTGAATTCTTACCTTACTATCCTAAGTGGAATGGAAGTAATCTCTTCCCAGAACAAACTGGAAGAAATCGTGCTAAACCCTGTGAATGAGTTTGTTGTCTCATTTACCTTCACTTCTTTAAATGATGAGGAACCATTTTTAGCCAGCTTACAAAACTGGCTTCAGAAAGATTTTTTTCAGGAAACAGCAAATTCCACCACTGGCCATTCAACACCCAAGAACACTAAAGCTTGGTTTCAGGAAAAACACAGACAGACAAATGCTCGGAAAGCTGCCAAGTCCATTGCTAATTTTGCCCGAGTCAATAAATCAAACAGGAATACCCAGTTCCTTGTGGCTTCTGTCCCAGATCAGGACAACCCAGGAGCTTCCATTTACCTCTATGAAGATGGGGAGCTGTTCAGCAACAACTTCGAGCTGCCCTCAAAACCTCTCCCTCCACTGATTGGGCGAATTGGACATGACCATGTGCAGCTGACATTTCAACCAGATAAGTATGGGAGGGCTTCAATCTCTAGCTATCAGGTAGAGTACAAAATTGCAGGAGAAGAAAATTGGAAGATTGTGAATACAGACGACAGTCAGGAGACATTCCAAGTGAGAGGGTTGAGTGCAAACACAGAATACCAGTTTCGATACACTGCTAGGAGCAAACCAGGACTTAGTGAGACCAGCAACGTGAGTAAATCTGTTCAGACACTTCCTACCAGCCCTCCTGGGAAACTGAGAGTGATAATTGCAGAGTCTTCCAAAATCAGTATAGCCTGGGAGAGCCCAAAGATCATTGGCGAAGGAGCTGTTATAAAGGAATACAAAGTGGACTACAGTGAAGACGCTGGAGAGGCAAAAAGCAAGGACAAAGATAAATGGGCTGAAAAAAGAACAGGGAAGAAAACAGAGTTCTGTGAGATTGATGGTCTGAAGCCCCAGACATCCTACAGATTCAGAGTCTCAGCCATGTGTGCCGGTGGGGCTGAGAGTGAGCCCAGCAAAGAGATTGAGGTTTCCACATCATTGGAAGGAGACAAGAACAGAGTCGCTTGTAAATACCTCCAAGACAGCAGCCTGGTTGAGGATGGGCCACCAGCAGTGTATGCTCTGCCACTGGAGGCCATACCAGATGTCTCTACATCCTGTCGAACATACCAGCTAGGGAAAGAGAACATGCAGGTCCCCAACAAAGTGATTATGGTGATGGGGGCAACCGGGTCGGGGAAAACCACTCTCATCAATGGGATGATCAATTATGTCCTAGGTGTGCAATGGAGAGATGATTTCCGATTCAAACTTATTCATGAAAACACCAACAGAAGCCAAGCTCAAAGCCAAACGTCAGAAGTGACTGCCTACGTCGTCCACCACCAAAAGGGTTTCCAAGTCCCCTTTTCCCTCACCGTTATTGACACTCCAGGATTTGGAGACACAAGAGGAATAGAGCATGACAAGTTGATAACAAAGCAGATCCGGGAGTTTTTCTCCTCCCCAGGGGGCACTGATCATATAGACGCCATCTGCATTGTCGTGCAGGCCTCTTTTGCTCGTTTAACTCATGCCCAGAAATACGTCTTTGACTCTGTGCTCTCCATCTTTGGCAAAGATATCAAGGACAACATCCAAGTCCTGATCACTTTTGCAGATGGACAGACCCCTCCTGTTCTCGAGGCCATTAAGGAAGCCAATGTACCATGCGCCAAGGATGCCAAGGGCACCCCTGTGCACTTCAAATTCAACAATTCAGCACTGTTTGCCAACAATCCTGTGGAGCCTGGAGGCAACTTCAACTTTGATGAAATGTTTTGGAAAATGGGCACCATGAGCATGAAGACCTTCTTTGATTCATCCCACACACTAGAAACGAAGAGCTTAACGTTGACGAAGGAAGTGCTCAGGGAGCGAAAAGAGCTTGAAGCTGCTATTGAAGGCTTGCAGCCCCAAATCAAAGCTGGACTGGCCAAGCTGGAAGAACTGAGGAATACGCAGAAAGCCCTGGACAAGCATAGCGTTGACATGGCGGAAAACAGAAACTTTACGTATGAGGTAGATGTACCTATATCAGTGAAGCACGATATAACTGGCACGGGAGAATACATAACTAATTGCATGAATTGTCACTTCACCTGTCACTATCCTTGTGGAATTCCTAGAGATGAAGATAAGCGTGGTTGTGCAGCTATCAATCAGAGCACAGGAAGATGCACAGTCTGTGCAGGCCGGTGTGTGTGGAATGTGCACTTCAATCAGAAATACAGATTTGAATATACAACAAGAAGAGAAAGAAGGACCTATGAAGAACTGAAGCAAAAGTATGAACGTGCCTCTGGCGAGCTGATGACCACAGAGAAATTGCTTGAAAATCTTAATGAGGAATATGAAGAAGTGAAACACATCTTAGAAGAGCTTATCAAGAAATCATCTCAAAGTCTCCAGCGCCTTCAGGCGATTGCACTGAAGCCCAACCCTCTCTCTACCCCAGAGTACATTGATCTGCTCATCATGTCCGAAGAACAGGAGCTGAAGCCTGGGTATCAGGAGCGAATCCGGTCCCTGAAGGAAGTGAGGACAGTAGCGGAGTTAATACAGAAAATTGCCAACAGGGAGCCTCTGCTGCCTGGAGAGCAGGAGCTGTATGAAAAAATTGAAGAAAAAAAGTCCTCTCTGTCAGGCAAAATTAGGAAAGGGGTGGCAGCTGTTGTAAATTGGTTTAAATAAGGGGGTCATGTACAGCTTTTCAGGCACCCTTTGTTTGCTTTTGGCTATCAGCAGAGAGCTCAGGTTCTGTGAGTGTAATTCAGACCAGTCTCTTGCTTTCTGTGTGTACTTGGGTGAAAGTGGCTGTGGAAACATTTGTAGCTGTTGTGAGGTGAGCTTATCCACATCTTTGTTTGCCTGGCCAGTTTCGCTCGGGGAAACCTGATCTTTAGTGCTGAATCAGAACTAACAGCAATCGGGTTTTCTGTGGAATGCCATTTGTTCTGATTTAGCGCTAAAGAGCAGGCTTTCTGGGGGAAAGCGGTGGGGCAAAGGCAAAATTGCTTGGAGCTGTGCCTGGAAAGTATGAGACGAGAGGAAAACTGCTCAGAACCATGCTTCCCAGACACAGAACAAACAGAAGTGTGAACGAGCCCTTTGTTGTTGCAGACAAAATGCTTCCTAGTCATTGTTCCTACCAGCTTATTGTCTCATGGGTGATGGGTGAAATGCTGTTCTCTTCAGGGATTTGTATTCTCTGCAATGACTGCCAATAATAATAATAATACAGTAATAAGGAAAATGAATGGGGCCTCATATGGAAGTGCTGCTTCTAACCACCCCAGCATAAGAATGTGCCCATAAATCTGCCTCCTCTAGCAGACTTTGAAACATGATTGGAAACTAGGAGTGTTGCAGGAATGCTCTTGACAGGAGCTGCTTATGGCCCCTTTGTTCTAGCAAGCTTTTGACCTGCCTGATTGATCTCTCTCCCATTCTGAGGCATTGCTTATTCTGTATTGTTCCTTATCCATAGAATCTTAGAATTGTAGAGTTGGAAGAGACCCTGAGGGTCATCTAGTCCAACCCCTGCAATGCAGGAACTCAACTAAAGCACCCATGACAGATGGCCACCCAACCTCTGCTTAAAAACCTCCAAGGAAGGAGCGTCCACCACCTTCAGAGGCAGTCTGTTCCACAGTCAAACTGCTCTTACCATCGGACAGTTCTTACTAATATTTAGTCAAATATCCTTTCTTGTAACTTGAATCCATGGGTCTGGAGCCCTTCAGATATGAAGATGTTTCTCATGTCTCCTTTTAGTCCCCTCTTCTCCAGGCTAAACATACCCAGCTCCCTCAACCGTTCCTCTTAAGGCTTAGTTTCCAGAGTAGATTTTTAACTGGCAACCGATTAGAATCTCTCTGTGTGTGATTACTTGTAATATTTTTTCTTTCCTTTTCTTATTGCTAGCCATCTAGATGTCTTTTTGAAGATCCAGTAGGATACATGTATAATTTCTTTTTGAAAACACTTTACCCTCCATTTATCCGCATTTTGGGGGAGCATATTCTATTCCTGTTTGAACCAGCAGTGCCAAAGAGGCTCCCTGCCCAGGAATTCCTGGAGCTGAATCAGAAATCCAGTCTGAAGGATCCATGCCTAGAAGTCATATTCACCAGAAGGCGACTAGGGCATGACCAGATCACCTCAGCTGGCTGACAACAAGATGAGACCAGATCCTGCCTCTTTTCCCGCACTGGGAGACTGCTGAGAAACTCGACTGCCGGAGATGTCTTGTGCACTTTGCATTTTGAACGATGCACGCTGTAACCACAATTGCGCACTGATTTCTCCCGTGTTTGGGGAGTCATGTTTTACTTCTTTTTGCCTGCTTCCTGCAGCTTTGCTAAGAAACAGCCTCTAAATAAAAGCTACTCAGTTCTTTAAGAATGGTCTCATCAGTGTCTCCTGAGCAGGGCCTGTGCAAGACATTTTGCTGCCTGAGGCGAATTACAAGATGGCATCTGTTCCTCATACAGAAGTTGGACCAGCAGTTGGACCTTAACCCAGCCTGAGTGCTGAGAGAGTGTCCTCCACCACACCTGAGGCAGCACGATATTTTAGTAGGGCCAGGAGGACATGCTGGGTAGTAGAGCTGTGCCCCACCTTCAGTTGAAGCCCCAATCCTTTTCCCCATTTGTTACAATTGAGGTTTTATTAAGACTTTTCATATTGCATTAACATTAAAAAGCAAACTGATCTAAAGAAGAAGAGAAAGAACGGTGCAAAGTCCTCTCTGACAGGTAGATCTTAACTCTTATCCCACACAGAAGGAGGTTCCACCTCCTGTGTTGGATAAGGCAGAAGGAGGTGGACCCTCCCAGCTCTCACCTGGGAGCTTCTCTCTCTTCTCCCAGCTTCCCACCTTGGAAGGATCCTTACTTCCCACACTGCCTCTCATACAGGGTCCTTCACCAACCACCCATCACCCCAGATCTTGAGCCACTTCAGAGGGATCTGGGCTTGGGTCAAATTGGGTTGAGACAGCCCCAGATCAGGTCGGGCCACTCGCTGCAATCCAGAACTGTCAGGTGGCCAAACTCATGGTGGCGCCAGGCAAGCTTCTGTGGAAGAGTCTGCCTATGACCCTGCCTTACTCCAGAGAAGTCCTTGGGGTCATCCTTCCCAGGCTTCTAACTGGCAGAGATCTCTCAAGTCCTAGTCCAGCACCCTACTCACTGCACCACACTGACTAGGATGGTTGGAAAATGGCTTCCCACTCGTGACTTAGCCAAATGAACCATTTATCCATATTATTAATATTCTAAATAAGATTGCAAATGTACTCTGGTTAATAAATGCAGGCGTTTCGGGGCTTTCTAGAATTCTGCTAGGAGTATAATTGGTAATATGTGAGATTTCCCCCTGTCATTATCAAGTCTGTCTCCTGCGGGTGTACTCCATATTCATCGACTAGATTTAGCTAACACCCTGGGATCTCTGTTGAAATGGAATCTCCTCATTGTCTATATGCATGCCCTGAAATGGAAGGAATCCGATGTATGCCTGTTTCTCCCCACACATTGCCTCTCTTCTGGTATCACGCAGCAGGGGAGTGTGTGTGTGTGTGTGTGTGTGTGTGTGTGTGTCATCCTGACCTTCCATTCAGGACAGGACCACAGTGGCAATCTGGAAGACTGGAAGGGGGACTTTTCAAATGAAAACAAAATCGAAAATTCTTTCTAGTAGCACCTTAGAGACCAACTGAGTTAGTTGCTGGTATGAGCTTTCGTGTGCATGCACACTTCTTCAGATACCTACAGGTGGGTAGCCGTGTTGGTCTGCCATAGTCAAAACAAAATCGAAAATTCTTTCTAGTAGCACCTTAGAGACCAACTGAGTTAGTTGCTGGTATGAGCTTTCGTGTGCATGCACACTTCTTCAGATACTTTTCAAATGAAAACCAGTTTGCAGAAGTTGACAGCTGATCACCTCTATGACTGGTGCTGCAATGACATCTGGCAGTGCTGGGAGGAACTGCAGTTACTGAATCTGGATCCATGGCAAAGTTTGAAATAGTCTTCTAGTGCAGTGTTTTTCAACCACTGTTCCGTGGCAGACTAGTGTGCCGCGAGATGTTGCCTGGTGTGCCGTGGGAAAAATTGAAACATTACTTTATATATAGTCAATATAGGCACAGAGTTAATTTTTTTTAACATTTTCTAATGGTGGTGTGCCTCGTGATTTTTTTCATGAAACAAGTGTGCCTTTGCCCAAAAAAGGTTGAAAAACACTGTTCTAGTGAAATGGAAACAGACTGTGTTTTGCAGAAGGTTGGTCCATTTTGGGTGCAGAACAATCTCCAGCTGCGGAAGGGAATTGTTGGCAGGGCAAAAGAGATCAAGCTGCTCTCCCTTTCAAAGTCAGCAGGTAACATGCACACGCCAAATGAGCTTCTCCTTACATTTCCCAGACACACACCCAACATTTCTCCAGTGAAAATAGCCTAATGATAATTTTACTATTTATACCCCACATCTTACAGGGTTGCTCCAGCCACTCTGGGCAGCTTCCAGCAAATATTAAAAACATAATAAAACATTATTATTATTATTTAAACCTTCCCTATACAGGATTGCCCTCAGACGGCTCAGGGGTCGGATAACTCCGTGCCCTCCAACATTTGTCCAGTGAAGATAGGGACGTCCTAAGGAAAAGTGAGACATTCTGGGATCAAATCAGAAACTGGGATGGCTTCTCTAAATCATGGTGGATGTCCCTGGAAAATAAGGACACTTGGAGGGTCTGATTTCCAGCAAGTCATGAATTTCATAAATTACACATCCTGTTCCCTTGTCGGCCTGCAGTACAAGAAAGGAACATGCCCATTATTTTAATGCATGTCAGCCACAGAAACAGCCCATCATTTTACGTAACAATATCTATTTTAACAAAGGTGGCTGCAGATTAGAAAAGCCAAACAAGGAAGAAGCTGCGGTCCATTTGAGCAGTCAATCTGTGGTATGTTTTGAAATTGCAGTGTATTATTGAAGAATAAGCAGCAGGGATTGTACACACACAGAGAGAGCAAGCTTGTTCTCTGGATGCCAAGCCTTATCTAGCTAACAGCAGCACCACACCCAAAGCGGAAATATTAGCAGATTTGGGTGGGTAGCAGGAACCCCCAGGTTTGAAGAAGTACAACATGTACACCTTTCAGGAAAAGATATTTCCCGGGGGAGACTAACCAGCCCAAAGCCCAGCGGCCCAGGAATGCTGAGTCGCTGCTGGGGAAGAAATGGAAAAGTGGGTGGGAGGAGGAATGGAATGGAGTGTCCTGGGAAAGGATGCCGAGTGGGAAGATCTCAGGTGGGCCTCTAAGAGAGTTCAGCTGAACGGGGACACATGGGGTCTGCAACTCATCTCCTCTACGGAGGAGTTCAGGTGGCCTTTGACCAGCTACCAGCCATTCCTGGACCAGGGAAGCCTTGCCACGGTGGTTCATGCACTGATTACTTCAGGATTGAGTTAGTGCCATGTGCTCTATGTGGAGCTTCCCTCGTGTTTGACCCAGAAGCTGCAGCGAGTGCGGGAAGCTGCAGCACGATTGCTGGCCACAGTGAGACCTTGTCTGCACAGGAAGTCTGGGCTCAGGGGTCTGGTTACCAATTTGAGTTCAAGCCATTAATCTGGGCAAGTGGGGATGGACCTCTTTCTCCTCATCTGGGCAGCCTGTCCATCTTCAAGAGTTAACATAGGATGGACATGACTGGAAGTGATGTGTCCACCATAGGCGGAAGAAAGAGCCGCAGGAAGAGCTGCCCTCCCTCGCAGGGGTGGCCGTGGACGTGCTCAGGAAAACTGCCCGCCTTGGGGGGCAAGGGAGGATGAGTTTGGAGCCCCTCCCTCCTGGGAGAAGCATGAGACCAGTGGGCGGGGCCTCTGCGCACACCTGGGGGGGCCTCCTCCCTCCCTTCAGAATCCCAACTGCCACCTGCGACCTGAGCTGTGGGTGGGTGGGGGCGTCCAGCTTGTTCAAATCTGCTCGGAAACGGTTAGTGTTTTAAAAAATAATGTATATGATTGTAAATGTTTTGGAAGATTTAATAAAAATGATATGGGGGGGTTAGTGGAGAGGGAGGACCCCTACGAAGGGAGGTTGTGGGGAGCATCAGTGTAAGGGGGGGAGGGTGGCAGAGCAACAGCCCCAGGTTCATCATCTACTCCAAAGAACCTAAAAAAGACCCGGCTGGATCAGGCCAATGACCCGTCTAATCCAGCATCCTCTTCGCCCAACTAGATGCCCCAAAAGGAAACCGTCAAGCAGGATTTGCACACAAAACCAACCATCTCCCCTCCTGTGGTTTCCAGCAACTGGGATTCAGAGCAGAGTCTTCCGGGCTAGGAGCCACCCAGAGCCCTCTCCTCCTCCATTAATTTGTTTAACCCTCTTTTAAAGCCATCCAAGTTGGTGGCCGTCGCTGCTTCCTGTGGCAGGGAGTTCCACAGTTAAACTCTGTGCTGCATGAATAAGTCCTGTCTTTTATCTGACCCGAATCTTCCAACATTCAGCTTCACTGCATGTCCACAAGTTCTAGTGTTTCGAGAGAGGCAAAATTTTATAAACTCCTACTAGTAGAGGGCAACCAAAATGGTCCAAGGCCTGGAAACGATGCCTTAGGAGGAACGGCTTAGGGAGCTGGGTATGTTTAGCCTGGAGAAGAGAAGGTTGAGGCATGATATGATAGCCATGTTCAAATATATCAAAGGATGTCATGTAGAGGAGGGAGAAAGGTTGTTTTCTGCTGCTCCAGAGAAGCGGACACAGGGCAATGGATTCAAACTACAAGAAAGAAGATTCCACCTAAACATTAGGAAGAACTTCCTGACAGTAAAAGCTGTTCGACAGTGGAATTTTCTGCCAAGGAGTGTGGTGGAGTCTCCTTCTTTGGAGGTCTTGAAGCGGAGGCTTGACAGCCATCTGTCAGGAATGCTTGGATGGTGTTTCCTGCTTGGCAGGGGGTTGGACTGGATGGCCCTTGGGGTCTCTTCCAACTCTAGGATTCTATGTTCATTACCCACTTTGTGCCTCGACTAATGCCTTGAGTCAGGGGTTTTAAACCAGTGTGCCTCTGTCCCTCTTTCCTTCCCTCCCTCCTCTGATGCCCTCTCTTGTCTCTGCCTTCCAAAGGCTGTTTGTTGCAGCAGCCCTGGCTACAAGCTCCCCGGGTGAATGGTGCTTCTGGGACTGGTCAGGGGGTGCTGGGTGCCAGGAGTTGAGGCGGCTTCGGAGTAAGCAAGCAAGCGGTCGAGGGAGCCCAGCCAGCCAGTCCACCAGCCCTTGCTGTTGGGAATGGACAGACAAGTCCCAGGCCCCCGTGGGGCAGGGTGAGGGGGCACCTCTCTTTGGGGCAGCTCAGAGACCAGGGGCGGCAGCAGCGGATGCCCAGAGGACTCCCAAGGAGAGGGGGGAGGAGGCTGAGGGAACACTGCACAAGGGAGGGGGTTTGAAAAGGGGTGAGGGGCTGCTGGCTCTGCAGGCAAGGGGTGGCATAACTGGGCTCCTGAGCCCCACAGGGGAGCCGCAGAAAGAAAGGTAGTTAGTCAAGGGAGCCATGGACTCAGAAAGGTTGGAAACCTCTGCCTTGTGCAATTTCAATGCAGCTCTCTCCAGGACTCTTGCCTGAAGCCTGAAGATGTCTGCCTTCTATGCCGAGGAGGTTGTCTACAACCTGATTCCCAAAGAGGAGAAAAAACCTATGAAGACGGTCAGGTACGGGGGCAAACTAGCAAACATTAAAAATTAAAAAACACCTTGGGGAATAGTACAGAGGGGCCGCTGTGCTCTCACCATGCTCCAAATTATTTTAAAGGAAATTAATTTGGTTTGTTGGATACTGCCTTAGTCAGTTGAACATAGGCGTTAGCACTGGTTTAACAAACCTAGATGGTACCTGCTGCAGATTTTTTTTTGTCACCTCCCCCCCCCCAGGACCCGGGGCGGTGTCTGTGCGGCACCCCGTATGGACTGCACATGTGCAGCCTGCTGTGTGTGCGCACTCCGTACGGGCGACCGTATGGACAGCGTCGAGAGCAACAGCCCGTACGGACACTGCACCCTCGGCCGCTCTACAGCTTGTCCACCCTCTCACCCCTCCCGGAGTGGCACCCGGGGCGACCCGCCCCCTCCGCCCCCCCTTCCTACGCCACTGGCCGTTAGTGAGATCAATGGGGCAAGCTAGTCTTGTTGACTGTAGTGGGAGCCTCTTTGCTTTGTTTATTGACCTTTAGTTATTTATTTAAAGTCACTTCAGCCCAAAATGGCTCCCACTACCACCCCACCCCACCCCCCAGCACCTGCCGCCCGAGGCAGCTGCCCCACTTTGCCTGACGGCCGGCCGATGACTCCTGAAAGAGAAATGGTGTGCATGGGGCGGGGGGGAGGTAACATAGCTTCCTTTTGAGTTCTAATTGCTTCTTCCCGCTACCTCTTGAATGAAAGGTTTGTGTCGACCTTCAAGCCGACTGTGATACGGGAAATCCAAGAGAAGAAGACGGCGCCCTCCAAAACCATGGGGATCCCCAAGCTCTACATCCCCACTCCGAGAGAGTTTCTTCGGAAGCATGGCAACGAACCCAAGCTCTTAAAGCGTACGTTTTAGCAGGGCGATGGGGGTCGGGGTGAGGTTCGTTGGAAGCGTGAATCTCCGGAGCCATTTAAACCTTCTGTGCTGTGGGTCTCTCCCAATCCTCTTGGAAAGCATTTGAGAGGGGACCACCGTCTCTGGGAGGGAAAGATGCCACAACCACCACTTTGCATGCTCTGTGCATTGCGGGGAGTTGCCCTAGTTGATCCTTGGGGTCCCTTCCAACTCTTCAGCTGTATAATTCTAGGATTCTGCATCTGGTGTGAGAGAACTTGCTGGACACTGGACCAGACCAGGCCTTGAAAAGTTCTGCTTTCTTCTGGGGCTGCATTTCTGAAGTGAACCCAGTGTGCAACTGTGCTGTTGTTGTTTATTATTTCTGTATACCTTGCATTTTCCCTAGTGGGACAAAAAACTGTGGGTGCCTTGCCCCTTCATGGGGAATGTTGTGGGGGCTGGAGCCCCCACAACCCCACACACTCAGCACCTACGTTGGGAGCAGAGGAATGGTAGGAGGGCCCAGCTAGAAGGGAAGAAGGCTCAGCGCCCAGGGCGGGGTGGTGGGACAATGATGAGTGGGAAGAAGGAGAAGAGGGAGAAGACTGGGAAGAGGAGGTATCGGAAGCTGGAGAGGCAACAGGGCTTAGTGAGCGGGGAGAGTCTGTGGCAGAGAGGAGTCCAGAATCAGAGACAGAAGCTGAAGCAGGAGAGGAGGGAGGCCAAGAGGCAGAGGTGGGTCTGGATGGTGAAGAGTCATGGGGGTCTCCCCCTCCTGCTCCCCTCACTTCCCCGGTGGTCTCCAAGAACCAGGAGAGGCATGGAGAGGGCCTGATGCTCCGTGCAGGTTCTGCTTTTGCTACTAAAGAGTTAACTCCAACTTGTTCAGTGTGATTTACTGCTGGCTCGCTCCTGTCAGCCAAACTGTAACCCTGGGAAGGGAATGAGGATCTCTCAACAACTCTCAGCACCCACAATTCTTTCGGGGAACCATTCATGGAGGAGAGATCTATGGGTGGCTCTGCCCTGCCCTCCACATTTGGAGGCAGAGATGCTTCCGAATCCCAGTTGCCAGAAACCGCAGGAGGGGAGAGGGCCTGTGTGCCAGAGGGTCCCTAAGGCAGTTCTTTGCTGATAAAACAGTTGCAAATGTGTGGCTTTCCCAAAACAATGCAGGAAGAAGAAACCAAGGCATGAAGAAGCCGCCAGGGCTGACGGTGCCCGAGAGGAGCGACCACCCCATCATGGGCATCCGAAGCAAGAAGGATTTCATCTCCTCAAACGTCGCCGAGGCCATCATGGCCGTGGCCAAGAAGCCCGTCCGGGCATATGTTGACGTGCGGAAGGGAGACAAGTTCCTCCTTGATGATTCGGGGCTCATTCAAAGATACCTCCACAAAAAGGTATGGTTCAGAGGAGTGCAGGAAGCTGCTTTTTCTGGATCTGGCTCTTGGGCCATTTGGTCCAGTGTTGTCTACACTGGCTTGCAGCAAAGGCTCTCCAAGATTTTCAGATTTGGGGTCTCTCTCAGCCCTCCTTGGAGATGCCCTTCTCTAGGCACCTTTAAAAATCTCAGATGCTTTGGCTAAAATAACATGTAAAATGTGTTGCTAAGGTTCTAGAGGCCTTACATAGACTCAGTAAAGACGCTAACCCAAGAGGGACTTTTCGGTGGTGGCGCCTGCCCTGTGGAACGCCCTCCCACCAGATGTCAAGGAAATAAACAACTATCTGACTTTTAGAAGACATCTGAAGGCAGCCCTGTTTAGGGAGGCTTTTAATGTTTAATAGATTATTGCATTTTAATGTTATGTTGGAAGCCGCCCAGAGTGGCTGGGGAAACCCAGCCAGTTGGGCGGGGTATAAATAAATTATTATTATTATTATTATTATTATTATTATTATTATTATTATTATTATTGCCTTGTACAGGGAAATTTGTAATGTTTAATGTTTTATTGTGTTTTTAATATCCTGTTGGAAGCCGTCCAGAGTGGCTGGGGAGGCCCGGCCAGATGGACGGAGTATAAGTTATTATTATTATTATTATTATTATTATTATTAAATGGTTTTCTGTGATTCATGTTTTGCTAATGATCTGATTCATTGGGCAAATCATTGATTAATACACACACACACACACACACACACACACACACACACACACACATCCATAGTACCAAAACTAAAGTATTGGCCACTTTATTTATTCCTACAGTGAACATTTTCTCTGTCAATTTCTTGCCATGTTTTGTGGACTTGGAGGAGGAACTTAGGGGCCGTTCGGGCATTTTCTGCAATGCGTCGTTCTGGACATCCAAGTGTGTTTTCCTTGCAGGATTTTGGCGTGACACCCAAATACATTAAGAAGCGGATAATGGACACCAAGAAGGCTCAGGAGGAGAGCGATGCTTACCTCCAGCAAGCCCTCATGCAGAAAGGCCTGACAAAACTCTCCAAGGCAGAGAAGGAGAAAATCATGGAGGTACGCAGGGTGACACAGATCAAACGGCTTCCAGTGGGGGACGGGGGCCGCAGGGGCGGAGGAAGGGGGTGCGGTGGGGGGTCACCCCAGGTGTCACCGCTGAGGGGGGTGACAAAATGTCGGGCGCCACTCACCGCGGGGCCTGCGGTGCCCCCGAGCCACGTGTCTCTCCTGGGAGCGACGCGGTGGCTTGAGCACCCACAGGCTCCGTGCTGCCCCAAACGGTCCTCCAGTTGTCTCCCCCCTCAACTGTAGGGTGGCTGAGTGGGGAGAGGCAGGCAGGCCCCTCGGAGGCCCCGTGGGCCCAATCTTCTTGCTGCGCCGCTGGGAGGGGAGGAATAAGTTGGCTCAGAAACGGAACACCAACATTATCATGGGATTGGAGAGGCTCCCCTATGAGGAATGGTCGCAGCATTTGGGGCTTTTTAGTTAAGAGGAAAGGTGAGGAAGATTTGACATGATAAAAGTTTATCAAGTTACGCCTACTGACACCAGGCCGTCCTCTTCTTGGTGCCTGCTAAAAACATTCTTGTTTAGACAAGCTACCCAGATGTTTAGAAAGTTGGTGCGAGTCATAATCTGTTTTCAGTCTCTTGTTATTTAAGAATTTCAACATCTTAAATCATCGTACTTAATTTTTCTTAGGGATGATTCTATTATTTTGTCTCTTTTGCAAACTGCTTTGAGGGTTCTTCTTGTTTTCACAATCAAGCAGTGTATATGTTTTATGAAATAAATGCATAGATTTTATCCATTTTTAAATTTATTTCTGTAATGCTGGCTGCAAAGCCACATAAAGCACATTTTGGCACCCTGCTGCCGCGTACTTCATAAGTTTGCTTTCCCCTTCCTTTGCACAGGGCCTGAAGAAAAACTGGGAGGAGATCAACCACGAATACCAAAGCCTGTCCGTTTTCCTGGATTCGATTCCGAGGAGGCTTCGCAAAGAGAAGATGGAGGTGCAGATGATGCAGCTGGAACACTACATCAAATTACTCGAGAAACACGACATTGTGTATATTGCGAATGTGTAGGGATGTCATCAGAGACAGTGGGCATGATCCAGGCCCAGTCAAGAACCTTCAAGGCCCATCATTGGTAACAGGGTGAGAACGAAGGCACTGCTCACCGTTCTCCCTCTGAAATCAATGAAGCCACACAGGTACTCCACTGTGGACGGAATCTGCCCATCGTGCAACTAGTTGTTTTTAACGAATTATTTTTAATAGTTGCTTTTAACTAACATGTAAGTTTGGAATGCTACAGCTTCGACAAAGGTGCAAAATGAAATCTTGTTTTATTTTAAAATAAATGTCCATGCCAGTTCCATTCATCACCTGTGTGCTTATTTATGTGCAGAACAGAACCGCAGAGTTGAAAGGGACCCATGGCGTCATCTAGTCCAGCCCCCTGCAATGCAGGAACCCCGGCTAAGCGAATGCTGCTTACCCACGCACAATAAATAAGACCTCAGAATATAAATGAATAAGCAAAATTCTTTATAACCCACCTCTCCCTGATGAGCAGAATCAGATTTACGAGCTTTTCTGTTTGATGCATATAGGTGAAAAAGGTTCTGGTGCCTTTTTTGCACACAAAATGCTGGACTGTCTGCATACATTTATTCGCAAGGACTTGTCGTTGCAAGAACAACACCTGACCCAGAGTCTTCCTCTGCTGCACACACTCGCTGCAGATTCCTCGACTAACATTCCCACTTTAGGGTCTGGGAATCGCAAAGCCTGGTCATCCCACTCTTTCCAAAATGGAAGTAGGAGAGGATTTCTCGCAAGGAGTCCTCAGCCAGGAAGCTCCAGCAAGATTTAGATTTCCTTCTTATGCAAGAGTTTGTGGCCAAGTCCTACCTGGACGGAGCCAGGGGGGTAGTGTGGGGGGTGTCAGGGGGGCAGTGGCCCCAGGTGCACAATTTTTGAGTGGGCGCGAAGCAGGCAACCCCACACAGGCAACCCCAGAGCAGCCCAGCGCTCCTTTCCAATCCCATCGGCCAGCTACATGGGTATACCTCAAGGAGCGTCTCCACCCCCATCATTCTGCCCGGATACTAAGGTCCAGCGCCGAGGGCCTTCTGGCGGTTCCCTCCCTGCGAGAAGCAAAGCTACAGGGAACCAGGCAGAGGGCCTTCTCGGGAGTGGCACCTGGCCTGTGGAACGCCCTCCCATCGGATGTCAAAGAGATAAACAACTACCTGACATTTAGAAAATATCTGAAGGCAGCCCTGTTTAGGGAAGTTTTTAATGTGTGACACTTTAATGTATTTTAATCTTTGTTGGAAGCTGCCCAGAGTGGCTGGGGAAACCCAGCCGGATGGGCGGGGTGCAAATAAATTATTATTATTATTATTATTATTATTATTATTATTATTATTTGTGGGCAGGCAGCTCCGTGCACACCCAATTCCCTCTGGTGGTGCTGGGACCACTCCAGCATAGGGCTACCTACCTGGGCAGTTACCTTTCCACAAGAGCTGACACTGATGCCGAAATCCAGCATCGCCTAAGCTCTGCGAGTGCAGCTATCTCCCGATTGAAGTGCAGAGTGTTTGAGGACCGGGACATTCACAGGGAAACCAAAATGCTTGTTTACAAAGCTATTGTACTACCAACTTTACATTTATGAAACATGGACCAGTTATAAATGCCATCTCGAACTGCTCGAAAGATTCCACCAACAGTGTCTCCGAAAAATTTTACACATCACTTGGGAAGACAGGCGAACTAATGCCAGTGTACTGGAAGAAGCAAAGATCACCAGTTTCAAAGCAATGATTCTTCAACAAAAACTTCATTGGACTGGTCATGTTGTTCGGACGCCTGATGATCGTCTTCAAAAGCTACTACTCTATTCCGAACTTAAAAATGGAAGGCGTAATACTGGTGGTCAACAAAAGAGGTTTAAAGACTCTCTCAAGGCAAATCTTAAAAAATATAGTATAAACACTGACAATTGGGAAGTGCTCCGGTTGGAGAACAGCCTTTACCAAAGGCGTCTGTCATGGGCTTTCAAGACACTCGAACTCAGGACACAAGGGAGAAACGTGCTAAGAGGAAGGCACGCTTGGCAAACCCTCACCGTGATCAACTCCCGTCTGGAAACCAATGTCCCCACTGTGGAAGGACTTGTGGATCCAGAATTGGACTCCACAGTTACTTACGGACTTACTGTTAAAATTGTGTTTATGGAAGACAATCTTACTCGGCTACAAGGAATCGCCAAACCATACATCCAGGACATATCCGGGATACGGCCGTCCAAAACAGCATCCGGGTGGGATTTCCGCAAATCAGCAAAATGTCCAGGAAAACCTGGACGAATGGCGACCCATTTCAGAATATTTTTTTCTTTAAAATAGCTTTAGCCCCTCATTCTTTTTTTTGGGGGGGGGGGTTCCCAAAAAAATTCAACAACTTTGGCCATAAGGAAAGGAAAGGAAAGGAAAGGAAAAGCTTTTTGCGGATTTTCACTTTTTGAAATATGGCAACCCTGCTCCATCAGCTGACAACTGCCGCTATGCCGCTGGATGGAGGAACTCACCTATGAAGAAAGGTTGCAGCCTTTGGGACTTTTTAGCACCGAGAACAGAAGCTGCCCCCCAACACCCCCTTGTACTCGGCAGCTCCCTTCCATCTCCCACCCATCGCAGCTCCGTTGCTGAGCTTGGCACACGTCAACGATATGCCTGCGCCGCTTCTTGTGATTTGGCAGCCAAAATGGTCCAAGGCCTGGAAACGATGCCTTATGAGGAACGGCTTAGGGAGCTGGGTATGTTTAGCCTGGAGAAGAGAAGGTTAAGGGGAGATATGATAGCCATGTTCAAATATATGAAAGGATGTCATAGAGAGGAGGGTGAAAGGTTGTTTTCTGCTGCTCCAGAGAAGCGGACACAGGGCAATGGATTCAAACTACAAGAAAGAAGATTCCACCTAAACATTAGGAAGAACTTCCTGACAGTAAGAGCTGTTCGTCAGTGGGATTTGCTGCCAAGGAGTGTGGTGGAGTCTCCTTCTTTGGAGGTCTTTAAGCGGAGGCTTGACAGCCGTCCGTCAGGAATGCTTTGATGGTGTTTCCTGCTTGGCAGGGGGTTGGACTGGATGGCCCTTGGGGTCTCTTCCAACTCTAGGATTCTATGATTCTATGATTAGAGAGACTGCATGGCGAGGGCTCATGGCACAGCAGGGCAGGGAAAGCCCAAGGTCCTTCTCAATCTGTGTAGGGCTGCCTCATGCCCCCAAGTTGCCCGCCTCAGGGCTCTCTGTGTCCTTCCATGACTGCAGAACAAAAGGTGGCCCTTCCCTTCCCCAGACACTTCAGTCCTGCTGTGAAATTGCCCCTTCATATCAACTTTTAGGAAACCAACCAACCACTGACCAGGGCCGCCTTCCCCATAGAGCCAAGTGGCGCAGGGCGCCAGGGTGCCAAGTTCTGGAGGGCGCATGGGAAGAGGCGGAGGCTCGCCGCCCTCTCCCGCCTCCTCCATGCCATACCGAAGCAGCGCCGTGCCCGGAGCCTCCGCCTGCCATGGCCACCGCGGCACAAAGCGGCCAGCTGAGCCGGGAGGTGCCTCGTCCAGCCTCTGCCTCTTCCCCGCCAGAGGAGCTGCCCTCCAGCCGCTGCCCGCCTCCTCCAGCCCTGTAAAGCTGGGCACATCGCCAGCAGCGCCGTCCTCCCTAAAAAGGGTTGGCAACTCTGGGAAACGGGGGGGGGGGAGGTGCCGGAGGGATCTTTGCACCACGGTGCAGGGTATGCTTAAGACGGACCTGCCACTGACAACGCTCCTCAGAACGTCTTTAATTCAACAAATAAATAAATGAATAAATAAATATTTATAGGCTCTTTTTCCTTTTTGCTGTATTTATTTATTTATCGTATTTATATAGCACCTTTCTCTTCCAGGGGTCTTGAGGTGCTTTACATTTCACCCTCACAACGGCCCTGTAAAGAAGGAGGTTAGGCTGAGAGGCAGTGACTGGCCCAGGCTCACCCGGTGAGTTTCGTGGCTGAGTGGGGATTCGAACCCTGGCCTCTCCCGGGTCTTAGTCCGGCGCTCTTAGTCCGCTACGCCACCACCTTGATATCTGCAGTAAACAAACACAGGTGGGGAAACGGCTGTGTGTTTTTACTTGGTCAAAACAACGCCCTGTGATGTTTTCTCGTCAAAAAGAATATTACTCTCTTCTGTTATTTGATAGAGAAGGTGACACATCTTAACATCTTCCATCTGCCGTCTTGGTGGCTCAGGTTCAAGTTTGTTGCTTTTAAAAAAAAGAGCTCCCCTCTTTCCCCATCTCTATCCACACTGTAACATCCCCTTACGATGCAATGCTGGATAAGGTCCCATTTCAATTTCCTGTTACTATATATAAAATTCCAGTCTAAACTGTAGTTATAGGTTGGGGGGGGGATCTGTGTGGATGATGCCCTGAGCCCCCTTCCATTTCTTGGGCTCCTTCATCTCTATCAAAGTGAATTGTAGCTCCTCTCTGATAAGATATCCTAAGGGTTGCCACTGTCCGCCTTAAGGTAGTCTTCCTTGGTGAATTTAATGTCTGAGACGGGTTTTGAACTGGTGCTGTAGCCTCTGAACCAGCCCTTAGTCACGTGAGCATTAATTTCAGCGGGTCTACGCTGAGTAAAGTCAGTTGAAAAGAACCTGATGTGGATATCCCCCCCCCCAGTTCTGCCCTGTAAGAATATTGCTAGATTCATTGTTCTTTCTGCATCGTTTATTTGCACCTGCTCTTACTCCTTTTTTCACCTCCGCCTTGGTGGCAGTTCTAAAAATATCTTCTTTTTCTTGGTGGCTTTTCTAAAAGTGGCAAAATATACTAGGTATATGCACAGTGCATTCGCTTATTTATTTATAAAGCGTTTAGCCCCCCCCCCCAAAAAAACCCGCTTCCAGGTCAATCTAAAATAGATGGCATAAAAGGAAAGGGGAATGGGGAGGGAGGAGGAAAGGAATAAGCTCAGGTACTAGTTATTAAAGTTATAATGACCAGTCGGGGTGGAAACAGCGCAGGGAGCTTGATGGAAGGGATGCTGCGAGGGGGCAGTTGCAGAAGGGCCGAAGGCAGCTCTGAGCAGCCGTGATAGAATAACCCTGCTTCTTTTGCCCCTCTTTCTGCTCTGCAGGCTCCTGGAATATTTCCAGCATGCTCAACTTTTAAAATGTTTCAGTCTAAGTCCTGATCCATAAAGGTAAAGGGACCCTTCCCCTGACCATCAGGTCCAGTCGTGTCCGACTCTGGGGTTGCAGCGCTCATCTCGCTCTGTAGGCCGAGGGAGCCGTGTTTGTCCGCAGACACCTTCCGGGTCATGTGGCCAGCATGACTAAGCCGCTTCTGGCAAACCAGAGCAGTGCACAGAAACGCCGTTTACCTTCCCGCCGGAGCGGTACCTATTTATCTACTTGCACTTTGACGTGCTTTCAAACTGCTAGGGGGGGCAGGAGCAGGGACCGAGCAACGGGAGCTCACCCCATCGCGGGGATTTGAACCGCCAACCTTCTGATCAGCAAGCCCTAGGCTCAGTGGTTTAGACCACAGCACCACCCACATCCCATTGCTGTCATACATGGCCAATAATCAGGGAGACAGTTCCAAAAAACCAATTGATTGTAGACTTTTATTTGGCTGAAATGTGTTTTCAGATTTAAGCTCTTTTATGCTTGTTGAGGATTACATCATTTTTGCGACTGTTAACTGGACGGTGGGGGAGCCTGCCATGAAGAATAAATTTTGGCAATATAATAATTTACATGAAGAGTGACCAGAGCGTCACTCTTCATGTAAATCATTAACTGAAAATTAAAGATCCGATCCACATGTGCTTATTAAACAACTCAGATCTTTTCACACACACACAAAATAGGGTTGGGGGAGGTTATTGTGGAAAACTGAGACCACAAGGGGGTCTATGAGCCGGAAAGATCTGCTCCGTCAGTGTGGCAACTGGAACATAACATCCACTTCCGCTTCCCTTGCCAGGTTCATTATTGCCGAGAGCTTCACGGCCATTTTGGCGGCCTTATCCAGATCGTCGCAGGGCAAGATCCTCAGGCCGCTCTCGGCGATCAAGACCTTCGCGTCTTCGACCCGCGTGCCTTGCAACCGCACGACGATCGGTACTTTGAGATCCAGGTCTTTGACCGACATGATGATGCCGTGGGCGATGACGTCGCACCTCATGAGCCCCCCGAAAATATTGACCAGGATGGCCTGAACGTTTTCGTTGGACGTGATGAGCTTGAAGGCCTCCGTCACCTGCTCCACGGTGGCCCCCCCTCCGACGTTGAGGTAGTTGGCCGGGGTTCCTCCGTAGAGCTTGATGATGTCCATGGTCGCCATCGCCAAGCCGGCGCCGTTCACAAGGCACCCGATGTTCCCGTCTAAGCCGATGTAGTTGAGCTCTGCGTGGGCTGCATCTCTGTCTCCCTCCGTCACCTGGGTCCAGTCCTGCAGGTCGAAGATCTTCTTCTGGCGGAACGCCGAGTTGCTGTCGAAAATGATCTTGGCATCCATGCACATCACTTTCCCCGTCGAGTCCTCCACCATGGGGTTGATCTCCACCATGAGGGCGTCGTGCTTAATGAAGAAGCCGTAGAGCTTCATCATATTGTCCGCGGCGTCGTATGCCAGGTTAGATGGGAAGCCCATCTTCTCGGCGATCTTCAGGGCCTGTTCGTCCTGAAGGCCTTCCACAATGTCGACGGGCTCCTTGAGGATGGCCTCAGGTTTCCCCTCCACGGTGTCTTCAATGTTGACGCCCCCCTGGGAGCTGGCGATGATCACGGGGCCCTGGAAGGACCTCTCCATCATGATGGCAAAGTAGTACTCCCTCCGGAGGTACCTGCGCTCGCAGATGAGGACTTGGTTGCAGATCCGGCCTTCTTCTCCCGTCTGCTTGGTGAACAGCCTCTTGCCAATCATCAGGGAGGCGATCTCCCGGGCTTCTTCTGGAGAATATACGATCCTCACTCCTCCTTTCAGGCCGCCCTCAAAGGTCCCCTTCTCCCGCCCCCCCGTCAAAACCTGCGCCTTAACCACCAGGTCCGTGGTGCCAATGTCTCTCGCCACCTGGTAGGCTTCGTCCGGTGTCCTCGCAAGCAGACCGTAGGGAACGGAAACGCCGGCGTCTTTCAAGAGCTTCATGCACAGGTACTCGTGCAGAGACAAGCTCCTTTGTTGCTGCGTGGGCAGCCCGTGGCTATTAAACCCTGGGTTCCCACCCAGCACCCTGGCCATGGTGGTCCTCCCCATCAGCTTCACCATGCTCACCGCCTGCCTGCAGATCATGGAGGCAGCCTTCACCCACTTTTTCCAACTTCTTCTCCTTCCCAGACTTTCCAACTGGCCCCTGGAGAGAGACTTCCCAAAGTTCCTTTTCCAACAGTCCACCTCCCTGGCCTTCTCATTGGCCAGGGCAAAGAGTTCACAGTGACATCATAGAATCAAAGAAATGTAGAGGTGGAAGGAACCCTGAGGGTCATCCAGACCAACCCCCTGCAATGCAGGAATCACAACCCAGTGTTATAAGAATTCTAAGGTCCCAAATATAAAATAAACGTTCATAAATGTACAAGGCAAACACACACACAAACAAGTATATAAACCATGTGGCTGAAATAGTACAGGAGAGCAGTTCTGAAGCCATTTTGACTCTCGCAACCCATTTTGACTCCCAAATTGACCTCAAATATTTCTCTGCGAGGAGGAAGACCTTCTCTTTGTCTTTTTGCTTACAAATCCTGTAACTTGTGTGTGAATAGGGTGAGCCTGTGACCTGGATTCAGGAATTAAAGTATTTACCATCACAAAAGAATGGCCGGGCTGCCCAGGTAAAGCAATCAGTGACCATTATCAGGTATCCTAGCAGAAAGGATTTCTGTTGGAGACCGGCCCCTTCTGTGATGTATGCATGATGTTTTGGGGGGTGGTCTCTGGCTACAGGGTGGGCAATTTCAAAAGTCTATATCAGAGCCTGGACACCATTGTTCTGGGTCCCTCCTGCCTTCCTGCGTGGGGGGAGTGGAGGACCCTGTTGCAACAGTTAATAAAGTTCAGGTTTACTAACTGCCTTGCTTCTCAATATTCTCTGGTTGGTCTGTTATTTTCTCCTACCGATAGGGAACCCACTTAAGGACCCTACAGTCATACCTCTGGATACGGCCGCTGCGGGTTGCGTTTGTCACAAGGATACAAACGCGCCGAACCCGGAAGTACCAGAACGGGTCACTTCCGGGTTTGTCGATTTGCACATGCGCAGAAGCGCCGAATCGCACCGGGAACATGCACAGATGCGGTGCTTCATGCTGCGTTCTGCTCATGTTGCAAACGGGACTCGGGAACGGATCCCGTTCGCAAGCCAGAGGTACCACGGTATATGGGCTCTGGAACACCCCATAAGGGAAAAGAAGCAGGGTTTATTTTATATAACACCAGCGAGTGCAGAATGCTGCAGCACAATTGCTGATGGGAGGGTGTCCTTGCCATCATACCACCCCTGTGCTGAGAGATCTGCCCCTGTTGCCCATTTGCTGCCGGGCTGAGTTCACTTTATTAGGGCATGCTGGATTCTCCAACTTTCACATTCCAAAACTGAGGGGTGCTAAAAAGTTGCGACGCAACTTGGGAATTCAAAAGCTATTTTAGTTAAATTAATATAATTAGTAAGCGAAATGTGTGCAGAATTGCGTAGAAATAACTGCCAAGTACCGGTACTTGCAGTTTTATTTTATATTAATTTAAATTATTATTTATTTAGCATTACCTGACATTTTCTGAAGGTAAAATTAAAATTCTTTGGTTTTCCAAGAGAGGTCTATGTGATTTTTGATGAAACATAGATTTACCAAGCTAAATGTTGCCCAGTCACTAAAATATTAGCAAACTTTAATTCCTCACACCCAAAAACATTTTTTTTAAAAAAATTCTAACTGAAGAAATCTGAAATAATTAAGTTCCACCCCCAAAAACGACATGGCATATGTACACTCCTTGGTAGAACCATAAACTCTGCACTTCAGTATTACTCTGAAATGTGCCTGGCTTCAGTCTTCATGCTCTCCACAGACAACTGGCTGGCCTCTGTGGGAACAGGATGGCCTGATCCAGCAGGAGACAGTGCCCCCTCTTTACAGGGGGGTTCTTCAGGGTGGGGAAAGTAAATACTGCAATCAAACATCACATCCCTTCCTACCCACCCACAAATCTTAAGGGGCAACATCATTCAGACACCAAAGAGGCGTGTCTGGTCAGGGTGGTGATGTCATCGCGGAATCTTGGCCCCGGCCAATGGGAAGGCAGGTTGAGGACTGTTAGAGGAGGAATCTTGGGGAATACCCTGCCCCTTAAAAAGACAGTTGGGGAGGTCTGTTGGAGGAGATCTGAGCAAGAGAAATCTGCAAGGAAGGGAACGGAAATCGGCCTCCATGATCTGCCGGTGGACCTTGAGAGTGGCTGGCCTGATGGCGAGAGAAGGTTGCCTGTTGTTTGGTGGGAGCCCAGGATGGTTTAAAGGCCTTGGGCTGCAAACACAGCAGCGAAGGAGCTTGTCTCTGCATGAGTACCTGAGCATGGGGCTGCTGAAAGAAGCCGGCGTTTCCGTCCCTAACGGCCTGGTGGCCAAGACGCCGGAAGAAGCCTATAAGGCAGCGAAAGAGATTGGAACGGAAGACATAGTGGTGAAGGCGCAGGTTTTGGCTGGCGGCCGGGGCAAAGGGACATTCGAAGGGGGCCTGAAAGGAGGGGTGAAGATCGTCTCCTCTCCGGAAGAAGCCCGGGAGGTGGCCTCCAAGATGATCGGCAAGAAGCTCTACACCAAGCAGACGGGAAAGCAGGGCCGAATCTGCAACCAGGTCCTCGTCTGTGAACGCCGCTACCCAAGGAAGGAGTACTACTTTGCCATCACGATGGAGAGGTCCTTCCAGGGCCCCGTGCTCATCGGCAGCTCCCAGGGGGGCGTCAGCATTGAAGACGTGGCCGCCGAGGACCCCGAAGCCATCGTCAAGGAGCCCGTCGACATTGTGGAAGGCATCCGGAAGGACCAGGCCCTGAAGCTTGCCCAGAAGATGGGCTTCCCCGCCAAGGTGGCGGATGAGGCCGCGGACAATATGATGAAGCTGTACAACATCTTCATTAAGTACGACGCCCTCATGGTGGAGATCAACCCCATGGTGGAGGACTCGACGGGGAAAGTGATGTGCATGGATGCCAAGATCAATTTCGACAGCAACTCGGCGTTCCGCCAGAAGAAGATCTTCGACCTGCAGGACTGGAGCCAGGAAGACATGAGGGACCGAGAGGCGGCCAGCGTGGATCTGAACTACGTGGGGTTAGATGGGAACATTGGGTGCCTGGTGAACGGCGCCGGTTTGGCGATGGCGACCATGGACATCATCAAGCTCCACGGAGGGACACCGGCCAACTTCCTGGACGTCGGAGGGGGCGCCACAGCCGTGCAGGTCAAAGAGGCCTTCAAGCTCATCACTTCGGACGACAGGGTCCAGTCCATCCTGGTGAACATTTTCGGCGGCATCATGCGGTGTGATATCATCGCGGAAGGGATCATCATGGCGGCCACCGAGCTGGAGCTGGCCATCCCGATCGTCGTGAGGCTGCAAGGGACGCAGGTGGAGGCAGCCAAGGCCTTGATAGCAGAGAGTGACTTGAAGATCTTGGCCTGCGACGACTTGGACAAAGCTGCTGAGATGGCCGTGAAGCTGTCGGAAATCATGACCTTGGCGAGGCAAGCTCACCTGGACGTGAAGTTTGAGCTGCGAACCTGAAGGAGTGTCAGGTCTTCCTGGCTCCTGTTCCCAACCCTCCCGTTGCAGAATTCTGCTTTCCCACCCAGCCCAATCTTGGTTTGGTTTTTATCGCTTAATAAGCACACTCGTTTCTGGTCTTTAAGTCACGGCTGATAATTAAAATAGTCACTATTCATATAAACGTATTATATTGCTAATATTTACTGTTTCTTACATTGCAGTTTTTTCTTTCCTCCAGTTTGCAGCTTCATAAATGAAGTCAGTTTTAATAAGTTTGTTTGTTGTCAGAGTTTCAAGCTGAAAATGCAGTTATTCCTAATAAAAGTCTGAAATCAATTCACTTTGCATCCCTGATTATTTGGCTAGAGAGTCTGCGCAACAGCAGAGTCCATCTCCACATGACTTCCTTGAAGTCGAAAGGGATCTTTGATATTTCTATGTTCTTCAGCAAGGTGAATAAAGCCAAACATACCACGTTCTTTGTGTGAACAGGCTATTGTACACTTGGCCTATTTGAACCGGCAATTGTTTTACCGTGAAATCTTGAGTTGCCACAGAAAGTCCTGTAGCTTTTCTGGTTCTGATTTACATTTATTTATTTAGCAGGGAAGATGCAGTTGAATTTGCAACTCACCCTTGAGGATGTGGAACTGGTCGGCCGAGTCGCAAAACCCTGAGGGAAAGGGCCAAAGGAAGAAAAATGAGCAATTATCTCAGTTGTGGAGAGTAAAGAAAACCTGCTGGGGATCTCTAGGTGAAGGTAAAGGGACCCCTGACCACTAGGTCCAGTCGCAGACGACTCTGGGGTTGCGGCGCTCATCTCGCTTTACTGGCCGAGGGAGCCAGCGTACAGCTTCCGGGTCATGTGGCTAGCATGACTAAGCCGCTTCTGGCGAAACAGAGCAGCTCACGGAAACGCCGTTTAGCTTCCCGTCGGAGCAGTACCTGTTTATCTACTTGCACTCTGACGTGCTTTCGAATTGCTAGGTGAGCAGGAGCAGGGACCGAGCAACGGGAGCTCACCCCGTCATCGCGGGGATTCGAACCGCCAACCTTCTGATTGGCAAGCCCAAGAGGCTCTGTGGTTTAACCCACAGCGCCACCCGCACCCAAACAGAAGATTTCTTTTTTCTTTTTTCTTTTTTTAAGCCACAGAAGATTTCATCAATGACAGCAACATGGCATACCACGATGCATAAATTTCTTTATATATTGAAATTAAAAGGGGGAGGGGCCGCCACCGCAAAATCCACAGCCTGGAATCTTTTGCAGCGTCACAACTTTCTGATGATAAGGGGGGAACGCTCTGCACAAGTCCAGGGGACTCAGCTCGTGGGGCTCTGCAAAACACGGGGTTTTCGCTGCAAAACGCTGCAAAACTGTTGCCAAAATCTGGCACCAGTTTAGAGTGATTTGGACACTGTCGGATTTTTGAGTGTCAACCTCGTGTTTGAGGTATCGATTGCTCAGATTTGGGGTGCTGCAAAACGTGGGGTTTTTGCTGAATAGCAACAGCAAAACTTTGGCACACAGGGGGGGCATGCCAAATTTTGGCTTTTGTCATTATCCGGGGGGGGGGGAGAGGTAACATCACGTCATTTAAAGCCCCGAATGGGCCCATAGCCTTTTGTGGGTGTGAAGAGACCTCATACTCAACCACTCCTCTCTTTTACATTGCAAATGCTAGCAGCCAGGGACTTCCTAAGGGCAGAACGTGAGCCCTCGACTGCAGCCTCACCCCATAACGCATCCATTGAGGCATCCAATGGTGTCAGGATGCACAGGGACCCCAAATCCACAGACCTGTCAAGTCCACTGTGTCAGCCAAGAATAATGGCACCAACGGGATGGGCCTCTCTGACAGAGGAGGGTCTTCCCCCATCACCTGTGGAGGGCCAGGGGACTGCTCTGTGTTTGCCTGAGCTTGAGCCTGGACTAAGGATTCTGAGCTCCTGTGTTCTGATTCGATACATGATGCCCAGTCACAGGACACTTCAGGATTTGGGCCTCTGCCATTGGCCCTTGAAGTCTGAGTCGTGATTTGCAGCTTGGAAGTTTAGACAGCCAATCAAGTTGGGAGTGGGAGTGGCCCAGCATTTCAGGAATGTATATAAGCAGTTGCTTTCCCCAGTTAGGTAGTTCAATAAAGGTTCTTGCTGTTATCGCTGTGTCTTGCCTCGTGGGAACCCACCTATCAGGGGCGTAGCAAGGGGGGCGGGGGGCAGTCCACCCCGGGTAGCGCCCTGGGGGGGGTTGACACTCAGGGCGCGGCTTCTTTCGCCGCTGGCTGGGCTTCCTGAGCGGAGCTGGGAAATGGAGAGGGGCGGGCCAGCGAGGAGGGGTGGCACCCCTCCTCGCTGGCCCGGGCAGAGGCGTCACTCCGTGCGCATGCGTCATGAGGTAATGCGCACGGAGTGACGCCCCGCCCCCCCCCCGGGGGTGCCGCTTGGCTTGCCACCCCCGGCAGCCAAGCGGCTCACTACACCCCTGCCACCTACACTTCACTTTCCCAGCCGGACCCCTTCAATTATGGGGCACGGAGCCCCATCCTCTACTCACCATAGACAGGGAAGTAGTAGGTCGTGTCTTCATTCAGGCCTATGCCAGCCACACGCTGCTCAAATTTAGCCGTGACAGCGTCGTTCACCCGGACGGCTCGTCCTTTCATAAATTTAAGTGTAGCGTTAATGCTGTCTTTGTTCCCTAAGCAGCCAACAGCCAAATCACAATCCCCCACCCCCCCACCCCCCATGGAAAGGTCCAGTTCTGCAATGTCTGGAGTGAGTGTGCACTGCTCTGTCAACAAGTCTCTTGGCGCAAGTCTCTGCTCCTGGAATGCCTCTGCTATGGATGGAGAGATGCCTAGGGCAGTGATTCATACAGAGAAGCAACGGGAAACCTTGGTGCAATTCGCCTGCACCTCTGCAGGGCGAGTGGCTGAATGCAGACCCTCCACGTGTCCCAATTTCCTAGGGACAGTCCTGGAATTAACGAAGCCGTCCCGGTTTCTGATTGGATCCCAGACTGTCCCGCGTGCCCCTTTCCCTCCACACCTCAGAGAACAATTGAAAGTGTGAAAACAGAGTCCTGTTTCTATGGAAGGAGAAGCAAAAGTCTACCCCTAGCATTTAGCTCTTTTGAAGTAGACTACCCCTGAGGCTGGGGGCTCCATTCCTACCCTGGCTAACAAGGGCATAAGCAGAGTCCTGCTGAGTGAGACCACGGGCAAACTGGGCAGTGTCCTTCTTGCCACCGCTTCCAGGGGTCTTCCAAGAGGGGCCTGAAGACCTTTCCTCATTTTTGCCCCACCACCGATACTTGGAGGTCTTCATTTTAGCTCTCAAGGCTGAGCTTAGACAGAGCTCCCCTCCCTCCTGCAGGAATGTTTCCAGCCCACTCCAAAACCTGCGCGGCGATTCCAAGGAGTCCTCACCATAAAGCTTCGCTGAGATCTTCCGGTCTTTCTGGTAATACACAATGGCGTAGCTGCTATAATCCGTTTCCGCCACCACCACGTCCACGGGGCTGCCACGGCCTGGGGGGAGGGAGGGAGGGACGCACAGAGCGCCCTAGGTCAGCGCATGGAGAAATGGCGCATTGCCTGCTCCCCTGCAAGCAAAGGGGCTTCTGAGGGGCTTCTGCCCCTGTGCCTTTAAAGAGCAGCACAGGAGGCAGAAATCCAACAGGTGACGTTCCCCCAGTATGGAGACCTGGTGGAGCAGAGTTTGGCTTGCTTGGCAGAATATTTGTCTCCCACTTTTAAATTTAAAACGAAACGGGTTGCACTTCTGCCTGGGCAGCGACAGTGTGGGGTGTGGGGTGGGCCAGGGGCTCCAAAATATGCTTTGTGTGAGAAACCTATAAAGGTAAAGGGTAAAGGGACCCCTGACCATTAGGTCCAGTCGCGGACGACTCTGGGGTTGCGGCGCTCATCTCGCTTTACTGGCCAAGGGAGCCGGCATACAGCTTCCAGGCCATGTGGCCAGCATGACTAAGCTGCTTCTGGCAAACCAGAGCGCTGTTTACCTTCCTGCCGGAGCGGGACCTATTTATCTACTAGCACTTTCACGTGCTTTACAACTGCTAGGTGGGCAGGAGCAGGGACCAAGCGACGGGAGCTCACCCCGTCGCGGGGATTCGAACCGCCAACCTTCTGATCGGCAAGCCCAAGAGGCTCAGTGGTTTAGACCATAGTGCCACCCGCGTCCCTGAGAAACCTATAAAAGGTCCCAATTGAATGAGACATTGGGGTTCAGTTAAAAACCCTTGGCTTCCTTGGCTCATAGCAGTTCCCTTTTGTTCATAAAAGACACATGGCTCTCTTGCTGCTTGCCTGCCGAAGACACCAGATAAGAATGGCATTTCGAAGTAGAAGATTTATGGAAGTCTGGCCATGCCAACTTACCAAGGTCAACTCCCTTATGTAGACTTGTTATCTATGTAAACCTAAATCTCAGACTACAGTTCTCCCCTTTTTTTAGTAAGTAGGTTGTATCTATGCAGGCTTCAAAACTTTAGAAGCCAGGGGCCGTAGAAGGGCTGGACACACGTCAAGTTGCAGGCTGGACATCCAGAAAGTTGCATCCAATGAATGTTTTGCCGGCTACCCTCTGCTGATGTTTGCAGCTTTTGGATTTATATGAATTCTTTGTCTGTAAACCCTATAAACCCTATAAAAGGTCCAGGGGGGGTAACACACACACACACACACACACACACACACACACACACATCCGTTCAGTGACTGCGCTGAACCTATTTACTGCAGTAAATAAACTTTCGGACTCTTTCTTCAACCCAACTCATGAGTAGTTAATGGTACTAGTGAGACCGCAGATTTGCCCTCCAACAACAGGGCAGTAGAAACATTAAGACATAAACCTTCAGCTCCACCCAAAACTCCCTTGGCCAGCTCTACTTTATTCAATAAATGCGCCTGGAGACGTGGGAATGACGGTTGTGCCCAGGGTTGCTGTAGGGGTTATAGAGATACCAACAGGGAGTGCTTGAAACGCATAGTAGTAAAGGTGAGGATTATTGCTTGTGGGGTGGGGGGAATTGGGAGAAATGTGAGGGAGGTCCCCATCGGCGAAACCACCCCAATCCTCGCCCACCTTTCAAGAGGAACCTGCCAGGAACCTTGGTAGGGAAGTAGGTTTGCTGGATGTTCCAACAGACGCCGTCCCTGCAGAGATGGAGGAGAAGACCAAGCATTCAGGGCAGTATTCCAGAGGCCGGTCCACGTCAGGCTGGATCCTGTTCCATAGGCTGTTTGCCTAGGAACAGACAGCACCAGAAAAACACATCCCTACTGGCCCCAGAAAAAAACCCAAAGGCATTGGCTCTGTGTGTGTGCATGTAAGTAACAGTTGCTTGAAAGAGCATTCCACATTTATACCCCACTGTATTTCCTCCAAAGGTGGCAGACATAGTTCTCCACGGAAAAACTTTCTGACAGTAAGAGCTATTCGACTGTAGAATGGTCTCTCCTTCCTTGGAGGTTTTTAAGCAGAGGTTGGATGGCCATCTGCCTGGGATGTTGTAGCTGATATTCCTCTAGCGCAGTGGGTTGGACTAGAGGACTCTTGGGGTCCCTTCCAACTCTACCGTTCTATGATTCTTGGGGACCAACAAAGAGGGTGGCCTTTCCTCCACATCCCATTCATCTGGGCCCAGCGGATCCCGCCGGCTTCCTCGGATACTCACAGCGGGTGGAAGGTGCTCACCAACAAGGATCCCTGAGAGCTTGCGCCACCCACAGAGACCACCAGGTTGGTTGCTTCAAGCCGGTGGCTGTTCTCACTCAAGTAGCTGCATTGCGAGGCTACCCCGACCAGGAACCATTTCCCGGCAAACTGCAGAAGGAGAGAGAGAGAGAGAGTCAACTTGGGACAACCTAGGATGTCTCTCTTTTCATCAGAGAAATCTTGGAGGGGATGGAATAGGGTGTTCCTATTTTCATTGAAGAAATGTTGAGGGGGTGTACATCAGAGTAGGCCCTCTGAAATGGATGGATATGAGTCTGACTTCGGTTCGTTAATTTCAGTGTGTATCCTCTCGAGTAGAACTTGGTTGGATACAGCCCACTGAATGTGAGAGTGTAAATAACAATAACAATATCTGTATCTGAAGAAGTGTGCATGCACATGAAAGTTCATACCAAGAACAAACTTAGTTGGTCTCTAAGGTGCTACTGGAAGGAATTTTGTATTTTGTATTTTGTTTTGACTAACAATATTGTTGAACGATTTAAAAAAATAGGATTTGTGTGGGTGGTGGTGGTGGGGGTTCGTTTGTTCATTCCCCCAAACCAAGGATATCCAACCTGATGTTCTCCATCTGTTTTGGACCACAACTTCCACAAACCCCAGCAAAGGTCAAGGATGATGGGAGCCGTCCATCACCTCCTGCAGGTCACCGCAGTAGCCTTTTCTGCCCCAAATCACACTGGGAGGCACACACAACTTGCAAAAGCATTGACTCTTGTAGCACCTTAACAACCAACAGATTTTCGGTCCTTTGCCTTTTAAACGTTGTCATGGGGTGTGATTTTAGAGAGCATCCTCTTGCTAATTAGGGGGACAGGTGGATTTAAATTATCTAAGCTAAATGGAATTACTTGGCATGGATCAAATTTAAAATTTGATAACCAAGGAGTGCTCACTGGAAGGACAGATCCTGAAGTTGAGGCTCCAGTACTTTGGCCACCCCATGAGAAGAGAAGACTCCCTGGAAAAGACCCTGATGTTGGGAAAGATGGAGGGCACAAGGAGAAGGGGACGACAGAGGATGTGATGGTTGGACAGTGTTCTCGAAGCGACTGGCATGAGTCTGGCCAAACTGCGGGAGGCAGTGGAAGACAGGAGTGCCTGGCGTGCTCTGGTCCATGGGGTCACGAAGAGTCGGACACGACTGAACGACTGAACAACAACAACAACCAAGGAGTGCCATTTTACACCAGTGTGTAAATATCACATTATGGAGCGAGGTTCTCGACAACGCACACAAGCTCAGGGGTGTTTTTGCAAGAGGCAGGGGTTGTTGGGAATGAAGTGTTTTTGATTGTTGGAAACACTTCAAACCAACCTTAGTACACCTTGGAGCCCGGCACGCTTCCTTCAGCGCACGTACCTCTCCTGTACGTTCTCCTTGCTGCCGTCTCCTGTGCTATTCAGCAGAGTTATCTTCTCTTATCTTCTCTCACGCAGCGGGGTTGTGTATGCCAGCATATTACAGACAACAGAGTCCGGCTTCTTTCTAATCTAGAAGCTTTATTTTACAAGGCATAAATCATTACATTCCGGGAGAGTCGCAAGCCATGTTGGTGGCTTCTCCCTTCTCTCCGTTCTCCGGACAACAGAAACAGAAAGTATCACATTACACAGTACAACAGTACACAGAGCATCCGGTGACGCTCTTCCTCCTGTGGGTGGGACAATCTGGTTGAGCTTGTTAACTCTAAAAGCTCCAAACCTCTACACCCCCTCTTGTCCCGCACACAGGGGCGTCGTAAGCTTGCAGCTTACCTCACACAAACCCTCACAGAACTCCCAATGACGTTGGAAGCTCAGGGCTTCGTGAACCCAACCCTCTGGTTCACCTGACCAGGACAGTACTTCAGCTTCTCCAAGCCGGTCTGAACGTACACGTCTCGAAAGAGAACGTCTAGGTGTTTGGGTCTGGCCTTGACTTGTCCAGACTCTGCCACCAACAAACAGAGTTGGTTGTCCTCCCAAACTATCACGGGTAGGCAACTCTGAACGCAGATCTCTTGGACCAAACACCTATAGAACTCCAGTTCCCTGCAAAGCACTGACAACGCACTGTACCTGGCTTCTGCACGAGAACGAGCAATGAGGCTCTGGCACTGGGACTTCAGCCCGCCTAGAGCTCCTCCACACTGTACAACCATTTCAGACACAGATTTCCTGTCCTCGGAATTTGCCCAACCGCCGTCGCACCAGCGCGTGAGCTGGGGCTCACCGGTAGCTGACAACTCCGGGCAAAACTCCTTAGTCTCCTGCAAACTCTGGAGCACTCTCACCATGCCATTCCAGGCATGCACGCTGGGATTTGCAGCCACCTTGCTGAACAGATCCACAGCAACTGCTATGTCAGGTTTGCTCAACCGTGAAGGAAACAACAGCCTCCCAGGAGCTGACCTAAACACCTCGGGGCTCTCGAACTCAGAGCGTTCCCCGGTCTGACTGTCCTCACCTAGACACGTCTCCATGGGTGTTCTGACACTAGCACATTCAGACACTCTGAACTTCTTCAACGACTGCACTACCTTGCCAGTCTGATTGAGCAAGACACTACCGTCTTCGGCTCTGTCTACCTGCACACCTAGGTAAACACCAACAGGGCTTAGGTTCCTGAGCTGGAAAGACTGACCAAGCTCCTCTGCGAACCGTTGCACCTGTCCCCTGGTCTCCACCAGGTAAAGCATGTCCGCACTGGACTGCAGAACTAGCTCCTGCTCTGGACTTACTCCTGCCAGAAACAGGCAGCTATCAGCACAACTCTGGCTGACACCTAGCTTTCTCAAAGCTTCTTGCACGCCTGAGGACCAATCTCTGGCTGACTCCTTCAAGCCAGTGATTGCCTCGTGCAAACTCCACACCTGATTTGGCCCGTTGTCCTTGAACCCTGGCGGAGGTACCTCGTACCTCTCCTCATCCAGGTCGGAATCCAAACAGGCATCCAAACCAAAGTGGCTTGCCTCAAAGCTGCTTTGAGTCGCGACCGCTAACAGCATGCGCGTGGTTTCACCTCTGAGAGAGGGCGCGTCCAGTACCTCGGAACAATGGACCCCCTCCTCCTGAGCGAAACCTCTGGCTACTGACCTAGCCTCGCACTGCAACTCGCCAGTTGCTGCCGTCTTGAGTCTGCACACCCAACGACCTTCTGACAGCGTCGTGGTTGTGCACACACCCAAAGACCTCATTGAGCCTACCTGCTCTACCATGGCATCCTGCCATTTCTGGGCCTCACCTTGAGATACCCATTGAACCTTCACAAGGCTTTCCGGTTCACACTGAACCAAACAAGCACTCACGCTAGTGGCCGTGAACCTTTCGGGCAGAATCCCTTCAGTGGATCGTGCAGACTGCTGTGATACCACGTCAGGTTCTCCCTCTGCTCCAGTTGCACTGGATTCCACCTGCACGTCCTTGACGTCAGGCATCTCACCTACAGACTTGCTGCGCCTGTGCATCCTAACTGAAACACCCAAGGATGACGTTGGCGCGCCTTTGGGCTCCTGCTTCACTGCCAAAGAACCCTGCTCTTGCTCCGGGACGAGACCTGCGCCAGGCTCTCCTGGAGAAGAGTTGCCACACAAAGAGTCGCCAAGCATGGCCTGCCTCCTAGTCCGTGACATAGGAGTTGCGGGTGCACTCCCAGGCTGCTGCCTTGGAGTTGCCCCTAGCTGCGCTGCACCCTGGTGATGGCCGGGAACTCGGCCCGAGCCACCAGCAGGTGCCAAAGCCACAGCGATACCCCCTCTTGGGGCTGATCCACCTGGACCACCACCGCCACCAGCAGGTGGCGTATCTGCCTGTCCATCACTGACAGGACCATCCAGAACATCAGGGCTTCTAGGGATGTGTTCCAATCCATTCTGCTCAAAGAATTCAGCACTCCTGCTGACTAGAACCTGGGTCTGGTCACTATCTGGGTTAACTAACCTCCAGCTACGCAAGCTGGGTTCGTACCCACAGAAAGACACTTTCAGAACCTTGGTACCACCCAGTTCCACCCGGAACCCTTGTGGAAGCTCTGCATCCAAGAGCATGTCTTCAGTGGCAGCATGCAGCATCCTTTGCTGCCTCTCTGCAAGACCACATACCTGTGAAGAAAGCAGGTTAGTCACACTGTGCTTACTCCCCCTCTCACTGAGGACCTGGGAACAGCCCACTCCAGTAGAAACCTGCTGTTCCACTGCAACCAGTGGTGCTGCCCCAGTTGCCTCCTTGAGCAACGCAGACCACATGTGGTGAGAGAAAGCATCAGCCAAACACTCAGAACAACACGCTCCCCCCAGGTTAGCTTCTGGCATCCCTTCAGAAACAGCCACATGAACCAGGGAAAAGGGACGCGTGGTTTCCCTGTCAGACGCGGGGTAGCAGGATGTCAACTCCTGGACCTTGCAAACCCTGCAATCAAGAAAGCTGTTACATGCCCTTAACCTGCACCCTTCAGAGAACTCAGGCTGCTTCAGCACACTGTCCCAGTGGCGACTTGCCAGCCTTTGGTACCACTGACACAAACATAAGTGGTGCATGGGCACACTGGTGCACTGAGCAAACATTCCATCAGTGCCACCTCCCCCTGTTCTGGATTGAGACTTCTTAACAGCAAACAGCCCGTCCTGGCTGCCTTTCACGCGTAGAAGCATCTTCTGGCCCCTGCAAGCAGAACAGGTGATAAGCACAAAACAAACAGCAAAAACATTGGACAGAAGGTTTGACATAAACAAATACAGAGTTATGTCAACAGCCACAGAAAACGCCAGTTCTGTCCCTTGGATCTGTCCCTTGACTGTTAGCAAAAAGTCAAGCCTTTTCTTGCCTCCAACAGTCAGTTCTCCAAACTGCTCTATAGGAGACTCGCAGTTCCTCACAAGTCCACCAGGAGGAACGATGATGACGACGATGGTGGCAACCATCACACGCAGCCCACCAGGGTTGGCCTCTCTCAGCGTTGCCTCGGTGACTGCATCACAACAGTAGGGCTTATCTCGGCTCCGTCCTTCTCACTCAGCTGGGCACGTGACCTGATGGCCGGCTCCACAGATGGGGGTTTCACCAGAGAGGTACAACTGCTTTTGCAGCCCTCGATCTGGGCTTCCCTGCTGCCTTCCAACCTCTGGCAGCAGGTTTTAGGCTCCTGAGCCATTCAGCAGACTGCTGAATGCTCCTGCTGGCAAAGCAAACTTCCCTGGATGCTCCATCACAGTCCAAACCAGGGAGGCACTTCTCAGCTTGGCACACACGTTCTGGATCCTTGGAACTGCTCCAGAATCAATCCAGAATGGGGAAAAGCCTGGATCCATAACCTGAAGTGTTTTTGATTGTTGGAAACACTTCAAACCAACCTTAGTACACCTTGGAGCCCGGCACGCTTCCTTCAGCGCACGTACCTCTCCTGTACGTTCTCCTTGCTGCCGTCTCCTGTGCTATTCAGCAGAGTTATCTTCTCTTATCTTCTCTCACGCAGCGGGGTTGTGTATGCCAGCATATTACAGACAACAGAGTCCGGCTTCTTTCTAATCTAGAAGCTTTATTTTACAAGGCATAAATCATTACATTCCGGGAGAGTCGCAAGCCATGTTGGTGGCTTCTCCCTTCTCTCCGTTCTCCGGACAACAGAAACAGAAAGTATCACATTACACAGTACAACAGTACACAGAGCATCCGGTGACGCTCTTCCTCCTGTGGGTGGGACAATCTGGTTGAGCTTGTTAACTCTAAAAGCTCCAAACCTCTACAGGGAAGGAAGTTCCCACCTGGCTTCCCCTTCACCTGTGGACCCAGGTTGGACTGAGGACGCCTTTGTGACTGGCTTGACGCCTGCAAGTGTGCAAGGCAGAGACAGAAAGGCAAAGCACAAGGCTGTAAGGAACGCCGTCATGCGAGAGGAGGGCAGGGACAGGGTCCAGGTTGCTCCAGGGCATTTGGACAGAGCTCTTTCCGGAACCTTCCTTCTGACACAGATATTAAAGAGGGTTTACTGTCAACAGGGGGTGAACGAAAACCCTTCCGGTGAGATCCAGGAGCAGCAGCTGGTGCAAGAGAGGAGGAAAACACTCCGATTAATATCTTGCAGCCACCTTTAGAAACATCCTGGAGGGCAAAGAAGCAGGGCATTCCACGACATCACAGCATCTCAGCCAATGATTGAGAGGCAGTTTTAGACAGCTCTAGCTCGGCTATCTTGCCCCACTCCAACCCCAGAAGAAATTCTGTTTCCCTTTCCAAATCCATCTGCTCACCTGGCCAAGATCGAAGTTGGCCTGGACGTCAATCTTGTCGATGGGATTCTCTGGGGCTGGCCGTTTTTGGGGACGCTGGGCAGCGCCGGGTGCAGCAAGGAGCAGGGGGAGCAAGAGGACGAAAGGGAACGAGGTGAGACCCATGGCCGGACTGCGAAGAGCTTGTGGGGCAGGAGAAGAGGGGGCGAGAGCTGGTCAGTCATTAACCAGCCCTATGAACCTTCCTGAAAGTCCAAAGCCAAGGCTGACCCAAAGGGAACAAAGTCTCGCTAGCTTGTGAAATCTACGCCTTTCAGCAGACGGCAGAGACTTCCCGGGAGCCACCATGAAAAGGGGAGTGGAGCAGAGGTGTGTACATCTGTCTTATTCTGCTTTACATCAAAACATAAGTGAAGTCTGCATAGATTGTCCACCCCGCCTCCCATCCCAGGATCTTCATGGCAGGACCTCTGATTCTCCACAAACCCGGATGTTCCATATTGCCTTCGATCAATAACCATCAAGGCTGCCTTTCCCCCGTGAAATTTGCCTAATCTCCCCTCCCCTTGACAAAATTACCACCGCCCTATCCTGTGGCAGTGAGTTCCATCAATTAGCCTAGGCGTTGTGCCGCGATGTGCCTGCTTTCGTAAGGAGTCCTGCAGACATCAGACCAACATCTTGGTTTCCCTGTGGCATGTCAGATGGACGAATGCAGCCTTGGCCAACTGGGGGGGGGGGTATCCAGCTGTTTTGGACCACAGCTCCTGTCATTCCCCCAGCAGCGCATCTGGAGGGCACCAGCTTAGCCAAGGCTACCCCAATAGGAAGGCCGCGCACAAGGCAAGATGGCAACAGCCCTCCCCAGTTTTATGCCTCCGTTTCAGGGCTACTTGGATGAGGCCACCTCTAACTCCCCATTCCTTTTCTCACAGTGGACACGGCTGGACAGGTGTTGCTGCCTTGGAGGAAATAGCCGGTCTCCACGGGTAAAGTGCCTTTGGAAATGGAGGCTCCGTGGAGCTGACTATTTCTCTCCATGGCGATTTCCTTTCTTGTTGCATGAGGGATAAGGGATTTACTTCATTTCCCCTATTATAATTGACTTTGATATGACCAGGGTGGAACAAAGGTTTCGGTGGGAAATGGCAGAGTTACAGCTCAGGCTCAATTCTGAATCTGAACCAAGCTTTGGTTTGCACAGTGTAAATAACTCGGCATGTGCTCATTGGTGTACCAATGCCAGGATATTTGTGTTATCGGCAACTCTCTCTCCCTCTCTGGCCATGGTTAATTGCGCAATTATAACCTCTGCCCATATCTCTGTCTCATGGCCTTCTGACCTCACAATTCACAATCCTTAGCTCTAAAAACAAACAAACTTGTGCATGTCTTTTTTTAAAAAAGTATTGCAAGGACTTCTGCCGTTTTGTGGAAACATCCCATAAACACAAATAGTAACTGTTATGAGAAAAAACTGCTCCTTTTCCCTTATGGGGTACCCAAGAGCCCATATAGATTCCTTTTGTAGGTTCTCTCTCAGTAGGAGAAAATAACAGACCAACCTACCAGAGAATATTGAGAAGCAAAGCTGCTAGTAAGCCTGATTAACTGTTGCAACAGGGTGCTCCCCCACACGCAGGAGAGAGGAGGAGGACCCTGAGCCATGCGCACAAGCCCTTATATAGACATTTTAAATTGCCCGCCCTGGAGTGCAAGACCACCCCCAGAAACATCATACATACATCACAGAAAAGGTGGTCTACAACAGAAATCTGAGTGCGTTATTTTTTCCTCTTGTCTGCTAGGTTGCTTAATTGGATTCCCTGGGCATCCTGGCCACTCTTGTTACTGAATCCAGGTCACAGGTCACAGGCTCACACAATATTCCATAGCTGTCAACCTTCCTTTTTCTTCCATTGGGAAACAGCGCTGGAATCAGGGAATTTCCCGCAAAAAAGGGAAAGTTGACAGCTATGCCCTATTCATATATCTTAAATATGCCCTCAAGACAGGGTTTGTGAAAGAGGCAATGGGGAGATTTCCCATTTCCTTCGACCTTGCAGAGAAATAGTTGAGGCCATTTTGGGAGAGAGAAAATGGTTTCAGGACTTTTCTGTGGGTTTCAGATGTGTGGTTTACATATTTGTATGTGTTTGCTTGGTACATTTATGAACATCTATTATATATATTTATAAGACCTTAAAATTCTTATAACAGTAACATAATGACCAATACGTTTTAATAGGGACCCATCTTCACACGAATTCTCCCTCCCTCTCTCTCAATTAAACCAAAAACCCACATTTTTATTCTGCAATGCATAATATTCCGCCAGGAGGCGCAGTGGCCGAGCTCCCTCTTGTGGCCAAACAGCGAATTGCTCCCTGCGCTTTCTCCGGGCTCGTCTTCTCCCGCCGCGCCTGCGCAGGGAGAGCGGCGGACGAGGGGGAGAGAGAACCACAGAGAAAGGATGCCTAGAGGAGCTAAGCATAGAGCATGGAACGGAAGGCGGCTTCTGACGGTGGCGGCCAGAAGCGGAAGTGCCCTTCCGGAAATGATGTAGGAAGCAGCTGGTAGGAGGTCTGTTGTTGTGGGGGGGAAGGGTGGGGGGGGAGTCGCCTGGGATGCGGGGGGAGGGGATGCCTGGGGGGGGAGGGGTCCCCAAATAGATGGGAGGGGGAGGGGAGTCTGTATGGATGTGGGAGGGGGGACCAGTTTGGGGGGGTTGTGGGGCTCATGGGGGGGAGGGGGGCTGGGAACCAGAACAAACCAGGCAAAAGGCCCAAGAGGGGAGCCGTGAAGGGAAATGGGGAGAGTATCTCTATGGGGGGGGGCAGGAGGCAGTTTGGGCTGGTTTATTTATTTATTATTATTTATTTCCTAACATTTCTGCAACCACAATGCAGCAAAAACAAGATAAAACTGACAATAGGACCCACGGAGGGGAGGGTGGGAAGTCTGGAGATTCAGAGAAATCTTTAAATGTGGATATGTTGTTTTTCCCCCTTCTAATTTTACACTTTTAAAATCAAATACAAATTATTATTTTTTAAAAAAAAGATAAAACTGCAAAATAGAGGGGAAACCCACAACCCTACTTTTTAAAACACACCATTGTGAAAATAGTTACAGGTGGGTAGCCGTGCTGGTCTGCCATAGTCGAAACAAAATAGAAAATTCTTTCCAGTAGCACCTTAGAGACCAACTGAGTTTGTTCTTGGTATGAGCTTTCGTGTGCATGCACACTTCTTCAGGTATCTACTGGAAAAGAATAAGGTGCTACTGGAAATAATTTTCTATTTTGTTCCATTGTGAAAATACTAAAGCAGATGGCGATGGCCTTGATTTCCCAAGAATCTGGGATTTTTTATTTATTTATTTCCTAAGCAGGGATATTTTTTTTAGCAGATGGCACCTGCCTGGGCCCAAGGGGCAGGGAGTTCCAATGTGCCGGTGCTGCCACATTAAGCGACCAGGTTCTTGCCACATAAGACCTGTTCCGCAGGGCCGATTCTGCCACTTGAAGAGGGCCAGTGGGCGCCCGTAGACACACAATCTGCTAGGTAAATTGCTCCTGAGTTCTTAAGGGCTTTATATGCCCATAGTACCTTGAACTGGGCCCAGCAGCAAATCATGGGCCGGTGCACATCTCTGATCAGAGGTGTTACATGCTGACATGGCCTCACAAGGTTTGAAGCAGACAGAAGAGGGGGTTTCCCCCTACAAATTCCCAAGTTATTTCTCAACAAGCAGTGTCCGAAACCCCCATTGTTCTAGGTGCATTTTGCGAGAGTGAATTTCATTAGCGCAAGCAGTTTTTGAGCTCTGGTAGGGCGCCTAAGATTTGAGATAGATTAAAACTGCAGAGTGGGAGGAAAGGAGGACCCCAGCTACTCTGAAGACTGGAGAAGAGACCCTCTTAAGAATATTAGGGGGTGGGCAGGGGAAGGACTAGTCCATGTGAAAAATGAACATAAGATTTTAGCTGCTGTTCATTCATTTTCAGCTTTGTATTCTTGCCATAAAAAAGTGGGACATTCCATTGTTGCTCCCATAACCTCGGTTTAAGGTGCCATTTAGCTCCTAGCTTCCATATCTCAGTTTCTAACACTGGCAACAAGAAATTGTACAGATTGCTGCCTGAGTTTGCTTTCCTCCCCCCTCTCCTCTCGCGTCTCTCTCACTCTCCGATTGTAACCAGGGATTTGGACCCTGATTTCCAAGTTCCTAGTCCAAACACTACACCACACTCTCCGCTTCTTCTCCTACCGTTTTTGAGCATCCTTTGCCTATACCTGTCCCCCTTCCCCTTGGTCTTGCAGGGCGCTTGGCAGTGACAGGATGCCACGATGGACGGTGGGGTTCTCCCTGACAGCATCCTTTTTGAGATATTCCTGTACCTGGACTACTCGGACGTCCTCTCAGCGGGGCTCGTGTGCCGGCATTGGCATGCAGTGGCTCAGGATGAAGTCCTCTGGAAGGACCTTTTCTACAGATACTATCCAGTAGCCCGGGACGTCCCACGACACCCAGGTACGACCTCCCTTGCAGAGCAGGCAGCCTCAAAACCGGAAAAGAGTAAATGCTGTGCCCCTAATCTGTTGCCCCGTATTGGGGTCAGCTCGGTTTGGAGGTGCGGCTTATAGCTGAGGAATGAGGAAAGTTGGAAACATACTGGAGAGTGAATCTCAGACTCAAGGCAGAGAGAGGAAGCAAGGAATAACACTTGTAGATCTTCAGCTGGGATAGCTCAGCCTGTAGAGCAGACAACTCTTAATCTCAGGGTTGTGGGTTTGAGCCCCACGTTGGGCAAATGATTCCTGCATTGCAGGGGGTTGGACTAGATGACCCTCGGGGTCCCTTCCAACTCTACCATTCTGCAATAATCACAGCAGAAAGAGAGGCCAGCTGGGATAATGCAAGATAGTAGAAATGCTGCCTGAGTCTAGGTCTCTGGGTATTTATTGATTTCATTTATTTGTTTAGAGCATGTGTGCTGGGCACTGCTGCTGAAAAGGCTCCCGGAGCAGCATATATTCAGTACAAGCAAAACAAGACAGTAGCTGCACCTGCAGGCTTACAATCCACAAAACATAACAAGACCATGGCACACAAGGAAAGAGGGAGGGGAGGGAGAAGGAAAATCAAAACCTGGACCCCAGTTTCTGAACAGTTGCTCCCATGATGGCCAAATGCCGGCCCAGTTCTAGGACTGGAGGTGCCTGATGGAGAGGCAGCCTGATGCAATGGCTGCCACTTGAGGGAAAGGAGTCTTGGTGGAGGTGGTCTGGTAATCCCTTCAGACATTCAGCGAGGGGTGGTGGGTCCCGCTGCTGCCCTCATCCTCTTCCTCTTCCCTCTGCAGCCGCCACTTCCTGGTATGGCGAGTTCCAGCGGCTGTCCGACACCATCCCCTGCGTGGAAGTTCAGACGTTGGCGGAGCACAGCGACCAAGTTCTCCACCTCAGCTTCTCCCACAATGGCTACCTTCTGGCCTCCTGCTCCAAGGACTGTACTGTTAAGGTGAAGCAGGGCAGAGGGGGAACGAATCCTAACTATAACACAGTGTGTTTCAAGCATTTGGAGCTTTGCTCCGTAATCCTCACAGCAGCCTTGCAAGGTAGGTTGTCTGTTTTGATCCCCGCGTCGGTGACGGGAATGAGAGCAGAGAGACCCAGCTTGAGAGCCCCGCCTCAGCCCTGAAGAGAACAGGGTGATTTGGGCCCAGTCATCCTTTCTGCTTCACCTACCTCGCAGGGTTGTTCTGAGGATGGCATAAGCAGGCGAGGGAGCCTCATGTGCGCTGCCGAAACCTTCCTGGAGGAAAGGCGGGTATTGCTGTGGTTTGGAATGGATGTCCCTCTGGGTCCCTTCCTGCACTAGGGTTCTGTGAAAGGGCAGGGGGGGCATTCTAAGGCAGGACTGTGTGTCCTGTACTTTAAATACACACGTAACCTCTCAGGGTCATGAGTTTGAGTCCCATGTTGGGCAGAAGATTCCTGCATTGCGGGGGGTTTGTACTAGATGACCCCTGTGGTCTCTTCCAACTCTACAATCCTATGATTCAATGATTTCCCATAGAAACACTAAATTCTCCAACTCAAGACCAACATTCATGGTCTCTTTTATACAGTCAAATCTCGGTTGTCGAACATAATCAGTTCCAGGAGACGGTTCGACTTCCGAAACTTTTGACAACCAAGGCGCAGCTTCCCATTGGTTGCAAGAGCTTCTTGCACTCAAGCAGAAGCCGCATTGGACATTCGAGTTCCGAAAAATGTTTGAAAACCAGAGCATTTACTTTTGGGTTTTCGGCATTCGGGAGCCAAAAGGTTCGAAAACTGAGCCGTTCAAGAACCGAGGTTTGACTGTATTGCATTATTTCTGGAGTGGGTTTTGCTGATCGTGAGAGGGACAAAAATCTAAACCAGGGATTCCCAAACTTGGGTCTCCAGCTGTTGTCATCATCCCTGACAACTGGTCCTGCTATTTGGGATGATAGGAGTTGTAGTCCAACAACAGCTAGAGACCCAGGTGAAATTGTGTATCAGCGGGAAGTCAGGCTGAGACACAGTGGAACATTTCAGAGGAGAGACAAGCAGAAGATTGGGCCCTCAGCTCCTCAGAGGACATCTCCCATCCTCTTTCAAGTGTGTCTCCCCAGTGATAAGGACTAGTGACTTAGAGCTGCCCTTTGGCTGCCCAGCCACCTTGATGGGCCTCCCTTTCCTACTTTCTCTTGGCAGATCTGGAACAACGGCCTCCCTCTCTCCCTGCTCCACAGCACCAGCATGAAGAAGTACAACTGGAAGTACACCCAGTTCTCCCAGTTCAACGCAGACGATTCCCTCCTCCTCGTCTCCGGGGTCTTTGTGGGGCCCCGGACTACTTCCTCAGGCGAGATCGCTGTCATCGATCTGGGTAAAAAACAATGGGCTTTGCAGTTCCTCCCTTGTCACCCCACAAAGCTTAAGAATGCTCCAGGAATGAGCTTCCTGGAAGCTGCCTTCCTTTAGAAAAAGGCTGCTGCTGTCAAGGACCGGCTGGATGAGGAGGAACGGAGGGAGGTTACCTGCCAGAGAACCCCCTAGCGAAGCCACAGAGGGGGAGGCTCAGAGGTCGGGGAGTGGGGTGGTGGACTGGTCAGAGGGGGAAGGAGGGAAGGAATGGTTGAGTGCTGAAGAGGCAACAGGCTTTTGCAAGCAAGAGGTGCAGAAAGCAGTTCAGTTACAGGTGGGTAGCCGTGTTGGTCTGCCATAGTCAAAACAAAATCGAAAATTCTTTCTAGTAGCAGCAAACAGGAACAAACTCAGTTGGTCTCTAAGGTGCTACTAGAAAGAATTTTCGAGAAAGCAGTTCAGTCTCTGCAGAGGAAGCAAAGGTGGCAGAAGCAGCACAGGAACTGTCCGCTCCTCCTGTGCTGAGCTCCCCTCCCCGCTTGACTCCAGGGTCATGCAGGGCTTTGCATGTAGCAGAGCAAAGAGCACAGATTCCCCCCACCCCCGGCATAGTTTAAGGCTGCTTGGGAAACATCCGGCAGTGGAGGAAGAGACTTAGAGCGACAACAGTTTGATAGGGGTCGGTCCTACCTCGCAGGGTTGTTGTGAGGATGAGATGGGGAGGGGGAGAACCACGTGGCCACCTTGAGATCCTCGGAAGATAAAGGCAGTTTTTAAATGTCATAAATAAATTAAAAATGAAAGCCATATTAGGCTCTCCGCGTTTTCTCCTTCCAGAAAACTTTGCCCTCCTGTCCCGGGTTCGCAACAAGCCCTACGACGTGTTTGGCTGCTGGCTGAACGAGACCCACCTGATCTCTGGGAACCTGCACCGTATGGGGAACTACACCTCCTGCTCTGTGCTGTGGCTGAACAACGCTTTCCAGGTGGGGGGGGGGGCTGCCCACTAGGGCAGGGCGAGATATCGAGATATTGTCCAAAACAGTTTCGAAGTTCATATCATAATATTGGTTTCATAATTTCTGACCTGGCAATATATATCGCCAGTCATGGGGTGTGTGTGTCCTATGCAAAAATCACAATGTGGGGGAAACTGTGAAGCCAGCCAATGCCTCTCTGTAGCTCCATCCTTATTTCAGGCATCGTGATATATCAGTATATTGAAATGTTTAGCTGGTGATGCATCACAATGTAGAAAACCAAATATTGCCCAGCCGCACTTCCCGGGTGCCAGGGACTGTTGGCTTTTGCAGGGAAAGGGAAGCAGCTTCCGGCTTCCTCACCAGCCCTTTGTAGTGGGAATCCGAGTGCATGCTTTGATAGGCAGCAGAGAGATGCAAAAAACGAGTGCAGGGAAGGGCATTGTGGAGGGAATCTGCTTGCTCTGGCAATGGGAAGTGTGTTTGGGCAGGGAAAACTCAGCCTTGAGCAGGCCTGATGGAGAGGGGGCCCCCAGCTCTGAGAGCACGACTTAATTTCTATGTAAAGCTAAAGTGAGGAGCTGCCTGCATGGAAGCCTGTGTGGTTGACAGGTGTTTTGGGGCTCCCCTTTTGTGGTTTCCCCCGTGGCCAAGTAAAGCTCCCTTAAACGCCGCAGCAGAAGGAGACCCACAGCACCTCCCTCTTCTTGGGCTTGCAGGGCGTCGAGTCCGAGAACATGAACGTGGTGAAGAGGCTGTTCAAGATCCAGAACCTGAACGCCAGCAAGATCCGGATGGTGACCGTGGCAGACTGCAGCCGCTACGACCCTTCTGACCTCCTCCTGAACCATGGGGAGCACTTGGAGGGGGGCACCGGGGGGCCCCGCCAGACCCTCAACCTCTGCAGTGACAGTGAGGAGGAGGAAGAGCAGGGGGAGGAGGAGCAGCAGGCCAAGCAGAAGGCAGCGCCAGAACCGGGCTCCTCGGGGGCAGAGAACCAGGCGGGCGCTGGCAGTGGGCTGGGCCGCTTCCTGACGGACATCATGGAGGGGCGAGTCCGGCCGGTCATGACGGAGCTACAGATGGAGGCCAAAGTCGCCCAGCTCCTGGCGCAGAACAGGACGAAGCCCCCCGAGCCCAACCTGCTGTCCACAGAGGGGAGCTCTAAGAAATACTTGATCTTCACCACTGGCTGCCTCGCCTTCTCCCCACACCAGATTGGTAAGGGGGGGTGTTTGTGGGGGGCTCAGGCAGCTATTGGGCAGCGTGAAAAACAGCCTGGAAACAACTGCTAGCTGTGATAGCTAAGGGGAACCTCGAAAGTTTCAGGGCTGCCTCTCTCCTACATTGGCTCCCAGTGCGTTTCCGAGCACAATTCAAAGTGTTGGTGCTGACCTTGAAAGCCCTAAACAGCCTAAAATGCCCAGTAGACCTGAAGGAGCATCTCCACCCCCGTCATTCAGCCCAGACACCGAAGTCCAGCTCCGAGAGCCTTCTGGCGGTTCCCTCCCTGCGAGAAGCGAGGTTACAGGGAACCAGGCAGAGGGCCTTCTCGGTGGTGGCACCTGCCCTGTGGAATGCCCTCCCATTAGATGTCAAGGAAATCAACAACTATCTGATTTTGAGAAGATATCTGAAGGCAGCCCTCTTTAGGGGCGTTTTTAAGGATTGATGTTTTATCTTGTTTTTAATATTCTGTTGGGAGCCACCCAGGGTGGCTGGGGAAACCCAACCAGATGGGCGGGATGTAAATAATAAATTATTATTATTACATTATTATATTATTATTAGATTCTGGGGAGAAAGAGGGAGGGCGGCCGTCATTTTCATACCCCCCGCCTTCTGAAAGCAGGACCTTCTGGTCTGACCCCAGGCACTGAAGACTGTCCGAGACACACTGATGTAAAAAATGGAGATCCGGGTGTCGGTTTTTTATTTTGGTAACATTTCCATGGAATCTTAGGAGTTGGAAGGGACCCTGAGGGTCATCCAGTCCAACCCCCTGCAAAGCAGGAATCTCATGTGAAGCCTCATTGACGATGGCCACCCAACCTCTGCATAAAAGCCTCCAAGGAAGGAGAGTCCACTACCTTCGGGGGGGGGGGCGTTCCACTGTTGAACAGCTCTTGGCCTCAGAAAGTCCTTCCTGATCTTCTTGGCTCTGTGCTCCCCCAGGGATTAAGCAGATCTCACCTCACCAGATGACAACCGCAGGCCCCGTCCTTGGAGAGGAGAGAAACTCGGACAAGTTCTTTGATTCGCTCGACCACGTCATTGATTTCCAGGGGCATATTATCGGCATGGGCCTCTCCCCTGACCACAGGTAAGGAGGCGGCGGGGGGGGGGGGAGGCTGCCAACCATGTGGAAGGAGGAGGAAGGGGGAAATCTCGTCTGAAGGGTAGGAGGCAGCAGGCTTCTTTTGCAGGCAGAAATTCCCCCATTGTCTTCCCCGGAAGCTCCAGGTAAAGGAGGGTTGGGTGGCAGGGATGAGAAAGCCTCTTTGCCTGAGGCTGTGGGGTGGATATGGACCCTTAGCTCTTGCAGAAGGACCCCCCCCCATTTTTCTCCCCCGTGGTATCTGGGAAAGACCCTGCCTTGTTTGACACCCTGGAGAATCTGCTCTTGGGAAGTTTAAAAAGGAAAATCCACTCATCCTTTAAACGGTTGGGAGATTCGGGACAGATCAAAGGAGGTCCTTCTTCACACATCGCCTAGTGAACCTGTGGAACTCCCTCCCACAGGAAGCGGGGATTCCCACCCGCTTGGTTGGCTTCAAGAGAGGATTAGGCCAATGCGTGGAAGGGGTGAGGGCTCTTGGTGGCTCCTAGCCAGGGTGGCTCTGCTCTGTCTCCACGGTTGGAGGCAGCCGTGCTTCTGAAGACCAGATCCTGGAAACCCCAGGAGGGGAGAGGGCTGCTCTTGTGCCTGGATCCTGGGGCATCTGGTTGGCCACTGTGAGAACAGGATGCTGGACTAGATTGGGCCCCTTTGGCCTGATCCTGCAGGCTCTTCCTACATCTCTTAGTCATGGAAGGCGATCTGCTGGAGAGTAGCTTGCCAGAAAAGACAGCACAGTCTCCAAGGACAAGAACTTTGCAGAGTCTCCCTTGCCACTGCCTGTGCTGGTGACAGTCCTGAGCTTTAGCTGTTCTTGGCTGAATGGATGAAGCTGCCTTATCTCGGGGGTCCATCTAGCCTAGTAGCGCCTGCCCCGTTTGGCAGCCGCACCTCTTCAGGATTGGGGGTAGAGAAAGGTCTTCTTCCCCCTTAACTGCTCCCTTTCCTGGGGTGGGTGGGTGTGGAGCCCCAGTGAACCACCCTCTTCCTCGCCTGCAGGTACTTGTACGTGAACAGCCGGGCCTGGCCCCAGGACTCTGTCATTTCCGACCCTTTGCACCCGCCCCCCATCGCCGAGGAGATCGACCTGCACGTGGTGGACCTCAAGACCATGACGGAGGCCCGGGGACCCCTGCGAGGCCACCGGGCACACACTCCCAGCAACGACTTCTTCTTCATCTTCTTGGATGTCAGCAGAGACTTGGTGGCCAGGTGAGCTGCTGCGGGAGGAGGAGGAGGAGGAGCTGGTCAGAGTCCTTTGGTCTCCAGGGTGGGGGTGGGGGTGGGGGCGAGCTGCGCTTCCCTGCTGTTTCAGCCTTTCCCTCTGCCGCCCTCCCCTCAGCCTGAATGCCCTGCAAGCCTTTGCGAGAAGCAGCCGTGGGGAAGTCCAGCCTGACGCCTGAGCCCCCGGCCTGGTGGACCTGCCTTGCTGAAAGTGACTTGCCTTTGGGCTGACCCTCAATGCAGCTACAGAGCTCGTCTCAACAGCTTGTGTGGATTCCTTAAAGCAGGCATGTCCAACAGGTAAATCGTGATCTACCAGTAGATCACTGGACGTCTGCGGTAGATCACTGGTAGATCACTGGCTCCCCCCAAAGAAGCTGAACAACTGTGGCTTCCCTAAAATAAGCTCAACATTTTACCTCCTCCCTGAAAAAATGGGCCTTCATCCCTCCTTAAAAAAAGCTCAACAACTTTGACCTGAACCTGGTAGATCATTGCCAGTTTTTAACTCTGTGAGTAGATTGCAGTCTCTTGGGAGTAAAGAAAGAATTGTTGGATTTAGTCCTCATAATCACAATATGTTGAGGCTGAGAACACCAATAACTGAAAGGGCCGTCTCTTCTCTTCTCTTCTCTTCTCTTCTCTTGAGCAAAGGAGGGAAGGAGCTTTCCTGCAATCCGGGACAGATACTTGTATAAATTAATTTGGGCTATTGATTGATTGATTGATTGATTGATTGCATGATTTATTGCCTTCCCTTCACTGCAAGATCCCAGAGCAGGGTACAGCATTATACTGGAGTAGGAAAATAATGCCAAGTTATTTTTCCTCTGGCAACCAATTCCCCACTTTCGTTTTAGATAGTATATGAGTAAAGGTAAAGGTAAAGGGACCCCTGACCATTACGTCCAGTTGCGGACGACTCTGGGGTTGTGGTGCTCATCTCGCTTCACTGGCCAAGGGAGCCGGCGTACAGCTTCCAGGTCATGTGGCCAGCATGACTAAGCCGCTTCTGGCGAACCAGAGCAGCACACGGAAACGCCGTTTACCTTCCCGCCGGAGCGGTACCTATTTGACGTGCTTTTGAACTGCTAGGTTGGCAGGAGCAGGGACCGAGCAACGGGAGCTCACCCCGTCGCAGGGATTTGAACCGCCGACCTTCTGATTGACAAGCCCTAGGCTCTGTGGTTTAGAGCACACCAGTATGAGTAGACCAGTCTAAAAAGCCCAGGACACAAATATTCACGGCCCTCCAGTGGCTCTGGTGGCTCATTTACAAGAAGTCAGGTACAGTCGTACCTTGATTGATGAACACCTTGCGAGTCAAGTGTTTGGCTCCCGAATGCCGCAAGCCTGGAAGTGAGTGTTCCAGTTTGCAAACTATTTTTGGAAGCCAAACGTCCAGCGGGGCTTCCACAGCTTCTGATGGGCTGCAGGAGCTTCCTGAAGCCTATCGGAAGCCACGCTTTGTTTTCCAAACGTTTTGAAAGTCGAACAGACTTCCAGAATGGATTCCATTCAACTTCCAAACTATGACTGTATTTAGCATTAATTATGGAAGTGTATACTTCATTCTGAAAAGACAAAGCTTCCTGATGTATATTTTGCTCTAGGAGTCTTAGTTTTGTCAGAATCGAGTATACAATTGCAGTTGTCGTTCAGTCGTGTCCGACTCTTTGTGACCCCATGGACCAGAGCTTGAATAACTCAGGGAAGCTATGAGCTGTGCCGTGCAGGGGCACCCAAGATGGACAGGTCATAGTGGGGAGTTTTGACTAAACGTGATCCACCTGGAGCAGGAACTGGCAAGCTACTCCAGTACCCCTGCCAAGAAAACTCCATGGACAAAGACAACAGGCATACAATTGCAGAATTAATCCTAAATACCTCTGGTCACTGAGCCTTCATAGCCACTAGAAGGCTGTGTAATATTATGTCCCGGGCTTTTTAGACTCATCTAAAAATGTACTATCTGAAACTGTTTTGAATAGTGTTGATATTGGGTCATAAAACTTTGACCCAAGTAGTGCTGCTGGCCGGCACTGCAATCAATCACCTTTACGATCGTCCCCGACATCAATGGCGCCCAGGCACACTTCTGCTGCGCCCTGAGCGTTCTTCCGTTCAGCAGAGTTTAGCAGAGTTGAATCGCAGCGACGAATGGCTTGTTGAGGTCTGCTCCGTGGCGTCGTGAAATAACTTGACAGACGCCAGTGCTACTAAACTAAACTAGGCTTTATTTAGTAGCACACACACACAAGTCCTACAGACTTGAGCTGCATGCTTGCAGCAAACTAACAAACTCACATCTAGCAGTAACGATACACGAACACAGAATGAGGCGAAGGGGAAAGTGAAACCAAACCTCCCCTTCTTCTAGACAAAGGAAAGTGCCCGTATCACAGTGGGCAAGGCTAAACTCCCAGGATCAGAACGCCTCTTGCATCATTAACTCTATGATGCCCAGAAAACCTGACACCCCCTCTCGTTCGCAATCCTGGGTAGACATACATGCATTTCATTCAACATTTAACCCATCACAGAAACCTTCGTGTTTCTGGAAACTCAAGGGCTTTGTGAATCCATCGGCAAGATTCATTTCGCTAGGACAGTATCTCAGCTTGACCACATTTGTCCTAACGCTCTCATGCACATTTTTGAACCGAATATCCAGGTGTTTGGTTCGTGCGTTGAATTGGCCGGATTCAGCCAGCTTTAGGCATGGCTGGTTATCCTCCCATATGGTGATGGGTAGGTAACACTTCTCACAGACTTCTTGCACTAGGCACCTGTAGAATTCAAGCTCTCGACACATTTCTGAAAGAACACTGAACTCTGCCTCAGTTGACGATAGAGCAATTAAACTCTGCTTTTTGGATCTCCAGCCAATTACAGAACCTCCAAATTTTACCACTATTCCAGAAATTGACTTTCTGTCTGAGCCGCAAGCCCAATCAGCATCCACCCAACATTGAAGCTGTTCATCACCTTGGGCTGTCAGTGTGAGGCTAAACTCTTTGGTCTCTTGCAAATATCTAAGAACTCTTTTGACCCCATTCCATGCCGTCACACTGGGCTTTGCTGCCTCTTGGCTCAGCAGATTAACTGCAAATGCAATATCGGGCCTGCTCCACTGCGAGAGATAGAGCAAGCTTCCCAGAGCAGATTGATATACCTCTTGGTTCTCAAATTCTCTTTTTTCAACAGACTGGTTATCAGTTACAAAACTCGTCTCCATTGGTGTCCTTGCACCTTTGCAGTCTGCCATATTGAATTTCCTGAGTAACTGATCAATCTTTGCACTCTGGTTCAACACAAAACTGCCATCTTGGTCTCTGTGAATCTGAACCCCTAGATACATGTTCACAGGACCCAACTCCTTGAGTTTGAAGTGCTGCCTCAGCTTACTTGCAAACTCCTGCACCTGTTTGTTTGTGTTGGCCACTAGAACAATGTCGTCGACAAAGATCAGGGCCAATTCTTGTTGCTGACCTGTCCCTTTTATGTACAAACAGTTGTCCGCATGGCTTTTCCTAAAGCCTAGCTTCTCCAGCGCTTGGTCGAGACACTGATTCCAGTTTCTCGCGGACTGTTTGAGACCATAAATGGAGCGGTGTAGCCTCCATACCAGACCTGGCCTGTCGCCCTCAAAACCCGGAGGAGGTAGCATATAGATTTCCTCCTGCAGCGGTGCGTTTAAGTAGGCGACATCAATGTCAAAATGAGCAGCTTCTGCGCCTCTCTGCGCTGCTACAGCAAGAAGCAATCTCATTGTTTCACTACGGGACGTGGGTGCATAGACTTGTGAGTAATGCACTCCTGGCCTCTGACTGAAACCTCTTGCCACCAATCTAGCCTTATATTGTGGCTCTCCACTTGCAGTGGGTTTCAATCTATAGACCCAGCGACAGCTCACAGCTTGCTGTCCAGCTGGCAGAGTTGTCAGCGTGAAAACTCCAAGAGATTTCATGGCACTAAGTTCTTTCTCCATTGCTTGTTGCCACTTGCTGGATTCTGCCTGAGGTAATCTCTGCACCTCAGCGAAACTTTCCGGTTCGCAGTGAGCAAAACCGGCCCAAACATTTGTGGCTTGGAACCTGTCAGGAGGTTTCCCCTTTGTAGTGCGCTTGGAACGCCGTGGCACCACCGGTGACTCGCCCCCTGACCCAGACGTGCTAGACTCAGCCTGGGAGTCCCTGGCGTCTGGTGAACCACCAAGCGACCTACTGCGCTTGCTATGTCCCCCTGGACTAGGCTTCCCAGTTGGGGACCTTGGAGACCTACCTCGCTTGCCTCTCCTAGCTACTTCTGGAGATGTGGGTGCACTCCTTGGTTCTGTCTTCACCTGTCTCTTTGGGATTGCCCCCTCTGACACTGCACCCTGGTCGTGTTCGGGAATGCGGCCCGAAACACCAGCAGGTTGACCACCTTCTGCACCACTGGCAGGTGTAACTGGCTGATCTTCATAGTCAAGATCGCTGAACGGATCTGTGAGCACCTCAGGATTTCCGTGAATCCTTTTCCAGCCTTGCTGCTCACAAAACTCAGCGCTCCTGCTGATTATGACTCGTGAACGATCGCCATTTGGGAAAGCAAATCTCCAGGCTTTCGAACCTGTCTCGTAGCCACAGAAAATCAACTTTTGTGATCTTGGACTGCCCTTTCTACGTAAATGTCTGGGGATAAGAACCCAAGCTTCTGCCCCGAAGGTCCGAAAATAGTGGACCTTGGGTTTCTTTCCATAGAGTAGAAAATAGGGCGTGGTCCCTATCACGGAACTATATGTCCTGTTAAGAGTGTGGCAGACAGTTCTCCAGGCTTCAGCCCAATAGCATCTTGGCAAGCCTGAATCAAACAAGAGAGCATCTACTGCCTCCTGCATTGTTCTATTCCGCCTCTCAGAAACACCATTCTCTTGAGGAGAATAAGGAGCAGTTTTTCTATGCTTGATACCTTTGGCACGAAAGAAATCCTGCAGCTTAGATGCAGTAAATTCTGTGCCTCGGTCTGTCTGAAACGCTTTCACGCGGGTTCCAAACTCCACCTCTACTGCTTTCACCCATTCTATAATCTCCTTCGCTGTTTGCCCCTTGTCTTTGAGCGTGAAAATCCATCCTGCTCGACTAAAATCATCAGTGAGACAAAGAACATAACGAGAATTACCCATGCTTGGCACCCCCATCGGACCACAGAGATCCGCATGCACAAGCTCGAAAGCTTGCTTGGTCACCCTATCAGATGATGGGTAGCTGCAAGAATGCACTTTGGCTCTTTTACAAGCTCTACAGTCTAGAAACTTGGAGCACTCCTTCATTTTACAACCATCAGTGCACTCTACCTGCTTGCGCACGTATTTCCAATTCACGTGCGAGAATCTGCGGTGCCATAAATGCAAACACTGATCATGCGTGGGTAAGTTGGCATACTGAGCTTGAGTCTCCTCAGAGATGCCATTACTTGTTCCAGTACCCTGCGCCCTCTCTGTGGCGCTGTTGTCAGTTTCCAGCATATACACCCCATCATGGCCTTTCACCTGGACCAATTGTTTCCCATCTTTGGAGATGGTGCATACCTGGTTCCCAAAACTGACCAGATAACCTGCATTGTCTAAAGCTGAAACAGAAAGTAAACCAAATTTCATACCATCTAAAACATACACATCAATATCATCATTAAGACAAGGCATGAACATAACACCAGTTTTGGTAACAGGTCTTGTGGTTGAATCAGCCAGAGTGACTGCAGTTGCATCTTGGATCGGCCTGCAGTTCCGCAACTGGCTGCTAGGTGGCGCTAGATGTCTCCCCGCACCACTGTCTATTAACCAACGCAGCTTGGGGGTAGCAACTGTCTTTCCAACCAAGGCATATGCAGCTGCTTTGCAGTGGGCTCCAGCCCCTCCTCTGCTTGCTCTGGAAGGTCCTCTTCTCCCACGACGTGGTCTTCCTTTCATCTCCCGGTTGCCATGGAAACCATCTTTGAAGTCAGCCTGATCGCAGTCTGCCTGAAGATGGTTATCAGAATTGCATAGATAACAGCGCTTAGCTGCAAAAGCTTTAACAGAGCTCTCAGCGTTTTCTCCACTCCTGGGCTTAGGCAAAAAGCAACCCCCCTTAACAGCTTTCCCTTTCTCTCTCTGCCTCCGGTCCTGTTCGTCCTGCAGCCTCCCAGTAACATAGTCCAGATTCAACTGGCTTGCAGGCATGGACTCCAGCGTTAGGGAAAGAGTCTCATAACTGGGGTCTAGTGAGCTCAAAAGGATATAGACCTTTTGTTCCTCTGAAAAAGGAACATTCAGCTGTCTCAACTTGTTGAAGAGTGCCAGCATTTTGGCCACATGTTGACGCACACAGCCTCCTTCTTGCAAACGTAACTCAAACAGCTGTCTAGTTGTATGAAGTTTGGCACCAGCTGACGTTCTTTGAAACACACGCTTAAGACACTCCCAAATTTGGTGGGCATTAGTGGCAGCGTCTATGTGCACCATCAGCTCTTCCTCTATGCCCATGACTATGTGAGCAGTAGCCCTCTGGTCTTTCTTAAGTGCTGCAGCAGCTTCAGCAGCAGGGGCTTGAACTGGTGGGCTCTGAGTACAAGTCCAAAGATCTTTAGCAATCAGAAATATCTCCATTTTCTTGGCCCAATCTTGCCAATTTCTCCCATCCAACCTTGGAAAGGGTGGCACGAAACTCTCATGGGACTGCGCCATCTCCCCCCTGGGGCTTGAGGTAACTCACGTGGCTGCAAACTCAGCACTCGCCTCTCAGCTCCCAGCTCCGGAAAACGGCTTCTCTTCACCAGCGAGGTTTCCCTGCTTTGTGCCTCAAAAGCATGGCACAAAACAGTCCTCCAGCTGGGCTATCGGCTGCCGGCCCCGCAGACATGCAGACCTCCCGTCCTGGCAATCAATCTCCTCAGGACGCCTCGCCATCAAAGCGTAGCTTCTTGGCAATAAAGCAATTAAGCCATTAAGCCATAACCTGTTTTGAATAGTGTTGATATTGGGTCATAAAACTTTGACCCAAGTAGTGCTGCTGGCCGGCACTGCAATCAATCACCTTTACGATCGTCCCCGACATCAATGGCGCCCAGGCACACTTCTGCTGCGCCCTGAGCGTTCTTCCGTTCAGCAGAGTTTAGCAGAGTTGAATCGCAGCGACGAATGGCTTGTTGAGGTCTGCTCCGTGGCGTCGTGAAATAACTTGACAGACGCCAGTGCTACTAAACTAAACTAGGCTTTATTTAGTAGCACACACACACAAGTCCTACAGACTTGAGCTGCATGCTTGCAGCAAACTAACAAACTCACATCTAGCAGTAACGATACACGAACACAGAATGAGGCGAAGGGGAAAGTGAAACCAAACCTCCCCTTCTTCTAGACAAAGGAAAGTGCCCGTATCACAGTGGGCAAGGCTAAACTCCCAGGATCAGAACGCCTCTTGCATCATTAACTCTATGATGCCCAGAAAACCTGACAGAAACCCAAGGGGTGCATTGGTTGCCAGTTGTGAAAAATATGGGCATTATTTTCAGCTCCCCTACCCCACTATTAAAAACAATTTAAAAACACCTTGCAACCATTAAAACAAGGTGGATCCCCGTCACAAGCAAGATGGACCTGCCCCTGTAGTAAAAGGCCATTTGCCAGACCTGGTACCAGCCACTTATTAATACTGAGGACTAGAATCTTGATGATTTCTGCAGCCGCTCGGCAGCGACAGCCTCTGCAGCAGAAGGCGAGTCCCTGCTTTGTTACGACCGTTCTCTCTCGTATCCCTTGCAGCGGGGCAGAGGACCACCACGGCTACGTCTGGGACCGGCACTACGGGATCTGCTTGGCCAAGCTGCAGCACAGCGACGTGGTCAACTCGGTGGCCTTCAGCCCCGTGGAACAGGAACTCTTGCTGACAGCCAGCGACGACGGGGCCATCAAAGTGTGGCGCTCCCCCCGCACCGTGAGGCTCCTTCAGGCCGAGAAGCCGCGGCGGCCACAGAAGCTCCCCTTCTCTTGGGCCATGAACCGGAGGAGGTGAACTGAACCGTCGTGGCCCTGCAACCTGCAAGGTCACTGTGTCTGCTTGCTGCGGCTGGGCTCCCTCGCGAAAAACCCTGCCGTAGACAGAAAGCCAGGCCCAGTGGCCGTGGGTGAGACCAGAAGGGGGTTCTTGAGTTTTCGGGGTGGGGTTTGCTGGCTAAGAGGGGAAACCCGTTCCGCTTCCTTTTAACAGGCTTCACCGCATAGGAATATGCAGTGGCATAGCAATGGGGGGGGGGCACAGGGGAAGTTGCCCCGGGCACAAAATGGTTAGGGGGTGCAGATATTGACACCCAGGGCTGCCTCAGCACAGCTGTGTGCTTCTGCCACTGGGGTCCATTCAAAATGGCTTCTTCATGAGAACCAGGAAGTGACTTCTCCAGACACCAGAATGACTCTTTTCTTATCTCTCTGGCTGCCATCTCCTGGGTGATGCAGGTGCCATTAGGCAGTTGAATGCACATGTGGACTCCATTTGTTTCCCTCCCACCAACTCACCACCCTCCGCACAGCCCCGGGCACTGGCAACCCACGCTATGGCACTGCTTCTCAGTTAAGGCAACTATGGCAGAGCCCTGGGGAAATCGCAAGACGGCACAGTATTAACATGTCGCACCAGAAGCCTCCAAGCCCCTCTCTCTCCTGCCACCCACACACTGATCTCCTTCTGTTTCCACAGTGCTCCTGTTCTACAGCCGATCATGAAATAGTGCCCTGGCCAAGCCCCTCCTGCTCCTCTCTAGGTAGATTGAAAAACACATTTAACTTATTATTTTCCCTGGGCACCTGGACCCTACGATCTGGCAGGAATCAGTCTGCGGGGAAGCCTCGCACTCCAGAGAGTCCAGGGCGATCAGGGTCTCTGGTTCTGCCCAGTAAGCCAATCGGAAACATGCCTTGGGCTGTTGCTGGGCTGAGTCGCCACCTGCTCCTCTTTCCCTCCCAGTTACAGAGTTTTTGCAACCAGGGCGGCCCTCACCCTGGTTTGAGCATCCTGATTGCAGAAGCTCTTTGCTTTTGTCCAGAGCACTCCCAAACACCCACTTTGCCTTTACATGGAGGCCAAGAGGGGAAAAGAGAGTTGCTGAGTGGGGGGGGGGGGAGCACAGTGCCAAATTTGGAGGTAATTTGAGGATTAGATTTTCCTTTTTCATAGCTGCCAAGTCCCTGCTTGCAAGTCGGATGTGTTCTCTAGGTGCCCCATCTGGCTTCCTTTCACCACTTGAAAGCTTGCATGGAAACAGAGCAGCCTCTCCCCAGACGCCTCTCCTGGGTGTACCTTTGGGGCACTTCCCCACTTCCTGCACCATCCATGGAAACGTGGGGCTTCTGTTTCCAAAGTTGTAGCAAGACAGGGCTGCTGAGCCAATAGCAGAGATCAATGGACCCATTTAGAAATAGATTTCAGAAGCTTGGAGGGCAGGGGACAGCGGGTCAGCTATAAAGGGAGAATAGAAATAAAGGCTGGTTGGTTGGTTCTCGTAAGTCCTTCTGAAGAACAGGGCGGGAGAGAGAGACTGGCAGATATTGGTCCAGTACTGTACTAATTGCAGGGTTTGGCTCTCCTTTTAAGAATGTGGCAAAGACTTTCCCATGACGTTGCTAGAGGATGCACTTTGAAAAACCCACACGAAGGTTTTGCATGGATCAAAGAATCGGAAATCTGGCACAATTACAAGCAATGGCAGAGACTGTTCCCGCTCGATACTTGGATCCAGGTTTTTCTTCCCCCCTAGAGAAAGAGGTGGTGGAACTTGCTGAGCACCCACCCAAAGCTGTTGCGCCCCAGACGCCGTGACGCCCCCCGGCACACAGCCCCAAGAGCTGGCGGAACGCACCAATGAGGTGCTGGAACTCCGTTCCGGTGAAGAAAAAGCCCTGCTTAGAACCATAGAATTGTTGAGTTGGAAGGAACCCCAAGGCTCATCTGGCCCAACCTCCTGCAATGCAGGAATTCTGTGAAGAATGTTTTAATGTGGGGTGTATATGAAATATGAAAGAAGAATCTCAAACAGCAACAAAGGCCCCATTCAGTTTTTTAAAAGAACAGTTTAAGCAGTAGAAGCCGGGAGGTGTAGATTGGCTGAAGGTACAGAGATCATAGAATTGTAAAGGGACCAAAAGGGACCATCTAGTCCAACCCCCTGCTCAGCAGGTGCAAGGCTAGCGGGAGGGAGGGGTAGTTGCAGATGGCAAGAGGGCGGGCGGGTCTCCTCCGCCCCCCCTCTCTCTCCTGCTGACCTCCTTGCCACAAACAGCAGTCTCTTGCTTCCTGGAACCCAATGGGCTCTGACCAGATGCGATTTTGGCTTTAGGTGTGATCTTTGAAACACAACCCCCTGTGTCAGTTGTGGGCCTAATGTAGAAATAAATATCTAGCAGTAAGAGCGGATCAACCGTGGGATGGAGAGTGGTGGACTCTCCTTCCTTCCTTGGAGGTTGGATGGCCATCTGTCGTAGATGCTTGGATTGAGATTCCTGCATTGCAGGGGGGTGGACCCAATGATCCTCAGGGTTTCTTCCAACTCGGCAAATTCCATGATTCTTTCCAAAAAAAGGGTGCATGTTCAGTTTAAGGGTTCAGGGTGAGAGTGAATTTTAAGCAGCGGCTAAATACAACCTATCAGCACTTAAGAATACATAAAAACCCCACATCTTTTTTGAGCAAGTTCTGCCTGTCTTTGCAGTAGTCCTTATGTGTGAATAAAAGAAGGAAATGGCAAAGTGGAAGTCTGAGATTGCAGCTTTCCGAGAATGCAGGTGCATGTCATAACTGAGGGCAATTGCAGCGGTTTTTGCATCCTGAAGTTTAAAGTTGTGGGGTGACTTTCTCAGAGGGTTTGTGCTGTGAACCAGATGATATTGTTGACATGGCTTGTTTTCATATTCTGGGAACACTTCTCAGGATTATGTCGCCCCTCTCCTTAAACAATGATTAAGCAGCCACAAAAGTCTTTACGTTAGGAAACATTCCATTGCCTGGAACGCACCAGAGGTTTTTATTCATTTGTTTAGGAGCACATATAAACAGTTTGCAAACCGGACTTCATCCAAATGCTCCATCTCTTCCTCCACTCTAGAACCAAAACCAGAACCAGTTTCAATCCATGTGCAAACACTGAAGGTTCACGGCATCATTCTGTATTTTGGTGCTAAGGCTGGAGTCCTTGATGCAGTCACCTTGGAGTAACCACCACAGAACTTAGTGGAACTTACTTCTGAGTAGGCAAGGATAGACTTGCCCTGTTAAAAATAACAACAAAAATGGGGTTTGCAGAAGAATTGCACTCGGCTTGCACTGTGGGTCTTGAAACTTTGCCTTCGATGAAATTGGGACAAGTTTCGTGGCAGGCAAAGCAGGCCCCTCTGTACCAAACTTGTGTGTGCTGGAGGCCCTCAGCTCTGCCTCCCATGAGCTGCCCTGCCTCCCCCCAAAGTCCAGCGATCGCTGGTGCCTCGCTGCACTTGTCCACATAAATCACAGTCTCACAGAATTGTAGAGTTAGAAGGGACCACGGGGGTCATCTAGTCCAACCCCCCCGCAATGCAGGAATCCTTTGCCCAAAGTGGGACTCAAACCCACAACCCTGAGATTAAGAGTCTCCTGCTTTGTCAGCTGAGCTACATTCCCTGACTGGGAATCGAACCTGGGCCGTGGCAGTGAGAGCGCTGAATCCTAACCACTAGGCCACCTGCAGGTGATGGTCTCTGCCTGCGGGGGAAGCAGATACTCTCGCCCAATCGGTCCCCTCACCTCCCTCTCCCTCCAGGCTGGAACAGGGGGCAGGTGCTGAGATGATTTACAGCGGGAATCGAGCCTCCCTCCCTGAGTTTGTGTTCGCTATCAAGTCTCAGGAGATCTGGGACAGGTATATAAAGGGGAAAGCGGCTTGCAGCTGCACGAACACTGCAAGCTCAGCCTGGGTTGTGGGTGCTTTTTAAAGAAGATTAACTGAGCACAACAGAGACACCAGAGTACCAAGAATAAAAGGCTCTATATTACATCAAGGAAAAAATTACACCAATTAAGTGTTACTTATCCCAAATTCCTTGAGAGACTTGTGGAAGAGACAAAAGTAGATTTCTCCTTTTCTTCATGTATTCAAGAAAATCCCACCAAATGGAGATAAAATCAATTGCCTTTGTTTTGACTTTCAAAAAACGAGTGTACCACTAGGTTTTTCATGTAATGCGCTGGTTCGTATATTATCCACCATAATAAGGAGTTAATTTCAGACATGTTTTCCATGGGCAATCGACAGACGTGCAGCAATAAGAAAGTAATTCAACAAATCTTTTTCATTTTTATTTTCTCCTAATACCAGTAGTAATAATAATACCAACTTGGGCAAGAACAAAATTTTATTTTGGGATCTTATTTATTTCACCAAAAACCCTCTGTCAAAACTGCTGCACCACTGCAATTCCACCAACGGTGGTGGTAGGTGCCCTTGATGCCACAATTCCTCCAGCCAACTAGAGATGCACTCAAGGGCATCACTGTGTTTGTGTTGAAGGTACTCCATTATCTCTTTAGACCAGGCTTCCTCAAACTCAGCCCTGCAGATGTTTTGAGACTACAATTCCCATCAACCCTGACCACTGGTCCTGCTAGCTAGGGATCATGGGAGTTGTAGGCCAAAAACATCTGGAGGAAGCCTGCTTTAGACCTTCTGCATTCCCCATTCTGTCCCAGGGGGCTTCAACATAGTCCAAGGAAGCAGATTCTACCCCACCATATCCTTTCGCTCAACATCCTCTTCATGCTCAGTGTTGATCCACACATCCTCTGGTCCCTCTGCTTCCCCTTGGGGAAAACTGCTCTTTAGAGCTCTGTCGGAACAAACAGCAATCTGGGTTTTCTACAGATTGATGTTTGCTCCGATCTAGAGCTAAAGAATGGATTTTCCCTGGGAAAGGAGGGGGGCAAGGGGGAAACTGCTTAGACCCATGCTTTCTCAGCATGGGACAAATGTGGACAAGCCCTCATGGAGTTGGAAGGGACCCCAAGGATCGTCTAGTCCAACCCCCTGCAATGCAGGAATCTCAACTAAAGCATCCAGCCTCTGCTTAACAACCTCCAAGGACGGAGAGTCCACCACCTTCCACCACTTGGGCTGCCTTGACATCTTGGGCTATCCATCAATGCACATTACAGCATAGGTAACTTTCCTACTACCTCAGGAAAGGATGGCATGTAGTGGAGGAAGGCAGCACAAGGGGGAATCTCCCACCCAAAGACGGGTCCCATCTAAAACTCCCCTTGGACCATCTCCTCACTGGGCTTGCTCTCAAACCCGTCTCCGTAAACTGCGATGACCCGAACAGCGGCCGCCTTCTTCAGCGAACATTTGGGGAGCCAACAGCTCTCAACTTTCTCTCCTGTTCTCTGCTCTTCTTCCCACTTGCCGGCTGCTCTTCTCCTCAGCTGCACCTTGTACTCCTTTATCACGATGCCGTCTGCAACGAAGTTGGGGCTGCCCCACGTGACCTGGAGTTGGCAGCTGAAGCAGGAACTTCTAGGCCTCAGGGCTGGTTTCCCTGGGGGGGTTGAACGGCAGGTGGTCTCCACCACCCCACTCACATCACTGAACGGACTGAGGCCTGTTTTGGTCTCCATAGCATATCTAAATTCATATTTTGTTTCTGGCTCCAGTCCTGTGACCCAGAACCTTTCCTGACTGCCTTTTACGTGTGCAAACACCCATTTTTCCTCCCCCAGGACCCTGTGCTGGACATAATATCCCGCTATCACCCCTTTCTCAGACTCTGCCGGCTTAAATGTCAGCTGGAACCGGTCCCATGAGACAGCATCCGCCAACGGGGGGAGAGGTTTAGAGAGAAGGTCTAATTTGGTTCCTTCCAGAGACCCACTTTGGTATCGGATGATCACGGCACCCGGATCACTCTCCTCGGCCTGCGAGGTCACCACAAACCGACCCTCCCCAGGCTGAGAAAACAGAGAGTATTCTGCAAAGACCATGGCTGCCTTCTGGACTCTCTTTAATAGGCCTTTGTCTTCAAACCACGGAGCAAAGCTCTGGTCTCCTGCAGAGGTCTCTGGCTTGGGTTTGGATACTTGATCCAAGGCTGCGTTTAACTTCTCCAAGTAGGGCTCCTTCGCTTGCAATGAGGTGAACGTAAATGCAACGACAGTGTCAATTTTGGGATTGAGCACCCTCCTCACCACGTCATCCTGGGAGGATACCTTCCCCTTTGACAAGTCCAGGAAGAAGTTGACGTAATAGATCTCTCGGAATTTCAGATCCAGGAATTTGTGGAGCCACTGGCTTCTGAACGCCGACTGCTTGTGCTTCCTCAGGGTATCCCCCAAGGCACCTTCTTGCGCTGCTCCGGCGCGAATCGCAGGCAAGAGCCCTGCCACCTGCTTCTGCAATGCCCGCCTGTACTGCCGGCACAGATCTTGGAACTGCAGGATTTTCTTCTGGATTTCTGGGAAGGTGGTGGCAGTTGGCTCCTCCAGGAGGTCGTTGCACCTCCTGTCGACTTCCCCCAGCTGCTCCAGAGCTTCCTCGATGTCAGAGATCAGTTTAGAACTGACCTGACGCACGAGCCTTGCAGCCTTGGACTCCAGCCTGTTCAGTGGGTACAGCCAGACTTTCACAGGCACTGCCTTCTCCCCTTGGTCACCCAGCATTTTGGGGAGGCTGCAATATACTTTCAAGGCTTCCTCGTAGCTGGTTGGGTTGCTTTCTAGCGCAATGTCCCCATGGAAGGTACAGCTGAATTTTTCAGCCGCAGCCTTTTCCTCGCCTTCCAGCTCTGCCTCTTCCTTTCCTTGGCAAACCAGAGGAACTTTGGCCACCATCACGTGGAGTTTGGCTCGAATATCTTGGACACTCTCGGAGGAAGAAGACATTTGGTCAAACACAAAGAAGGCGTGGGCTCCATACAGGATGCCAACGACCACGTGGGTGCCCGGCCCTTTGCTGAAGACCTCTGGGTAAGTGATATGTTGCGGCCCAATCTGGCGCATGGTCAGCTGCTCAAAATGCGTGGTGGCTGAGTACTGGAGGGTCATGCGGGCCTGGCGTGCGGACTTCCGGGCATCCAAGAGGAATTTGGCTGATCCATCCACCTTGACCAGCCCTGCCAGGAAACTGGCCTTCAGCGATTCTGAGACATCCAGCGCATGGGTTTTGTGGGAGGTCGTGTCGGATTCAATGACGTGCGTTGCGGTGTTGGGCTGTGGCTCCACATCAATGTTCTCCTTCAGCGCCCCTGGATCCCACAAAGTGATGCCTGCAATTGAACAGAGATACGGCGAGAGGTCATCGCAATGGGATGTGGAATTGCATGCAAAATATTGGACGCTCCGTTATGCGCAATCCCTTCACCAAAGTGTGTGCAGACGGTTCTACTGCGGTTCCTAAAGAACATTACAATCTGCATCCTCCAAGGTTTGCCCACTGGGAGACAATAAAGTCTTATGCAACATAAGAACATCAGAAGAGCAACTGCTGGATCAGGACAAAGGGCCCCATCTAGTCCAAGATCCTGTCCTCACAGTGGCTGACCAGATGCTAGGTTTGGCTACATGCTACCATCACTGATGGCAAGTGAAGTCCAAAGGAGAGTGAGGGCAGTGGGATGTAAACGAGCATAAGTCTTGCTGGACCCATCTAGTCTGTTCCCACAGTAGCCAGAAGCATTGCCGCCTCCATCTGTGATAACCATCATGGCTAATAGCCATTGAGAGCCCTCTCCAGCTGATGGGTGCACAGCTCCCATCAGGCCCAGCCAGCACAGCTGTATGATGCTGTGGGGCTGTTGGGAGTCACAGCCAGGTGAAAGGAGGGAAAGCAAAATGGGTGAGTGCACCCCTGGTCTCTTCCCTTCCTTCCTGCACTGAAAAGCAGAGGCTTCTGTTGAGGAGGAGGAGGAGGAAGAAAACTTTTGAAGAAGTGGAGAACAGGTCAGTCTGCATTTTTTGGTGCAGAAAGCATTGTTCTGATGTGTAGAGATCTTTCCCATTCTAATTAATTAATTAATTAATTAAATTAATTCAAGAGGGTTCTGGAAGCTTCTCCGGGTGAAAGAAACAAGCAGAAGGTTCATGATGTTTGGGTTACACCTTCAGAGAAGCTGGCATAAACTGGTTCTGTTATCTCTTCTGTCACGGTCACGCTGGTTATAATAATAAGGCCAAGAGGAGCCTGAGTTTCACACTTTCAATTTCTATCTCTTTTTCTTCTGGTGTGGTGTTCTGTATATAGTAAGCTTAAAGGTAAAGGGTAAAGGGACCCCTGACCATTAGGTCCAGTCGCGGACAACTCTGGGGTTGCGGCGCTCATCTCGCTTTACTGGCCGAGGGAGCCAGCGTACAGCTTCCGGGTCATGTAGCCAGCATGACTAAGTCACTTCTGGCGAACCAGAGCAGCGCACGGAAACGCCGTTTACCTTCCCGCCGGAGCAGTACCTATTTATCTACTTGCACTTTGACGTGCTTTCGAACTGCTAGGTTGGCAGGAGCAGGGACCGAGCAACGGGAGCTCACCCTGTTGCGGGGATTCGAACTGCTGACCTTCTGATCCGCAAGCCCTAGGCTCTGTGGTTTAACCCACAGTCTTAAGTTAGTGTAAGTTATTGTAAGTTTAAGTTAAGTCTGCTGCAACTGGATTTCTGATGGACAGTGCCAATCCTGAATGTATGGGATTTGTGACCATGATGCTCATTTGCCTTCAGTAGCAGTAAAGCTCTGCTGGATGAAACACAATTGCCACTGGTCTATTTTTTTAAAAAAAAAATCCTGCAACGTGTTTAAGTTTTTACTCTGCTAATTATACATTGGAGTTCTGCTCTGGATTAATAAGAGTAGAATTCCATGACCTTCCAGAAAGTGGCATCATCACAACACCACAAACTGGAGCTGAAATGTTGGTGGCCAAATAAAACCCCAAGACTCTCCAGGCCACCTCCTTTGAGGCCTTCTTAGAGGGTTTAAGAGGAAAGGGGGGTGCCACACACACACACACACACACACACACACACACACTACCCAGCCCCCATAATGGCTCGTGGTGGTTTGCCAGAAAATCTCCTTCTCTCTGGGCACTGGGAGAGGCAGAGGGACCGTCCATTTACCTGGGATGAGGTTGTCCCTTCGGCAGTCGTAGAGCATCCCCAGCTGGAACGGGCGGCCGAGAGCTGCCATCTCCATCACCTGCTCTGCTGCAGCCATTGCTTAACCTGGGTTGCTGCTTGGGCCCAGGTGTGGCCTTTCTGCAAGAGATGGGACAGGAGAAGAATGTCAGGAGGTAGACGTCCTAAAGAAGCACCAGAGGAAGAGGCACCAGTGGAGAAACTGAGTCCTCCTGGGAAGACCACCTGGCCATTCCTCTGACTCTTCCCCTCCATTACGTTGACCAAAAGTGGTTTAGGATTTTCCAGCTTCCAAGATTCACCTGGCTTTGTACTGCAGAGTAGCCAAAAGCCTAGCATGCTCTCTCTCCCGTGTGACAGGAGATATTTGAGATATTTGAAGGTGGCTCTCTCAGTCTCCTCTTTTCCATTCTCCTATTTTCTCCACAGTGCCTTATTCCAAAAACAAACAGGAGTTTGTCAGTTTGCATTTCTTGGTGCAGAAAGTATTGATCTGATGTGTAGAGATCTTTTCTATTCTACTTAATTCAAGAGGGTTCTGGGAGCTTCTCTGTGTGAAAGAAACAAGCAGAAGGTTCCTGATGTTTGGGTTATTCCTTCAGAGAAGCTGAGTACAGCTGGCTTAAAATGGTCCTGTTATCTCTTTCAGTCAAGGTCATGCTGACTATAATAATAAGGCCAGAAGGAGCCTGGGTTTCACTTTCACTTTCTATCTCTTTTCCTTCTGGCTCGAAACTCGAAAAATTAGAATATCGTGGAAAGGTTCGTTTCTTTCAGTAATTCAACTTAAAAGGTGAAACTAATATATGAGATAGACTCATGACATGCAAAGCAAGATATGTCAAGCCTTTGCTTGTTATAATTGTGATGATTATGGCGTACAGCTGATGAGAACCCCAAAGTTGAAATTGTTAATTTGGGGTTCTTACTCCAGTAGCTAATGAAAACAATTGCTTACATAAATGGACTTTGCCATGATATTATAATTTTTTGAGTTTCACCTGTAGTATGCTTAGCGTTAAGGTTTTAGTCTTATAAGTTATTGTAAGTTTAAGTTAAGTCTGCTGCAACTGGATTTCTGATGGACAGTGCCAATCCTGAATGTATTGGATTTGTGACCATGATGCTCATTTGCCTTCAGCAGCAGTAAAGCTCTGCTGGGTGAAATATTAATTGCCTCTGGTCTATTTTTACTCTGCTAATACACATTGCAGTTCTGATGTGGATCGATATTGAGTAGAATTTCATGACAGAGTTCTGGGCAAGCGCCTGGAACCCCTGGAATCTCACACCGCTCGGAGATTGGGGTGGCGTGCAAAACTATTTTCTTATTTAAATTGCCCTTTGTTCATTCATAAGGAGTGCGGTCTTACTGATTGTCGCATGCAGAGGGTCCCAGATTTAATGCACGGCATCGCTGGGTGGGGCTGCAATCCCAGGAAGCTTCGGCCAGTCCGTCCTGCACTCTGCTGAGCTCGATGGACCAACTCGGTGCAGAGCAGGTTCCTGTGTCTGGGAATGGGGGGTCTCTTCTGGATGGGGGTGGCAGTGGGGTCTCCCTTCCTCTTAAGAAGCAGGTCCTCCCGGATGGACCCAGCACTGCCGATGGAGTCTGAGGGGGCACCTGTAACCTCCAGAGGGCCTTTTTTATCAGCTTGCACTGCTGTGTCAACTGCACCCTTCCTGGAAGAGAGAGAGATCTGGCCCCTGCAGGCAGACATGCCGGACAGATTAGACCAGCAAAATGTGCCCTGCAGAGGGCTGCCTTTGGAAACAGTCTAGAATGCAGCAGAACCCCATGGAGTTATCAGAGTCATTTTACTAGTGGAGTTTCTAGACTAGTCGACATTAAAAGCCCGACAAGGAAACATGTACTGTAATACTGTGTCCAGTTCTGGGCACCTCAGTTCAAGAAGGATACTGACAAGCTGGAACGTGTCCAGAGGAGGGCAACCAAAATGGTCAAAGGCCTGGAAATGATGCCTTATGAGGAACGGCTTAGGGAGCTGGGTATGTTTAGCCTGGAGAAGAGAAGGTTAAGGGGTGACATGATAGCCATGTTCAAATATATCAAAGGATGCCATATAGAGGAGGGAGAAAGGTTGTTTTCTGCTGCTCCAGAGAAGCGGACACGGGGCAATGGATTCAAACTACAAGAAAGAAGATTCCACCTAAACATTAGGAAGAACTTCCTGACAGTGAGAGCTGTTGGACAGTGGGATTTGCTGCCAAGGAGTGTGGTGGAGTCTCCTTCTTTGGAGGTCTTTGATCGGAGGCTTGACAGCCATCTGTCAGGAATGCTTTGATGGTGTTTCCTGCTTGGCAGGGGGTTGGACTGGATGGCCCTTGGGGTCTCTTCCAACTCTAGGATTCTATGTCGTATAAAAGCAATCTCCCATAATGAAAACATTCCCATGGTCACAACGCTGCCTGCAGGTGTGTGTGTGTGTGTGGGGGGGAATTAACCATCCTAAACTGGGATTGCCCTAAGGAATGGAAAACCTCACAAGTCGTAGGTGCCTGTCTTGAATCGTACCCTCCAACATTTCTCCGGTGAAAATAGGGATGTCCTAAGGAAAAGCGGGACCTTCCAGGTCAAATCAGTAACTGGGGTGGCTTCTGTAAATCTGGGACTGTCCCTGGAAAATAGGGGCACTGGGAGGGTCTGCTGCCTTATACGTCAGGTGTCAACACACTGGAGTTCCTAATCTACAACTGACTGAGAGGTGCTGTGGGAGCCGCCTTCAAATATCTGAATGGCTGTCACATGGAGAATGGCTTGTTTTCTGCTGCTCCAGAGGGTAGGACTCGAACCCATGGATCCAAATTGCAAAAAAAGAGAAATTCCGACTAAACGTTGGGAGTAACTTTCTGACGGCAAGCGTGTAACTCGGATGCGGCAGACTCTCCTCCCTTGGAGGTTTTTAAGCAGAGGTTGGGTGGCCAGCCACCGGCTAGGGATTCTTGAGCTGCGATTCTTGCATTGCAGGGGGTTGGACTAGATGGCCCTTGGGGGTCCCTTCCCTCTCTACCATTCTGTGTGTCCAGTGCCACCAGCAGGTCCTCAGCAGCAGTCCATAGGGGCGTATTTGAGGTTACCTTGTCCCAAGCTGTAGAGGACTTGCTGAGAGCATCAAGAGGTAGACTTCCTCTGAACCTGGAGGTCCCAACGGTCCTAGATCCATATGGGCCTGTTCTAGAGTAGGTGTGGGTCAAGGACTTCATGGTAGTGGCAGCTCCCTCCTTCCCTCTCTGAACTGCGCCCAGCCTCCACCCTTGAATGCCATTCCCCACAGGTGCTTCTTACCTGGGCGTTCCAGACCTGGGCCTTCCCTTCTGCATCCAGGATCCAAAACAAAATATCTACACCCCACAGCTAGCACTGGGTGGGGCAGGGCACACCAGGAGCCTGACCCCACAAATTTAACCCGTTGTCATGAAGTGGACTGTGCCCCGACGTTGCAGCCACAGATCTGAGCCCTGCCAGACTCCCAAGCCGCTTCACCTAACGAAAGTGCAAGTTTGTGAGTTTGTGCCTTGAGATATGTTTTTTTTTTGGGGGGGGGGGGGGTGCAGAGACTGTGTGTGTTCCACCCTGATAAGGCCTGTGGCTCAGCCTCACTAGCTCTGGAGGTGGCGCAGCTTCAGTTTCTCCTTGGCCTTCTGACGCACTGAAGGCCCTCCACGAATCTGCCTAAATCTCCAGGTGGGGGGGGGGGCATTACTGCCTCCTGCAGCAGGGAGTTCCAGGGTTTAACTATGCCATGCGTGAAAGTTTTTCTTTTCTTTTCTCTGCCCTTTTCAGCTTCCAAAGAGACACATACACAATACACATACCAGAAATGGGTTTCCCCAACATCCAAATTAACCCGCCTCGTGCCAAGAGTGCGTTTATTCATTGAGCGCCTTTCCGACAGGGAACCTCAAGGCAAAGCACATGGGAATTTCTCAGCGGGTCTCCCACCCAGTGACTGACCAGGGGACCAGGGTGAGGGGGGTCACCATTCACCCCACAGGCAGAAGCAACCGAGGTTGGCACATGCCACCAACCAGGAGCTGCAAAGACCGTTTCCTTTGCCTCTGCAATCCTGAAATCAAAACTGTTACTAGCAGGTAAGAGATCTTCCCTTCGCTGAGCAGCTTGAGTTCAAGAGAAAACTTTTCCTCCGACGTCATGGTGGCATCAGGCAGCTGGGCAACCCCATTCCTCGGCCGGAGGGCCCCACTGGGATTGCAGGACCAACAACAGAATTAACTTGCAATAATGGAGGGATGCGGGTGGCGCTGTGGGTTAAACCACAGAGCCTAGAGCTTGCCGATCGGAAGGTCGGCGGTTCGAATCCCCGCGACGGGGTGAGCTCCCGTTGCTCTGTCCCAGATCCTGCCAACCTAGCAGTTCGACAGCACGTCAAAGTGCAAGTAGATAAATAGGTACCACTCCGGCAGGAAGGTAAACAGCGTTTCCGTGCGCTGCTCTGGTTCACCAGAAGCAGCTTAGTCATGCTGGACACATGACCCAGAAGCTGTACGCCGGCTCCCTCAGCCAGTAAAGCGAGATGAGTGCCGCAACCCCAGAGTCGTCCGCAACTGGACCTAACGGTCAGGGGTCCCTTTACCTTTACCTTTAAAGTTGATTCCAACTAAACATTGGGGGAAACTTTCTGACAGCAAGAGCTTTTCGACACTGAAAGTGCTGGACTCTCTTTCCCCAGAGGTCTTTAAAAAGAGGTTGGATGACCCCCCACCAGCGATTCTTGAACCGGGATTCCTGCATTGCATGGGGTTGGGCTAGATGACCCTTGGGTGCCCCTTCCAACTCCACAATTCAGTTTCTAAATTTAAGAGCCCCTAGAGTGCCCCTGGATCAATACCCTCTTGCCCACCCGCCTCAGGGTCCAAACAGAGGCGATTTCCCAAGCAGTCACATTAAGCCACTTTCGATTTAGTCATCGTAGGTTTATTTGCTTTCAGCTATCTCAAAAACTGTACCAGGGGAGGGGGGAAGAGGGGAGTTTTTGCTACCTTTTCTGTCACTCTACTGCTTGTCCTTCAACCACCACTTTAATCTTCTGATGTACACACAAACGAACATTTCCTCGAAGCGACTCAAACCTAGTATTCGAGCTATTAAAAAACATTAACGAATTTGAAACGAGCCTATCAATTTATCATCCCGATTCACACACACCCTCCTCTTCCCCCCGCCCTTGATAAAACCACCGACCCAAGCAAAATCCCCCTAGCCCGCCCTCTGCGTCCCCCACGGGGCAAGTACATCGCTGCTCACAAACTCTCCGAGAGTTTGGGAACCAACCAAGCTGCAATAGCTCCTGTTTGCTACAGCGAGGAAGACGTTAACAGACAGCTGTCAGTCCGCTGGGGCAAGGCCTGCAGTTACAGCTTTGTCCTGAAGACGTGGCCCATAGCCAACATTTGCAGACCCACGGCCCGGGCGCCCCACAAAAGAGGGAAGTTTCCTCTGCTCCGTTCATCTGCCCGTCTCTGGGCGCCAACCCCTGCGAGATCTCCGGGGCCAGGAGGTCCTCCAGCTGCCCGCTTAACCGATAAATTAAAACAGCCCCTTCTCTCTCTCCCCTTGGGTCCTGCTAAGGGTCTGTGAAGCCCGCCTCCTGTTTGAATTTTGCCAGGGTCTCCATGGGCGAGCAGGTGAGCAGCAGGGGGTGCACCTGCAGGAAGGGGTTCAGGTTCCCCCCGTCGTCTCCGTAGCACGGCAGCAGCCGGCTCTCGGCGTGCGCCGCCTGGTGCGCCTTGAGCTCCTTGCGCTGCCCGAAGACGGCGCCGCACTCGGTGCAGGGGTAGACGCGCTCGACCGTGTGGGTGAGGTGGTGCGTCCGCAGGTTCCCCTTGTACTTGAAGCTCTTCCCGCACTCGAGGCAGGTGAAGGGCCTCTCGCCGGTGTGGATGCGCCGGTGTTTCATGAGGGTGGTCTTGAGGTTGAAGGTCTTGCCGCACTCGCCGCAGACGAAGGGCCGCTCGCCCGTGTGGATGCGCTGGTGGGTGATGAGGGTGCTCTTGCGGTTGAAGCTCTTGCCGCAGGCCGTGCACTCGAAGGGCTTCTCGCCCGTGTGGATGCGCTGGTGCTTGATCAGCTCCCCGTTGTGGCTGAAGCACTTGCCGCACTCGCCGCACGCAAAGGGCCGCTCGCCCGTGTGGATGCGCTGGTGGCGGGTCAGGTCCCCGTTGCGGCTGAAGCTCTTGCCGCACTCGGAGCAGCCGAAGGGGCGGTCCCCCACGTGGATCTTCTGGTGGAGGATGAAAGTCTTCTTGGCGCAGAAGCCCTTCCCGCACTCGCCACAGACGAAGGGCCGCTCGCCGCGGTGGATCTTCTGGTGCGTGACGAAGTTGGCCTTGCGGTTGAAGGCCTTGCCGCAGTCGGCGCACGAGTAGGGCTTCTCGCCCGTGTGGATGCGCTGGTGCAGCACGAAGGTCTGCTTGGAGCAGAAGCTCTTGCCACACACGGTGCACTCAAAGGGCTTCTCGCCCGTGTGAATGCGCAGGTGCCGCATCAGGTCCCCCTTCTGGCTGAAGCTCTTCCCGCACTCGGAGCACGGGAAGGGCTTCTCCCCCGTGTGCACCCGCAAGTGCGTCACCAGGTTGCCCCGGTGCTGGAACCGCTTGCCACACATGCTGCAGGCAAAGGGGCGGTCGCAGGCCGCGTGGCTCTTTGGGCGCCGCGCTCCCTCGGGGGTGCCGGCAGGGTCCGGCGGGGTCCGAGGACGGGGCTTCTCCCGAGGGCTGCCAGAGCCTCCGGGGGCAGGCGGTTTCTTCTGCTCTGGGCCAGCCTGCTTTGCCCATTGGCTGCCACTGCCCTTGCCGCTGCGGACGCTCTGGGAGGCGGCGGCGGCTGCTTCCGCTCTCCTCTGACTCGGCTGGATGTCGCCATCTGGTGGTGAGGAAGGGAAAGGGCAAGACAAGAGCTTTAAAATGAAATGAAATTTATTACGGTCCCAGACCAGCTTCACACACCGTACTAAGCGAACATTAAAACACAAAAGAATTAAGTTTGAATTAACAATCGAATATAACAATAAACAATACGAATACGACAGCCATTAGAAATGTGGTTTAGGTCTTGGTCTCTAAAGTATTATCTAGAGTTTGCATCTTGGTAATACGGTACCACAGCTTGTTTCCAGGGTTTTATGGCAGCCGCACACAATTTCTCCACCCTTAGCATGATCTATGGATCCTTATCCTTTATCAGAGATTTAAAGCTATAAAATGTTTAAAAGTCCTTCCTCCCCCCCCAAAAAAGTCCTTTCTGTTGGGGATAATTCAGATGGAAATTCCCAGGTGTCAAAAAAGGTTATTTATGTCTGCCACTACTGCAGCCTGTGTTTTGTTAGCCCAAAAATGGAAACCGAGCGAAGTCCCAGCCAAAGAGGAATGGCAATTCTAGTTGACGGAATATGCCCAGCTTGCAGGTTTAACATATAGAATAAGAGAACAAGAAGAACATACGTTTAGAGAAGATTATAAACCATTTATTGAATATATTGGGGGGGGGGGTGGAATTGTGTACGCTTGAAAACTTTGGCAGAATTAAGATAAATTCAACCGTGTAAAGAAGTTTTGATGGATGCAATAATGGAATACTGAATGGTTTAGGTTTTGTAAAATACGCAGGGATTTAAGATATGTAAAATGAACCATGGAAAGAGAAGCAGGGATGTGAGGATGTGCTTATATTTTAAGGATGTTTAAATGAGTATTTTAAATTGTAAAACAGAAAGTTTAATAAAAATTATATATATAAGAAAGAAGGAGACAAGACAAGAGCCGGGCATTTGGCAGGAACCAGAATGCTTCTGCAGAAGCAGCACAGCTCAGTTTGTAGCACCTTAGAGACCCACTAAGTTTGTTCTTGGTATGAGCTTTCGTGTGCATGCACACTTCTTCAGATACACAACACGGATACCTACCTGTAAGTCTGTGACACAGAGTTGTATAGTTGGAAGGGACCCTGAGGATCATCTAGTCCAACCCCCTGCAAAGCGGGAATTTTTCTTCCCAACATGGGGCTCGGACCCACAACCCTGAGATTAAGAGCCTCGTGCTCTACCGACAGTTATCCAGGTGTTTTATGGCTTTTTAAAAAAGGCCTGTGTTTAATGCAAGGTGCATCATGGGAAATTCCAGCACTGCAGGGGGTTGGACTCCATGACCCTTAGGGTCTCTTCCAACCCCCCAGTTCTTTGATTCTATGAAATGGCTCTCCAACAGAACATCGGGGTGCAGCCAGTCGGTCTGCATGTATGCTTATGAGTTAGTATCAGTGAGCCTCTGAACATGCACAGACTGCGCGTTTGGGAGTATGGCGAGGCAGGCAGCTAAAGCAGCTAAGCCGAGGTTCGGAGAAGAGCAGGCAAAATGATCCAGGGGGTGGATGAGGAAACCTTGCAGCATTGGGGAGTTTTTAGTTTAGGGAAAAGGCAAATGAGAAGCAACATGATAGAAGCTTGTAAAGTTATTTTCTGGCCTGCAGAAAAGTGGCTGGAGGAAAGTTTTTCCTCCCTCTCTCCTAACACTAGAACTTGTGGAAATGGCAATGAATGTCGGAAGATTTGGGACAGGAAAAATAAAGTCCTTTGTCATGCAGCACATTGTTAAAACTGTGGAACTCACTCCCACTGGATTATTATTTGTTAAATGTGTATACCGCCCTATACCCGCAGGTCTCAGGGCAATTACAACGTAAAATCACAATATAAAAACACAAGACACCTAATAAAAATGATAACAAAGAGGACCTAATAGACAAGCGCACCCCGGGACACTCCTGCACTTCTCCTTCAGCCAAGATGGGAGAGTCACAGAACTCACCCATGAGAAGGGTGCCATGTGAAGCTCCTCTTCCTATCTCTCCCGGGGGGCACCCAAAGTCTTCCTCCTCCTCCTCCTCCTCCTCTGGCTCCATCTTCACAATAACGTCAGGTCGGATGTCGGCTAGAGAGAGAGAGAGAGAGAGAGGATTCGTCAGGGATTCTTCAGCTGCCATTCCTGCGTTGCACGGGGTTAGACTAGATGACCCTCAGGGTCCCCTTCCAACTCGCCAACCCTTTGGTTCTGTGAGGCAAGGAAATCAGCTGGCCTGCGAGGCTTGGCCATGTGCCTTGAGAGTCTTCCCCACGGCCACAACAGGTGACCCAGATGCCCCCAAAAAGCTTATTATAGCCCATGAGAAGAAGAAGAAGAAGAAGAAGAAGAAGAAGAAGAAGAAGAAGAAGAAGAGGAGGAGGAGAAGGAGCTTGGATTTGATATCCCGCTTTATCACTACCTGAAGGAGTCTCAAAGCGGCTCACATTCTCCTTTCCCTTCCTCCCCCCCAACAAACACTCTGTGAGGTGGGTGGGGCTGAGAGACTTCAGAGAAGTGTGACTAGCCCAAGGTCACCCAGCAGCTGCATGTGGAGGAGCGGGGAAGCGAACCCGGTTCACCAGATTACAAGTCTACCACTCTTAACCACTACACCCCCCACCACGGACGCCTCGCCCCTCGCCCCTCGCACCAAAAGCACCAAAAGCAGCACAGGCTTCCTGGACTCACAGGAGTCTGTGTCATCGCTGGATTCCCCGCCGCTGTAGTCCCAAGGGTCTTCTGCATACGAGTCGTCCTCGGGCTCCACCTTAATGACCACCTCCGGCTTGATCCCTGAGAGAGGAGAGAAAATCCAGGAGCCTCATTTACAGCTCTGGCCAGGTGCCCTCTTGGGGGTTGGGGGGCCCAGGCGGCCCCTCCTGCCTCTGACACACACTTCCGGACAAGGGGGGTCGGCACCCCGAAAGACGCCCGCAAATCCATACGCAGAAGGGAATCAGGTGTGGAGTGGCGTCTCCCCATTTCATCAAATTTATACACCTCTTAAGACTAAGAGAAGAGTTTGCTGGTTGAGGCCAATGGCCCGTCTAGTCCAGGATGCAACCAGGTGCCCCGCAGGGAAACGCTCAAGCAGGATTCACACACAAAACCAACCATCTCCCCTCCTGTGTTTTCCAGAAACGGGTATGCGGAAGCGTTTGCCAGAGCGCAGCCATCGATAGCCCTCCCCTCCGTTCGCTGTAAAAAGGACCCTCCAAAGCGGTTTGCAAAAAAGACAGAAGAATGATCAGCATTTTAAAACTTTCAAAAAGTTAAAACAGCAGACTCAGAACAGGTTAAAACTCACAGCGGCTTTCTAAACACCTGCTTCTCTAAACAAGAATGCTTTCGGCAAGAGCGGTGAAAATGCCCGCCTGGTGTCACTAGGCAGGGAGTTCCAAAGTGCAGAGGGGCTGTTTGTAACGAGGGGCTGTTTGTAACGAATGTGGAACAGGCATTGCGTGGCATGACAAAGCATTCTCCCCCCCCCATGAAAGGTACGTGGGGCCATTTTCGCTTCCTGGCTTTTAGGAAACGAACGGATTTCCCACAAAGCAGGTTACAGCAATCTAAAAACACCGTGTTGACGATCAGTTTGAAGCCGGAGCTGTTGCTGCGTTTGGCATCCGCCTGTCTGGAGAGAAAACGGGGGGCCCAAAGATGCCCCCCCCCACATGTGCTCAACGCCTCGAGGCGAACCTGACAGCCCAGGAAAAAGGGAAGAGTGAATTTTAACCTATTTTTTTAGCGTTTTAACTTTTCGTTACGTCTCAGACTATTATTGCATGTATATTTTTTTGAGCTTCTTGTTGCATCTTTCTGCAAACCGCTTAGAGGCTTCATGATTTACAACCATGCGATGTGCAGATTTTAAGAAATAAAGCAGGATTATGAAATGAACCTAACAGTCATGCACCTGACCCCCAGCCAGCACTGGCACCAGTGGTGGACTGCCCAATTCATGCCCGCAAGACCCTGTGGTGCCCGGTGCCTCCTGCCAGCCCAAGCCTTCCTTGAGGAGCACAAGGGGGCCAGAGGGCACCGGGGGCCACCCATAGCTGACTCCAGGGGGCCCCTCATCTTGCGCTGGGTGTCCTGGGGGGCTGCGTCGTGCACCCCTCCACCTGCCCCCCCCTGGGAGGAACAGCGGCCCCTCTCACCTGCCGGGGAGCCAGGAGGCGGCTCCCTCTCTGCTTCGGACGGGTCCTGGGGGCACCCGATGCGCAGCTCCTCCTCCGGCTCCACCTTCACCACCACTTTGCGTCCCGAGGGAGCAGCCCAGCCGGCAGCTTCAAGGAGGAAGAATGTTATATTGTGAATATTAATTTATTTGTGCAGCCGAAGCCGTTACCAAGAAACCCCACATGATACACAAGACAAAATAAAATGCATTGCACAGTTAAAATTGTTGTTGAAACCAGGCCTTCCGTCGGGTGGGAGTTTGCTTGCTGGAAGAATTTAACTTATCACTAAGTTGCCGTTCTAAAGGCAAAGCAACCCTGCTCACCTTTTCAGAGATGTGAGGGGCCCTGTCCCCTAATTATGAATAAATAAACCTTGCCCTCTCCAACATTTGCCTTTTGCTGCTGTCAGCCTCCTCTGGACTAAGGATAGGGGAGCCAGCTCCCTCTCTGAGTTGCATTGTGTTAGAACCTTTATTGTCAGTTAATTCTTCTTTCCCGTGTATCCATGTACTGACGGAGCTGGGGGTGTTTAGCCTGCAAAAGAGGAGACTGAGAGGAGATGTGTTGCTATCTTCGAATATCTCAAGGGCTGTCCCATGGAAGATTGTTTTCTCCTGCTCCGGAGGGTAGGACTCGAACCCGTGGCGTCAAGTTACAATAATGGAGATTCCGACGAAACATCAGAAATAACTTTCTGGGGGACTTCCGGCCGGACGAGGAGCCGAGAGGAGACGGGACTTAGCCCTCCGGGGAAAGTCCGGTTCTTTGTGAGGAAAAAGGGGTGTTTGCAGGGCGCCGCAACCCCCTAAAAGCCCCAAAAGGAATGTTTTGGGGACAGGGATCCCAACTGTGCTGAGGAGGTCTCTCCGCCACCGAGAAAACTCCCGTTTGGGAGGAAAGAAGGTTGGCGAGATTGAGGCGCCAGCACGGGACGCCATTTTCTGCTCACGGGAACGCAGCCTCAGGTCTCCACGGCTCTACGACCGATTCTCAAAAAAGAAGAACCCGAATTTGATGTAAAGGTCGGTGCTAAATTTAAATTTGGAATTTAATTCGGAAGACAGCGGGGTCTAAAAAGGAGGTCAGCCCCGACTGTGGTTATTTGTATATATACGGAGGAGCGCAAAGCCGAGACTGAAAGTAATTGATTTTGCCTATTAACGCACTACTAAAAACTGAAACTAATTGACTGATGAATTAGGATATTAAAGACTTTGAAGATTTATTATTTTAGTTTGTTTTGTTAGTTTTTGATGAACTATGGGAACCAGCTGCGATCGGGGGCTCTCCGGTAAAATTTACTGTCGCTTTTGAACGAACTGCGCAACGACAGTAAAGAGCACTAAAAACTTATTAAAACTGTTCAAAAGTAAGAAATAAAGTTCCCAGTACAGCAGCAACTGATTTGGGAGTTAGACTGGCTGACTACCCTGACCTTTAAGCATTTCCCTGATCTGCGTGAGTGCAAGAAAGGACTTACCCCCATCCGCGGACAGCGATCGCCATTTTCTGCTTCCCCTGACGCCTCACCCCCCCCCTCCTTTGGCTGGAGCGGTTTGGATTAGGCCGAGAGGCTGAAGAGTACGAGGTTTTTTTTTCCTGTTTTTTCCTGTTTTTCCCCTTTTCTTTGTTCCCCCTTTTTTCTCCTTTTTTTTTTCTCTCTTGTATCCTCTTTGAGAAGGACTCTGGTTGTCTGTTTTTTACCCTTTTTTATTCTTTTGGATTAGCCAGACAAGTGGCAGAAGCTGTTGGAATACCCCCTTTTTTCTTTTTTTTGTTGGTGGATCCTCTGTTTATATTTTCTTATTTTTTATTTTTTCTGGAGTGGCCTCTTCGTTTTTCTTTTTCTTTTTTTTTGGTGTGTGGATTAATCTCTCTTTGTCGTTGGAAATTGCTTTAAATCGGTTTTATAACCTAAGTTGGATTAGCCAATCAAGTGGCAAAGACTGAGACTGAGCCAACTAAAATTGAAAGATAGACTTGAAATATAATAATTGGACTGGACTGAGTAATTTATAAAGTGAATTTTAAATACTTTATGGTAATGTAATAATACTATAATAATTGGAATGAATGAAATTAAGTGAATTTTGATTAAGATATAATAATTTGGAAAGAATTAATAATTTAAATAAGAAAAAATAGAAGAGAAGAGATAAGATGGAGAAGAAAAAAGAGGGAACACCAGCAGATAGAAGAGGATCAGCAGACAGAAGACAAGAGGACTCCAAAGAAATAATAAAGATGTTATCAGAATTGAAAAAAGACATTAAAGAAATAAAGGAAAGTGAAAAGACTATGGAAGGGAAACTGGACCAGATGGAACAAAAGTGGGACCAAACAGCTAAAGAACTGAAAACTCAAGTGCAAGAGATTGACAAAAGAACCAAAAAGAATGAGGAAGGACTAAAGCGAGTACAAAAAGAGGTCAGAGAATTAAAGAAGGAAGAAGGGAAAATAAACAGCGACATTTCGGATATTAATAAAGCACAAGAGGACATGAAAGATTTGATTGCTATGCAAGAACTCAAACAGAGAGAGACTAATTTGAGGCTAAGAGCGGTACCTGAGACACAAGGAGAAGACATTGGAGTTAAAATCATCACGGAACTGGCACAATGGCTTGGAATTCAAAAGGAAGAATTGGCGGTGAATGTGGTGAATGTCTTTAGAATTAAAAGTAAAAACAAAAACGGGGAAAAAGGGAAGAAATTCCCTGGAGATTGTTTGATAATCTTTAAAGACAAATCAATAAGAGATATGATTTTGATGAAAAATAGAGAGAAAAAATTGTATATTGACAATACGATGATAATAGTATTTAAAGACATTCCAATTCATCTGTTGAAGAAGAGGACACCATACCAGCCACTGACACGGACGCTACTTAAAAAGAAAATAGACTTTAAGTGGGAATTCCCAGAGGGAGTTTCCTTTTACTACAAAGAGAAGAAGCACAAACTGAAAGGAATTTTGGATCTTACAAAGTTTCTCAGGAGATACAAAGAGTTGGACAAAGATGTGAAGGAGGTGAGGAGGGAGGAGGAGGAGGAGGGACAGGAGGAAATAGTAGAAGGAGCATGTGCCGCCCCGGTCCAGGGAGGGGGGGGAGAGGAAGAAGAAGAAGAAGATAATATTAATAAGGAAGAAGAAGGAGAAGTAGAAGAAGAAGAAGAACAGTAAATAGTAAACAACAGTAAAGAAACAAAAGAAACCCAAGATGGCGCTACGCGTGCTGTCTTGGAATGTGAACGGAATTAACCAAAAAAGGAAACGCAGTAGAATTGAACATATTTTGCAAAAGAAAAATCTGGATATAATCTGCCTGCAAGAAACACACGTTGCCAGGAAGCATAGAAGAATTTTGATTAAAAAGAAGTTGGGTAATGAATTTATTTCATCAGATAAGACAAAGAAAAGAGGAGTAGTGCTATACGTAAAACAAAATCTTGAATCGAAACAGCTGTTCAAAGATGAAGAAGGAAGAGTAATTGCAGTACAGGTCACGACACAGGGCGAAAAATTTATTTTTGTCGGAATCTACGCACCAAATGGTAACAAATCAGAATTCTATAAAGGTTTGGAAGAAATGTTACATGAATATTTGGATCAGAAGATTATAATTTTGGGAGATATGAACGGCGTGATCTCATTGGAGACGGACAGAAGAAGGAAGAAGATGGAATCAAAGGAAGGGAAGTTACCTAAGACGTTCTTCTCACTGGTGGAAAATTGCAATCTAATTGATATTTGGAGATTGAGACACCCATTGGAACGACAATACACACATTTCTCAGAACCAAATCAATCAAATGCAAGAATTGATTATATCATGATATCCAGAGAAATAGTACCGAGAGTTGAAAAAATTGAGATTCAACCCAGAACATTTTCAGACCATAATCCAATATTCTGTGAAATCAAGAAGAAAGAAGAAAAATCATTCAGATGGAGATTGAATGAAACCTTGCTAGACGATGAAGATTTAGAGGAAAAAACAAAGAAGAAATTAAAAGATTATTTTGAATTGAATTGGAAAAAAGAAACAAAGGATAGCGTCGTATGGGACGCATCAAAAGCGGTGATGAGGGGTTTCTTCATTCAACAAAATAGTATTAAAAAGAAGAATAGAGAAAAGAAAAAAGAAGAAATATTAAAACAAATTATGGAAAATGAGAAAAAATTGGCAGTAAAACCAAATGATACAAAAGCAAATCAAAATATTAAGATATTACAAAACCAATTCTCAATGATTGTAAATCAGGAAGTGGAATGGAAAATAAAATGGATGAAACAGAGATCCTTTGAACATGCAAATAAACCAGGAAAGTGGCTAGCTTGGCAAATTAAGAAGAGAAAAGAACAAAATACAATAAACAAAATACAAATCGAGGAAAAAGAAGTTGAAAGTCCATCAGAGATAAGAAAGGGTTTCGCAAAATATTATAGACAATTATATAAAAAATCTGGAAATCAAGATATTAATAAAATTGTGAAATATCTGAAAGGAAAAGAGGTGCGAAAGATAACGACAGAAATGAAGAACCGACTAAATCAAAAAATTGAAAAAGAGGAGATTACCAAAGCAATTAAAAATTTGAAAAGTGGGAAGGCTCCGGGACCGGATGGATTTACGGCAAGATATTATAAAAAATTTAGAGACATTCTACTTGAACCCTTCAAGGAAGTGATGAACAATATTTTAGAGAAAGCGGAAATACCAGACACTTGGAAGGATGCGTACATAACATTGATACCAAAACCTGATTCAGATTTGCTCCAAATCAAGAATTACAGGCCAATTTCGCTATTGAATAATGATTATAAGATTTTTGCTAGTATATTAGCAAACAGAATGAAGAATGTACTGAAAGAAATAATTCATGAAGACCAGGCGGGCTTCCTACCAGGCAGACAGTTAAAAGACAACGTAAGAAATATAATTAATATTATTGAATATCTGACTGTCAGGAATGAGAAGCAAGCCGCTATGATTTTTGTGGATGCGGAAAAGGCCTTTGACAATATTTCGTGGGAGTTTATGGTAAAGAATTTTGAAGCAATGGATATGGGAGAAAAATTTATAAGAAGTATCAAGGCAATATATTCACAGCAAAGAGCAAAAATAATTGTAAATAATACGCTAACTGAAAGTATAGAAATTGAGAAGGGAACAAGACAAGGATGTCCACTTTCACCGTTATTATTCATCTCGGTCCTGGAAGTCCTTTTGAAGACGATAAGGCAATCAGAAAGAATAAAAGGAATTACAATCGGAAAGACTCAACATAAAGTGAAAGCCTATGCCGACGACTTGGTACTGACAGTTGAAGAACCTTTAGAAAGCGCGAACGCAGTATTAGAGGAGATGGAAGAATTTGGTCAATTCGCAGGATTTAAACTTAATAGGAAAAAGACTAAAATCTTGGTTAAGAATATGAAAAATGGAGAAGTACAGGAACTGCAACAAAAAATACAAATTGAAGTGGCAAAGAAAGTTAAATATTTGGGAATATGGATAACACCAAAGAGTATTAATCTGTATCAAGACAACTATGAATTAACATGGAATAAAATTAAGAGAGACCTGGAAATGTGGGAAAGGATGAAACTCTCTTTACTGGGAAGAATTTCAGCGGTAAAAATGAGCGTGCTACCGAGAATGTTATTCTTGTTTCAAACAATACCAATAATAAAAGGGACAGCTGTATTCAGAGAATGGCAAAAGAAACTTTCAAGATTTATCTGGCAGGGGAAAAAACCCCGAATAAGATTTAAATTATTGACAGATAGTAAGGAAAGAGGAGGTTTTTCCTTACCGGATTTGAAGCTATACTATGAAGCAGCTTGTCTATGTTGGATAAAGGAATGGATAAATTTGAAGAAACCAGATCTTTTAGACCTGGAAGGACATGATAACAGATTCGGATGGCACGCATACCTTTGGCAAGAAAAGATAAAGGTACATAGAAGTTTTGGAAACCACATTTTCCGGAAGTCACTCTATGAAGTATGGGACAGATACAAAAACTTGTTGGAAAGGAAAACACCATGGTGGTTATCCCCAATTGAAATAATTAGTTTGAAAAAGACAAATATGAGTCAGAAATGGATAACTTATGAGACACTGCTCAAAAAAGAAGGTAACAAATGGAAATTAAAACCATATGAGGAAGTGAAAGAACATGTTAATAATTGGTTGCAGTACCATCAAATTAATGAAATGTTTAAAAGCGATATGAAAAAGACGGGATTTAGCGAGACAAAATCAAAGTTTGAAGTTGAAGTACTTAATAATGACTTTAAAGTACTTGCTAAGATGTACAAAATGCTGTTGGAATGGAACTTAAAAGATGAAGAAGTGAAATCGGTGATGGGCAATCGGTTATGTCCAATATCTTTTGCCCAGATTGGGCAAAAGATATTGGACATAACATTATGCTAGAAGACTGGGAAAAACTTTGGAGGGAAGGAATGAAATTTACGGCATGTACGTCAATAAAAGAAAATTTATTGAAAATGATGTATAGATGGCATATTACCCCAGTTAAACTAGCTAAGATGTATAAGTCAGATAATAAGTGTTGGAAATGTAAACAAAATGTCAGTACCTTTTTTCACATGTGGTGGGATTGTAAAAAGGTGAGAGTGTATTGGGATATGATATATCATGAGTTAAGAAAAATGTTGAGATATAATTTTGTTAAAAAACCCGAAGCATTTTTGTTAGGTATTGTAGGTACAGACATTGAAAAAAAGGACATCAGACTTTTCCAATACGCAACGGCGGCAGCTAGAATCCTTCTAGCACAAAAATGGAAACAAGAAGAATTACCGACGAAAGAGGAATGGACAGTGAAATTGACTGAATACGCAGAAATGGACAAACTAACGGGAAGAATCCGAGAGCAGCGGGACCAGAAATTCATCAAAGACTGGTTAAAGTTTACGAACTATTTGAAAGACAATTTACATTTGAATACGTTAATAGGATTTCAAGAAGTTTTGTAGTGAATGTGTAGAACTATTATTGTAAGTAGGATAGTAAAGTAAGGGAACTTTTTTTTTGAAAATGTAAGCAATGGTTGATTAAAGAAGTATAATATTAAGTTAAAATTTAGAAAACCACCTGAAGGGACTGACGGAAGTCACGGCTTGGTAGCCAAATGGAAAATATATGAAAATGTTTGTTAAGGATTATTGTAGTATTTTAGTGTAAAAATAATAAAAATTATATATATATTAAAAAAAAAAGAAATAACTTTCTGACAGTTAAATGATGTTCGACAGCGGAACGAAGTGCTGGACTCTCCTTCCTTGGAGGTTTTTCAAGAGAGTTTGAATGGCCATCTGTCTCGGGTGCTTTAGCCAAGATTCCTGCATTGCAAGGGGTTGGACTAGAGGACCTTTGGAGTCCCTTCTATGATTCCAAGCCTATATTGATTTATTTTCTGCAATACTGAATTTATTCTGCGTTGGCCAAATTGCTGGGGGGGGGGAGTTGTTCATTTTTGGATTTGTCAAAACGTTTTGCATATTTGCATTTCCAATGCTCTGCATTTGGAGGTTGGGGTTGTTTGCCGTTAGCCGCCTTGGGCACGGCTCATGGTGGGAAAGCGTGAGGTTTGGAGCTTTCAGGGTTAAATAAGCTCAACAGTATGCCCCTCCCACAGGGAAGATGTGTCACAACATCCGGGGTATCTGCTGTATGCGATGTCTACGTGATTTGTGACGCACTGTTTATTGTCAAGTCTTACTTTCGGTTTTCAACCGGAGCGGAGATGTCGTCCGTAAGCCTGGGAATGTCCGTTGATTTATGCTTGCAAATAAAGCTTGCCTGACTTGAAACAAGCTAGACTTTGTGGAATTTATTGCTGGCAGGCTCTGAGGCACGAGGCACACATACTGTTGCGCATGAAGAGGTTTGAAGTTTGAAGAACTCTGCAAAAGCACTGGAGAAGCAGGAAAGCGTGGCTGGACACCACTCCAAGTGCTAAACTGGTTATGAGGCTTTTCCAGTTTAAAACAAAAGCCCCAACAAAAAGTGACCTGCAAGTCAATCAAAGAATCCTGGAAACCCCTAGGAGGGTACCAACATCCAGCTAAACAAATCAGACCGAACAGGGAGTGTGTTTAGGCTCCACTCTGCATCCCTGCCACCGGCAAGCTGGGCTCCTGCGACTCACGGAGGGCTCAGGAGGGACGTCTTCCCATTACTTACCTGGGCTGGGGGGCTCCAGACTCTTGCCCTCCATCTCCTCTGCTGCGTGGGTGGCCTCCCCTCTGGGTCTGCTCCAACGGCTAACAGGGGCTTCGCATCAACACCACCTGCCCAGGAGGAAGGGGGGATTAGATTTGATTTATTCTATGCTGCGTGTCATTCCAATAAACCCCAGATTCCAAACAATAAATAACAACAACAACAACCAACAACCAACAACAACAACAACAACAACGTGATAGAACGTTTCAGAAGATGGGGCTGCTTGAGAGTAGTGGAAAATTGGATTTCTAAAATGTACGTGTTACTAGAATGGGATGCTAAAGATGAAATGGTTAAATCAACCGCAATACAATGCCCTAAAGACTTGAGTCATAATTTGGATAGGGTTTCTGGGGAGAAGTTATGGGGAAAGGATATGAAGTTTGCTGCTTTTTATACCCTTAGAGAAAATTATTTCAAAATTATGTACAGGTGGAATTGAACGCCAAATAAACTAGGCAAGATGTAGAAAATGCTGGAAATGTAAGCAGATAGAGGGGCCATTCCTCCATATGTGGTGGACGTGTAAAAAAGCGCAAGACTTTTGGGAAATGATATTTCTGTGTTCGCTAGATAGGCACGTGACAGGAGCTGAAGCTTGCAGAGTTTTCCTGCAGGTTTGCTCGAGAAAACTCTGCCAGAAACATGAAGGACGTCTGCATGCCTGAGTTCCAATGCTCAAAACGAGGCAATTTTAAGCCAGACTAAAGTAAGTCTTTGTAACTGAATTACCATTTTAAGCCTGCATGGACATAGCAGCTGTATCTGGTTCTGTATTCCGAGTGAGTAAATCAGTATTAAAAACTTGCTAAGTGCCAAATGGCTCCTTAAACCGAGGCTGCAGTTGCCAAAATGGAATGTCTGGTTACTATTTTGGGGCCAGGCGGCACTGAAGTCTTATTTTTCGAATGATGGACCGACTGTGATTGATTCTCATTTGTTAGCGGAGAAATTTGAGGGCTCCCTTGGACAAAAAACAAGGACACCAGCCAGGAATACCAGAGCAAAACAGCAGCCAGTAGGCTTGGTCTTTATTGAAGACTGTCGCGATGGGACTCCCACCCACCACCAGGTGGAACAAGATGGAAGCCCGAACAAAAGGAGACCCCAACTTTTATTAGCTGCTAATCCCCAGGTTACACCCCCCAGAAACTACATCACTAATACATCATGGAAGGGGAGGTCTGGTGGCAGTAATCTGAGCACCCTGGACCCTGCCCCCTGCCTCCTCTTGCCCTCCACCAAACACCCATCAAGTGAAACAAAAGAGATATTTACATTTCCCTGTTTCCCGGTCAAGTTAATCACACCCTTTAATAATGATGATAATAATAATAATAATAATAATAATAATAATAATAATAATAATAATTTATACCCCAGCCACTCTGGGTGGCTTCCAACAGAATATTAAAATACAATAGTCCGTCAAACATTAAAAGCCTCCCTAAACAGGGCTGCATTCAGAAGTCTTCAAAAAGTCTGGTAGTTGTTTTTCTCTTTGACATCTGGTGGGAGGGCGTTCCACAGGGCGGGTGCCACCACCGAGAAGGCCCTCTGCCTGGTTCCCTGTAACTTGGCTTTCCCTTCCTCTCCCACAACAAAATAAAATAAAAAATTCCTTCCAGTAGCACCTTAGAGACCAACTAACTTTGTTCTTGGTACAATACTGGAAGGCATTTTTTATTTTTTATTTTGTTTTGTTTTGACTATGGCAGACCAACACGGCTACCTACCTGTAACTCTCCCACAACAAACACTCTGTGAGGTGAGTGGGGCTGAGAGACTTCAGAGAAGTGTGACTAGCCCAAGGTCACCCAGCAGCTGCATGGGGAGGAGCGGAGACACGAACCCGGTCCCCCAGATTACGAGTCTACCGCTCTTAACCACTACACCACACTGGCTCTCAGGAAGGGAAATATCTAACGAATATACCGGTACCCTCTCTTCGCATCCCCCCCATAGAGGACCCCTGGGGTCTCTTCCAACCATTCAGTTCTGTGCTTCCGCAGTGGCCAGGACTCACCAAAGGGGAACGAGAGGCTTGGAACTCGCAGCCTCAAAGAGCCAACTTGCCTGGCGCACGGAGTCAACGCACCACAACGCTAAGCCCCACACGATGTGGGGGGGCCCGGCCACATCACTGGGGCCCTTGTCGCCCTCATCACCCCGTTGCCTGCTGTGGCTTCACTGAACATGTGCAGAGCTTCATCCCTGCGATGAGGAGAAACAGAAGGAAGAAGGGAGGATGGAAGGGAGGAAGGAATCACCTGAAAATTTGGGAAACAGCGAAGCAAATTTATTAGTTTGTTTGATTTGTATACTACCCTACATTTTAGGGTAGTTCACATCATAAAAATACAAAATAAAAACATTGGACAGGGTGAGCCTTGGGCCACTCCCAACTCCTCCAAAATACATAATAAAAACAAGAACGTATTTTGAAAGCACTGGACATTTTTCATTACTTTTCTTTCCCCTTTTCTTTAAAACTGCGCCTGCGCTGCTCACAGGATGAACTCCATCCCTGCCTGCGTTCTTTTGCGCATCCAACTAAATCCTCTGTTGGAATTAAAAAGGGGAGCCCAGGCATCAGGTCTGAGTGCAGGTATCTGGAGGTACAGGTTGGGACTAAGTTTGGCCAGCCACATTATAAGGAAGAGGAGAATCGGAGAATTAGAGAACAGTAGCTTTAAAAAATATTATTATTATTATTATTATTATTATTATTATTATTATTATTACTGCTTCATTTGTGAAAGGACTGCAATCCTATGTGCTAAGTTTTCAAATCATAAGACAGGCACCTGCTGGATCAGGCCCAGTGAGCCCAGCATCCTGTTCTCTCAGTGGCTGACCAGATGCCCAAATGGGAAACCTGCAAGCAGGATCCGAGCCCAAGAGCCATCCCTGCCTCCCGGTAGCAAGAGACTCCTCCACGGCAGTCCTTCAAGCCACAACTGAGAGCCATCTCCTCGCAAGATCTCTCTTGCTCCACCTCCACCTCCATTTATTCCCTGCCTCCAGGCAGCCTCCGCACTTTGGGGAACAGCCCGGCCCTCGCCTCCCTTTCCCAACCCGCCTGCTCTTAGGGAAACCGAAGCAGAGACCCTTTGCCCGAGACGCTGCCAACGGGGGAACCCTGGAGAGGTGTGGGGTGCCCAGGAGTGTCCTTGCATGCAGGCCTGACCTCACCAAACTTCAGCTGCTGGGAGGCAGTTGTGAATACCAGTTGCCGGAAAATACACAGGTTAGGAGAGTTGCATTTGTGCTTGCAGGATCCTCACAACAGGGGCATCTGGTTGGGCTCTGTGAGAACAGGAGGCTGGGCTATATGGGCCCCCCTTTGGGCTGATCCAGCTTCAAGGCTCCCCATATGCAAGTTCTTCTGTGGTGGCAGAACCTCCATGCCCAGGGACAGTCTACCTCTGAATTACCAGCTGAGGGGGAACAATAGGAAAATACTGTTGTGCTTGGGACCACCTGATTCTGGGCTTCCCATAATAGGCAGCTGGCTGCCCCCCTGGCATTTTGACCTCCTGCCCTCTGCTAATCTTATACTCAGTTTAGGGTATGTCTATTTAGGTCCATCCCTTTCCATTTCTGCAAATTTAATTCCCCACCCAAGCAAGGTTGGGGCCTTGGCAATTTCACCCTCCTCCAAGTCACTGGTGCTGAACCCCACACATAAAAAGGTCCCGGACGGTTAACACATAGAGCCGAGCTGGGCGGAGGCTTCCCAGGAGTGCGCGAGTGGCACTCTGCACATGCCCAGCGGCCCTCTCGTCCTCAGGGCTGCTACCGAGTCACCTTCCCACCCGCCCGCCCGCCCGCCCACTGTGCTGCACGTGGGAAACCTGGTCCTCGGGATCGGTGCCCAGCTGGGTCAGAGCAGCCCTGAACCCAGGCGAGGTTCGGGGGCTCGGAGGACCTCCTGGAGCGGGCAAGGCGGGCATCCCCCGACGGGGCGGGCGGCGGAGACAGAAGAGCCTGCGCCCCCTTCGGCCCCATCCTGCAGGCTCAGGGGGGGGGGCGCAATCCCTCCGGCTTCCCCCCTTGCAGAGCAGGGCCGCCCCCTCGAAGGGCAGCCGCGCTCCTTCGCCCCCTCTGCCCGGCTTGGATGCCCCCCCCTGCTGAGTGGGGTGGGGGTTTCGCCAGGGGCTTTTATTGCAAAAGGGGGGGGGGCGCTTACCTGGCCTGCAGGGGAGAAGGCGTGGGGGGCGGCCTCCCCAGCAAAGGGGGCGGGGGGGCAACCTGGCCAGCAAGAAGAGGAAGGGGGGCAGAGCTGGCGCCTGTGCCCCCTCCGCGCCCGGCCGGCTGCTGCCCCTCGGGCTCTGCCTGCCTTTGTTGTGGGCGGGGGGAAGACTACAACTCCCAGCAACCCCCGCGCCGGCGACGTCGGGGGGAGGGGTCTGGAGGGGGCGGGGGGAGCGACGGCGGCAGCTCCCAACTCTCCGCCCCGAGGGCGCCCGGGAGAGGCAGGCAGGCTCCTTCCAAGGGGGCTGCTGCAGCCCCCCGCCCCCAGATTTCCCTCTTGGCCCCCCCCAGCCAGACGGGAGGGGGCGCCCCATGGTGGAGTGGGGAGGGACGACGGAGCTGCGCCTGGTGCTGGATCTCTGGGTGCCTTGGCTCCTCCGGCTCAGGGGGGCAGGCAGGCAGGGAGGGGCCCGCTGTGGGGCAGAGGCGACTTGGCCCCATTCTTCAGTCGCCGGCTGCTGGACCGCTGCCCTGGGCTCCGCCTGGGGCTGCCCTGGAAGCAGAAACTTCTGCTGGTCCCAATCACATACTACTCGGTGGGGCTGGCGTTTTAAATCACGCAACAGCCAGTTTGTTTCGGGGTCCCAATTCAAGGTGCTCAAATTACCCTTTGAAACCCCCAGTAGTTTAGGCCCCCCCCACCTTTGAAAAGCACCTCCTTCCTATAGACTCCCCTGCGGGCTGAGGAGGAGCCCCACTTATGCACAAACCTAACTCTGCAGCTGGATGATCATGGATCTCGCCCCACCCCCCAAAAAAGGGTTGTTGTTTTTTTAAATGCTAATAATGCCCATTACTCGTATCTATGGTGCAACCCCAATTTGGAATGACAGTTCTGGTCGCCTCACTCCCAAAGGGATACTATAGAGTTGGAAACACCTGAAAAAGAATTTAGGTCCCAACTCCCTTCATCCAGTAAGATGGGCTTGTCTGTCTCTGTTTTTATGGCACTGGGCCAGGGACAGGGGACGGGTTTTCCAACACACCTGGGTATTTGATGGGAGGGCCAGGGTCTGTTCCAGGGGTCACCCTCCAAATGTGGCTGGACTACAACCCCCGGACACGGCTGGTGCTGCCGGGATGGAAGTCCAAGAACAGGTTCTCCTGCCACCATCCTGTGCTCCATTGATCTCCTGGAAGAGCTGCAAATCTCTCGATAGCCCTCTTGAAATATCTGAAGGCATAGGAGCCAAGTCCTAGGGGCCGGCATCCGTTCGCCCCCCCCCCAATAAAATATTCAAGTTTGCACCCCTGTCTAAAGGGCTGTCACATGGAAGATGGAGCAAGCCTGCTTTCTGCTGCTCCAGACCAATGGATTAAAATCACGAGAAAGGAGATTCTGACTCAACAGCAGGAAGATCTTTCTGCCGGTGGAACGGTCTCCCTCGGAAAATGGTGGACTCTCCTCCACTGGAGATTTTTAGACAAAGGTTGGGTGGCCATCTGTCAGGGATGCATTGCAGGGGGTTGGGCTAGATGACCCTGGGTGTCCCTTCCAACTCTTAAGATTCTGCAAAATCTTCCCTTTGGCCCAAGTCTTCCCTTTGGCACTTCACTCCCAAGGGATCGCAAAATGCACGAGAAACAGTACAAAAGGCACACAAAACCTTTGATTCCCGAGTAGACTAAAGCTATCCAATATTAGAAGCACTGGGGAAGAAGGCAGCAGTTTATTATAGGTCTTCCCTGCGATATCACACATTTCCCCCAAGGGAGCATAAAGGCACAAAGAGGCCCTTTGGAAGCTGCGCAACAACCCTCCACAGCTGCCCAGAACACTCTCATTGGAAGGGTTCAAGTCGCAATCCTTGGGGTGCATATAGAGGAAATGCCACCCCCAACGGAGGTGTGTGGTGGGCACAAGGCTCCCTGCATCTCTGGATCCCACCTTCCCCCTGCCAGGCCCTGCCCAGCCCACCAAGGACCTCAGGTAAACATGCAAGGTGGTGTGACATTGTGCTTAAGAGTCGGACTGGGACCTGGGAGAGAGCTGGGTTCAAGTCTCCCTGGGTGTGACCTTGGAAGCCAGCCGCTGCCTTCTCTCATCCTGAGCCACTTCACGGCGGGGGGGGGGGGGAGAACCCTGAGCTTGGAAAGCAGGTGGGAGGCAAACCAAACAAACCAGTCAAGGTGTGTTTTTGAAAAACAGATTTATGGCAAGTCCGAGATAATGGAGAGAGAGAGAGAAGGGATTCCCTGAGTCAGACTTGCTCCACCTACAGGCAGAACGGGAGCATTACGCCTCGCCCTCCTCCTTGACCCCGTCCTCCTCCTTCGGCTGGAGGAGCTTCTTGGGCCGGCGGTGCAGCTTGCTGTGAGCCACGAGGGCGACGTTGGTGGGGAAAGCGCGGCTGCACTCGGGGCAGGCGAAGGGCAGGTCCCCGGTGTGCAAGCGCTGGTGGGCCAGGAGGTTCCCGCGCCGGCTGAAGCTCTTCCCGCAGTCTGGGCAGGGGTGGCCCCCCTCCTGGGCGTGCGCCCGCTGGTGCAGCCGCAGGCCCTCCTTCCAGCTGAAGGTCTCTGGGCACAAGGCGCAGGCGAAGGGGCGGCCCTCCTCCCGGTGCGCCGCCTGGTGCTGCGCGAGCTCCGCCTCCCCGCCGACGGCCTCCCCGCACTCGGGGCACTCGCGGGCCTCCTTCCCAGCATGCTCCACCGCCTTGTGGGCCAGCAGGTGGGCCTTGCGCTGGAAGGCCTCGCCGCAAGTGCCGCACGGGTAGAGTTCCTTGGCCGCGTGGCTGAGCCGGTGGCGCAGGAGGTCCCCCTTGAGGCAGAAGCGGAGGCCGCAGGGGCCGCAATCAAGCCGAGCCTTTGCCCGGTGCTTCTTGTGGGTCAGGAGGTTGAGGCGGTAGAGGAAGAGCTTCCCGCAGGAAGGGCAGGCGAAGGGGCCTTTCTGCTCCTGGTGGGTGGCCTGGTGGTCCGCCAGGGAGACCCCGTCCTCAAAGCTCCTCCCGCACTCGCCACAGATTAGCAGCTCGGGCTCCGGCAGCGCGCCCATCTCCAGGGGCCCCTCTTGGGCAAGGCTCCGTATGTCCGTCACCTCCACCTGGCACCAAGTGGGACACAGCTCTTGGAGGGAAAGGAACCGGGGTCCCGAGCGGGACCAGGGAGGGGAGGCAGCCACGCTCCAGTCCCCACTCGGCTCCTCTTTCATCGCCAACTCCGGCCAGCTCATCCTCGACTCTCCTGCGGGAAGAAGGAGGAGAAGCTGCAAAATCCAAGTCTGGGAATGGAGCTGAATACATAAAACCAGGGGTAGGCAGCCTAAGTCCCGGGGGCCGGATGCGGCCCAATCGCCTTCTCAATCCGGCCCGCGGATGGTCCCCAACCCCTGGTGGAAGTATATCGAAACAAACATTGTTTTTCGTCCTACTGTAGGTTTTGTTTCATTTCAAAAAATACAGTTTTATTTTACAGTTTATTATCGTTTGTAAGTTGAATGAGATCTCAATGGGGGCTCCCAGGTGCGCAGCCTGGGGGTCATTTTGGACTCACAGCTGTCCATGGAGGCGCAGGTGAATTCTGTGTCCAGGGCAGCTGTCTACCAGCTCCATCTGGTACGCAGGATGAGACCCTCCCTGCCCGCAGACTGTCTCGCCAGTGGTGCATGCTCTGGTTATCTCCTGCTTGGACTACTGCAATGCGCTCTACATGGGGCTACCTTTGAAGGTGACACGGAAACTACAACTAATCCAGAATGCGGCAGCGAGACTGGTGACTGGGAGCGGCTGCCGAGACCATATAACTCCAGTCCTGAAAGACCTCCATTGGCTCCCAGCACGTTTCCGAGCACAATTCAAAGTGTTGGTGCTGACCTTGAAAGCCCTAAACGGTAGTGGCTCCTGCCCTGTGGAACACCCTCCCATCAGATGTCAAGGAAACAAACAACTACCTGACTTGAAGAAGACATCTGAAAGCAGCCCTGTTTAGGGAAGTTTTTAATGTTTGATGTTTTATCGTGTTTTTAATATTTTGTTGGGAGCCGCCCAGAGTGGTGGGGGCAATCCAGTCAGATGGGCGGGGTATAAATAAATTATTATTAATAGGGCCTCTAAAGGTCTGAATCTGGCCCTCTTGGTTGGACATCTGTCTCAGGGATTCATGTCAAGTTTGTGGTCTACCAAGACTCCTAGATCCTTTTCACATGTACTGCTCTCAAGCCAGGTGTCACCCATCCTGTATTTGTGCCTTTCATTTTTTTTTGCCCAAATGTAGTACTTTACATTTCTCCCTGTTAAAATTCATCTTGTTTGCTTTGGCCCAGTTCTCTAATCTGTTCTGTTCGTAACCAGAGGTGCCACTGTAGCCATAAGGCCGCTGACTTGTCTCACTCTTTTCAGATGTTATTTCCTCCAACGCCCAACTCCTCCAAAGTAAGCCACTGCTATTCCCATTTTGCAGATGGGCAAGTGAGGGCGAGGGGTTTCCACTTTGCCCACTAAGGGACTTCCTCCCATGTTCCTTGTTACTAAGGCAGCCAGTGTGGAGCAGGAGTGTCAGGCTAGGGCCCTGGAGAGAGAGACCAGGGTTCAAAATCCCCACTCAGCCATGAAGCTCAAGGGGTGGGACCCCCTTGGCCAGTTACTGTACTCACCCTCATCCTGACTCACCTCGCATTGGAGCACATTTATACAAAATATAGCAAGGTTAAAAATAAATATATATGTATTTGGATAATAATATCTATATAATAGATTAAACTCTATGGAATTGCAACTGTGAATCTTATAGTGGTGTAGTATGCCTTCTCTTTTTGTTACGTTCTCATGTTTATTTTTATTCTATGTTGTTTAAGCGTTGCTAAAAACAACAACAAAATGTATGTAATTAGCAAATAAAAACACAGTATGGCCCCTTTTTTGTTTATAAAAAAAAGAGTAGTGGGAGAGCCACACAGCACCTGGAGAGCCTTGAAGAAAAAGCTGGGGTATAAATGCAGCAGCTAGAAATAAACAGATTTGTCACACTGGTAATAGGCAGAGATCCCAAATCACCCAGGAAAATACTCAAAAAGAGGAGAGGCCCCAACTGGGATGCAGTACATTGCAAGACCCATGACTGCTGCCTTTGAAACACACTCCTCCACATTTCCATCCCTGGGGAAAGGGCTGCGTCTCCCTTGCTAGAGGCTTTTGAGCAAAGCTTCGATTGCCTCCTCTCAGGCAGGCTGCAGCAGTGGGTCTTGTGCATCAATGGGGCTGGCCTTGATGACGTTTGAGGTACCTCCATTACTCCAAGCATTTCCATTTTCCATGCCTGCATCCATATCCCATGGACCCCCCCCCCCCCAATAGTTAATCCCTAGGTCAAGAGGCTGTGGCTGGCTCCAACATCACCCAGGGAGAGCTTCATCGCCGGGGGGGGGGGGATTCGAACCCTAATCTCCCAGGTCCTCGTCCAACACTCTAACCCAGGGGTCAGCAAACATTTTCAGCAGGGGGGCTGTCCACTGTCCCTCAGACCTTGTAGGGGGCCGGACTATATCGGGGGGGGGGGAATGAATTCCTATGCCCCACAAATAACCCAGAGATGCATTTTAAATAAAAGCACACATTCTACTCATGTAAAAACACGCTGATTCCTGGACTGTCCGCAGGCTGGATTGAGAAGGTGATTGGGCCAGATCCGGCTCCCAGGCCTTAGTTTGCCTACCCATGCTCTAACCACTGCTCCACCCTGGCTTCCAAGGAACCTGCTATGGGGCAGCTTTATAAATTTGGGTAAATACAGTTGTACCTTGGATCCTGAACGCCTTGCGACTCAAACGTTTTGGCTCCCGAACATCGCAAACCTGGAAGTGAGTGTTCCGGTTTGTGAACGTTCTTTGGAACCCGAACGTCCGTCATGGCTTCCGACTGAGTACAGGAGCTTCCTGCAGCCAATCAGAAGCCATGCTTTGGTTTCCAAAAGTTTTGGAAGTCGAACGGACTTCTGGAACGGCTTCCGTTTGGCTTCCAAGGTACGACTGTATGGGGGAAAGCAAAATGTCACTTAGAGAAGGATCTGAAATAATTTCCTCGAAGCGTCGATTTGTTTTATGCTGGGTTGTTTTACTCTATGTTTTAATGGGTTGTAAAACCGCTTTGAGGTTGTTTTTCTTTCAAATATAAAGCGGTATAGAAATTAAATGAATATTCCTATTCCCGCCTCTTTTTCTCTCCTCCTGCTCAGGCTGCACAGAAAAAGCATTTTGGTTCCAGAAATCCATTCTGAACGTACAGATAAAATATATCAGATAGAATTATACAGGACGGGGTATTTCTGTGTGAAAACTGTCCCGACCCAAGGATCCCCAGATGGTGGAGAATAATGAATAATAATAATAATGATAATAATAATAATAATAATAATAATAATACATTTCACTGGGGGTGGGGAACGGCACCTAGACATTCCAACCGCAGTCAAGGGGCCATTTGGCGACCAGTTTATATACCTGAGATTCTAACGCTGGCCGTGGGGCCAGTGGCGGAGTTTCATGCTCCAGCATCGGGGGTGGAGGGGCAGCCGCGATGGAACCCCACCAGTGTGCTCCCACCGCCCCCCTCTTCCTCCACCCCTGCGTGGGGCCCTGAAGATTCTTTGCCCCCCAAGATGCTCACCCAGTGAAGTCACCAGCTCAAAGTTGCCCTGCATGACATGGTAGTAGAGGTCCCTCTGCCGGTCTGTCAGCAGTGCCCACTCCTCTGGGGAGAAATAGACAGCCACGTCCCCAAAGGTCACTGGAACCTGAGAGAAAGAGAGAAAAAGGGGACCTGACTCCCATCGCATGACACAAGGGGGGTTTGCAGACACCCCAGAACTCACAGAGCCAGGGGCAGTGGCGGACAGAGACGCTTGGCTGCCCGGGGCGGCAAACACGGAGGCACCCCCTGGGGGCAGGGCGTCGCTCCACAGCGCGCATGTGTCCTTACGCGTGCGTCATGGCGTCACAATGCATGCGACAGGACGAACGGCGCATGTGCGGTATCCCACACATGTGCAGTCCGTCCATGCTGGCAGGCCAGCATGCTCTTTTCTTCTCCTCCCTCCCTGCTGGGCCGTGGTAGGGCGGAGCCACGGGGGGCAAGGGGTGAGCCAGCGAGGGGCATCATGCCAGCCACAAGCGTGACGCCTCGCTGGCCCACCCCTCGCCCCTGCGGCTCCACCCAGCCAGGGCCCAGCAGGGAGGGAGGAGAAGAAGCAAGCAAGCCAGCCAGCCACTGCGCGAGCGAGGTTTTTGCCAGGCGGCGGGGCTCAGCCGGTCATGGGGGCGGGGCCCCGAGTGTCACCCTCTCCAGGGTGGAACCTAGGGGGACCTGCCCCCAACTCCCCGCCTTTCCTCCGCCCCTGGCCAGGGGCTGTGGAACCTCTTGACACAACCTCTGCAATGGAAGCCAGAAAGTCCTTCCTAAGGTTTGATCAGAACCTCCTCCCTTGTAACTGGACTCTGTTGGTTCAGGTCCTGATTTCTGTACCCTGCCTTGTTTTCTATGCTGGGCTTCGGCCCCAGAGCAAGGGAAGCAACACTTAACAAGAGCGGCCAATATTGAATGAAACCGTGCTCCTGAGCATGTGCAGAGCAGCCTTCCCCATAGATTAGGAGCTTGGAGCTCAGACAGGCCTAAATCTCAGTAACTCTCTTGGGTAGAGAAATCCATCTATCCTGGAGTGGGGCTTACCTGGGCGCACACCCCCCCCCCAATATTTTAATCAATTTGGCACCCCTGCTGCCCCCCAACCGAAGGTCGCCCGCTCTCCACCGGAGGAGATGCCGGAGCGCGAGGGCAGTGGCGGTGATGGTGGGGGCCCATGTGGATCAAGGCCCTCGAGCCCGGTGCAGAGGAGGGGGTTCCCCTTCCCTTTCCCCACGGGCGCCCCCTCGGCTCCCGCATCCCGGAGCGCGCCTGGACGCCGCCGCGCGCAGCCTCCCGGGGCTCGGAGGCTCCCCAGCAGCAGCAGGGCGGGCGGCTGGCGCTGCAACGCCTCCTGGGCCGGGCGCCAGGCTGGCGGGGGCCGGGCGCGGTTCCTGGACGCCGCGTGCGCCTCCCCTCGAGGGCTGCCGCGCGGCGACGCTGCCGGTACCTGACGCCCCGCCTGCACCGCCATCCCCGGCGAGGCTGGTTGGCCGCAGCCGCGTAGCCTCCGCTTCCGCCGGGCGAAGTGCAAAGGGCGCTCGGGGAGGCGGTGCGCCTTTTTATCCCGCCCCGTCGGGCAGGGGTCTCGGCGGCGGCGGCGGCGCAAAGACTCCCAAGCTCCGCGCCGTGCGCTCTTCCGCGCCTTCCCCTACCTGCCGGGCTGCTGGGAGAGGCGGCTACGGGACGGCGCCCCGCGCCCCCAAAGCGCCTTCTTTCCCGTCCCCGCCGTCCAGGCTCCCGGGGCGCACGGCGGACTGGAACGCGGCCTCCCTCTCCCCGGAGCTGAGCCCTCGTCGCCTCTCCGAATCGAGAACAAAGCCCGGGGGACAGGAGGGAGGGCGGGCGCAGGACCCCCGACAGAACAATGTGGGGCCAGGCAGGGGGCGCTTCCAAAGGATTGGGCAAATCCGTGGAGAGGGCTAGCCCGCGGGGATCAGAGGCCGCGATGCATCTCAATAACAGCTACATTTTTTAATTTAAAAAATTACACTTTTCAGGTTTATACATTTCCTTAATTTTACAATCATTTTAACATGACTTCCTTCCCCCTTTCTGCGGTTCCTTAAAGTTATTGTATATATAAGGAACCGCAGAAAGAGGGGGAAGTCAAGTTTTGAAATGTTAGTAAAATTAAGGAAAGTATAAATTAAGGAAAAAATTATTAGAATTAAGAAAATGTATCTCTTTCCCTCCTGCATATCCAAATTCATTTAATTGGCTCACTTGTTTATCTACTTTAAATATAACTGCAGGTTGTTACAATAATCCTGCTAATGTTTTTATCTGTTTGCAATTTATCTGTAAATATTGAATAAACCATTTCCATTCTTTGATGAACAGTTTATCTCGATTTCTTATTCTTCCAGTAAGTTTTGCCATTTCTGAATATTCCTTAAGTTTTTGATATCCATTCTTCCTCTGCTGAGACTTCTGCTTCTTTCCATTTTGGGACGAGTAACATTCTTGCTGCTGTAGTAGCATACATAAATAAATTTCTATACGATTTAGGTAGGTAGCTCTGACCCTATAATTCCCAAAAGAATACAGCTCCATTAGCCCGAAATTTCGGATTCCCCCAACCTGATGCCAAAGTTTAGCGGTTGTTTGTGCTGCGAACTCCCAAGTTTCTTGCTGTCCCCTAAACTGAGCAGTTGATACAGCAAATGGGGTCGCAGGTAAATGCCAAAATAATTCTCCGATTGACTCCAAACTGGTGCAAAAGTCTTGTGCTGTGAAACCCCCATTTTGTGCCTTCCCCTAAACTGAGTAATCGACACACAAACCAGGGTGACAAGTAAAGGTAAGGGGACCCCTGACCATTAGGTCCAGTTGCAGACGACTCTGGGGTTGCGGCGCTCATCTCGCTCTATAGGCCGAGGGAGCTGGCAGTCATCCGCAGACGGCTTCCGGGTCATGTGGCCAACATAATAATAATAATTATTATTATTATTATTATTATTAATTTGTACCCCGCCCATCTGGCTGGGTCTCCCCAGCCACTCTGGTTGGCTTCCAACAAATATTAAAATACATTAAAATGACTAAGCTGCTTCTGGCAAACCAGAGCAGTACACGGAAACGCCGTTTACCTTCCCACCGGAGCGGTACCTATTTATCTACTTGCACTTTGACGTGCTTTTGAACTGCTAGGTGGGCAGGAGCAGGGACCGAACAACAGGAGCTCAACCCGTGGCAGGGATTCAAACCACCAACCTTCTGATCTGCAAGCACTAGGCTTTGTGGTTTAACCCACAGCGCCACCTGCGTGACAAGTAAAACCTGGGTGCCAAGTAAATGGCCCCAAACCCAACCGTGTCCCATTGACTCCGAACAGGTGCCAAATTGGTGTGCTTCTGAATACCTCTGGTGGAAACTGCAGGCAGGCAGAGTTGCCAAGTGCTCGGGTTCTGTTTGAAGGTTTCCTTCCCATAATAGGGTGTCTGGTCAGCCCCTATGAAAACAGGATGCTGGACTCAACAGGCCGCAGGCCTGATCCAACAGGCTCTTCTTATGTTCTTCTGAGTGAAACCTTCAGCAGCAGAGGCAGTCTATCTCAACTCCTATTGTATTGTTATTTATTGAGTTCCTATACCGCCCTTCATCCGAGGATCACAGCGCAGTTTACAAAATGAAAAACCCAAAAATACATATCATGGCAACAAACAAAACAATACTTCCCACCCCCAGGTAAAATACCATATTTTTCCGTGTATAAGACTAGGTTTCCCCCCCTAAAAAATAATGTCAAAAATTAGGGGGCGTCTTATACATGGATATATCTCCCCCATTTTCTTAAATCTGAGTCCCCAAAAATAGGGGGCGTTTTATAGACGGAAAGATTGTTTAATTAGCTCAAGGCCTCAAATACCTCTAAATGCAGGGTTGCAGTAATACTTGTAATGCAGCAAATACTATAGAGAAAATGATCTGATACAAAACATGGACTACTGAATGCAGGCGAAACTCGAAAAATTAGAATATCATGGAAAAGTCCATTTATGTAAGCAATTGTTTTCATTAGCTACTGGAGTTTAATATATGAGATAGACTCATGACATGCAAAGCAAGATATGTCAAGCCTTTGCTTGTTATAATTGTGATGATTATGGCGCACAGCTGATGAAAACCCCCCAAGTTGAAATTGTGAATTTGGGGTTCTCATCAGCTGTACACCATAACCATCACAATTATAACAAAGGCTTGACATACCTCGCTTTGCATGTCATGAGTCTATCTCATATATTAGTTTCACCTTTTAAGCTGAATTACTGAAAGAAACGAACCTTTCCACGATATTCTAATTTTTCGAGTTTCACCTGTATGCAGTTGAAAAGGTTGACCACAGGACCCACGGAGGGGAAGGTAAGAAGTCCCGAGATTTGGAGGAATCTTTAAATATGGATGCGTACAGCTGTATTGTTACAATTTTATACTTGTAAAACTAAATAAAAAATATTTCAAAAAAAAGTTTTGTTTTGCATAACAAGCAAACAAAAAATGGCTGAAGGCCTGGGAGAAGAGGAAAGTTTTCACACAACACCTAAGATATCACAGAATCATAGACCTGTACTGTGGGAAGGAAACCTGAGGGTTGTCTAATGACTCTAATCCACCCCCCTGCAATGCAGGAACACGTAGCTGTTGGGGATCGAACCCGCAGAAAAGGCCTCTTCTTGTGTTGCCACCCTCCCAACTTCCCTTGGAGGCGGCACATGAAGAAGGGCTGGGTTCTTAGGGGTATTTGGCCACTATGAGAACAGGATACTGGAAGAGATGGGCTGGATCTCGCAGTCAGGCTCTTCAGTGAAGAAGCGGTCCTATCCTGACCAGAACTCCTACTCACTCCGAGAGCCGGCTTCCCCAGGAGCCTCTGGAGAGTTCATGCCCTTCAGAGGGTCGCACTCCGATACACCGCAACAGGATATGCAACCAGAACCATCAATGTATTTTGCAATATATTTTAATGTTGCAATAAAGACATTAGCACTCGATAATAGCTGATGGGAAAGAACCACGGGTGATAGATTGGTAGACGGGATACACACAGAGAAAAGTTACACACTGGGCAGAGCGGTTTCCAAACCTTGAGAAAAGGAGCAAGACTTTTTGGGAGCGCAAGAACTGGCAATCTTTGGACCTCAGGGGCTCATGGGAAGAGGGTTGCAAGGCCTTGGAGGCAAGCGCACCTGGCATGATTCCAAAAATACCTGGTCCGTTGCAACCGATTCTCAGTTCACACTGAGGGGAAAGCAGAACAGGGTCCCCTGCTCAAGGAATAGATGTGAGACACAGGCAAAAATGTCCCACCGGTTGAGATCTGGTGCTCTGTGCACATGGCCTGGGAAAAGGTGTCAGATGCTGCTACTGGGGTGAGATGTTCAGAATTTTGGTTCAATCATTCATGTATTGGACGTGTGCAGATGAGGACTGGAGTTGGCTGAAGAAAAGAAAATATGCTTGGCGTTGCTCCCAAACACCTTAGAGTACAACGAAGTAGTAACTCTTTCTTCCTCAGGGATACAATCCTGGCATCCACTCAGAATGTACTTTGAATAATCGAAGGAGGACACCAGCAAGGGGAGCCTGAAACTTCTGGCTTTTCTGGCAGATGTCCTGGGAGCGCTCAGCAGGTACCAGAAACAGCTTCAAAGGGGACACCGCCACCATCCTGGACATGCCAAGGAGAACAGTCGCAGTCAGGAGCACCACAAATTTGCAACTTGCAGGCTCCTGAAGTACAAGAATTTCTTGCCAACTTCTTTTAAGAGCTCAGCATTGAGGGCTATCTCAGATGGACACGGAGAAGGTATTCAATACCATGAACCCATGACTTGCACCTCCGAGAACTGAGTATGTAGTCTGAAGAAAGACTGGGCACAGGTTGTGTATAGCTTTGAGAGAAAAGTCAGCTTCTTTGCTAGGCTGCCACACAACAAGGGCACTGTTGCAATCCTCACCCACATAGTAATTAAAGTCTCTTAAATTTAAATTTGAACACAGCCACTGATCTGGTTCTCCCCCCCCCATATGAATTCTTTCATGGGCCACGAGATAGGCACTCTGTCGGAAGCCCTTTCCACACTCCACACACCGATATGGTTTCTCTGATATGGGATGGATAACAAATGGAAGAAAGGACAACTCACGGAGAAGGAAGGATATACTCTGGCAGCCAACAGCTGCAGGGAGGTCAGTCAGGCCAAAGCTCAAAATGAGCTCAGGCTTGGTAGAGAGGTTAAAATTAATATTAAAGGGTTTATTCGGCTATCTTCAAAGCAAGAGGAAGAACAAGCAAGCAGCAGGTTCTTTTCATGGAGAAGACACAGAAATGCTATTAAGTGATAGAAGGCCGGATAGCCACTCTGCCTCTGTCTTCACCCAAAAGGGAAGCCCTGTCGAACCCGGTGTTAACAGAGTAACTGCGGCCCAGGATAGGAAAAGAGGTGGTAAAGGAACATCCAGCTACTTTAAATAAATTCAAATCTCCAGGGCCTGATGAGCTGCACCCAAGGGTACTACAGAAATTTGCTTATGTAATCTCAGACACTAGGTCTATAATCTTTGAGAATTCCTGGAGAACAGATGAGGTCCCTGCAGTGTAGAGAAGGGCAAATATAGTCCTCATCTACGAAAGGGTGTGGGGAGAAGACCCAGGGTAACTACTGAACGCTCAGCTTGGCATGGATACCAGGAAAGGTTCTAGAACAGATATTTAAATGGTTGGCTTGTGAGGAATTAAAAAGAATGCTGCGATTATTAAGACGCAGCATTGAGTTTCTCAAAAACTAGTCACACTAGATGAATCTCATCTTTTTCCTGATACAGTTACAAGAAAGAGCCGTTGGAAAGTAGAACAGACAACCGTGGGAAGTAGTGGACTCTCCATCACTGGAGGTTTTTCAGGAGAGGTTGGGTGTCCATCTGTCATGGAATGTTAGTCGTGGAGATTCCAGCACTGCAGGGGGTTGGACTAGATGATCATTGTGGTGACTTCCAACTGTACCATTCTGCGATTCTGTAATTTTGGCCGGTGAGTTCTTTGATGGGAAGTGAGATGGGCGCTCTCACTGAAGCTCTTTCCACATTCAGAGCAAACATATAGTTTTGTCCCGGTATGAATTCTTTGATGCAAAGTCAGATGGGCGCTCTGGCTGAAGCTTTTCCCACACTCCAAGCACTGATAGGGTTTCTCCCCTGTATGAGTTTTTTGATGGGCTGTGAGGCTTTGCTTCTGGGTGAAGCTCTTCCCACATTCCAAGCACCGATACGGCTTCTTCCGTGCATGAATTTTTTGATGGGAAGTGAGGCTTTCTTTCCAACCGAAGCTCTTTCCACATTCCACGCATTGATAGGGCTTCTTTCCGCTGTGAGTTATCTGATGGGAAGTGAGATGGGCGCTCTGACTGAAGCTCTTTCCACATTCTGAGCACTGATACGGTTTCATCCCGCTGTGAGTTCTATGATGGGAAATGAGATGGGTGCTCTGAGCAAAGCTCTTTCCGCATTCCAAGCACTGATATGGTTTCTCCCCCGTATGAATTCTTTGATGGGAAGTCAAGCTATCCTTCCGACTAAAGCTCTTTCCACATTCCAAGCACGGATACGGTTTTGCTCCTGAATGAACTCTTTGATGCGAAGTGAGACTATCCCTCCGAGTGAAGCTCTTTCCGCATTCCAAGCACTGATAGGGTTTCTCCCCTGTATGAATTCTTTGATGGGAAGTGAGACTCTCCTTCCGCTTGAAGCTCATTCCACATTCCAAGCACAAATATAGTTTCTCCCCTATATGAATTCGTCGATGGGCTGTGAGATTGGCTCTGTGGCTGAAGCTCTTTCCACATTCCAAACACTTATATGGCTTCTCCCCTGTGTGGATTCTTTGATGAGAAGTGAGAATTTCCTTCCGACTGAGGATCTTTCCACATTCCAGGCACTGATAAGGTTTCTTCCCAGTGATATTTCTTTGATCGGAAGTGGCATGGGAGCTCTGACTGAAGTTCTCTCCACACTCTGAATTTTTATATGACTTCTCCACTGTGGGGATGTTGTCATGGTCTCCCTCGTTCTTAATTTCCAAATTGTCACCACCTGCAACAAAAAGAGAAATGGATTAGAGCCTCGGGACGAAATGGAGCCCCAAATAATTGAACAATTCTCATGAACACTTGTGATCTGAAGTCAGTTAGCAGTTTACAACATAAAAAGAATTTTACAATCTTAGATTTTAAAATTGTGAGTGCACCCATATAGCTGGAACGGAAATTCTTGGCTGCCAGTGCAAATTTGGCTACCTGGTGTGTAATATACACTTGTACCTTGGATCCCAAATGCCTTGGTACTCAGACATTTTGGCTCCCAAACGCCGGAAACCCAGAAGTGAGTGTTCCGGTTTGTGAACATTCTTTAGAACCCGAACGTCCGCCGGAGCTTCTGCAGCTTCTGATTGGCTGCAGGTGCTTCCTGCAGCCAATCTGAAGCGGCGCTTTGGGTTCCAAACGTTTTGGAAATCAAACGGACTTCCGGAACGGATTCCATTCGACTTCCAAGGTACGACTGTATAGATGTTTATCTGCTAGTTCAACTTCTGGTTTTTGTTTGTTTTTGCTTCTGTCTATTTTTGGTTGACTAAAGACATGACTGACCATCTCCAAGGATAACCGAAAATGGACAGGCAAAAAACAAACAAACCCCAAAACAACCACACATTCCCTAACAGCTGTGAAGCCTACCTTTAAAAGGGTGAGGGCAGTTCAGACCAGCCTGTTACTGGCTTTAAAAGGCACAGCTGAAAGAAGAATATTTGCAGCCAAATCATTCACGGTGAGCTGTGGGAGCGTCAGAATCACAGGTGCTTTGGTAGGACTGCTGAGCTCCATCAAAATACTAGAGGTTTGCCATATAGAGATACCGTATTGCATTTCAAAACTGGTATCATGCTAGAAGAGGGAGCCTTACCGAGAGAGTTCATTCTCCCACGATTCTCCTCCATGGCTTCCTTACGCAGAGCTCTCTGGTCAGGATCCAGCAACACCCCCTCCTCGTCTATGAAACAAACAGCTACATCTTCAAAGCACCCGGGACCCTAAAATAAAAAGGGGAAAGGTCCCCTTCTTAGACAACATAAAGATTATCTGCTACACATTGCTCTGTTGTTTTCTGCCAGTTCGCTGGTGTGTTGTTTTAATAAGATCGGTTTGCTGCACACTTTAAGTATGGATGCTTATTTTAATGCCTCAATGGAATTCCTTTACAGTGGTACAGTGGTACTTGAACGGTTTGGCTCCCAACCAAATAGGCTCCCGAACGCCACAAACCTGGAATTAAGTGTTCCAGATTGCAAGCATTTTTCGGAAGCCAAACATCCGATGCAGCTTTCATGTGAGTGCAAGAAGCTCCTGCAGCCAATCAGAAGCCACGCCTTGGTTTTATAATGGTTTCGGGAGTCGAACAGACTTCTGGAACAGATCAAGTTTGAGAACCAAGGTACCGCTGTATTTTGTATTGCACTGATGGAGTTGCTTAGGGTGAATCCTGGCAACAGTTTTGTACAGTTTGGGAACTGCTTAAGAGCTTATTTTAGCATTCAACAATCAGTAGTAATGTATGGAAGTGAGAGCTGGACCATAAAGAAGGCTGATCGCTGAAGAATTGATGCTTTTGAATTATGGCGCTAGAGGGAGAGTCCCATGGACTGCAAGAAGATCAAACTTATCCATCCTTGAAGAAATCAGCCCTGAGTGCTCACTGGGAGGACAGATGCTGAAGTTGAGGCTCCAGTACTTTGTGTGGAGAGTATCAGAGCCTGAAGAGTTAAGTGCTCTGCTGTGACGCACTGGTCACTGTGTGGGCAGTTCACATACGGGCTTTTGGTCTTTGTCTGTGTGTGCTGTTCTTTTTGGTTTCGTTTTCACCGAACGGAGCAGTCATGGAACTGAGCACTCCGGCAGAAGATTTATTGTTTTTGTAAATAAACTCAGCTCGTTAAGAAGACAATGCTTCTGTGAATTATTGCTGTGCTGCCTTGGCAGTTACACACAAGTTTCCGCTGTGGCTTTGAACTCTGCTAATAGCCAGGAGTTGCCAGGCACAGAAAGCAAAGCATCACAATGCAAACGTGCCAGACCCTGGTAAATGCTACAGATTGTGGAACACTACATTTCACAATCTAGCACTTTGGCCACCTCATGAGAAGAGAAGACACCCTAGAAAAGACCCTGATGTTGGGAAAGATGGAGGGCACAAGGAGAAGGGGACGACAGAGGATGAGATGGTTGGACAGTGTTCTCGAAGCGACTGGCATGAGTCTGACCAAACTGCGGGAGGCAGTGAAGGATAGACATGCCTGGCGTGCTCTGGTCCATGGGGTCACGAAGAGGCGGACACGACTGAACGACTGAACAACAACAACAAATAGAAATAAAACTGAAACTAGTGATAAATAATACTAGCAACATTCAGAAGCCTAGTTAAGGTGAGGGAGCTGTTCATTGTTCTCAGCGCATAAACCTTGACCGGCATGTTCAGGGCAGTGTTGACAGAAGCCAAGAGGAAGAGAGAGATTTGTTTGGGCCCAGAGCTACTCCTGCTTCCCCCACCCCTCGGCTTCCTTCCCCCCAAGGCTCCTTCCACCTGCCTGATCTGGTTCCACGGCCTCTTCTTCCCCTTCGTCACCATGGAAAGACGGAGAAGGAGCTTTGGTCGGCAACGTTTTGTCACCTGCAAGAGAAAAAGGCAAGACGGAAGCCATGACTGTGTGCTTCTCTTAGAACTGAAGCAGTGCATCTCCAACTACAGATGGGCGTTAGAAAAAGCCTTATCTACCGATTGCATTTTGACATTTGTATTTTAGCTATGTAAAAATACACCTCCCCCACTTTGGGCTCTTGGCCCCAAGTGTCCTCCACCAAAAGATGTAAAGAACCCACAAATCAGTTTCTAAGAAGAAGAGAAGAAGAAGAGTTTGGATTTGATATCCCGCTTTATCACTACCCGAAGGAGTCTCAAAGCGGCTAACATTTTCCTTTCCCTTCCTCCCCCACAACAAACACTCTGTGGGGCTGAGAGACTTCAGAGAAGTGTGACTAGCCCAAGGTCACCCAGCAGCTGCATGTGGAGGAGAGGAGACACGAACCCGGTTCACCAGATTACATGTCCATCGCTCTTAACCACTACACCTAACTGGCTATATCCATAGAATGCAACCAAACCGGGGGGGGGGGGGGAATCATTCCTCCTTACCTGGTGGCCTCTCTCTGGTGTCCAAGGGAGTCTTCTCTGCTTCAGGGGAATCAGGGCCCATTTCTGCAAAGATAATCTTTCCCTGAAAGAGCAACAAGGATTCAAAACTGAGAATGGGGAGAAAGATTAGACAAGGAATGGCAGATGAAAATCTTGAGAGGTATCCAGTATCATTCCTTGGATGCATTCCAAAAGCTGATGGTCCAAGGAAGGAATTTGGGGTTACTCTCCCTCATGTTCTCAGCCCCTTGGGAGCATCCAGAGGAAAATCTCTCTCACCTGCTGCTCTGCCTGCTTTTTCTCCATTCCCTGACGCAGGAGGAAACCTTCAGCGAGAGCCACTGCCTGGGAACTGGTCTCCGCTCCACATTCCCTCACCCAGCTCTCCATCTCCGGTGGTAGGACAGCCAGGAATTGCTCCAAGACCACCAGGTCCAGCATCTGAGCTTTCGTGTGCCCTTCTGGCTTCAGCCACTGATAGCAAAGGTGGTAGAGCTGGCTGCAAACCTCTGAGGGTCCTTCGGCCTCCTGGTAGCAGAACTGCCTGAACTTTTGTCTCTGTGCATCTGAGCTGAAGGTGTCCTCCTCCTCCTCAACCAGGATCTTCTGCACTGAGCTTTCCCAGAATCCCCCACTGCTCTCGGGGTTGATGGCATGGCCTCTTCCTGCTTCTGGGCCAGCTGAGTCTTGCTCATCCATCTGGGCTCTCAGGAAGCCTCCAAGAAATCAGAAGGAATCCTTTGTTTCTTCCGCCAAGTTCTGTCTGTCCTAATGAGAGGTGCTACCAAATTCTACAAAGCAAATACTTTGTTCTGTTATAATATTCATACACGGTCAAGGGAAGAAAAAGGTTCCCTGAGCAAGCATGGATTAGTCTTGCTGGGAACCAGGGCTGGACAGCCCAGACTCTGAGCTTACTTTAAGAAACAAACAATAAGAAAGAAAAATGAATCCTCTAGCCCTCCTAAAAGGAAAGTTACTATGCAAAAGGTGCAGGCAACTGAAGGAATTTCTGTGAGATGAATCCAACTGGTTGCTCGTCCATTTCAGTGTCTCCCGTCAACAAATGAAGTCAGAGGCGTGATTGACAAGTGAGTCATTTGTACCGAGTGTAATGTCGACACTCGGCTAGAGTGGGGGTTCCTAACCCTGGGGTCCTCTAGGGCTGCTCTCCCTCCCACCCCCACTTTTCTTTCTCGCTTCTGTCTCATTTTCTAGCCCTTGAAATCTGCAACACTCTAAAGGCATACTACTGGAGTGAAGTGCTTTTTTTGTTTTTGTTTTATTCTGAGGGCCAAATATTTATCTGGCCGACCCCCCTGAGGGCCAAGTGGGTGAGGCCAAAGGGCATGTGGGTGGGGGCAAAGGACAGTGCTCAAAAGCAAGAAGGAGTTACCTCCTTTCTGTGATTGCAAGTGGTTCTGAACTGGTTTTGAGATTGGGTTTCAATGCTGTGATCTGCTCTGGGAAATTAGAGTGGCCCTGCTCTATCCTGTTTCCCCTTTTCCCTATGATCCTTTTTTAATAAAACCCAATAAAAAGTTATTCAAAAAAGAAAGACACACAGAGAGAGAGAGAGAGAGAGAGACCTGCTATGTATCTGCAAAGTAGGACCATCCCACTTTTAGAGAGCCATGGCCTCCTCCAAAAATCCCGGGGACTGTAGTTTGCAAAGGGTGCTGAGCGTTGCTAGGAGACACCCCCTTGGAGTGGCCAGGCAACCCGTCCTCCTTGCCAGGGAACTCAGGGAACTGTAGCTGGTGGGAAGAGGGTCTCCCAGTAACTCTCACCACTGGGGGGCCCTGCCTCTTTCACCCCCATCCCTCCCAAGGTTCCCTCCCTTCCCAGCAGGGCCTCTCCTGCTGCCTTGCATTCCTTGGATGGGGAGACCTCCGGTGGTTCTCCTGATCATTTGGACACCTGAGAGGCTGCATGTCTGAACAGGCGCACGTGGGTCAGCCAGGAGTCTGGATAAGACCCTTGTCTGATGACTGGGTGGTAGGGAAAGCTTTCCTTCTAACTCAGGGGTAGGCAACCTAAGGCCCGGGGGTCAGATCTGGCCCAATCGCCTTCTCAATCCGGCCCGCGGACGGTCCGGGAATCAGCGTGTTTTTACATGAGTAGAATGTGTCCTTTTATTTAAAATGCATCCCCGGGTTATTTGTGGGGAATAGGAATTGGTTCAATTTTTTTTTTCAAAATATAGTCCGGCCCCCGACACGGTCTGAGTGATGGTGAACCAGCCCAAGGCTGGAAAGGGTTGCTGACCCCTGTTCTAACTGAAGGACCAAGGAGGGTTCGCTTGCATCCGGAGGAACTCGGCACCTGAACAGGAGACAAGTCCTGCAGGATCAGGCCCTATGTGTCCTATTCTCACAGGGGCCCCATCAGCTGCCTCTTCTAGGAAGCCACAAGCAGGATCTGAGCCCAAGAGCAACTCCTTTCCAGCAACTGGGATTCAGAAGCGTGGCTGCCTCCGACTAGGAGAAGGCGGAACACGGCCCTCCTGGCCAGGAGCCCCCCATCGCCCTCTCCTCCCCCATGCATTGGCCCCCAACTCCTTTGGAAGCCACCTCGTTTGGTGGGCCTCCCCGCCTCCTGCGGGAGGGAGTTCCGTAGGTTTAACTCAGCGCCGCACGAACAAGCTTGTTCTTTTCTCTGCCCTGCGCCTTCCAACAGTCTTTCTTTCTGCATTGCAAAGGTCATGTTTGCTTTTTTGTTTTATTTTCTGCGTATAGTTTATGTCCGAATGTTTCCGTCCAGCTACAACCCCTGTTAATAATAAAGGTGACTTTCCCCTTCCACCTGACGGGGTTTATTTGCATGCCACTTTTCCCGTGACCCAAAGACCCCTCCCCAAAATAGGAAGGAAGAGCAGAATTGCAGACCTCCAGCAAACTCCTCCGGGCTTTGCAGAGAGGGAGGGGGAAGGGGCGTCTTCTCCCTGACTTGGGGGTCCTCCCCACCCCACCCCCCATGCATGAGCTGAGCACCCACCCACCCACCCCATGCACGCACACCCCTGCAGCCCTGGGACCCCCCTTCTCCCCAAGGCACCCAAAGGGGGAAGAGAGAGAAGGCTCACCAGATCCCTGGAGGCGCCCCGGGGCGGCGCTTGCGGAGAGAGCCAGATCCGAGTCACCACGACCCCGGGCAGAAAGAGACTGGGGGGGGGGATGGGGCTTTTGAAAGACCTCCCCCCGCGCCCTCATTTCCTGTCCTCTCTAGGAATCCAGCTCAGCTCCTTTTAACCCTTGGCAAGCCAGTGCAGCAAGCTCACGCCTCTCTGCGCTTTCTCTCTCGCCAGAGAAGTGCCCAATTTGGGATCCCCTCCAAACCTGTGCCAAAGTTGTGCGGTCGCTTTGCAGCGAAACGCCTGTATTTTGCACCACTCCCCCCCAACTAAGTGATGCTCTGAGGGTCGTAGATAGATCATAGCACCCCAAATCCCAACGCTGCCCAGTTCGGTCCAAACCAGTGCCGAAGTTTGGCAATGGTCCTATAGGAAGCACATCAAGGAACAATAATAAAGACATCGAGCTGCGTTTGCAAGTCAGTGCCAAAGTTTTGCTATCGTTCTGCAACCTTTTTGCACTGAAACCCCCCACGTCTCATCACACCCCCGAAAGTGGATTACTGTACTACTCTTTATTTTTTGGCTGGCCTTCTGAGCTGTCCTCCCCCCCCTTGGCCAGAAACAGGAGCAACAGGTTGCTGTGAAAAGGGCTCTGCAAGGAGCAGGAAACCCCATCCTAGAATTGGAAGGGGGACCCCCTAGTTCTGCCCCACCCAATCAGGAAGGAATCTCAATTGAAACATCCCTGGCAGATGGCCGCCCAGTCTCCGCTTAGAAACACCCTCCCTCCTGCTGCCGCTTTCCTCCTCGGGTGTCACTGTGGTTGTTGCGTGTGACACGGGACCCCGTCTTTGTCCGCCTGCTTAGGTTTGGCCCTCCCTTCCAGGGCCACGATTTTGGGGGGGGGGGCGTCGTGGAGGCTCTGCACACACATCCCACCAGTGTCTGGAAGGATCCGGTCCTGGAGAATTAATTCCTCCTCGAGGAGAGGATGCAAGCAGGAGTCTGGATCCTTTCCTTCCTGAGAATGCAATGCTCACCCCCCGCCCCGCCCCCAAGGTCAGGCAAGCAGCTGAAACATCCAGGGGCAGGAAAGATTTGCATCCCTTCACCCCAGAGAAATGGCTCCACATACACACACAAGTTCCCAGACTTCTGGAGGCCCCTCCACCCCCTTCCCCAAAAGCCCTCTGCTTGCAGGGTCCCGTGTCCTGGATTCTGATCCTGCCCTGTTGGTGTGATTGGGGGGGGGGGAATGAGTCAAATTGCACTTAAGTGCTCAGTCCATGTTGTGAGCGGAGTTCCCCCATGTCTGGATTTTGTTCAGAAAAACACCCAGCTGCACTGCCTGGTTTAGACACAGTTCAAGGCTAAATGCCTGGAGAATGACTCATGCGCCCTCCCTTTCTGTGTGCGCAGAGGAGGGTACAAGGCAGTGGGCAGAGGGACATTGCGCTCAAGATGCCGATTCCTACTTTCTTGAGACACTTTAGGCCTGTAATGCGTAGCTTTTAAAGAGAAAGAGTTGTGTATGTTTTTTAGCTCATGGCAGTGTGTGAACAAGTACTTACACATTCGTAGTTTTCATAGGCGGCCAAGCTTGCAGGACCATGACACCTCAAGTATTTCTCTACAAGGTCGAAGGAAATGCAAAAAATTCCCCATTGTCCCTGCCCTCACAAATCCTGCCTTAAGGGCACATTTAAGGTGTGACTAGGCTGAGCCTGTGACCTGGATTCAGAAATTGAGTAGTTATCATTACAAAAGTTCTAGCTACAGGTAGGTAGCCAGTAGTCGAAACAAAATGAAAAAATTCCTTCCAGTAGCACCTTAGAGACCAACTAAGTTTGTTCTTGGCATGAGCATTGGGGGCATGCACACTTCTTCAGATACAGAAGTCTGTTTCAGTGTATCTGAAGAAGTGTTCATGCACACGAAAGCTCATACCAAGAACAAACTTAGTTGGTCTCTAAGGTGTTACTGGAAGGAATTTTTTATTTTATTTTGTTTTGACTATGGCAGACCAACACGGCTACCTACCTCTAACAATAACAAACTTAGTTTAGGAAGGCTTTTAATGTTTAATAGATTATTGCATTTTAATGTTCTGTTGGAAGCCGCCCAGAGTGGCTGGGGAAATAAATAAATAAATAAATAAATAAATAAATAAATTATTATTATTATTATTATTATTATTATTATTATTATTATGTTTCGATCATTACAAAAGAATGGCCAGGCTCCACAGGTAATCCAGTCAAGTGATCATGAACAGGTAACCAGGCAGACAGGGTGAAAACAACGCACTCAGGTTTCTGTTGTAGACCACCTTTTCTGTGATGTATGTATGATGTTTCTGGGGGTGGTCTTGGACTCCAGGGCGGGCAATTTAAAATGTCTATATAAGGGCTTGTGCGCATGGCTCAGGGTCCTCCTCCTCTCTCCTGCGTGTGGGGGAGCACCCTGTTGCAACAGTTAATCAGGCTTACTAGCTGCTTTGCTTCTCAATATTCTCTGATAGGTTGGTCTCTGTTATTTTCTCCTACTGATAGAGAACCTACAAAAGGACTCTATATGGGCTCTTGGGTACCCCATAAGGGAAAAGGAGTAGTTTTTTTCTTTACTTTTATCAGGTGTGATGTGATTTCTGTGCCCAGTTGCTTAATTCTGTCAGGAATGCTTTGATTGTGTTTCCTGCTTGGCAGGGGGTTGGACTGGATGGCCTTTGTGGTCTTTTCCAACTGTATGATTCTATGATTCTACCTTAAATAATTGTTTGTTTGTTTAAATATTTATACACAGATGTATCATAAAACATACCACAGTGGTTTACAGCAATATAAACCCAAACAGTAACATAATTAAAAGTTTTAAATAAGCTAAAAACAAAAATAAATTTTTAAAAAACCAGCATAGATAACCCCTGTGGGGGATGTACTCTTAATTACCTGTACAGGCATGGAGGAATAGAAAAAATTTCAGCAGGGATTAAAAGGTTGGCACAGCAGGCACCCACTGAATCTCTAGTGGCAGGATGTTCCACACACAGGACACAGAAGACTAAAGTAAAGGCTTGAAATTAACATTGGTAAGAGGAAACACATGAAGACTTAACAACTTATGGTGAAAGTGGAACAGATATAGCCGTAATGCAGCTAAATAATGACAACAAATTTAAAAATTCATCTCTAGCCTGCCTGTCCCTATTTTTGAATTGGTGTGTGTGTGGCCAAGAAAAGACTCATGAAAAGCCCTCCCTCAATATCAAAGAAAAAAAGAATCTGGGACACAACCAGGATATTCAGGGCTACAATATTCAGCTCTGGCCGTCCGCTGGGAGAAGCTTGCCTGCCCATTCTTCACAGCAAGTCCCTTCCCTCTGCCCCAGTATTAGGGCAATGTCACAGTTACCTTTCCAGCTCAAAGGAGCCTACATAACTCATCGTCCATCCCCCCCCCACAAAATACCCTCACCTTAAAATCACAATTTAAGAAAACAAGAAGTATGAAATACTAAAAATAGCACCTAAACTGGGGCAGCAAATGCCTGGGGAATTAAAACAGATGTCAACGGGTACCAGAAATCAGTGCGGATTGTGTGGGGTAACAACGCTGTTCCTCTACTCCTAATCTACCCAACGCTGCTCCACAACTACCACCCCTCTCACACCCCAACCTCCAACTGTCTCTGTTGAAGAGGCTAGAAACCATATTGGTTGAGTCCTGGAAGATCTACTCTCTGCCTTGCAGGCCTTTTCCACCTGGCCTGGACTGACTCCAGCCACAAAAGCTGAGGCTGGTGAAGAAAGTCTTGGCTTAGGAGTTTTTGAGGGGGGTTCATGCTGTTGATTTTTTGTATCTTTATTTTAGATCTTGTATATTTTATTTGTAGATCTTGTATAATATTGTATATTATATTAGATCTTGTATGGGACCCAGGTGGCGCTGTGGGTTAAACCACAGTGTCTAGGGCTTGCTGATCAGAAGGTTGGCGGTTCGAATCCCTGCCACGGGGTGAGCTCCCATTGCTTGGTCCCTGCTCCTGCCTACCTAGCAGTTCGAAAGCACATCAAAGTGCAAGTAGATAAATAGGTACCGCTCCAGCAGGAAGGTAAACAGCGTTTCCGTGTGCTGCTCTGGTTCGCCAGAAGCGGCTTTGTCATGCTGGCCACATGACCTGGAAGCTGTCTGCGGACAAACGCCGGCTCCCTCGGCCTATAGAGCGAGATGAGCGCCGCAACCCCAGAGTCGGACACGACTGGACCTGATGGTCAGGGGCCCCTTTACCTTTATATTTATTGTATATGACTACTTTTGTTATGTTGTATTCAAACCCCCTTTAAAACTCTCAGCCAATCACCTCTCACCCCCAGTATTCCAAATTCATTCTCCCCATCTCCCTATGTAACACTACCTTAAATCTACTGTTATACTGTACTTACCATTATTATATTAATTACATGTGTATACAACTTTAAATACAAACACCGTAACATCACAGGCAAACTTTAAGCAAATGCACACACATGCACACTTTCAGAGAGGCTCATTAGAGAGGCAGTGTGGTTTAGTGGTTAGTGTGTCAAGACCTGGGAGAAGTGGGTTCAAATCCCCACTTGGCAATGAAGCTCACTGAGCAACCTTGGGGGCCAGTCACTGCTTCACAGCCTAACCTACTTCACAAGGTTATTGTCAGGATTAAAGGAGCTTGGGGAAGGACTGTGTGACACCACCTTGGAGAAAAAGGTGGCATATAAATGCAGTAAAGGAATTTCAATAAGGACAAATGTCAGGTTTTGCACTGTCATTCAGAATCTTGGTTCAATCTAAGCCATCTTCCATGGGTCAGACATGTGCAGATGAGAACTGGAGTTGGCTGAAGCAAATAAACTGTGCTTGCTGTTGCTCCCAACCACCTTTGAGTACAATGAACACCAAACTCTTTTTTCCTCGTGGATACAATTATTTGCTCCTTGCATCCTCTTGGAATGTACTTTGAATAGTCAAAGGAGGACAGCTGCAAGGGAATCCTTGACTTACCCTTCTCACAAAGGGAAGCCTGAAACTCCTGACTTTTCTGGAAGATGTCCTGTGTGTGTTCAGCAGAAACCAAGAAGAGCTCAAGCTGGCACCACCACCATCCTGGACATGCCAAGGAAGAGTTGCAGCCAGGAGCACCACAAATCTGCTAGTTGGAGGCTCTTGGAAGTATGTGAATTGTTTGTCAGCTTCTTCAAGGAAGAGCTCAGCATTGATGGCTAACTCACCAGCATTGCCAAATTGCTCTTGACCCTCTCGTACATAAGCTGGTAAAATGTGGGATTTGTAGCTGGTTGATTGACCGAAACCAGAGAGTGCCCACTAATGGTTCCTTGTCATCCTGGAAAAAAGGAATAACTGGGGTGCTACAGGGTTCTGTCCTGCGCCTGTTTTTGTTCAACGTCTTTATAAATGACTCGGACAAAGGAATTGAGAGGATGCTCGTTAAATTTACAAAGCAAAATCGAAAATTCTTTCTAGTAGCACCTAAATTTACAAAGGACACCAAACGGGGTGTGGGGGTGTGGAGTGGGGTAGCTAATGCTGAAGAAGAATCAGGATTCAAGATGACCTTAACAGGTTGGGAAACCAACAAAATGAAATTTCAATAAGGTCAAAAATAAGGTTCTACACTTAGGCTGCACAAATATAAAATGGGAGACACCTGGATTGCTAATATTACATGTGAAAGGATCTAGGTGATTCATAGTAGACCACAAGCTTAACATGAGTCCACAGTGTGATGCAGCAGTAAAAAAAAAAAAACCTTCATGCTATTCTAGGCTGTTATCAACAAAAGTCTAGTGTCCCAACAGAGGGAAGTCATAGTACCACTCTATTCTAGTTTGGTCAGACTATGCCTAGAGTCCTGTGTCCAGTTCTGGAAGCCACGATTTAAGGATACGTCAAGTTGAAACGTGTGCAGAGTAGGGTGACCAAGGTAATAACAGGTCTGGAAACCAAGCATTATGAGGAACGGTTGAAAGAGCTGGGTCCGTTAAGCCTTGAAAAGAGGAAACTGGAAGGAGCTTTGACAGACATCTTCAAATACCTAAAGTACTGTCTCTTGGAAGACGAACCAAGCTTGATTTCTGCAGCTCTGGAGGGTAGGATCCATATTGGTGGATTCAAGTTACAAGAAATATTACCTTGACACATAAATAAGAACTTTCTGATCATAAGAGCTGTTCAACATTGGGATGGACTCCCTCAGAAGATGGTGGACTCTCCTTCCTTGGAGGTTTTAAGCAGATAGCCACCTGCCAGTGTGGTGTAGTAGTTAAGAGTGGCACTCACCTCACAGAGTGTTTGTTGTGGGAGAGGAAGGGAAAGGAGAATGTTAGCCGCTTTGAGACTGCTTCGGGTAGTGAAAAGCGGGATATCAAATCCAAACTCTTCTAATTCTTCTTTAGTTGAGTTTCCTTTATTAGACTGCATGACGCCCAAGGTGCCTTTCAATTCTACAATAATATGATTCCATGATTCTTTCCGTTGTGAGTTCTTTGATGGGCTGTGAGATGGGACCTCTGAGTGAAGCTCTTTCCACATTCCAAGCACTGATATGGTTTCTCCCCTGTATGAATTCTTTGATGGGAAGTGAGACTTTCTTTCCGACTGAAGCTCTTTCCACATTCTAAGCACTGAAAAGGTTTTTCTCCACTGTGAATTCTTTCATGTGAAGTGAGATGACAGTTCCGGCTGAAGCTCTTTCCACATTGCAGACATTTAAATGGTTCCTCCCCTCTGTGAAACCTTTCATGTGAAGTGAGACTTTCCTTCCGACTGAAACTTTTCCCACATTCCAAGCACTGATAGGGTTTCTCCCCTGTATGAATTCTTTGATGGGCTGTCAGATGGGTTCTCTGATTGAAGCTCTTTCCACATGCTAAGCATTGATAAGGTTTGTCTCCTGTATGAATCCTTTGATGGGAAGTAAGATTGGCCTTCTTACTGAAGCTCTTTCCACATACCAAACACTGATATGGTTTCTCCCCTGTATGAATTCTTTGATGGGAAGTGAGACTTTCCTTCCAAGTGAATCTCTTTCCACATTCCAAGCACTGATACCGTTTATCACCACAGTGAATACTTTGATGTTGAACAAAGTAAGCGCTTGTACCAAAGCTCTTTCCACATTCCAAGCACCGATAGGGTTTTTCCCCTGTATGAATTCTTTGATGGAAATTAAAACTTTCCTTCTGGGTGAAGCCCTTTCCACATTCCAAGCACTGATAAGGTTTCTCTCCTGTATGAATTCTTTGATGGACTGTAAGATTGGCCCTCTTACAGAAGCTCTTTCCACATTCTAAGCACTGATATGGATTCTCCCCTGTATGAATTCTTTGATGCGAAGTGAGACTTTCCTTCCAGGTGAAGCTCTTTCCACATTCCAAACACTGATATGGTTCCTCACCGCTGTGAATTCTTTGATGGATAGTGAGATGAGAGTTACGAATAAAGCTTTTGCCACATTCCAGGCATTGATATGGTTTCTCTCCACGGTGAATACTCTGATGCCGATGGAAATTTGTGCTTGTATGAAAGCTCTTCCCACATTCAAGGCATTGATATGGATTCTCCCCAGTATGAATTCTTTGATGTGAAGTGAGACTGAACTTCTGAATGTAGCTCTTTCCACATTCCAAGCACTTATATGGCTTTTCCCCGGTATGAATTCTTTGATGGGTTGTAAGACTTAACTTCTGAGCGAAGCTCTTTCCACATTCAAAGCACTGATATGGTTTCTCCCCGCTGTGGGTTCTTTGATGGGCTGTGAGATGGTAGTTCCGACTGAAGCTCCTTCCACATTTCAAGCACTGATAAGGTTTCTCTCCAGTGTGAGTTCTTTCATGGGCTGTGAGGTGGGCCTTTTTACTGAAGCTCTTTCCACATTCCAAACATGGATAGAGTTTCTTCTCAATGGGATTTCTTTGATGAGAAGTATAATGGGAGCTGTGACTGAAGATTTCTTCATGCTCCAAATAGTTATATGGTTTATCCACCATGTGTATTTTGTCATTTTCTCCCTGGTTCTCAATTTCCCATTTATCGTCACCTGCAAGGGAAAAAAAAAGATTAGAACATCAGGAAGAAATGGAGCCCAAGATTACGGGAATCTGAGATTTGAAAAGCCTAGATCTTCTCCTAGATGGATTTTGTTTGGTCCATTTATGGAATCTACTACATCTCCACTGTCAGTCTTCTCTTTGTTTATTTATTTCTATCATTTTTGGTTAACCAAACAAGTAAAACCTGACTGAAGCTATGTTAACTTCCCTCACTACTCTGAATCCTACATTTTAAAAGGCCAGGTTAGTTCAGACCAGCCTGATCATTGCTTAAAAAGACATATATGGAGGAAGACTATACACAGTCAAACAGTTGATAGCCCTCCATTCCAGGTGAGCTGTGGGGCTATCAGAATCCCAGATGCTGTAGGTGGCGCTGTTGAGCTACATCAAAATCTTGGAGGTTTCTCACACATGGAGATACGTACTGAATTTCAAATCAGATATCATGATCCCACACAGAGCCTTACTTAGAGAGGCCAAAATCCCACAATTCTCTTCCATGACTTCCTTATGCAGAGCTCTCTGGTCAGGATTTAGCAATGCCCACTCCTCGTCGGTGAAACGAACAGCTACATCTTCAAAGCAAACTGAACCCTACAAGAAAAAGGAAAACGTCACCCTCTTAAACAGCATAAACATCATCTACCACACATTGCTCTATTGTTTTCTGCCTGGAAATTGCTGCATTGCCTTAATGGGATTGTTTTGCTGCACATTTTAAGCATGGATGCTTATTTTAACATCTTAATGGTGTTCTTTTACTGTGTATTTGAATGAAGTGCGTTAATGTTGATGTAAATGGGTGGGACTCCACATTGTGTTATTCAAATCACATATTCTCTCCCTGTTCACTGGTGGGGGTGGGGGTGAGCAGACTCTCCTGATGCCCCAAAGTCAAGGGGTGCATATGGGCACGGGGGAGGGAAATCTCTGAAGTGCAACTAAGGGAGATGGTTAGGTGAATCCTGGCCACTGTTTTTTTCCATGTTGTCAACTGCTCAGAAGCCTATTTTAGCATTCAGTAAATATAGAAATAAAACTAACTAGTGACAAATAATACTAGTGATATTCAGAAGGCTAGTTAAGATGAGGTGGCTGTTCCTTATTCTCAGCACATAAGCCATCTGGAATGGCATTTTAAGCCTTCGTTAAGGGCAGAAGCCAAGAGAAGGGGATTCATTCAGGCTCAGAGGCAATCTGGCTGTCCTGTCTCTTCGCCTCTTCTCCCCCATGCTCCTTCTCCCCACCTCATCTGGTTCCACAGCCGCGACTTCTCCTCCGCCACCAAGAAAAGATGGATGAGGCGGTCTTGCCAGAATCACTCCGCCATCTGTGAGACAGAAAGGTGAATGAGAAGTCAGGAGCGCATGCTTCTGTCAGAGGTGAAGCTATGCGTGTTGAACAAGAGATGGGCCACAGAAAAAGCCTCACGTGCCGAGGGCATTTGGACATTGGTAGCCATTTCAGATTTTAGTTACCGTATATTGCGGCGTATAAGACGACTGGGCATATAAGACGACCCCCAACTTTTCCATTTAAAATATAGAGTTTGAGATATACTCAACCACAGATTTTCCACCCGGCGTATAAGACGACCTCCGACTTTTGAGAAGATTTTCCTGGATTAAAAAGTAGTCTTATACGCCAGAATATACTGTATGTAAAAACTGATGCACCCTGCTTAGGGCTCTTGGATCCCACCAATGACCATCAACTAATAAAGTAGTGGATTCACTCCACTAACTGCCCCCCATTAAATATAGCAGACGCACCTCATAGTATACAAATTACATGAATTTCTGCAATTTACCACAGGCTACCTTGTAAGTATCTTGCATGAGGGGAAACTTAGTGATTTAGAGTCTTAAGAAGGAGCTGAACAAAAAGAAGAGGTTTGTGAAACAAATTTTGGGTCTATTACTTAAACTAAATATAAAGATGTCACTGTAGTATATACACAGCTTTTCTTAAACCTTAATTGCTAAAAATGAGTTTTTAAAAGCCTTAACTCAGTTTCTGTTCATTTACTTATTTATGACCAGGGTTACACTTAAATACTTTTAATACAGCACAGCTTCCCTCTCAGCCTAATACTTTGGTTCCTGAACGAGGGGCACTTTTTGTCCGTCCCTCTCTCTCTTAGCCAGCCCACTCCTGAGGGATTTCCCACAGACCCAGGAGATCCCCTCAGGCCTTGTTATTCATTTGGGGGTCTCCTTTTCCTAGGAGATCTCTCCCCTCCTGACTGGAAGGAGACCCTGGTTTAGTCCATCTTCCCACAGCTTCTCCCTCTCCTGCCGCCTCAGACTCGGCCCTCCAGATTAAATCCTGCCTCCATACTCTCCACAGACCCACCACTGGGTCGTCTTCCTATCTAAGCTGCTGCGAGGCTCCTTCTCCTCAAATCAGAGCCAGTTCTCCCTCAGAAAAACCCTCTCCCAACCCCCATCTCCCCTCTCGGATTAGAGCCAGTTCTCCCTCAGACAGACCCTCTCTGAATAATAATAATAATTATTATTATTATTATTATTTTAAAAATCCCCCTCTCCCCTCTCAGATCAGGCCCTATTCAACTTTCTCCCTCAGAAAGGACTCCTTGGATTTTCCCTCCAAAAGGGCTGGGAGCCAATCAGAGAGAGAGAGAGGCTCCCGCCCTCTGGTGGAACCTCGGAGGCACTGCACCCCCACACTCTGCTCTGGCTCCGCTGTCTCTCACAGGCCATCAAGTGTGTTCTCCAAAAAGATTAAAAGGACTCACAGATTGGTTTCAAAACTCAAAGAATGTGGGCTAAGTAGAGAAGAAACTCCTTCCTCCTTACCCAGTGGCCTCTCTCTGGTGTCCAATGCAGCCCTCTCTGCCTCAGCGGAATCAGGGCCCATTTCTGCAAATGGATCCTTTCCCAGAAAGAGCAACCAAGATTCCAAAAAGAGAATAGGGAGCAGGATTAGAAAAAGGGTGGCAGAGACAAAAAATGATGCATCTCCCATATCATTCAGAGCCCCTTGGGAGTATCCAGAGGAAAGTCTCTCTCACCTGCTGCTCTGCCTGCTTCCTCTCCTCTGCCTGACTCAGGAGGAATCCTTCGGCCAGGGCCACCGCCTGGGAACTGGTCTCCGCTCCACATTCCCTCACCCAGCTCTCCATCTCCAGGGGAAGGACAGCCAGGAACTGCTCCAAGACCACCAGGTCCAGTGTCTGGGCTTTTGTGTGTCTTTCTGGCTTCAGCCACCGACAATCAAGGTGGTAGAGTCGGTTGCAAACCTCTCGGGGTCCTTTGGTCTCCTGGTAGCAGAACTGCCTGAACCGCTGGCTCTGCAAATCCTACAAAGCAAATACATTATCTGGAGGGGGAAATGTTCTCTGAGTAAGCGTGGATGAGTCCTGCTAAGAACCAAGCCTGGACTCCACCACATCAAAGATTCTGGAATTTCTTCAACACAAAAAGGAAGAAAAGACTCTAGCCCTCCTAAAATGTGGGTTTCCTAACCCTGGGGTCCTCCAGGGTTGCTCTCCCTCCCTCCCCCAATTCAGGGCCCATTTCTTTCCTGCTTCTGCCTCAGTTTCTAGCACTTGGGACCTGCAAAGTTCTCAAGGCAGACGACTTACAGAGTAAACAGCAGGTTAATACTACTACTAATAATAATGTTGCATAGCTTAATCCACAAACAGCTATATATGCTTGGGGGTACTCCTGGATCCAAAAGGGTCACTGAGTGCCCCTTTCCAGCTCTGGCTAGTTTGCAAACCATTGTCCCCTTGGAGCAGAGATGACGTGGCCAGGGTACTCCCTGCTGTGGATCAGGTGGGATCATTGCAATGTCCTCTATGTGGAACTGCTCTTGGAAATGGTTCAGAATCTGCTCCAAATTGCAGAAGCTGGATTGTTGGCAGGGTTCCCTGTCTTTTTGAAGGGCATTTCTTTCCCCCTTTTTTCTCCAAGGAGCACCTATGGGTCTCCCCCTCCTCACTGAATCCCTCCCATTACAACCCTTGAGAACACATTTAATTCCTGTTTTAAAACAGCTGCATTGCTGGTCCCCTCATTTCCAGGTCCAATTCAAAGTGCTCACAGGAGGACTTCACTTAGGCCCCCAAATACGTGAAGAACCGCCTCCTTCCCTTCAGACCCCCTTGGCTGTGAAATTTGGCAGAGGGGGCCCTCTTGGTAGCTTCACCCCCCCCTCAGAGTCTTGGGTGGGGGTGGCCCAAGAGAGGGCATCCTGGGGGGCAGATTCCCCCTTGGGGGATTCCCTCCCCACAGAGGCACCTTCCCCTCTTTCCCAAGGCCTCTGACAACGGAGAGACGTGTGTTTTCAGGACCCAGCCTATTCCTGTGATTGTAATTTGTTTTGACTTTTTAGGATATTTTTAAATGGTTGTAAGCTGCACTGGGTACTAAGTGGAAGAGTGATAACAATAGTAATAATAATAATAATAGTAATAGTATTAATAATAACAAACAACAACAATAATGAAGCCTCCAGTGTGGAAAAAAATAAAGCCTACTAGAATCATAGAAATGCAGCAGCAGTATGAAGAATAGGCAAAACAACATCCAGTACAAAGCATAAAGCTTCAAACATGTGGGAAAATAGCCTCAAGTTATGTGGAGGGGCTCAAGAAACAGGCATGGAGCTCGTTGGAATTTGGAGAGTTTTGAGAATTTGGCTCAATCTGGTTGATCTAAATTTAAATTGAAACCTAATTCATTACCTTTGCTTTGAACCTCCCTCCCACGTTCATCAATAGACTAACACTTTTATCATAGATTTGTGGAGTTGGGAGGGACCCTGAGGGTCATCCAGTCCAACCCCCTGCAATGCAGGAACCTCAACAAAAGAATCCATGACAGATGGCCATGCAACCTCTGCTTAGAAGCCTCCAAGAAGGAGAGTCCACCACCTCCCAAGGGAGGCCACTCCACTGGAAAACAGCTCTTTCCACCAGAAGATTATTCCTGATGTTTAGTTTGGAATCTCCTTTCTTTTAACTTGAGGCCGTTCATTCGAGTCCTGTCCTCTGGATCAGGAGAAAACAATCTTGCTCCATCTTCCATGTGACAGCCCTTCAGATATTTGACAATGTCTACCATATCTCCTCTTTACATTGTTTTTGTGATAACATAAGAAGAAAAATGACTATTGCTCACATTTAACCTAAGCACAAACCCAAGGGCTCTTGACTAGGTGTTTGGCTGTTGACTGTTATCTGTTAACTCCGTTTCCCCTTTGTTTCTGTTAAACCCAATTCATGAACCTACAACTCATACATGGACCACCAATAATGTTGCAGAGATCCCTGCAAATCTATTATGCTATTTTTGTGATATACAAATGACATGAGAAGACTTGGCCTATTTATTTGTGTCCTTTATTCCTTCTACAAACCTTGTTTATAAAACTCAATTAGAAGTTCTTCCAAAAAGAGAAGAAAAAGGCAACACACACACCCTCATGTGCACTGCATCTGCAAAGCAGGATCAGACCACTTTGAAGAGTCCTGGCTTCTTGCAAAGAATCCCGGGAACTGTAGTTTGTTAACTATGCTGAGAGTTGCTAGGAGCCACCCCCTGAGAGTGAGGTAGTCCGGACACCTAAGAGGCTGCATGTCTGAACAGGCTCACGTGTGTCATCCAAGAGTCTGGATAACACTCCTGTCTGATGAAGGGGTTGGGGGAGCAGAAGCTTTCCTTCCAACGGAAGAGCAACGGAGATTTCGTTTGCATCTGGAGGAACACCAGAACAGAAGATGAGCCCTGCAGGATCAGGCCAAGGGGGCTCCATGGAGTCCCCCCATCTGTTCTCACAGGGACCAACCAGGGGCCTCTTCTGGGAAGCCCACCAGACGGATCGCTGCCTGTGGCTTCTCCAGGAACTGGGATTCAGAAGCAGAGCAGAGCCATCCTGGCTCGGAGTGACCCATCGCCTTCACCATCCATGAATTCCTCATTCATTTTCTGCATAGGTCAGATTGTGTTTATTGTCTGGGTATATTTGACACCTGAATGTTTCCGTCTGGCTGCAACCTCTATTAACAAACGCGACTGGTTTATAAATCCGAAACGGGTTTACCTTCATGCACGTTTTGCTCTCCCCGAAGCGACGAGCAGCGCATTGATACAAAGGAGGGACATAGTTGCAGACCTCCTGCAAACCCACCACCACCACCCCCCGCCTTTGCGGAGAGGAAGGGAAAGGCCCCTCTGCTCCCAAACTTGGGGGTCGCCAGCATGCATGAGCCGAACAGCCCCCCCCCCATGCATCCTCCCCCGCAGCCCTGGGACTCCCCCTCCCCCAATGCACCCTGGGGGAGGGGAAGAGACAGGAGACTCACCAGATCTCAGCAGAGGCCCCCCCGCCCACCGCTTGCAGGAAGTGACTTGGGAGGGAGGGACCTGGCCCCACCCCCACCTTTCTTTCCTGCCCTCTCTAGGAATCCCGCTCAGTTCATTTTAACCCGCGCAAAGCCGGGCGCACCAAGATCACACCCCTCTCCCCCCCCCCCCTCTGCGTTTTCTTTCTTCAGAAAATCCCTTGTTGCAAAACAGAACACTGTATCTGAAGAAGTATCTGAAGAAGTGTGCATGCACACGAAAGCTCATACCAAGAACAAACTTCTCTAAGGTGCTACTGGAAGAAATTTTTTGCTTTGTTTTGTTTTGACTCTAAACAACAACCGCAAGCAACACGTCGGCTAATAATATAAAATATATTGTTTTAAAATTCATAAAAAGAAAACATATAGGTTTCTTCCCGAATTATCCGGGAATAACAGTTCTGTCCTGTCCGCTGCTGTGCGTGGGACACCCTAGCGACGTTCAGAGCATCCATCATCTCACTTTGGGAGGATATTGACTGAGTGTGGAAAGGCATTCGGCTTTCATTATAGTGAGCATTTAAGTTACCACTTCTAAAGAAGAAAGAAGAAAGAAGGCTGATCGCCGAAGAATTGATGCTTTTGAATTATGGTGTTGGAGGAGACTCTTGAGAGTCCCATGGACTGCAAGAAGATCAAGCCTATCCATTCTTGAAGAAATCAGCCCTGAGTGCTCACTAGAAGGACAGATCCTGAAGTTGAGGCACCAGTACTTTGGCCATCTCATGAGAAGAGAAGACTCCCTGGAAAAGACCCTGATGTTGGGAAAGATGGAGGGCACAAGGAGAAGGGGAGGACAGAGGATGAGATGGTTGGACAGTGTTCTCGAAGCTACTAACATGAGTTTGGCCAAACTGCGGGAGGCAGTGAAGGATAGGGGTGCCTGGCGTGCTCTGGTCCATGGGGTCACGAAGAGTCGGACACGACAACAACAACAACAACAACAACCACTTCTACCATTTCTGTTTATGGAACATTTATTCGATTCGCATTAATTTGTGACTCCATGCACATATTATGTTTTCTGTTTATGAATTTTGAAACAATATACAGTATGTCATATTAGCCGACATGTTGCTTGTGGTGATTGTTTTCTCCCTTCAGATCATGTTTTGTTTTTATTTCTTGGCTGGTTCTGAGCTATTCCTTCCCTTGGCTAGAAGAGCCATCTAGACCAATCCTCTGCAAATGCAGAAATCTCAACTAAAGCATCCCTGGAAGACGGACATCCAACTGAAGCTTAAAAACCTCCAATGAAAGAGAGCTTTGAGATTCTCGGAGCTTGAAGGGGTTGGGTAGAAATGCCTTTAATATTGTTATAGATCCGGTGGGGATGAATAAATGCTAGAATGTTGATTGTGGAGATATGGATAAAAATAAGGCGCAGAGCTGTGCCAGACAGGGAATTCCTGGGCTGGCTTACGCAAACCAACCAGGCTGAGCTATGGCTATCGAGAGAACAAAAGCGGGCCATTAACAATACAAGATGCCAAACTCGAATTTGTCCAATCCTCCGAATGCCAGATGCCAAACTCGAAGCGACTGGCATGAGTTTGGCCAAACTGCGAGAGGCAGTGGAGGATAGGGGTGCCTGGCGTGCTCTGGTCCATGGGGTCACGAAGAGTCGGACACGACTGAACGACTGAACAACAACAACAACAACAATACAAGAGAACTCCTTCCCTCTTGCCTTGAGGGGTGGACAAAGACCAGGGATTTGGAAGGCTGCCAGGGTAAATGCTCTGGGAGAGGGCAGGGGAGGTTTCTGAGGAGGAGGAGGAGGGAGAGCTGAGATCAGTCTTGGACTGATTGCATAATTAGGTGAATAAACCATATTTCTTAAAGCATTGCAGTCTCCGCCTTGTCTTCCATTCTCCAAAGGGACACAGACCCTGCGTGTGTGCCTGGGACCCCACGGGCTCTTGCCACAGAGAGAGGGGCTGGGACTCTGCTTTTGTAACAACTACATAATTCAAGAGTCCAGAAAGCCCTGGCAAGGAAGCAGCAGCAGCCAGGGGGTTGTTGGGGGGCTTCATCCCCACTCCAAGTCCTGCCGGGCAGTCCCTTATGTGGACTGCCCCTGTCTGGGGGGGGGGCACTCCTCAGCTGATCCTCCCCATGCAAGGCAAGAGGCTCCCTCAGTTCTCTACAAAGTGTGTGCCTCCGAGCACAGACAGAGAACACCAGCCAGCCAGGAGCCTCCTCTTTCTCTCCTCCTTCTGGGCCAGAGGAGGAAAGAGTACCTGGAGCCCCATCCAAGCAAAGCAACAGAAGACACACACCTGCCCCATCCAGGAGGAAGGCCAAAGGATGTGCCCTTTGGCACTGGCGCCACTTTGCATGCAAGAATGGACAGAGAGCTGGCACTCCAAGGCATCCTGGCAACCAGCCCTAACCTGCCTTCACCTCTGTCAGGAATTTGTCCAATCCTCCGAAAGCCACTGCAGTGGTAGTGAGCTCCACAGATGATGCACTGCTGTTGCGCTCATGTCCTGTTTGCATGTTTCCCATAATGGGCCCCTGTGTAGTCCCTGCTGTACTAGGTGGGCCCCCTTTGGCCTGATTCAGGAGGCTCTTCTCAGGTTCTCATGTACAGGGCAGAGTCAGCAGCTGCGAAAAGAGCCACCTCTGGGCCAGGCATTCCTGGGAAAGGGACTGGAAGCAAATGAGCAACACTCCCAGGAGAAGAGATAAATCTGTTTATTAGAAAAAATATTGGTTACAAATCAAGCTGCAGGCAGAGAAGCAGTATCTGTCACCCCCCTGGAAACCAGGGGCTTGTGGAAAAAGAAGTTTTAACAAGTAATATCAAGAAGCGGCAAAGGACCAGGCGGGGAAGCCCTTTCCAGGAGAGGTCAGATGTGGCAGCTCACAGCCAACTGCAGCCACGATAGAGGGAAGGCATGAATGGCTCTGGATTTCTGCTGGAAACTGCAGAAGAGGACTCTGCCTGCCTGCCCCTCCCCTTGACTGGGAGGGGGCTTCCCCCTGCTTTGTGTTTTTCTAGCAGGTGACATGAACACCCACCAACCTCTTCTAGCCCCAACTGTGGAAGAGGCTGGAATGAGCAGATATGCAGAGAGATATGCAGAAAGGGCAGCTGCTAGACAGCCAGTGTTTCAGCCGCTAAGTCCTGGGTGGGGGCTCCAGGTGAGAAGGGCACCCTGCTCGCTTGCCAGGACAAGGTGCCCCCACCCAGGCAAGCAAGGGGGCAAGAGGAAGGGGAAAGAGGCAGGCATTGGATCCTTCCGCCCCACGGCTCAGGCAGCGTTCTCCTCCTTGGCCGGCTCCTCATATGGAGGGGGCACTTCAGGGTCCTCGAGGGGGCTGTAGTTCTCACAGCGACCCTGGAAGGTGGGAGAAAGGGCAATTTGAGATAAAGACTGACACAGAGCATTTTCATCTCTAAAATAACTCAAGTTGCTGTTTCGCTGCTTCCCGGCAGCTCTGCTAAACAAGTTGAAAGCGTTTACCAAGGTGCCTTCACACAAGAGAAAGAGTGGTGGCCTTTTAAGACCCTGGTGAGCTGTAGGTCAGCCATGGCAGAAGGGCCAGGCCACAGGCAGCCATGCGCTGTCCACATCCCCGGTCGGCTCCTGCAGTTCCTGATACCCCAAAGCTACCCAGAAGCTGCAGCTGGAGCCAAGCAGAGCACAGCGGCTGGGAGCTGGCCCACAGCCAGGCACAGGTTTTGAGAGCCCTAAACAATGGGGACAGGGCTGTTGGAAGGCGCCCTGAAGGCCATCCAGTCCCCCCTTGCAATGCAGGGATCACAGCTGAAGGATCCCTGGCAGGGGGCCCCCCACCCTCTGCTTAAAGGTCTCCCAGGAAGGAGAGTCCTCCACCGCTTCTACTTTGGACCTCTTCCTACGATTGAGCACCAAGAGTGTCATGGATCAGGTCCTGCCTGTTTGGGAGACTCCTCTCTCCCACCCACTGCCCCACCCAGTGAAAGTACCAGGAAGGAGCAACAGAGCCGGCGGAGGCCGTTGCCCAGGCAGAAGATGGCGATCACCAGAGCCCCGATGCAAAGGACGAACAGCAGGATCCTGAGTCCAGCAGCAATTCTCTGGATGGGTGTGGGGAGGCAGAGAGACGAGCACATTTGGGTCAGAGTGAGGATGCAGCATGGCAACATTCCCCCCTCCCCAGAACAGCAACTGCTCCCTTGGGGTCTGGAGGGGTGCCAGCCGCCCCACCCCCACCCTCCACCCCCGGGAGCAGCTCAAGACATACAGGAAGCCCCCACCCATTGCATGCATTGCAACCAAGGTCTGGAAACAGGAGATCCATCACCCCAGGAATCCAGTAGATTCTCCCCTCCTCAAGGCTGCCCACCGTCCTGGCTTGGATGCATAGACTCATTTGCCTTTTTATCCCACCTCCTTTTCTCCTTCCCCTGCCCATTCAGTCCCCACAACAGCCCTGCGAGGAAGGGAGGAGAGGCAGAGGGAAGGCAGCGACTGGCCCAAGGCCACAGCAGTGAGAGCTTCGTGGCCGAGTGGGAGGACTTGAACCCTGCCCTCTCGCAGGTCCCAGTGCGGCACTCTGACCACTAGGCCACACTGTCTACCCCTCACCACAAGCCAGACAACTCACCCAGAGATTCTGTATCATCTCCTCACACCGCTGGACCCTGTCAGTGTCCTCAGGGATGGGGGTGGTTGCCCCCCATGGCTGGTAATAGCCGTCCTTGTACTGGGTGCTCCTGCAGAAATCCGCAAGGGAGTAGGAATCGAAGTTGAGGCTGGGCAAGTCCGCCTCACCGGCTGCCAGGGCCATGGAGCAGGCGACAATGCTGGCCAGGTGGGAAAAGGTGGCCAGGTGGACCTGGGAAAGGAGAGTGAGGCCCAGCCGTGAGGAAGAGGGAAGCAGAGTGGCTGGGGAGACCCGGCCAGATGGGGGGTGGTATAAATAATAAATTATTATTATCATTATCATTATAAGCAGCCCCAGCAGCCCCCTCCCCTGCCTGCAATGGAAGAGCAGCCCCCACCCTGCTCACTTACCCAGCGGCCACCGCGTCTGTTGCCCACAATGGAGAGGACACCGGCCACGAAGAGCTGGGGAGAAACACAGAGACAACCCTCAGGGCTCCCATTGAAGTCCACTTATTGTCACTGGGCGTGTGGCTTAAAGAGTTTTAATTTGATCAATGTTTGACTGTTTCCTAGTGATTGATTTTTCTCTGATTTTCTCATTTTTAACTGTGAGCCGCCTTGAGTCCCACTAGGTGGGGATATAAATCAATATAAATAATCATAATCATAATGAACATTATATCTCTAGGATTCTGCGATTCCTACCCCTGCCTGTACCATCTTCTCTGCCAATCTGCTTCCTGCCCTTTCGTGCAAATGAGGAACTGGGAAGAAGCAGGCATCCTCTCCTCTCCTGCCCACCTTCCCCAGCAACCGCCATTCAGAGGCCTTGAGGTTGCTCTCCGTCCAACACCAGGTGTGCTCCTTCGCCTGCAATGGCTCCGCATCCCAGAGTGACACCCCCCATGGCCGCAAACACAACACCTGGCCTCTCACCTGAGCCAGAGGGGGAAATGGGGTGGACCTGCTGCCTGGGCTGCTCAGGTAAAGGCAGCCAAAACCTCCAAGTGGGTGGAGTGACTCCCCAATGAGGAAAGGTGGCAGCATTGAGGGCTTTTAAGTTTAGAGAAAAGGCGAGTTTGAAGCAACGTGGTAGACGTTTATGAACTTATGATGGCATAGAGGAAGGGGACAGAGAAAAGGACTTGTCTCTCTCTTGTGGCACTAGAACTTCTGGCCCTCCAAGGAAGCTTGGAAGATTCAGGACAGATCAAAGAAAATCCTTCAGGCGTAGCAGAGTTCAACAATGGAACTCCCTGCCACTGGAAGCAGTGACGGCCGCCAACTAGGGTGGCCATAAAAGAGGACTGGTCTTCAGAACGGTGGAGGCACAGCTGAGCCGTCTCAGCTCGTCGTCATCCATAATCCTCTCCTCCTCAATGGATGTGTCCAATCTCCATTGAAAGCTGTCCAAGATGGGGCCCATTGCTGCCTCCTGAGGAAGTGAGTTCTGTAGTGTTCATACCGGATAAATAAGGAATAAATAAATTGCCTAAGAACATTGTGAAAGTCGAGCGGGACATTCCGATACCCATATGCGGTTGTGCTTGAGTGCAATGCTCCTTACTGGTTTGGCAGCAAAATATGATTTTCTTATTTATCCTACATGACCTGAATCTGGCTGTATTAATTGGCTGTGTCTTAAAACTCCATTGCTGGCTAGCAACAGAGTCACGTCTCTCTTTTCCAATTTGGTTGCTGTTTAATTTACAACTGCATGGCAATGAGTGTATCTTTGATAACCTCAGAGCATCTGTCCCTTTTGTCTCTTTGAAGTATATCTGCTAACATCCTGGAGGCCTGTGAAGTGTCAATATGGCCAGGATGCTTGTTTTTTCACTTCCTCCTATCAATCTTGTGTCTTTCTTCTACCTGATCTTGGAATGCTAATTACCTGTAGCTAGGGAAGTTAGTTACTGGATCAAACCAGTTTTCTGCTAAGTTCAAAGATTCTTTGTTCTCCTCATGGCCACATGGCCTGTGGGGGGAGTTTGCTCTGGACACTGTGATTGGATGATTTGAATCTTGGAAGGCGGGTTTTTGTGTTCAATAAAAGTTCCTGGATGAGAGCAAGGGGAAGCTTTTTCCTTTCCCCCATTCTCTCAGACAGGTCGTTTGCTGGTTCAAACTTCCTTGTCTTTTCTCTATTCTTTAAAGTCACGTGCCGTGGTAATTCAACTGAAAACACCACAGAGTTCCATAGTTTAACTTCACGTGCTGCGTGGAGGAGTTTCTTTGATCTGTCCTGAATCTTCAGTCTCCCTGGGTGTCCACTGCTCGCATTAGGAGGGAGAAAAAATTCCTCTGTTCCCTTTTCCCAGGCTGTGCATCATTTGACAAAGTCCCACTTCTCCCTCGCCTTTTCTCCAGGCAGGTTCTTCTGAAATCCTTAGGGCCAAGGGATGCCTGCAAGGGAACCCCCGCCCCACCCTTCCAGAGGAGCAGCGCCAGGACTCACCACGCCCCCTGACCAGTAAGGGCATCTATTCCAGATTGGTCGGAATATCCAACAGCCATAATAGCCAGTCCCTAGGCCAAGGCTCAGGATATACCCGATGCCAATAGTGACCAGTCCGAGCAGGATCTGTGTCCCCTGCAAAGCAAGAGAGACAAGACAGCAAATGAGGGACAGGGTCCAGCACATGCCCCGCCCCCACAAGTCACCCCCCTCAGAGCAACTCCAGCCCCACGCAGAGCTGCCAGGCCAGGAGGAGCTGTCTCTGAGCATGCACAGAGTTCCATGCAGCCAGCACTCAAGCATCTCCAGCAGTGTGCATGCGTCCCACTCCCCCCAGCTCTGAAAATGCTCCCCAAGCCCCAGAGCTGCCTCCCTTCTGGGCCCAGAGCAGCAACTTCCTGCAACAGAGGGATTTTGCCTCTCTCCACTTGGAGACTTCCCACCTTCACTTCAGACTCAGCTGCCCCCTTCCTGCATCACAGGGGGGGGTGGACTAGACGGCCCTTGAGAGACCCTTCCGACTCTGCAACTCTCTCTTTCCTGCCCTTCCTCACAGCCCGGGCCCCTCCCCTCCTGCCCCCCCCCCACAGCTGGCCTCTTACCCCCAGCACTTTCTGCTCCGCGTTGCACCCAGCCCTTGTCGGAGGGGCAGAGAGGCCCTGGGGGTCCTTGGGGCCAGGCTTGGGGGTCTGCCTCCAGGCTGCCAGGGCCTTGAGGAGGGAGCCGAGAGAGGACTCCTGGGTGATGTTGACGTGGATCACCGTCTTCTCTGCGCCCTCCGCCCCGGACACATTCACGGTGCTGCTGCTGCTGGCCATGACGCCTCCTTGGGACTCACAAGATGCACCTGGAAGGGGGAGAAGAGAGACAATGGGGGGGGTCAGGAAGGAGAAGAGGGCAGGGTCTGCCTGGAGGGAGCCTGAAAGAAGAGAGAGAGGGGTCTTTCTCCCTCTCTCCTAACACTGGGACTCAGTGAGGACATCCCAGGAAGCCAAATGTGGGAAGATTCAGGACGAATCAAATAGAGTCCTTCTGTGCGGTAATACGGTGGAACTCCCCGCCACAGGAGCCAGGGATGGCCACCAACCTGGATGGCTTTGAAAGAGGATTGGGCAAATTCATGAAGGAGGAGGGAATAAGTAGTTGGAGTGGGGGCAAGAAGCAAGGAGAATTTTGCAACACAAAGGTGATGGCGGCAAGGGGACGTGTTGAACCAGAGAAAGGTGGAGACAAATCAGCTCTGTAGGTGCGGCGATTTCTGCACTGCAAGGGGCTGGACTAGATGTCCCTTGGGGATCCCTTCCAGCTCCATGCTTCTCTATTGCATGGAGCACTGTCAGGTCAGCCTGCTCCGTGGAGGGGGGAGGATTCGTGGAGCCAGGCCAGTGGGCGATGCAGGCTGGGGGAGGTCCCCCCTTCCGCCCAACCGAGGGACAGGAGCGCCTTTGGGTGCTGGGTGGCCTCATTATGAGGGTGCGAAGGAAGCGGCGCTCAGCTTACAATGTTGGGGGGCAGACCCATGGACGTAGCCGCAATTTATGCTGGAGGGAAGGCTTTATGTTAGGGGGTGCATAACCTCAGTTAGCTAAGTACGGTATTTTTATTGATTTACTTGATTGGAGAGGCACCCATGAGCAGACCCCTCCCTCCCGCAGACTGCTCCCGCACCGCCTTGGGGCTTAAACGGGGGCCGGATTCGAGAGCTCTTCGGCTCCCCGGCTTCGATTCCTCTTCGCTTGCCGGGCGGAGACCTGGCCCCTGTCCAGAGAGCCCTAGCGGAGGAAGGGCAGAATCCAGATTCTGGAAAACCCCTTTGACTAAAGGAACAAGGAAGTTTTTACTTCCTTCAACGAGGTGGTTTCGAAGCCGTTTGCAGCAGCCCCGTAACGACCCCCCCCCCCTCCGGTCAGGCACAGAGCTAGGGAGATGGGGGTGGGGGGAGGCGCCTTCTCCGCCCGGTGCGGGGGAGATAAGCTGCGCTCTCCAAATAACAGGAGTGAGACCCCTACGCAACTTTTAAAAAATACAAATAAATGCCGTTAATGCCCCCCCCCCATATCAAACAACGGCGCCAACTTCCAGCAAAGCGCCCCGCCCTATCCAGTCCCCCAGCACCTTTGTCCGACGGTCTTTCCAGCTGGGTGCGCGTAGTCGGGGATGCTGCTACTGCTGCTGCTTTCGGGGTGGCAAGCCCTGCGCACTGAGCGCAACAGCGGGAAGAGAAAACGGACTTTGTCGCCTCCCCGGAAGCGCGCAAGGTTGCGCAACGGAGGAATTTCTGGAGCGAAGCCCGGACTTGCTCCGGGAAAGCACTGCCTGCCTCGTCCCAGAAAACTAGGGAAGAGACCTGGAGGCAGAAGGGGCCCGACGACCAGATGCCTCTTTTGGGAAAACCCTGAGCAGGATCCGAGCTCTTCACCTGCGCGTCCCAGCATCTGGGATCCAGAAGCATTGCTGCCTCCATGAATTGCAAGAACTTAAGAAGAACCTGCTGGCATCGTGCTCTCACAGTGGCCAGCCAGATACCTATATGGGAAAACAGGACCCGAGCAACCAAACAACGCCCTCCTGTGCTTCCCAGCAGTTGCTATTCATTAGGGGGCAGGCACATAAGTACAGGGGCCTCATTTCCAAAAACCACTAAAACCCTGCAAAACACAAACACGCTAAAGCCTGCCCCCCCATCCCCGCTTCCCTCCCCCCATTTTATTTATTTGCATTTCAAATACAATTCAAAACTCTTAACTTCTTCTACTAGGCCTACTTTCAAAGATACAAACATTATTGGACTTCCCTTCCTCTCCTTCCATGGCTCCTTTTATAATCCACTCCCTCCCACATCTTAGTTTTCCAATGCTTTCTCTTTTACTCTTGTTCTTACTTACACTGCTGAAGTTACTAGCAGCCTGCTAAGTTAATTGTCTGTTATAGCTAATAGTTTGTTATAGTTTTTCATGTAATATATATATATCCTGTCCTCTTATTCCACTGGTCATTCCTGTGAATTCCACATATTCCAACATCTTAAGGAGCCACTCCTCCAAGAGATCGGAAGGAACCCCTTGGTCTTCTGCCAAGTTCTGTCTGTCCTTATTAGAGTTGCTGGCAAATCCTACAAAAGGAAATACCGTATTTTTCTGTATATAAGACTAGGTTTCCCCCCTAAGAAAATAACGTCAAAAATTAGGGGGCATCTTATACACAGATACATCTCCCCCCATTTTCTTATATCTGAGTCCCCCCCCCAAAATAGGGGACGTCTTATACATGGGTGCGTCTTATAGACGGAAAAATACAAACTATGGTACTTTGTTCTAATATTGAGTCTTGCTAGGAACCATGGCTGGACTGCACCACAAAAAAATAAGGAAGAATGAGAAGTAAGACTCTAACCCTCTGAAAAGAAAACTTACAATGCAGGCAGCTGAAGGGTTTTCTGTGAGATGAAAGAGCCCAATTCCTCCTTCCTTTTTGTGTTTCCGGTCAATGAATGAAGTCAGAACTGTGATTGACCCAGTGCAATTTCTCCACCAGGCTAGAGGGTTGTTGTTCAGCCGTGTCCGACTCTTGGTGACCCCATGGACCAGAGCATGCCAGGCACCCCTATCCTCCACTGCCTCCCACAGTTTGGCCAAACTCATGCCAGTCGCTTTGAGAACACTGTCCAACCATCTCATCCTCTGTTGTGCCCTTCTCCTTGTGCCCTCCATCTTTCCCAACATCAGGGTCTTTTCCAGGGAGTCTTCTCTTCTCATGAGGTGGCCAAAGTATTGGAGCCTCAACTTCAGGATCTGTCCTTCCAGTGAGCACTCAGGGCTGATTTCTTTAAGGATGGATAAGTTTGATCTTTTTGCAGTCCATGGGACTCTCAAGAGTCTCCTCCAGCACCAGAATTCAAAAGCATCAATTCTTCGGCGATCAGTCTTCTTTATGGTCCAGCTCTCACTTCCATACATTACTACTGGGAAAACCAGAGGGTGCGTGTACTAAATTGTGGTCCTCAAGAGCTGCTCTCCTTCCCACTCTCACTGCAGTGCCCATTTCTTTCCTGCTTCTGTCTCGTTTTCTAGCACTTGGAATCTCCAAAGTTCTAACAAAGTTCTAACACTCCCACCCCCACACCAGGATCACTCTATCTGGTTGATCTAAAGTAAAATCTAAACACCACCCTCATCAATAGTCCAACACTTTATAGTATTTCATTGACAACATAAGAGGAAAAATGACTCTTCGCCAGGCAATGTTGACTGTTACCTGTTAACTGCTCTACCCTTTCCCCTTTTCCCGCTTTTGCTTACACCAATTCATGAACCAAGAACTCAGACACTGACCACTAATAATGAACCATATGTTGAAGGGATTATCGCAAACTTATTGTGCTACTACTGCTTTAAACCTGTTAAATTAACGGACGCTAGAACATATGTGGTGAAACATTTTAAAAAACATATTGCTCGCCCGCCGCCACTTGTAACGCCCGCTGCCGGCTTAGAAGTACGTCCACGCGACGTACCTCTTGCTTGGCATTGCTCGCCCGCCGCCACTCGTAATGGCTGCTGCCGCTGAGAAGTGAGTGCACACAAGCGTGCACCTGCCAACAGTTTCGCCCGGCCGCCCGAAGTCTCTGTGTTCCAAGTCCCAACGGCTGTCCGTGGGGCACACGCGCAGTAGCGCAATCCCACGGACACAGGGACTGGACGCAGAGACACTTGCACTTTATTAGTATTGATTTTTGCATAGATGACGAGAAGACTTGGTCTATTTATTTGTATCCTTTATTACTCCTATGATGTTTGTTTATAAAACCTAATAAAAAGCCATTCCAAGAAGAAAGGATCATCCTGGTTTCCTCCACAGAATCCTGGGAACCATAGTTTGTAAAAGGTGCCAAGAGGCTAGGAGACACTCCCAAGTGCAGTTTAACAATCTGTCCTTTTTGCCAGGGAACTCTGGGGATTATAGCTGGTGGGAGAGGGTCTCCCAGCAACTCTGAGCAGGGGAGGGGAGCTGCCTCTTTCGCCCCCAACCCCCCCCCCCAGCTTTGCTTCCTTCCCTGCAGGGCCTCTCCTGCTCCCTTGCATTCCTTGGATGGTGAGACCTCCAGTGGTTCTCAGCAGGGCTTTCTGTTCCGTTTCAGAGGATCCTCTGGACACCTGAGAAGTTGCCCTGCCTGATGAATGAGCGGGGGAGCTTCTATTGAAGGACAATTCGCTTGCATCTGGAGGAACTCAGCATCAGAACAGATGCCCTGCGGAATCAGGCCAAAGGAGTCCCCACTCTGCTCCTTGCTCGACCCCCATGCATGATCTGAACAAGCCCCCCATGCATCCTCTCTGGGACTCCCCTTCTCCCCATTGCACCCCCTAAGAGGGAAGAGAGCAGAGACTCGCCGGATCCTAGGAGGCGCCACCTGGGCAGCGCTTGGCTTGCAGAGAGAGACAAAAGCCAAGGAATTTTGCTCTGGAGGACCTTCTCTCCCCCGCCTTTATTTCCTCTCCTCTCTTTTCTAGGAATCAGGCGCGGCTGCTTTTAACCCTTGCAAAGCCGAGACACGAAGCTCCCCCCCCTCTCTCTCTGCACTTTCTCTCTTGAAAGCAGGAGCCCAGGAGGAGCCCCGTGCATTGCGCACACCCAGAGGGAGGGAGGGGTGAGCTCGGCTTTGCAAGGGTTACAAGGCACTGGTCTGCATTCCTAGAGAGGACAGGCAATACAGGAGGGGCAGGTCCTCCATTGCAACAGCTCCCCCCCCCCCTCCAGTCGCTTCCTGCAAAGGGAGGCTGGTGGTTTTTGTCTGTCTGCGGTGCAAGCGCTGCCTCCGTGGCGCATTCTGGGATCTGGTGAGTCTGGGGGAGAAGGGGGGGGGTCCCGGGACTGCAGGGTGGGTGTGCTGGGGGGGGGTCGCTGCTCAGCTAATGTGTGTGGGGACCCCCAAGTCTGGGAGCAGAGGGTCCTGCCCTACCCCTTTATGAAAAGGAGGGGACGTGTTTGCAGGAAGCCTGCCCCTCTAGTCTTCCTTAGGATCCCTAGGCTGCTGCTTGCTACTTTTTTTGGGGGGGTGTCTCTGGGTCAGGGGGAAAAGAGCATGCAGAGAAGACTGGTAAGGATCAGCCACAGGGACGAGCAGAGGCTGCAGCCGGACGGGGCATGAAATATATGCAAAAGATAAAAGGAAAACCTGAGCTGTGCAATCCATCAATAAGGAATGCGGAGAGGTGGAGGGCCGCCTCTGCCCGAGCTATAATTCCCAGATTTCCCTGGCATGAAGCACAAATTCTTAGAATCCTTTTTTTTTGGCGGGGGGGGGGGGTTGTCTCTTAGCAACCCTCAGCACCCTTAACTGGGAGACCCTCTCTCACCAGCTCCCTCTGCCTGGGCTATAATTCCCCAGAGTTTCCTGGCCAAAAGATTGAATTGCTCAGACACTCTTAAGGGGGTCTCTCCAAGGAACTCTCAGCACCCTTTACAAACTACAGTTCCCAGGTTTCTGTGGATGCAGCACAGAGGGGGGGGGCTGGGAGTGTGTGTTGTTGTTTCTTTGAATAACTTTTTATTGGATTTTATGAACAGGCATCATTGGAAGAATAAAGGATAAGGGAAAACAAAAGACCGAGTCTTCTCTGCGTCACAAAAATAGCACAATAAATTGGCAGGAATATCTGCAACGCGGGGTTCGTTATTATTGGAGTGTCTTGAGTTCTCAGTTCATGAATAAGCTAAAGCAGAAAAGGGGGAAACAGGACAGAGCAGAGTTAAACAGATAACATTGAGCATCTTCTAGCCAAAGGCCTGGCCAGGAGGTCAAGTGTGAAAAACAGCCATTTTTCCTCCTATGTTACCAATGAAACAATATCAAGTAACTGGTCTATTGATGAACATGGGTTCAAAGTGAAGATAGTAGCTTATGTTTAAATTCAAATTTAGATCAACCAGGTGCAGCAGCCCAATCCTGAAGGGGTGAGGGTGTTCCTGGGGGCTTTTTCTCCTTTTCATGATGCTGTGTGTGTAGCTTAGTGATGCAAAAACCTGGAAGGGGGGTCATAGCGGTAGAAAAGGAGGCAGTTCTTCAGTTTTTGGGGGACCTAAGTTAACCCCTGGTATGAGCACCTCAAATTGGGCCCTGAAATGAATGGAACACCAAAAATAGGAATGAAATGTGTTTTCAAGGGTTGTTGAGGAGATTCAATGAGGAGGGGCAGATCTGTGGAGGCCACCTTGAGCTCTCTGGAGGAAAAGATGGGATAAAAATTTCGTTAATAAGGAGAGGGAACCCAGCCGATAATGTGGTTGCTCCATTTTGGACCAGGTTGTGAGCTGTTGTAGCAGAACACACTGCTAGACACCGATTAATAATGCGGCAGACTCACCCCGCTAACTGCCCCCCATTAAATATACTGTAGTGGATTCACCGCTTGGCAGGCCAGTGACATGAATTTCTGCAATTTACCACAGGCTACCTTGTGAGGTTCTTGTGTGAGGGAAAACTTAGTGATTTGGAGTCTTAGGAAAGAGCTGAACGAACAAGAACAGTTTTATTTATAAAAAGAAGAGGTTTGTGAAACAAATTGGGGTCAGGAGATGCGTTCTTTCAAAAAAAAAAAGTTAACATTACTTAAACTAAATATAAAATGTCACTGTAGTATATGCACAGCTTTTCTTAAACTTCTGTTGCTAAAAGCTCACTTGTTGCACTTCAGTTGCAAGTTCACGTTTCTATCATAGGAGGTAAAAGAATTAACTCACTTTCTGTTCATTTACTTAGTTATGACCAGGGTTACACTTAAATAATTTTAATACAGCACAGCTTCCTTCTCAGCCTAATACTTTGGTTCCTGAGCGAGGGGCATTTTTCGTCCTTCCCCCTCTCTCATAGCCACCCCACTCCTGAGGGATTTCCCACAGACCCAGGGGATCCTCTCAGGCCTTGTTCTTGGTTTGGGGGGTCTCCTTTTCCTAGGACATCTCTCTCCTGACTAGAAGGAGACCCTGGTTTAGTCCGTCTTCCCACAGCACCTCCACTGGGTCGTTTTCCTATCTAAACTGTGAGGCTCCTTCTGGCTAGAGAGAGTCTCCTCTCAGATCAGAGCCAGTTCTCCCTCAGACAGAGCCTCTTTTAATAATAATAATAATAATAATAATAATAATAATAATAATAATAATATCCCCCTCTCCCCTCTCAGATCTGGCCCTGTCCAACTTTCCCTCAGAAAGAGCTCCTTGGATTTTCCCTCCAAAAGGGCTGGCAGCCAATCAGAAAGAGAGGGAGAGAGAGAGGCTCCCGCCCTCTGGTGGAATCTGGGAGGTGCTGCCTCCCCAGAGTGTCCCTCACAGTTGCCTTCAAGGGCGGCTCCACATGGAGGGTCTTGCGAAGCTGATCTCAAGTGGGGAGCCCCATTGCCTCGTTCCCTCAGCCCCCAAGGGACAGTGGCTGGCAAAGGAGCTGGAGCTGAAAATGGGCCCTGCTCCGTCACTGAGGCCACCTAAACCTCCAGGGGCCATGTGGGACGCAGGAAAACACCCAGGAATATATGGCGGCGGGGGGGGGGGTACGCTATGTAACATCATCATTAATAATAATAATAATAATAATAATAATAATAATAATAATGTTAAAATTGATTACCTGTGCTTGACCTCATGTTCCCAGGACAGTATACGCCAGGCATAGGCAAAACTTGGCCCTCCAGATGTTTTGGGACTACAACTCCCATCATCCCTGATTGCTGTTCCTGTTAGCTAGGGATGATGGGAGTTCTAGTCCCAAAACATCTGGAGGGCCGAGTTTGCCTACGCCTGGTATACACAATATTAAGCGCAGTTTAAAACCACTTGCAATCACAGAAAGAAGATGAGTCCTAATTCACTTGTTTTTAAGTGGTGTCCATTGACCCCGCCCACTTGGCTCTTAGGAAAACAACAACAACAACAACAACAACAACAACAACAACAACAACAACAACAACAACAATTATTTATACCCTGCCCATTTGGGGTAACCCACCCCATTACCATGTCTTTCGAGTGTTGCAGGTTCCATGTGCTAGAAAACGAGAGAGAAGCAGGAAAGAAATTGTCCCCAAAGTGGGGGTGGGAGAGATCAACTTTTGAGGATCCCAAGGTTAGGACCCCCACTCTAGCATAGTGTCCAAATTACGCTCTGTAGTTGATCGACTCATATGTCAGTCACACTTCTGACTTTGCTCTTTGACTGAAATTACAGAAAGGCAGGAACAACCAGGCTGCTTCATCTCACAGAAATCTCTTTAGTTGTCTGCATATTTTGCATGGTCACTTTCTTTCCAGGAGGGCTGGAGGATCATTCATTCATTCATTCATTCATTCAGATCTTCAATAATTACAAACAGTTATCAAACAACTAACATAAGAGAATTCTGAAGGATCTCCTGAACTTCCCTCCTCCCCTTTGTGGGTCCTTATATTAATCTTTTCCTCCTGCATCTTGTCTATTATTCCAAATCTTTTAAATCTGTTATACCCAAAATTCAACATTAAACCAGAAGTGTTATTCTAATCCTACTAATAATTTTAGTTGTTTACAATGATTTTTAAGGTAAATTATATATTTCCCCCATTCCTTATTAAAATTTTGGTCTTCCTGGTTTCTGATTCTTCTGGTCATTTTTGCCAATTCGGCATAGTCCATCAACTTAATCCTCCATTCTTCTCTGGTATGAAGAAGAAGAAGAAGACTATCTTCTTTCCATCTCTGGGCTAATAACATCCGAGCAGTAGTGGTCACATACATAATCTTTTCTGATCTGTTGGAATTTCAGCACTTAGAATTCCTAAAAGAAAAGCTTCGGATTTTCTAGAAAATGTTATTTTAAACATTTTTTTTTCAGTTCATTATATATCATCTCCCAGAATTATTTTACTACATTACATATGCCTTCTTTTTCCTTACATTACCAGCATGTATTTGACCTTGTTTTGTACATTGTAGCTAGTTTACTGGGAGTTAAATACCAAATATACATAATTTTCATAAAATTTTCAAAGTATAACATGCTTCAAATCCCAGCTCCATAGCTTCTCCCATGCTGTAAGTTGTATATTATATCCAAATTCCCTCACCCAGTGTATCATAACTGATTTAACCTGTTCATCTTTCATATGCTATTCCAATATTAATATTTTAAAATTCATTTATACATTTTTGAAAGCAATTTAGTCTTGTTTCTCAACATTTTTTCAAATTTAGAGGTTTTATTAGGAAAACTGTTCTTTTTACCTATCTTAAATATATCATTTAGCTGATGGTATTGTAACCGATCAGTTAATTATTCTCTTATACTCTCAAACCTCTTAAATCTTAGTTGATATTCTACTTCCATTAACAGTTCTTTGTAAGTTGCCCAGTCATTTCTCATATTGAATTTTTTCAAAGATGCACTTTCTGTGGGGAAAGCCACCATGGTGTTTTTTGTTCTAATAGATTTATATATTTTTCCTATACTTCATAAACCAATTTTCTTACTACATGATTTAGCAGAGCTCTGGGTACTTTAACCTTCTTGTACCACAAAAATGCATGCCAATCGTATCTATTGATATGACCTTCGAGATCTAAAATGTCAGAGTTTTTTTTTTAAAAAAATATATCCATTCCCTTACCCAGCTTAAACAGGATACTTCTTTATATAATCTTAAATCCGGCAGGGAGAATCCCCCTCTATCTTTAAAATCTATCAAAGGAGGGCTAAAGAATTACTTCTTCTTCCTTCCTTCCTTTATCAAAGAAAGCTCAGACTCTGGGCTGTGGTGGAATCCAGCCCTGGTTTCTAGTAAGACTCAACCACGCTTGCTCAGGCAACCTTTTTCTTCTCCTGACCGTGTATTAGTCCTATAACAAAACAATGTATTTACTTTGTAGGATTTGCTAGCCCCTCTCATCAGGACAAACAGAACTGGGCAGAAGACAAAAAGATTCCTTCCAATCTCTTGGAGGCTTCCTGAGAACCCAGATGGATGAGCAAGACTCAGCTGGCCCAGAAGCAGGAAGAGGCCATGCCATCGAAACTGAGAGCAGTGGGGGATTATGGGAAATCTCTGTGCAGAAGATCCTGGGTGAGGAGGACATTCTCTGCTCAGATGTGCAGAGCCAGCGGTTCAGCCAATTCTGCTACCAGGAGGCCGAAGGACCCCGAGAGGTTTGCAGCCGACTCTACCGCCTTTTCCGTCAGTGGCTGAAGCCAGAAAGGCACACGAAAGCTGAGATGCTGGACCTGGTGGTCTTGGAGCAGTTCCTGGCTGTCCTTCCTCCGGAGATGGAGAGCTGGGTGAGGGAATGTGGAGCGGAGACCAGTTCCCAGGCGGTGGCCCTGGCCGAAGGATTCCTCCTGAGTCAGGCAGAGGAGAAGAAGCAGACAGAGCAGCAGGTGAGAGAGACTTTCCTCTGGAAACCCTTAAGGGGGTCTGAATGATTTGGGAGTTCCATAATTTTTTTGTCTCTGCCACTCCTTTTCTAATCTTTCCCCTCAATCTCTGTTTTGAATCCTTGTTGCTGTATCAGGGAACGGTGATCTTTGCAGAAATGGGCCCTGATTCCTCCGAGGCAAAGAGGACTGCATTGGACACCAGAGAAACACCCCTGGGTAAGATGGAGCTTTTTCTCCATTTGGTCACATTCTTTGCAATCTGTGGGTTCTTTTTGAGGATACTTGGGGTCAAGAGCCTAAAGGAGGGGATATGTATTTTTGCACAACTAAAATACGAAATGGGTACCAACATCAAAATGCACTCCGCTGGAGGCACTTTTTCGAAGGCCTGTTTGTAGTTAGAGATGCACTGCTTCACCTCTGAGAGCACACCATCATGGCTTCCTACTTACCTTTATCCCTCGCAGGTGACAGAAGGATGCTGGCAAGACCTGCTTATCCATCTTTTCATGGTGGCAAAGGAGTAGCAGCAGCTGTGGAACCAGATCAGGTGGGAAGAAGGAGCATTGTGGGAAAAGAGGCTGAGGGGCCGGGCAGCCAGGGTGCCTCTGGGCCAGGATGAACCTCTCTCCTCTTGGCTTCTGCCAAAGCTGCCGTTAACAAAGGCTGAACATGCCATTCAAGGAGCTTTATGTGCTGAGAATAATGAACAGCTGCCTCACCTTAATTTGCCTTCTGAGTGCTTGTAGTATCATTTACCACTGGTTGCAATTTTATTTATATATTAATCATTGAATGTGAAAATAGTTATACCATACAAAACAGTTGCCAGGAGTCACCTAAGCAGCCTCATCAGTTGCACAATGGAGCTTCTCCTCACTCTCCTCCTGCTCTCTGTGCCTCCACGTGTCCCTTGAAGCTTTAGTGCGCCAGGAGGTTCCCCACTACAGAACTGCACATGAGGAGAGTAGAGAGCGAAATGCTTGCACAGACAGAATGTTTTGTAGAATACAGTGTGATGTTTCACCCATTAAAAAATAGATTAATAGCCATCATTAAAATACAAAGTAATAGAATTACATTAAGACATTAAAAGAAGCATCCATAACTAAAATGTGCAGCAAAAAAAGAAAGAAAGAAAGAAAGAAAGAAAAATCCATTAAAACAACACAGCAATGAACAGTCAGAAAATAAGAAAGGCATTTGTAGTGGATAATTGTTATGCTATCTTAGAAGAGAAATTTTCTTTTTCTTTTAGGGTCCTGTGTGCTTTGAAGATGTAGCTGTTCATTTCACAGATGAGGAATGGGCATTGCTGGATCCAGACCAGAGAGCTCTGCATAAGGAAGTCATGGAGGAGAATCGTGGGATCATGGACTCGCTTGGTAAGGCTCCCTGTTGGATCACAATATCTGTTTTGAAAATCAATATATATCTCTGTGTGATGAACCTCTATATTTTGATGGGGTTCAATACTGCCACCAACAGCATCTGGGATTCTGACAACTCTACAGCTCACCTTGAATGCACAGCTATCTACTGTTGAGTCTGCAAATCTTATTCTCCCAGTTATGCCTTTTAAACCACAATCAGGTTGGTCTTAAATGCCTGGCCCTTTTTATAGGCTTCAGAATTATAAGCGAAGTTGAAGTAGCTCCCTGGCAGGGTTTTTTTGTTTTGTTTTTGCTTGTGTTGGCTTTTGGTTGATCAAAGATTCCATGATGTGGCCAAACAACATCCATCCTAGAAAAGAGCCAGGCTTTTTGAATCTCAGGTTCCCATAAGTATCCCTGTTAGTGCAAGGTAAACTAAGGCAGTGAACCCTGTACTAAGACCTCACATCTAACCCCCTTCAGTACTTAATCTATCACATGTGTTTATGAGCATTGTTCAGTAATTTGGGGCTCCATTTCTTCCCGCGGCTCTAATCCATTTCTCTCTTTGTTACAGGTAATGATGATTTGGAAATTAAGAACGAGGGAGACTGCGATGACATCCACACAGTGGAAAAGCAGTATCAATATTCAGAGTTTGGAGAGAGCTACAGTCAGAGTTCCCATTCAACTTCCCATCAAATAAATCCCATTTGGAAGAAACTCTATCAGTGTTTGGAATGTGGAAAGAACTTCACTTGGAAGAAAAGCCTCACGTCTCATCAAAGAATTCATACAGGGGAGAAACTATATTACTGCTTGGAATGTGGAAAGACCTTCAGCGAGAGGGGCAAGCTCACGGCCCATCAAAGAATTCATACAACAGAGAAACCATATCAGTGTTTGGAATGTGGAAAAAGCTTCAGTGAGAGGGCCAATCTCATTTCCCATCAAAGAATTCATACAGGGGAGAGACCATATCAGTGTTTGGAATGTGGAAAGAGCTTCAGTCAGAGCACTCATCTCACTTGCCATCAAAGAATCCACACTGGGGAGAAGCCCTATCAGTGCTTGGAATGTGGAAAAAGCTTCACCTGGAAGAAAAGTCTCACTTCCCATCAAAGTATTCATACAGGGGAGAAGCCATATCCATGCTTGGAATGTGGAAAAAGCTTCAGTGAGATGGGCAAGCTCACGGCCCATCGAAGAATTCACAGTGGGGAAAAAGCATATCAGTGCTTGGAATGTGGAAAGAGCTTCAATAAAAGCGCCAATCTCACATCCCATCAAAGAATTCATACAGGGGAGAAACCATATCAGTGTTTGGACTGTGGAAAGAGGTTCAGTCAGAGTGCCAATCTCACAACCCATGAAAGAATTCATACAGGGGAGAAACCCTACCAGTGCTTGGAATGTGGAAAAAACTTCAGAGAGAGGGGCAATCTCACGTCCCATCAAAGAATTCACAGTGGGGAGAAGCCATATCAGTGCTTGGAGTGTGGAAAGAGCTTCAGTAAGAGTGCCTATCTCACATCCCATCAAAGAATTCATACCGGCGAGAAACCCTACCAGTGCCTGGAATGTGGAAAGTGCTTCACCTGGAAAGAAAGTCTCACTTCCCATGAAATGATCCATACAGGGGAGAAACCCTATCAGTGTTTGGAATGTGGAAAGAGCTTCAATAAGAGCACCTATCTCACATCCCATCAAATAATTCATACAGGGGAGAAGCCATATCAGTGCTTGGAATGTGGAAAGACCTTCAGTCGGAGCACCAATCTCACGGCACATCAAAGAATTCATACAGGGGAAAAACCATATCACTGCATGGAATGTGGAAAGAGCTTTACCTGGAAAGAAAGTCTCATTTCCCATCAAATAATTCATAAAGGCGAGAAACCATATCAGTGTATGGAATGTGGAAAGAGTTTCAGTGAGAGTGTCCATCTCACTGCCCATCAAATAACTCATACAAGGGAGAAACCCTACCAGTGCATGGAATGTGGAAAGAGCTTCTGTAAGAGGGCCAATCTTACTTCCCATCAGAGAATCCACACTGGAGAGAAACCCTATCAGTGCTTGGAATGTGGAAAGAGGTTTAATACAAGCACAAACTTCCGCCGACATCAAAGTATTCACCGTGGGGAGAAACCATATCAATGCTTGGAATGTGGAAAGAGCTTCAGTCAGAGCACCCACCTCACTTCCCATCACAGAACTCACAAAAGAGAGGAACAATATCATTTCTCGTAGTGTGGAAACAGCTTCAGTCAGAACATCAATCTCATGACCCATAAAATAATTCATATAGGGGATAAACCATATCAATGCTTCTAATGTGCTAAGAGCTTAATTCAGAGAATCCATCTCACTTCCCATGAAAGTTCTTCCAGAGGAGAGAATCATAAAATTGTAGCAATGGATCGACCCTGAGGTTCATTTGCCCCAATCCCCTCAAGGCTAGAATCTCAGCTAAAATATCTCAGACAGATGGCCACCCAATCATTCTGTGGGAATTCCCTTCCAATGTTGAATAGCTATTATGGTATTGTCTGAGTTCTTGTCTGATGTTTACTTGGAATCTCCTTTATTGTTACTTTAATCCATGGCTTCAGGTCCTGCTCCCGGAGCAAGAGAACACAAGTTTTCTCCATGTGACAGCCCTTTTGATCTCAGAAGACGGCTATTGTATCTCGGGCTCCATTTGTATGTAAAGTTGTATGCACCTGTATCAAAGTAATTCATAATGATAAGTCTAGTATAATAGTAGATTTAAGGTACTGTTAGCTAGGGAGGTGGGGCAGAGTGAGTTTGGAATGCTGGGGTGAGAGGTGATTGGCTGAGTTTCAAAGGAGGTTTGAATAAATACGGTGTCTGAAAAGTAGTCATAAACAATGAATGAAACATTAAAAATATACAATCAAGCTGAACAATTTCCACAACAATTGCAAAAAGATCTAAAATAAATATACAAGGGGGGGAAATGTAACAGCAACAACCTCCCCACCCCAAAATCCCTAAGCTCCAGAGCCTGTTCACCAGGCTCAGCTTTTGCAGCTGGAGTCAGTCCATCAGTCTGGGCCCTCCCATGCCAGGTGGGAAAAGGCCTGCAAGGCTGAGAGCAGGTCTTCTGGAGATGGCCAAGATGGTCTCTGGCCTCATCAGTAGAGACGGTTAGAGGGTAGAGTAGAGTGTGAGAGGTGGTTGTTGTGAAGCAGCCTTGGTTAAATTAGGAATAGAGGAACAGCATTATAATACCTGTTGTTACAGTTGTAATAAAGTGACAAAAATGGAAATGGGGGCATTTGAAAGCATTCGTTTATGTACACAAATTTTCATTGAAACCTTTGTTTATTTTTAAAAAAATCAGTTGCATTCCACTACACACCTCCTCCTTTGCTACATTAGGGCTGAAGTGTTCAGGTAAGAGTGGCAGAGGAGAAAAGGCAGATGTTTGGTAAAAGACCCAGCTCACAGCTGTGCACCTTTTACCAATGTTGATTTCAAGCCTTTATTTCAGTGTTTCTTGTCATGGGCCCAGTCCTGTGGAACATCCTGCCACTAGAGATTCAGTAGGTTCCTGCTGTGCCAACTTTTAACTGCCTGCTATATTTTTTCTATTCCATTAAGAGTACACTCCCCCCACAAGGGTCTATTGATGCTTGTTTTTAATTTACTTTTTTGCTGTTAACTTGTTTTCAACCAACTTGCTTTTAATTTTAATTTTTATATTAATTGGTTTTATGTTCTTATATTGCTCTAAACTGCCGTGGTAGATTTTTATGATATAGCTGTCTAGAAATACTTAAATGAACAATCCTGTAACGTAGTTTAGGCTGAGAGACAGTGACTGGCTGGCCCTGAGCTTCGTAGCTGAGCAATACTCTCTCTTACGTCGCAATCCTCTTAATATGACCTGTAAACCCATCATCTTTAAAATAAATGAATAAATAGAAATGATGGCTTTTGTTGCAAAGTGGACAGTTAGTTGCAAGGGTAAATTTTTGCAATGTCCACAGTCACATATGAAAACCAGACGAGAATACAGTCCTCAAAAGAATGAAATTGAAATAAAGTATTTCAGAAGTTCATGGAAAGATGGAGCCTTGCCTCGAAGACAGTGTCCATGATGTTGGGTTCTGCAGCTTCCAAAGAGGAATCTGGCACAGTCCATGTGCTCCTGGACTAGGCCACCCACCTTCTAACCTGGAATTAAACAACTGGTCACAGAAATCATATCACACCCTTTCACCTGCTTAGCTATTGGCTGTCCTGTTCCTTAGGTCAATAAATCTGAAGCTGGGGGACCTGGAGTGCCACTGAGACTTTGTACACACCTTTCATTTAAAGCATATTTCCCCTGGCACACACAACCCACACCTGAATTTATTTTGAATTGGTTTTGAAAAAAAATGTTCCTTTGGTGCATTGTGACTTTTTGGGGTTTCTATATAGATGGATAGACTAGAGATACTTCGGTGTCAAAGCAGAGTATCTTAAGATTTAATGTTACAATAGAAATGTTCCATTTCATATACGGTAAAGTGTCATAAAATTTGTTTGCCTAGTGAATTCATGGGAGGGGGAAATCATTTGTACTTTTCTATGAATCTGCTTGCATGGGTTTAGTGTTGTTTCGAGACAATAATTCGCAGTAATTTCATATTATCTATGTGTTTGTGTCTGTTCAGCACACATAATTGCAGATGAGACTAAATAAAATGCTTCCTAGGAAAATCCCTTGGTCTGCTGCTGTAGTGTTTCAAATGTGGCTTCACTTACAGATAATAATATATCATATTTATTGCTGAAAAATTACCCCATAGTTGGCTCATTAATCTGAACCCCGACAAACCCTGCTGCTTTCTCCCAATTTCTTAGGTAGAAATAACTGATAATGAAAATGAAGAAGAGAGGCACACCATTTCCCCCAAACGTTTAGAATCTAGTGAGCATCATGGAGAATTCCAGCACTTAGTCAGGCCCCTGCAAGCTTGGCCGTCTATAAAAAGTGCAAATGTGTAAGTAGATGTTCACACATTGCCATGAGTTAAAAATTAATCCTTTTAAATATAAAAGGTATGTATTACAGTGCTAAAGTGGCTCAAGAAAGTAATTGCTGTGGCAGCTGACATCTTAGAGCAGAATGCCACTTTGCCAACTGTCTTACAGCTAACTAACCTGGAAAGCTGTTGTGTTATCTCTGTAGGGATGCCTGGGGTTGAACATTTTGCATGCCAAGCAGATACTCTACTACTGAGCTATGATGATTCCCCATATTTGGCGCTGCCACCTGATTAAAGAAATCTTGGGTAAGGCATCTTTGTCTCTTTAATGATGTGTTCTATGTTGCAAACTGCCCTTTGGTCTCTTGATGAATGGCGGTATCTCAAGGGCATAAGCCTGGGCAGTGTGTATGGAGGTCCTGGGCTGCCCAGATGACAAGACCAAAGATGATGGTGGTCCAAAGGTATGCAGAGCAATATGTCTGGCACCTGCTTGGCTGCTGGAAGGAGACATACAAGACACCGTAGGGACTCCACTCCAGATTTGTACAGGGTTTACTCCTTAGCCTTTTCTCCCAAAGGTATCCCACAGGCTACGGATTGTTCAACTGCTCCTCATATCCTTGAGCCCCATGTGCAGAAACAACTTTCTTGACTTTTGGACCTGCCATCTGCTCAATCTGGCCGAGCCTGTCTTCACATGCAGAGGATAGGTAAGTCCCTAAGTCACCAAGGGTTTAAGACCCATCAGCTACCCTCACCTGGTTTAGCAGACCAAAGCAATTACCCATGATGTGGCCACACTTTCACACTGACAGCTTCTAGGAGCCACAAACGAGAGCTGAGTGCAGGGTGTGGACCAATGGTGGATGAATAATAACAATAAACGTCAATTCAATTAGCAATTAAGCATTTCTGAAAGGGGACATGACATAGGTTTGCATGCATCCTTTTAGATAATGCATAAAAAGCAAAGTATTAGTCATTATCAGAGTGTGATTGCTTTTGAAGTAAGCATGGCAGCTGCCAAGTGCAATTCTTTCTACAGGGCTGTAACAGTGGCAGGGTCTGCCTCAGTGAACAGTTATGCCACTGCACTGTGCACTCACTGCAGCTTCTGGGACAAGCTCTAGGGCAGCCCCACACAGCACATGGCACAAGTCACCAGGCATTTGAGTTTAGACCACTGAGGGAAACCCTTGGTGTGCATTATCACCAGTTTTAAAAGCCAAGAGTGTGTTTGCATCTTGGAACAAAATTATACTAGAAAAATGAAACTGCCTCGTAATATGTTATCGTTATAAAGGTAAAGGTAAAGGGACAACTGACTGTTAGGTCCAGTCACAGACGACTCTGGGATTGTGGCGCTCATCTCAGTTTACTGGCCGAGGGAGCCGGCGTACAGCTTCCGGGTCATGTGGCCAGCATGACTAAGCCACTTCTGGCGAACCAGAGCAACACACAGAATCGTTATCCCACATTGGGGAGACACCAGGTTGAGAAAGGCTGGTGGAGAGTGTTGGATGGACTTCTTCTTTGGTGATCACTTGTAGCCAAGTAAGACCTGGGAGACCGAGGTTCGAATCCCACTCTGTCATAGTCCCTTAGCGTTACCTGCTTCCCTGTGTTGCTGGGAGAAGACCATGTATGGCGCCTTGAGCTCCATGGAAGGTGGGATGTCAATATAATTAGCTAATAAATAAAAATAAGTAACACATGTACATCAGAATAACACATGAGAATCTATTATCCCCATTCCAGCCAGAGGTGAGATAATTCATGAGCTGTGATCCAGCAGTTTCATGCTGCAATCTAGCAGTTCTCTTGGAGAACCAAGTCCTGGGGAAAAAGGTATTGGGAAAGAGTTGTGTTCTCCCCCACTTTCTACTTTAATAGGCTTTGGCTTGCAGATGCTCAAATGATCAACGAAGGGCACGATTATTATTTTTTTAAAAAAACCTCAGCGCTCAATTTCTAAGGGCAATAAAATTTTAGAAACTTAGTTTTCAGATCTGCCCTAGCAGGAATATCTTGAGGAGCCCCAGTAAACCAGAACCTTAGATGAGATCGCAATTTTAGAGAGGTGGGTAAAAGAAGAAATACCCATTGAACTCTGGTTTCATGTGGCACAGACCAAGTTAGCAGGAGAGCAATCTTTGAATCAACAAGGTAGGTGCATTTCAATGCAAGCTGCAGTTTTTTGGTAGGGGAAGTGGCATATAAGCCATGGATTAAACTGTAAATTTCATTCTTCAATTTAAAACCAGTTAGAACTAGCACTTCAAATCCCCCAGCTTCAGATTTCTAGAGTGGCATATGGCACCTTGAGTTCCTCGGAAGAAAGGTGGGATGTCAATATAATTAGATAAATAATAAAAATTATTAACACAGAGACATATCTTTTATCCATATTTCAACCAAAGGTGACAGAATTGAACCATTTCAGGAACTGCAACACAGGGGTTTCATGCTGAATTCTCCCTTCTTGGAGAACAAAAGGCCCTGGGAGAGAAGGTATCGGGAAAGAGTTATGTTCTCTCCCACTTTATACTTTAATAGGCTTTGGCTTGCAAAACTTCAGATGACCGATGAAGGGCACTCAGCATTCCTGCAACTGCTGCTTTACAAGAAGCATTTGGAAATGTTCTCAGGCCACATACCCCGTCTCAATCCCACTGAGAAAGCATCAAGGAGTGAGGGAAGCAGCTGAGTAACTATAGGTCTAATATTAATTTTTTTTTTTATAAGAATTTATTGACATTTTTACTTATAACAACATACAACCTTAACCACACCTACATTTATACATATACAAAACAAATACAATTACACATCTAATACAAAAATTGCCATGATTTTTCTTCTTACTTAGACATTCTCAAAAAAAAAATTCCCTTTTCCAATCTTGACAGTTGACTTCCCCTGCCTTTTCACCTTCGAGTTTATATCCATAATCTACTTTTTAACCTCTTCATTTAAAAAATTAAACTTAATTATATATATAGAATAAAACATTCGTCTTAATCTTCATCTTAATCTTAATCTTCTTAATCTATAAACTAAAACCACTTAAATTAACTTTATTTATACTACATCCTCATAAATCCTCACACATCGTCCTCATCAAATCTATCTCTTCTATCCTTTAAATTGCTGCTAATAACATAAAAACTTGAAATATCTCCTTTCATGTTCAAACAAATAATAAAACAAACTATTGTTGACAGTGTTCACCCTCCGATTTCAAAATGCCATAACAGATTGCTTTGGATTTTACTTAATACTTCACCCCACACCTCCTCTGTCCATTATTCTTTTCCTAATGGCATCAGCACTGAACTTCCATGCAGCTTCCCTCTCCAAATGTCCACAGATCCAGGCACAGTCCAAAACTCTCCTTGCCACGAGCTCCGAGGTGTCCGTCTCTTCCTCTCTCAGCTTCTCCGGTTCTTTGTAACATTCCTTTTCTTCTTGTAAATACCTTAATTCTCTGTCCCTGGCCCCCGAGCTCACACCTCGGGGACTGGATATAGCAAATCTTGACATCGCCTTGGGGCTGCCACCCCCAAAGAGCGAATTTCTTCTCCGAAGTAGCTCACTCATTTCTTCCCATCTTACCATCCATCCTCTCAGCTCTTTGGCAAGACTTTCTTCCAAAGTATCAAAAGTTTTATAAGCCTCCTCTGTGGGCATTTGGTTCCATTTCAGACCCCCACACAAGACTTTGACTTTTCTATAAAGTAATTCCACATTCAGGGCAGTGAGCCTTTGTTCATCTGTTAGTCCAGAGTTCAATACCAGTTCAAGGACGAAACCCAACATACTGGCAGAGGAGGAGGAAGTGGATATCATATTTCTTCTCCTGTCTCTTTGTTCATCGCCATTTTCCTAAGCTGGAGCGCAAACACCGCAACTTTAAATGGAGATATTTTCCACTAGTTAGCTTCCCCAGAAAAAAGTTTGCCAGTCTCATGTATCGATTTTAAATACTTTGTGACCAGTTCTGTGGCAGCAATCCCTCAAATTGGTTGATTTCTTAGGCTCGAAGGGAGGGAGGCAGGCTGCCCTTCTCCTTCCCCCCGGATCGTTCCAAAAACACGATTTCTGCCAAGATTATTTACTCACGACCACCGGGTTCCTTTAGCTCCATTCTTCACAGGTAGAACTTAGACGCTCACCGCGGGCTTTGCCGCCGCATTTACATCCCGGTTGGGGCATGTCCCCGTAAGCCCGGCTCCGTTGTCCCTTCACCCCCACTCCCCCTTTACAGGGGGGGCGAGGGAAGGGTTCGGAGCCTCCGCGGGCGCAGCCGGGGAGCCCAGGGTGCGGGACGTTCTTCCCGCACCCCAACCGGAGCCGCGCGCTGCGGTAGCGCGGCTCCTAACCCCCGGGATGGACAAGGCGCTTCGGACCCGAAGCAGCCTTCGACCACCCGGCGATGGCGTCGCCGCCGGAAGTCCTATAGGTCTAATATTAAAAGCCTCAAAGCTCAAACCTAGGGACAACAAGCCTTTAGAAACTTACATTTTGGCTCTACCCCAGCAGGATCCCAAATTTAGAGAGGTGGGTAAGAGAGAGAGAGAGAGAGAGAGAGAGAGAGAAACCCATTGATCAATGTGGCACAGACCAAGTTAGCAGGAGAGCCATCTTAGAACCAACAAGGTAGGTGTATCTCAATGCAAGCTGCCGTTTTTGGGTAGGAGAAGGAAGAGTGGCATATACAGTATGGATTCAGCTGTAAAAAAAATTCCGCAGTTTAAAGCCAGTCAGAACTGGTTCAGTTTTTCAAAATCAGACTGTGTTAATCACCACACAACCAAGACCCACATTCCACTCTGCTGTCTACTCAAAAAGTAGGACTTGGAACGTGCTTTCGTCTCCCTGACCAAAATGCTCAAAGTGATCCTGCATTGGAGAATGAAATCAAGGAAGCATCCAAAAGAGGGCGGAAGGAAATTTATTGAAATTTTCCAACATTCAATAAAAGCCAGACTAGTCTACGTGTCAGGCAGCAGAGGAACCAACCCACCACGGCAGCTTGCCAGGAACAGACACAGAAAAGTCCTTGCCATCTTGCTTTTTATTCAATATTTACAGATAGAGGCTTAGAACGCAGCCTCCAATGGCGTTGTCCTGAGTGACTCTCCACCCCTTTTCCCTCCCTCATTCGTCACCCTCTCCCCCACGGGTGGCCCTGAGGGCCCTTTGCTCCTGAGGCCTTTGCTCTAGTATCAAGGCTCGCGCGTTCTGGGAGAGGGGGGTCTGGAATGCTTTCTAAAGACACTCTGTCCTTCATCTATTGCCCTCCTGGTGGTTCCTCTTCCTCCTCCTCGTCTCCCCTTATTTCCCAGCTTTTCCCCTCATCTGCCTCTGAGTTGTGATCTCCGTCAAACCCGTTGTAATTCTGAACTGTCTTCTTCTGTGGAAGGGTCAGGCTGGGGAGGCGGTCTCCACCATTCCTCCTCTGCCCAGTCCCTGACACCTTGGAACAGGAACAAAAAACAACCAACCAAGAATGGGTGAAGAGGAAGATGGCCAAGACGTTCAAGGGTCTGGAAACCAAGCCTCACGAGGAATGTTCAGCCTAGAAGAGAAGACGCTGAGAAGAGAGATGATAGCCATCTTCAAAGATCTCAAGGGCTGTCTCATGTAGGAGGGGACAAGGTGAAGAAAGCCTGTCTTGTGCTGCTCTGGAAGATAGGACCTGAAGCAATGGGTGCAAGTTGCAAGAAAAGAGAATCAGACTAAACATCGGGAAGAAAATTCTATGGGCAAGAGCTATTCAACGGCGGAATAGGCTGCCTCAGAAGGTGGTGGGTTCTCCTTCCGTGGAGGTTTTTAAGCAGAGGTTGCATGCTCATCTGCCATAGTGTATATTCCTGCATTCCAGGTGGGTGGACTGGACAACACACAGAGTCCTCTCAAATGCTACAACTCTATAATTCAGAGACTCTATGATTCTCCTCATTGTGAGTTTCTTGATGGAAAGTGAAATTGGAGCTACTTTGATTCTGGGTGAATCTTTCTGCATTCCATGCACTGATGTGGTTTCCTCCCTATATGAATCATTTCATGGGAACTGAGACTTTCCTTCCATGTGAAGCACATTCCACACAATTATATGTTTTTTGCTCACTGTGGGTTCTTTGTTGGGAAGTGAAACTTGCCCTCTAATTGAAGTTCCTTCCACATTCCATGCACCTATATGGTTTCTACTCTTTATGCATTCCTTGATGGGAAGTAAGACTATTCTTCTGACTGAGGCCCTTTCCCCATTCCATGCACTGAGGCAGTTACTTCCCACTGTGAGTTACTCAATGAGAAGTGAGACTGGTCCTTTGACTGCAACTCTTTCCACATTCCATGCACTGATATGGTTTCTCCTCATATGAATTCTTCGATGGTACATGAGACCTGCTCTCTGAGTGAAGCTCTTTCCACATTCCAAGCACTGATATGGTTTCTCCCCTGTATGAATTCTTTGATGGGAAGTGAGACTATCCTTCCGATTGAAGCTCTTTCCACATTCCAAGCATGGATAGGGATTCTCCCCTGTGTGAATCATCTGGTGAGAAGTAAGCATTGTCTTCCAGCTAAACCTCTTTCCACACTCCAAGCACTCATATGGTTTCTCCCCTGTATGGAATCTTTCATGGGACATGAGACCAGCTCTGTGAGTGAAGCTCTTTCCGCATTCCATACATTGATATGGTTTCTCCCCTGTATGAATTCTTTTATGGTACATGAGACCTGCTCTCTGAGTGAAGCTCTTTCCACATTCCAAGCACTGATATGGTTTTTCCCCTGTATGAGTTCTCTGATGGAGGGTGAGACTATCCTTCCGATTGAAGCTCTTTCCACATTCCAAGCATGGATAGGGATTCTCCCCTGTGTGAATCATTTGGTGGGAAGTAAGCATTGTCTTCCAGCTGAACCTCTTTCCACACTCCAAGCACTCATACGGTTTCTCACCTGTATGGAATCTTTGATGGGACGTGAGACTGGATTTCTGAGTGAAGCTCTTTTCACATTCCATGCACTGATATGGTTTCTCCCCTGTATGAATTCTTTGATGGACAGTGAGCTCGCCCTTGTGACGGAAACTCTTCCCACATTCCAGGCAAAGATAGGGTTTCTCCCCTGTATGAACTTTTTGATGAGAAGTGAGCATATTCTTCCCATAGAACCCCTTTCCACATTCCAAGCACTTATAAGGTTTCTCCCCTGTATGAATTCTCTGATGGATTGTGAGACTGGCCCTCTGACTGAAGCTCTTTCCACATTCCAAGCACTGATAAGGTTTCTCCCCTGTATGACTTCTTTGATGAAAAGTCAGGCTATGTTTCCGGCTGAAGCTCTTTCCACATTCCAAGCACTGATATGGTTTCTCACCTGTATGAATTCTTTGATGGAAAGTTAAAGCATCCTTCCGTTTGAAGCTCTTCCCACATTCCAAGCACTGATAGGGTTTCTCCCCTGTATGAATTTTTTGATGGGAACTGAAACTTCTCTTCCAACTAAAACGCTTTCCACATTGTAAGCACTGATATGGTTTCTCCCCGCTGTGAGTTACTTGATGGTAAGTGAGGCGGGATTTCCGACAGAAGTTCTTTCCACATTCCAAACACTGATAGAGTTTTTTCCCCAATAGATTTGTTAGATTGGAAGTGGAGTGGGAGCTCTGACTGGATCTCTTTCCAGACCCCGAATATTTAAGCGGCTTCTCTGTGTGGATTCTGTCAGGGTTTTCCTCATTCTTCATTTGCAATTCTTCAGCACCTGCAACCAAGAGAGAAATTCATTATAGCTTCAGGAAGAAATGCAGCTCTTCAATATCAGAAAAACAAGGATAAAAAACCAGGCTCTTTTCTTTGATGGATTATGTTGAGTCCAATATGGAATCTGAGCCATCTCCAATGTCAGTCATTTCTTTCGTCAACCAAAAATGAATAACCCAAATGAAATTCCTTCAACTTCCCTTACAACCTTTAAGCCTACATTTTAAAAGGTCTTGACAGTTCAGTCCAGCCTGACCACTGTTTAAAAAGACATAACTGGAGGAAGAATATTTGCAGGCAATTTTTTTAGAGCTGTGGGTGTCTTAGAATTCCAGCTGCTATAGGTGGCGCTGTTTAGCTCCATCAAAATATTGGAGGTTTGTCACATAGGTATACATATGGAATTTCAAAACAGATATTTTGATCCAACAGGGAGCCTTACCGAGAGAGTCCATGATCTTATGATTCTCCTCCATTAGTTCTTTATGCAGAGCTCTCTGGCCAGGATCCAGCAATGCCCACTCCTCGTCTGTGAAATGAACGGCTACATCTTCAAAACACACTGGCCCCTAAAATGAAAAAGAAAAGCATCTTCCTCTAAGACAGCATAAAGACTATCTACTACACTAACTGGCCAGTGACATTGTCATTAATACCAGGAAAGGTCCTAGAACTGATAATCAAACATTCGGTCTGTGAGCACTTAAAAAAGGCAGATTTAAAAAAGAAAGAGAAACCCATTGATCTAGGGTTTCATGTACCCCAGACCATCTATGTTCATCATCTTGAGATTCTGTCAGGCAACCATCTACAAATCCCCTCATCCAGCCCAACTAGCAGAATTAAATATAATTGCTACTCCCTTGCGAAACTGTAGTCTCTCCTTCGTTGTTGGTTGGACTAAATGACCCTTGAGTCCTTTCCAACTCTAGGATTCTATGATTCTATTACCCTGTGGGCCATCGAGTCCAACCCCTTGCGATGCAGGAATCTCAGCTAAAGTATCCCTGACAGATGGCCATCCAACCTCTGCTTAAAAACCTCCAAGGAAAGAGAATCCACACCCTCCGGAGTGAGACTGTTCCACTGTTGAACAGCTGTGTCCGAAAAGTTTTACATATGTCTAGTCAGAATCTCTTTTCCTGCAATTTGAAGCCTTTTATTCGAGTCCTATCTTTTAGAGCAGGAGAAAAGAAGCTTGCTCCATCCTCCATGTGACAACCCTTCAGATATTTGAAGATGGCTATCATAGCTCCTCTTTTCCAGGCTAAACATACTCTTTCAACTGTTCCTCATAAGGCATGGCTTCTAGAGCCTTGATCATCCTAGCTGCCCTGCACACGTTCCAGCTTGTCAACATCCTTCTTACATTGTAGCTCCCAAAACTGGACACAGTATTTCAGGTGAGGTGTGACCAAGGCAAATTAGAGCAGGACTATTACTTCCCTTGATCTGGACACTAGACTTCTGTTGATGCAGCCTACAATAGCATTCACTTTTTTTGCTGCTGCATCACACTGTTGACTCATGTCAAGCTTGTGGTACACCAAGACCCTGAGATCCTTTTCACATGTGCTGTTAGTAAGCCAGGTGTCCCCTATCCTATATTTGTGCAGCTGCTTCTTCCTGCCTAAGTGCAGAACCTGACATTTGTCCCTACTGAAATTCACATTGTTAGCTTGCACTCAGTTCTCTGATCTGTTACGGTCATTTTGAATTTTGATTTTGACTTCTGTGGCATTAGCTACTCTTCCCAGTTTGGTGTCATCTGTGAATTAGATGAATATCTCCTAAGTTCCTTCAGCCAAGTCGTTTATAAAGATGTTGAACAACAATGGGCCCAGGACAGATGCCTGCGGCACCCCACTTGTCACTATTTTCCAGGATGACGAGGAACCATTAATGAGTACTCTTTGGGTTCAGTCAGTCAACCAGCTACAAATCCACCTAACAGTTACCACGTTCAACCCACATTTCACCAGCTTCCTTGTAAGAATATCATGGGGGACTTCGACAAAAGCCTTACTGAAATCAAGATACACTATGTCCACAGCATTCCCCTGATCCACACAGCATCCTTTTCTAAATGCTCACAGACCAAATGTAGAATTATCTGTTCTGGTACCTTCTCTGGTATCAATGTCAAGCTCACTGGTCTGTAGTTAACTGGTTCTTCCTCCCCCCCCCCTTTTTTTCAGCTGGGGACATTTGCCCTCCTCCAGTCTGTAGGGACCTCATCTGTTCTCCAAGATCTCTCAAATATAATAGACAAAGGCTCTGGAATTACATCCACAAGCTCCTTTAGTACTATTGGATGCAGCTTGTCAGGCCCTGGAGATTTCAATTCATTTAAAGTAGCTAGGTCTCTACAAATTCTGCAAGTCTATGACATTGCTCTGTTTTTTTTCTGCCCGTTAATTGCTATGTTGTTTTAATGGGAATGTTGTGCTGCACATTTTAAGTCTGGGTCCTTCCTTTAATATCTTGATTATTTTTTTATTGTGTCTTTAAACGATGGGTATTTACCTTTGTATGGACAAAGGTGGAACTCCACATGGTGGTCTTCAACTCATTCTGTCTGCGAAAGCATTCCTTTTCCCAGACGGAAGGATCCCCTCCTTACTCTCCCTATGCGCAAGTCTGGGGTGGAACTCTCCTGGTGCGCAAAAGCAAAGTTCAAGGGGCGCATGGGGGCACGGGCAGTAGGAGGAAAGGGGGGGAGAAGCCAATTCTGCAACTGATGAGGCTGATTAGGTGAATCCTGGCAACTTTTTTCTATGGTTTCTTACCAGCTTCCCAACATATACTAGCACTCCACCCTCAATATAGCAGTAAGTCAGAGCAGGAATAGAGATTTCCTCAGCCTCAGAGGAACCCTGACTGCTCCTTCCCCCACAATGCTCCTTCCCTTACCTCGTCTGGTCCTACAGCCACGGCTTCCTCTCCACTACCATGGAAAGATGGATGAGGAGGTCTTGCTGGCATCCTTCTGTCCCCTGCGAGAAATAAAGGGAAGTATCAGAGGCAAAGCAGTGCATCTCTAACCACAGATGGACCAAAGAAATAGTGTCACCTGCTGAGTGTGTGTGAGACAATGGTACCCATTTCATAGTTTAGTTGTGCAAAAATACACAATTCAGTGTCTTCTCCAAGATGATTAAAAGAACCCACAGATTAGTTTCAAAATCCCCAGAATGTGACCAAACAGAGAAAAAACCCATTCCTCCTCACCCATTGGCCTCTCTCTGGTGTCCAACGGAGTCCTCTCTGTCTCAAAGGAATCTGAGCCCACTTCTGCAAACAGATCCTTTCCCTGAAGAAGCAACAAAGATTCAAAGAAGAGAATGGAGAGATGGATTAGAAAAGTAATGTCTGAGGGGGGGGGGATTGCTGGTATCCGATATCATTCCTTGGATGCTTTCCAAAAAAAGGGGCCATTAGGAGAGAATTTGGGGGTACTCTCCCTCCTGTTCAGAGCCCCTTTGGGAGCATCCAGAGGAAAGTCTCTCTCACCTGCTGCTTTGCCTGCTTCCTCTCCTCTGCCAGACTCAGGAGGAAACCTTCGGCCAGGGCCACCGCCTGAGAACTGGTCTCCGCTCCACATTCCCTCACCCAACTCTCTATATTTGGTGGAAGCACAGCCAGGAACTGCTCCAAGATCACCAGGTCCAGCATCTGAGCTTTCGTGTGCCTTTCTGGCTTTAGCCACTGATGGCAAAGGTGGTAGAGTCGGCTGCAAACCTCACGGGGTCCTTCGGTCTCCTGGTAGCACAACTGCCTGAACCGCTGGCTCTTCATATCTGAGCAAACGGTGTCCTCCTCACCCAGGATCTTCTGCATGGAACTTTCCCAGAATCCTTCACTGCTCCCAGTGTTGATGACATGACCTCTTCCTGCTTCAGGGCCAGCTGAGTCTTGCTCATCCATCTGGGCTCTCAGGAAGCCTCCAAGAGATCAGAAGGAAGTCCTTGGTCTTCTGCCAAGTTCCGTCTGTCCTTATAAGAGGTGCTACCAAATCCTACAAAGCAAATACATTGTTTTGTTATAAAATTCATACACTGTCAGCAGAAGAACAAATGTCCCCAGAGCAAGCATGGTTGAGTCTTGCTAGGAAGAAGGCCTGTACCCCCTCACAGCTCAGATTCTTAGCTTTATTCAAGAAGCAAGCAGGCAAGAAGGAGAAGTAAGCCTCTAGCCCTCCTAGAAGGAAAATTACCATGCAAAATGTGCAGGCAACTGAAGGGATTTCTGTGCTATGAATGAGCCTGGTTGCTCCTGCCTTTCGGTATTTTTAGTCTACAAATCCAGTCAAAGCTGTAATTGACAAGTGAGTCATTTGTACAGAGGGTAATTTGGACACTAGGCTAGAAAGAGGGTTCCAACCCTGGGGTCCTCAAGTGCTGCTCTACCCTCACTTCAGTGCACATTTCTTTCTTGCTTCTGTCTCATTTTCAAACACTTGGAATCTCCAACATTTGCAAGATTTCATTTCCCAGAAGGTGGAAGAAGCAAGAAGGGGATCATCTATCCTAGATCTGGTCCTCACCAGCAGGGAAGCACTGGGATTCTTGGGAGGACCTGGCCAGAACAAGGGAAGTAACCGTCTCACTCTCTTCTGCCCTGGTCAGACCACACCTGGAATCCTGTGTCCAGTTCTAGGAGTCACAATATAAGAAGGATGTGGACAAGCTGGAACATGTGCAGAAGAGGGCAACCAAGATGATCAAGGGACTGGAAACCAAGCCTTATGAGGAAGGGTTGAGGGAGCTGCTTATGTTTAGCCTGGAAAAGAGGAGACTGAGAGAGGAGGTACAGTCTAAATTTAAACACAAATCATTATCTTCACTTTGAACGCTCCTCCCATGTTCATGCATAGACCGACACTTTATACTGTTTTATTGTTAACAAAAGCGGAAATTCACTCTTCCTCATTCAACAAGGGCTCCTGACTAGGCATTTGGCCATGTGTGGATGACAGTTAACTCTGCTCTCTCCAGTTCCCCCTTTTTCTGGTTTTCTTTAAACCAATTCACCAACCAGGAACTCATGCACTCACCACCAATAATTCAGCATATGTTGTGGATTTGCCTGCAAATTTATTATAGTATTTTTGTCATCTAGAGATGACACAAAAACTCCATCTGTTTATTTGCATCATTTATTACTCCTATGACCTTGCTTATAAAACCCAATAAAAAGTAATTCCTTAAGGAAAGGGGAAACACACAGAGACCCACGCCCCGCCTGGACTGTGTTTGCAAAGCAGGATCAGAGCATTTCTGCGCTGCAGGATCAGACCTCTTTAAAGAGCCCTGGCTTCCTCCATGGAATCCTGGGAACCACGATTCGGCCTCATTGCCCTTTTAAAGCAATCTACATGGTTTGTGATATTATATGCATTGAGACTTTCCTTTATTTTTGTAGATTATGGATTACTAATTTTTTATTGTAATTGATAAGTCAATGAAGCAGAAGTAGATGTTTTTCTGGAACTCTCTAGCTTAGACAAATTAGGTGATCTGGCACTCCCATTTCTTTAAGAACTTGCCTGAGAAATCTCTATGTGGGACAAGAAGCTACAGTTAGAACTGGATATGGAACAACTGATTGGTTCAAAATTGGGAAAGGAGTACGACAAGGCTGTATATTGTCTCCCTGCTTATTTGACTTATATGCAGAATTCATCATGCGAAAGGCTGGACTGGATGAATCCCAAACCGGAATTAAGATTGCCGGAAAAAATATCAACAACCTCAGATATGCTGATGATACTACCTTGATGGCAGAAAGTGAGGAGGAATTAAAGAACCTTTTAATGAGGGTGAAAGAGGAGAGTGCAAAATATGGTCTGAAGCTCAACATCAAAAAAAACTAAGATCATGGCCACTGGTCCCATCACCTCCTGGCAAATAGAAGGGGAAGAAATGGAGGCAGTGAGAGATTTCACTTTCTTGGGTTCCATGATCACTGCAGATGGTGTCACGCCTGCTTCTTGGGAGAAAAGCAATGACAAACCTAGACAGCATCTTAAAAAGCAGAGACATCACCTTGCCGGCAAAGGTCCGTATAGTTAAAGCTATGGTTTTCCCAGTAGTAATGTATGGAAGTGAGAGCTGGACCATCAAGAAGGCTGATCTCCGAAGAATTGATGCTTTTGAATTATGGTGCTGGAGGAGACTCTTGAGAGTCCCATGGACTGCAAAAAGATCAAACCTATCCATTCTCAAAGAAATCAGCCCTGAGTGTTCACTAGAAGGACAGATCCTGAAGTTGAGGCTCCAATACTTTGGCCACCTCATAAGGGAAGAGAAGACTCCCTAGAAAAGACCCTGATGTTGGGAAAGATTGAGGGCACAAGGAGAAGGGGACGACAGAGGACGAGATGGTTGGACAGTGTTCTCGAAGCTACTAACATGAGTTTGGCCAAACTGCGAGAGACAGTGAAGGATAGGCGTGCCTGGCGTGCTCTGGTCCATGGGGTCACGAAGAGTCGGACACGACTGAACGACTGAACAACAAATTGATAAGTGTAAATTGTTTAATTTTTATTTACTGATGTTTAATTTTACTGTTTACTATTAGATTATCATGCATTATTGAATATTGTTTCATCTGATATAAGTTATTCATTTTAATCTCATTGGGACTTTTTATATTGGATTGGATTGCTATTATTTATTGTTTTGTTGTGTAATTATACGTGTTGGAAGCTGACCAGAGTGGCTGGGGCAAACTAGCCAGATGGGTGGGGTATGAATATAAATGCAGTACAATAATAATAATAATAATAATTGCTCTTTAGCTTGGTGGGCATCCCTGCCTCCTGCAGGGGGGAGTTCCGTAGGTTTAACTCTTCCCGGTGTGAAGACGCACTTTCTTTTTTCTGCCCTCCATCTTCCAACCTTCCTTATTTATTCACTGCATAGGTCAAGTTGTGTTTATTGTTTGGGTGGATTATGTCTGCATGTTTCTGTCTGGCTGCAACCTCTTCTAACAGGTGTGCCTCATTCCTAAATCTGTTTGCAGGCCATTGTTTCCTCGCCAAAGCGGCGAGCATCGCATCTCTACAGCGAGCACCGTTGCAAACCTCCCGAAAACTCGCCCCTTCCGTGGCTTTGCGGAGAAGGAAGGTGCAGGAAGGAAAGGAACCTCTGCCTTGGGGGTTCCCCTCCCCATGCATTATATGCACAGGGCCCTCCCCAATGCATCCTCGCCTGCAGTCCTGGGACCCCCTTCTCCCCGCTGCACCCAAAGGGGGAAGAGAGAGGAGACTCACCAGATCCCCGGAGGAGCCACTAAGGCAGCAGCCCTTGCGCAGGAGACAGACAAAACATGCAGGAAGTGGCGCGGGGGAGGGAGCTTTGCTCGGCAGGATCTGGCCCCACCCCCTCCGTGATCTCCTCCCCGCTCTAGTAATCCGGCTCAGCTCCTTTTAACCCTTGCAATGCCGAGCGGAGCAAGCTCGCCCCGTCCCTCTGGAAAGCAGGAGTCCCGGAGGAGCCCCGGACATTGCGCACAGAGGAGAGGCTTCCTTGGGGGGCGGGGGGAGCCTGCTGGCTGGGCTCTGAGCTGCTCCCTCCTTGGCCAGGAACGGGAGGAGGAGATTGGGGGGGAACAGGCCCTGCAAGAAGCAGGAGTCGCCTTCCGAGGAGAGGAGGAGGAGGGGTCCCCCTAAGCATCTCCGGCGCCCGCGGTGGTGCCAAGAGACCTCCGGCCGCCGCCCCCTTTCCCCAGTTGGGGGAGAGCGGCGGACCCGCTGCTGGGCGACCCTGCGCCCTCAACTCCCCTCGCCTCCGCCCGCAGCCCCAGCAGGAAGGAAGCAAAGCGCCGAGCGGGGAGCGAGCAAGCCGCGGAGCGAGGCTTCTTACCGGGCGCGGGGCAAGGGCGCATCCCCAGCCTACAGGGAGCCTGGGGAAAGGGGGAGAGCTTCGCCGCTTTGCCGGTGGCCCCTATGATCCCACGCAGGCCCAAACAGAGGGCCACTTGGCCCGGGACTCCATTTCCAAAGGGGGCCTCGGTCAGCATATTCACAATCGCTCACCATTATTGAAATGTAAATACTTAAAATAATCCTTTTTCCCTATGTATTTTTAAAAAGCACTATTGTATATCTTTATTTTCCATTTTGTCTTTATATGCAGATACAGTTCAAGTATATTTATATACTTACTTATTTATAAGACTTCCGAGATCCCCAGGGTAAAAAAAGGGGGGGCACATTATCTAACTGGCCCGGGCCTCTGCCTGGCTCTGCAAGGGCCTGATCCCACGTCCTTGTCATCGTGAAAAACATGGTAGCATCGGTGCAAGAGGATGCTAAACACAACAAAGGAGTCCCAAGCGGGCCGTGGGACCTTGGTGAGAAATCTCTCAAGAGAAGCAGGAGTCCCACTTACATATTACCCCAGAGAGAGAAGGGGCTTGTCTGGTGTGGATAAGAGAGCCACTTTGGTGTAATGTGTAGAGCAGCCTTTCTCCACCTTGGGTCCCCAGATGTAGTTGGACTACAAGTCCCATTATCCCTAAGGTGGTCAGGGATGATGGGAATTGTTATCCCACATTGGGGAGACACCAGGTTGAGAAAGGCTGGTGGAGAGTGTTGGATGGACTTCTTCTTTGGCGATCACTCATAGCCAAGTAAGACCAGGGAGACCGAGGTTCGAATCCCACTCTGTCACAGTCCCTTAGCGTTACCTGCTTCCCTGTGTTGCTGGGAGAAGACCATGTAGGGCACCTTGAGCTCCTTGGAAGAAAGGGGGGGGGATGTCAGTATAATTAGCTAATAAATAAAAATAAGTAACACATGTACATCAGAATAACACATGAGAATCTATTATCGCCATTCCAACCAAAGGTGACATAATTCATGAGCTGCGATCCAGCAGTTTCATGCTGCAATCTAGCAGTTCTCTTGGAGAACCAAGTCCTGGGGAAAATGGTATCGGGAAAGAGTTGTGTTCTCCCCCTCTTTTCTACTTTAATAGGCTCTGGCTTGCAGATGCTCAAATGATCAACGAAGGGCACAATCAGCCTTCCTGCAGCTGCAGCTTTGCAGCAAGCATTTGCAAACCTTCTCAGGCCACACAGCCCAACTCCAACCCAGTGAGAAAGCATATGGGCACGAATCGAGTTAAGCGGCTCTAACTGCAGGGCTAAGTACCCCCATTTGTTTGTTGCATCCACTGAAATTATGATGAGGGCACAGTGGAAGCACTGTGTGCTAGGAGCTAAATCCTGTTAAAAAAATTAAGCCTCAGAACTCAATCCTAGGGGCAGAATGCCTTTAGAAGCTTCGTTTTCTGCTCTACACCAACAGGAATATCTTGAGGAGCCACAGAGAAACCCATTGATCTCTGGTTTCATGATCCACAGACCAAGTTAGCAGGAGAGCCATCTTTGAATCATCAAGGTAGGTGTATCTCGATGCAAGCTGCCGTTTTTGGGTAGGAGAAGGAAGAGTGGCATATACAGTATGGATTCAGCTGTAAGTTTCGTTCTTCAGTTTAAAACTAGTTACAGTAGAACTAGCTCAGTTTTTCAAAACCAGGGTGTAAGTTATTCACCACTTAAGCAAAACCCACATTCCACTCGGCTGTCTACTCGAAAAGTAGGACTTGGAACATGCTTTCGTCTCCCTGACCAAAATGCCAAGAGTGATCCTGCGTTGGAGAATGAAATCAAGGAAGCATCCAAAAGAGTGAGGGCGGAAGGAAATTTATTGAAATTTTTCAACATACAATAAAATTCAGACTAGTCTACGTGTCAGGCAGCAGAGGAACCAACCCACCACGGCAGCTTCCCAGGAACAGACACAGAAAAGTCCTTATCATCTTGCTTTTTATTCAATACAGAGGCTAGGAATGCAGCCTCTTGAACTAATGGCGTTGTTCTGAGTGACTCTCCACCCCTTTTCCTCCCTCATTCGTCACCTTCTCCCTCATGGGTGGCGCTGAGGGGCCTTTGCTTCTAAGCCCTTTGCTCTACTATCAAGGCTCACCAGGTTCTGGGAGGGGGGGGGTCTGGAATGCTTTCTAAAGACACTCTGTCCTTCAGCTATTGCCCCCCAGGTGGTTCCTCTTCCTCGTCTCTCCTTATTTCCCAGCTTTTCCCCTCATCTGCCTCTGAGCTGTGATCTCCTTCAAACCCCTGTTGTAATTCTGAACTGTCTTCTTCTCTGGAAGGGTCAGGCTGGGCAGGCGGTCTCCACCATTCCTCCTCTGCCCAGTCCCTGACACCTTGGAACAGGAACAAAAAACAACCAACCAAGAATGGGTGCAGAGGAGGATGGCCAAGACGTTCAAGGGTCTGGAAACCAAGCCTCGTGAGGAATGGTTAGCCTAGAAGAGAAGACACTGAGAAGAGAGATGATAGCCTTCTTCAAAGATCTCAAGGGCTGTCTCATGGAAGAGGGAACAAGGTGAAGAAAGTCTTCTATGGGTAAGAGCTATTCAACAGTGGAACAGAAGGTGGTGGGTTCTCCTTCCATTGAGGTTTTTAAGCAGAGGTTGCATGCTCATCTGCCATAGTGTATATTCCTGCGTTCCAGGTGGGTGGACTGGACAACACACAGAGTCCTCTCAAATGCTACAACTCTATAATTCAGATACTCTTATGATTCTCGTCATTGTGAGTTTCTTGATGGAAAGTGAAATTGGAGCTACGGCTGAAGCTCAATTCACACTGCCATAGGGCGGCGAGTTCCTCTCTTCACAATCAATCACCTCCGGAGACTTCTGATGCTTTAATGGTCTTTATTTACATGGGTCATCAAGAGTTCATTATCATTCATCAGAGTCACTCAGTTCAGATACCGGTAGAGGCATCCGCTTATGCCGCCAACACCTTATAAAATGCGGGGATATATCACCCCACCTTTCAAGTTTCCTTTTGTCCATGCGCCACCTGAGAGAGCAGTTGTAAATCTCTCGCCAGCCTCTGTTCCAGAACTTAACCCTTGCTGTCCCTGTGGAGCTGCTGGCTCGCTCGCAGCCTCTTCCTGTCCCTTTATGCCCAAAGACATTGCCTTTCCTTCGCTGGCTCCTCCAGCTCCCTCCCCCTCAGGCACAGCGCCCTCTCCTTCTACCCTGAAGTTCTCTCCCACATCCAGAGAACTCGAATGTACTGTGTCATCCCTGACGCATTACAAGCATTTCTATGGTTTCCAACATATGAATTCTTTGATGGTGAGTGGGTAAAGCTCTTTTTACATTCCAAAACTTACATGGTTTCTCCCCACGGTAAGTTAATTGGTGAGAAGTGAGACTGGTGCTCTGATTGAAGCTCTTCCACATTCCAAGGACCAATATGGTTTCTTCTCATATGAATTCTTTGATGGTACATAAGACCGGCTCTCTGAGTGAAGCTCTTTCCACATTCCAAGCACTGATATGGTTTATCCCCTGTATGAATTCTTTGATGGGAAGTCAGACTATCTTTCCGACTGAAGCTCTTTCCACATTCCAAACAAGGATAGGGATTCTCACCTGTGTGTATTATTTGGTGGGAAGTGAGCATACTCTTCCAGCTGAACCTCTTTCCACACTCCAAGCACTCATATGGTTTCTCTCCTGTATGTATTCTTTCATGGTACATGAGACCAGCTTTGTGAGTGAACCTCTTTCCACACTCCAAGCACTCATATGGTTTCTCTCCTGTATGAATCCTTTCATGGTACATGAGACCAGCTCTGTGAGTGAAGCTCTTTCCACACTCCAAGCAACGATATGGCTTCTCCCCTGTATGAATTCTGTGATGGGAAGTGAGTTCGCTCTTCTGACGGAAACTCTTCCCACATTCCAGGCAAAGATAGGGCTTCTCCCCTGTATGAACTTTTTGATGAGAAGTGAGCATATTCTTCCCATAGAACCCCTTCCCACATTCCAAGCAGTGATATGGTTTCTCCCCTGTATGAATTCTTTGATGGAAAGTTAGACTTTGCTTCCGACTGAAGCTCTTTCCACATTCTAAGCATGGATAGGTGTTCTCTCCTGTGTGAATTATCTTGTGGGAAGTGAGCATATTTTTCCAACTGAACCTCTTTCCACACTCCAAGCACTCATATGGTTTCTCCCCTGTATGAATTCTTTGATGGGACATGAGACCAGCTTTGTGAGCAAAGTTCTTTCCACATTCCAAGCACTTATATGGTTTCTCCCCTGTATGAATTCTTTTATGGGTCATGAGAGCGGCCCTCTGGGTGAAACTCTTTCCACATTCTAAGCAGTGATATGGTTTGTCCCCTGTATGAATCCTTTGATGGAGAGTGAGACTATCCTTCCGACTGAAGCTCTTTCCACATTCCAAGCACTGATAGGGATTCTCCCCTGTGTGCACTATTTGGTGGGAAGTGAGCATACTCTTCCAGCTGAACCTCTTTCCACACTCCAAGCACTCATATGGTTTCTCTCCTGTATGAATTCTTTCATGGTACATGAGACCAGCTTTGTGGGTGAAGCTCTTTCCACACTCCAAGCACTGATATGGCTTCTCACCTGTATGAATTCTGTGATGGGAAGTCAACTCACTCTTCTGACGGAAACTCTTCCCACATTCCAAGCAAAGATAGTGTTTATCCGCTGTATGAACTTTTTGATGAGAAGTGAGCATATTCTTCCCATAGAACCCCTTCCCACATTCCAAGCACTTATATGGTTTCTCCCCTGTATGAATTCTTTGATGGGAAGTGAGACTATCCTTCTGACGGAAGCTCTTTCCACATTCCAAACATGTATAGGGTTTCTCCCCTGTATGAATTCTTTGATGGAAAGTCAGACTTTGCTTCCGACTGAAGCTCTTTCCACATACCATGCACTGATATGGTTTCTCCCCTGTATGAATTCTTTGATGGAAAGTGAAAGCATCCTTTCGATTGAAGCTCTTTCCACATTCCAAACACTGATAGGGTTTTTCCCCTGTATGAATTTTTTGGTGGGAAGTGAAACTTCTCTTCCAACTGAAACTCTTTCCACATTCTTGGCACTGATATGGTTTCTCCGTGCTGTGAGTTATTTGATGAGAAGTGAGGTTGGATTTCCGACAGAAGTTCTTTCCACATTCCAAACACTGATATTGCTTCTTCCCCAAAATATTTATTTGATGGGAAGTGGAGTGGGAGTTCTGACTGGATCTCTTTCCTGAATATTTAAGCAGCTTCTCCTCTGTGTGGATTCTGTCGGGGTCTTCCTCATTCTTTATTTGCAATTCTTCAGCACCTGCAACCAAGAGATAAATTCATTAGAGCTTCAGGAAGAAATGCAGCTCTTAAATATCGGAACAAAAAAGATCAAAAAGTCAGGATCTTTTCTTTCATGTCTTTTGTTGAGCCGAAACATCTCCAATCTCATATCATTCGTAAAACAAAAATGGACACAGTAAAAGCAAAAAAACCTGACTGAAGTTCTTTCAACTTCCCAAACAACTTTAAAGCCTACATTTTAAAAGGCTTGGGCAGTTCAGTCCAGCCTGATCATGGTTTAAAAAGGCATAACTGAAGGAAGAATATTTGCAGACCAAACTGCAGATAGCTCCACATCCAATGTGAGCTGCGAGAGTCTTAGAATCCCAGATGCTAGAAGTAGTGTTGTTGAAATACATCAAGATATAGGTTTGTCACACAGAATTTCAAAACAGATATTACAATCCAACAGGGAGTCTTACTGAGAGAGAGTATGATCCCACAATTCTCCTCCATGACTTCCTTATGCAGAGCTCTCTGGTCAGGATCCAGCAATGCCCACTCCTCCTCTGTGAAATGAACAGCTACATCTTCAAAGCACACTGGACCCTAAAAGGAAAAGAAAAGTATCTTCCTCTTAGCTGAAAGATCATCTACTACACAGGTAATGACTGACCAGTGAGAGGGTCATCAATACCAGGAAAGGTCCTTGAACAGAGAATGAAACAGTCGGTCACTTAAGAAAAGGCAGATTAAAATGAATAAAGAGAAACCCATTAAAAAGAAGAGTCTTTTTAACTACCTTCTAAATAAGTATTGTTTTAATTTATTTTCACTACGGCAGACCAACACGGCTACCTACTTGAACCATTGATCTGGGGCAGTGATGGCGAACCTTTTAGAGACCGAGTGCCCAAACTGCAACCCAAAACCCACTTACTTATCACAAAGTGGCAACATGGCAATTTAACCTGTATATCTCATTTTTTTCTGTGTGTTTCATATTTCTTCTTTATGACTGCTGTTGTAATAAATAATCCTACATAAAAGTTATTGCATTACATTCTTCATTAAATTATCTTTCCATTTATATATAATTTTATGGCATAACTCAGTCCTTTAAAAAAAATGTTTGGGCAACTTTTTTCTATGGTGTCCTATCTGCTTCCCAACATATACCGGTACTAGCATTCCACCATCAATATAGCAATAAGACAGAGCAGGAAGAGAGATTTCCTCAGCCTCAGAGGAACCCTGACTGCTCCTTCCCCCACAATACTCCTTCCCTTACCTCGTCTGGTCCTACAGCCACGGCTTCCTCTCTGCTACCATGGAAAGATGGATGAGGAGGTCTTGCTGGCATCCTTCTGTCCCCTGCGAGAAATAAAGGGAAGTGGGAGACCATGAGTCCATGCTTTCCTCAGAGGCAAAGCAGTGCATCTCTAACCACAGATGGACCCAAGAAATAGTAGGAAAAGGTAAAGGCAAAGGACCCCTGGATGGTACAGTCCAGTCAGAGGCGACTATGGGGTTGCGGCGCTCATCTCGCTTTCAGGCCGAGGTAGCCAGCATTTGTCCAAAGACAGCTTTCCAGGTCATGTGGCCAGCAGGACTAAAATGCTTCTGGCGCAACACGACACTGTGACAGAAGCCAGAGTGCACGGAAACGCCATTCACCTTCCAGCCGGAGTGGTACCTATTTATCTACTTCCACTGGTGTGCTTTTGAAATTCTAGGTTGGCAGAAGTTGGGATAGAGCAACGGGAGCTCACTCCGTTGTGAGGATTCGAACTGCTGACCTTGATGTTGGCAAGTCCAAGATGCTCGGTAGTTTAGACCACAGCGCCACCTGCTGAGTGCATGCAAGATGTTTGTACCCATTTTATATTTTAATCTAAGATTAAAAGAACCAGCAGACACCATTCCTCCTTACCCATTGGCCTATGTTTGGTGTCGAATGGAATCCTCTCTGTCTCAAAGGAATCAATGTCCATTTCTGCAAACAGATCCTTTTCCTGAAAGAGCAACAAGGATTCAAAACAGAGAATGGGGAGGCTTCAGAAAGGATTGACAGTGGCAAATACTTCAGGGTATAAGAGATCATTCCTAGGATGTTCCCCCCAGCCACAAAAAATGTGGATCATTAGGAGAGAATTTGGGTATACTCTCCCTCCTGTTCAGAGCCCCTTGGGAGTATCCAGAGGAAAGTCCCTCTCACCTGCTTCTCCACCTGCTTCCTCTCCTCTGCCTGACTCAGGAGGAAACCTTCAGCCAGGGCCACCGCCTGAGAACTGGTCTCTGCTCCACATTCCCTCACCCAGTTCTCCATCTCTGGAGGAAGGACAGCCAGGAACTGCTCCAAGATCACCAGGTCCAGCATCTCAGCTTTCGTGTGCCTTTCTGGCTTCAGCCACTGACAGTCAAGGTTGTAGAGTCTTCTGCAAACTTCTCGGGGTACTTTGGCCTCCTGGTTGCACAACTGCCTGAACTGCTTGCTCTTCATATCTGAGCAAACGGTGTCCTCCTCACTCAGGATCTTCTGCACAGAGTTTTCCCAGAATCCTTCACTGCTCTCAGTTTTGATGGCATGGCCGCTTCCTGCTTCAGGGCCAGCTGAGTCTTGTTCATCCATCTGGGCTCTCAGGAAGCCTCCAAGAATCCAAAGAATCCTTTGGTCTTCTGCCAAGTTCCGTCTGTCCTTATGAGAGGTGCTACCAAATCCTACAAAGCAAATACATTGTTTTGTTATAAAATCCGTACACTGTCAGGAGAAGAAAAAATGTCCCCAGAGCAAGCACGGTTGAGTCTTGCTAGGAACAAGGCCTGTACCCCCTCACAGCTCAGATTCTTAGTTTTCTTCAACAAGCAAACAGGCAAGAAGGAGAAGTAAGCCTCTAGCCCTCCTAGAGGGAAAGTTACCATGCAAAATGTGCAGGCAACTGAAGGGATTTCTGTGCTATGAATGAGCCTGGTTGCTCCTGCCTTTCAGTATTTTCAGTCTACGAACCCTGTCAAAGCTGTAACAAGTGAGTCATTTGTACAGAGTGTAATTTGGACACTAGGCTAGAAAGGGGGTTCCAACCCTGGGGTCCTCAAGTGCTGCTCTACCCTCACTTCAGTGCACATTTCTTTCTTGCTTCTGTCTCATTTTCAAACACGTGGAATCTCCAACATTCGCAAGATTTCATTTCCCAGAAGGTGGAAGAAGCAACAAGGGGATCATCTATCTTGGATCTGGTCCTCACCAGCAGGGAAGCACTGGGATTCTTGGGAGGACCTGGCCAGAACAAGGGAAGTAACTGTCTCACTCTCTTCTTCCCTGGTCACAATATAAGAAGGATGTGGACAAGCTGGGACATGTGCAGAAGAGGGAAACCAAGATGATCAAGGGTCTGGAAACCAAGCCTTAGGAGGAAGGGTTGAAGGAGCTGGACTTGAGAGGAGATATGGTCTAAATTTGAACTCAAATCTTCACTTTGAACGCTCCTCCCATGTTCATGCATAGACTGACACTTTATACAGTGGTTGGTATCTCTGGTTATGTACTTAATTCGTTCCGAGGTCCGTTCTTAACCTGAAGCACCACTTTAGCTAATGGGGCCTCCTGCTGCCACCGCCCGATTTCTGTTCTCATCCTGAAGCAAAGTTCTTAACCAGAGGTACTATTTGTGGGTTAATGGAGTCTGTAACCTGAAGCGTCTGTAACCCGAGGTACCACTGTACTGTTTTATTGTTAACATAAGGGGAAATTCGCTCTTCCTCATTCAACAAGGGCTCCTGATTAGGCATTTGGCCATGTGTTGATGACAGTTAACTCTGCTCTCTCCAGTTCCCCTTTTTCTGGTTTTGTTTAAACCCATTCACCAACCAGGAACTCGTGCACTGACCACCAATAATTCAGCATATGTTCCAGTTACAGATAGGTAGTCGTGTTGGTCTGCCATAGTCAAAACAAAATTAAATTAAAAAATTCCTTCCAGTAGCACCTTAGAGACCAACTAAGTTTGTTCTTGGTATGAGCTTTCGTGTGCATGCACACTTCTTCAGATAGAACATTACAGGTTGCCAGATTCCTGATTTCAGTTCTTTCATATAAAAGACTTCATGGAATGCTTCATGACTATTAAAAACCTAGTAAACTCTATGCTCCATCTTTACCTTTAAGGCCATAATACGGTACATCTAGAGATTGTAAGTAATGCGAAGGAGATTATGCGTTGAAATATTTTAGTTGATATTTTACAATGTAAAATGCTGTTTTTATTTATTGATTTGTTTTACCTTGTGGGCTTATAGCTGAATAAAGTATTATCTATCTATCACACTTCTTCAGATTCTTCAGAACACAGCATATGTTGTGGATTTGCCTGCAAATTTATTATAGTATTTTTGTGATCTGGAGATGGCACGAAAAGACTCCATCTATTTATTTGTATCGTTTATTACTCCTATGACCCTTGCTTATAAAACCCAATAAAAAGGCTATTTCATATGGGAGAGGAAAAGACAACACACAGAGACCCATGCCCTGCCTGGACTGTGTTTGCAAAGCAGGATCAGAGCATTTCCAAGAGCCCTGACTTCCTCCAAAGAATCCTGGGAACTGTAGTTTGTTAAGGATGCTGAGAGTTCCTAGGTGATACCCCATTAAGAGTGTTTGAGCAATTCAATATTTTTGCCTGGGAATTATACACCAGGCAGAAGAAGCTGGATCCCCACTTAAAAAAAAAAAGTGTTTTAAGAATGTGCACTTCTAGCCAGGGAAATCTTGAATTGTAACTGGTTCGGAGAGGGTCTCCCAGTAACTCTCAGCACTCGGGGGGGGGGGCTGCCCCTTTCATCTCCACCCCCATCTCAGGTTCCCTTCCTTCCCAGCTGGGCCTCCTGCTTTGGAATCCTTGGGTGGTGAGGCCTCCAGGGGTTCTCAGCAGGGCTTTCTGTTCCATCTCAGAAGATCCTCTGGGCACCTGAGAGGCTGCATGTCTGAACAGGGACACATGTATCATCCAAGAGTCTGGATCACACCCCTTCTGGTGAAAATGGGGGGGGGGGGGCGCAGAGCTATACTTCTAACTGAAGGAAAACAGAGGATTCGCTTGCATCTGAAGGAACTCAGCATCAGAACTGAAGACGAGACCTGCAGGATCAGGCCAAAGGGGCCCCTATTGAGTCCCCCCCTCCTGTTCTTACAGGGGCTGAGCAGGGGCTTCTTCTAGGAAGCCCATCAGCAGGATCGGAGCCCAAGAGCATCTTCCTGTGGTTTTCCTTCAACTGGGCTTCAGAAGCATCCCTGTCTAGGACTGAGGAGGGCAGAGCATGGCCCTCCGGGCTGGGAGCCCCCCATCGCCCTCTCCTCCTCCGTCCTCTTTTTCAAGCCATCTCGGCTAGTGGCCATCTCTGGCTCCTGCAGGAGGGAGTTCCATAGGTTTCACTCTGCGCCGCATGAAGAGGCACTTTCTTTTCTCTGCCCTCCACCTTCCATCTGAGAACCTAGGTCGGATTTTCTCCTTTATTTCTTGTTTATATTTTATGTCTGACTGTCTCCGTCTGGCTACATCCTCTGTTCACCAACGGGACTGATTCATAAATATTTGCACGCCTTTTCTCCTGGTCCTCTGCAAAGTGGCAAGCGGCGCAGGGATACAAAGGAAAGACAGAGTCGCAGACTCCTCCCACCCCTGGATCTGCAGAGAGGGAAAAGGGGGGGGCAGGACCCTTGACATGAATGCATGATCTGAACGCCCCCCCCCAAATGCATCCCCCTTTCCCCCCAATGCACCCAAAGAAGAGAGAAGAGAGAAGGGACTCACCGGAGGCGCCACCAAGGAAGCGCTTGCGCAAGAGAAAACCCCAAGACCCACCCTGCTCCCCTTTCAGGGAGGGGCTGATGCGCTGGAGGACCTTCCCCCCACCCGGAACCTAATTTCCTCTCCTCTCTAGGAATCCAGCTCCGCTCCTTTAACCCTTGCAAATCCGAGCGCACCAAGCTCACCCCTCTCTGCGCTTTCTCTCTCCGAAGCAGGAAATCTGTGCATTGCGCACACTCGGAGGAGAGACTTTATGGGGGGGGGGGCCCTCCTGGCTGGGCTCTCAGCTGCTCCCTCCCTTGGCTAGAAACAGGAGGAGCAGCAGCTGGCAGGGGAAAGGGCTCTGCAAGAAGCAGGGGGGACCCCTTGTTAGAATCTGCAGCTTGTATTTCTCCTTTCACAAACAATCAAAACCAGACCATATATTAATTCCTAGGGTTTAGGGGTGTTTCTCTCCCCCCCCCCCATGGTCTCACAGTTGAGATTCACTGTTTAGACCAGGCATCCCCAAACTCGGCCCTCCAGATGTTTTGGACTATAATTCCCATCATCCCTGACCACTGGTCCTGTTAGCTAGGGATGATGGGAGTTGTAGTGCCAAAACATCTGGAGGGCCAAGTTTGGGGGTGCCTGGTTTAGACCGTGTTCATGGAAGACAATCTTCCTCGGCTAGGAGTGATCGCCAAAGGAGAAGACCCCCCCCCCACAACACCCAACAGTATAAATCTAAGTACAGTACAGTAACAGGTCATGGACAGATGGGTATTTTTAGGAATGTTTTGGAATAATTCCGTTTAATGATCATGTTCATCCTTAGGCTGCTTTCAGCCTATTGCAATCCTATGAGTATTTGTTGATCAATGTATTTATTTACTTTACTGAATCTGAAATAAAGAACAGTAGAAGAGGACGGGTGGGGGTGGGGTGGAGAATGCTCAGAGTGGGGGGGGGCACCTGCACAGGCTCACCCGGGGAATTCTTTGTGGGTGCCAGGACACCTGGCCCGCCGGTCGATTTATTCCAGCCCCTGTGGCGGCAGTATATGTTTTGGGGTAAAATCCTTTTTTAAAAAAAACTCAGCTCAATGCATTTTCACTTCATCAAATTTGGCCCTTTTTGAAAAAAACATTTGGGCACCCCAGACCTGATCTAAAGTGTTCTTTCCACATCAGATGCAGGCTTTCTGCTCCACAACATAGCTATAAACCCTCTTTCCTTTTTCAAAAAATATTTTTATTAGATTTTGCATTTTAAACATCAAAATTTCATATCATATCATATCAATCTATCTATCTACACACACACACACAAACACACACACATATATAATACAATTCCCAAATCCCCCCCCCCTGTTATTTCCCTCAACTTCCTCTTCTGGTTTTTTTACATCTTAACTTCTGTTTGCTCCAATATATTTTAATTTCAAAATCTTTAACTGAATTAGTTATACTCTTCTCATTTTCACATCCTCGTTATAGTCCCATTATTTATTTGTTGCTATAAGCCTCTTTCCTGTCAACCCCCAATCACTCTCTCAAAATTCAAAATATATTTTTACTTTTATTTATTTCATTACCCTGCCTGAGTGTAAAAAAACACACAAAAATCTCAAGGTGGTTTACAAAAAGATAAATCAAGAAAATCAATAAAAATCTACAACCATACTTTAGAACATACAAAAAGCTAGAATACTGAAAGAAATTAAAATTCACATCCACTTTCTAAGTATCTGGAAATGCGCTCACAGGTCCACAGGGATTTATCCCTTGTGCCACATAATATTCTCTCCCTCTCCTCTCCCTTCATGCAATAACTTGCCTGAAGCTTGCCAGTGATATTTGGCTGAATTTTTTTCAGAAACTCCTCAGGTAAATACAAAAACTGGATACACAATAGAATAAACCACCCAGAATCCCAACTTGACTCAAAGCTGCCTCTTGGTAGAGGCTTGGTGAGAATCTCAGCTGTCCATTAAAATAAAATGTCTTGCAGATAATGTATAGATGGTACATTACAATGGTCAGATTAGCGAAAATGTATAAGGTTGATAACAAGTGTTGGAAATGTAAGGAAAAGGAAGGTACCTTTAATCAGATGTGGTGGGCATGTAAGAAGGTGAGAGGCTTCTGGGATATGATTTATAATGAAATGAAGAAAATGTTGAAATATACGTTTGCTATAAAAAAAAACCCAGAAGCCTTCTTACTGGGCATTACTGGTACAGACATTAAAAAGAGAGACTTTAAACTTTTCCAATATGCAGTAACTGCGGCGAAAATCTTAATAGCACAAAAATGGAAACAAGAAGAAACATTGACAAGTTAAGAATAGGCAGTGAAATTACTGGAGTATGTGGAATTGGATAAAATGACGGGAAGAAACCGAGAACAGCGGGACCAGAAATTCATCAAAGACTGGACTAAATTTACGAATTATTGACTTCCGGCGAGGACGCCATCGCGGGCGGTTGTGGGTCGCTTCGGCAGCGAAGCGACTCAAGCCTGCCCGGGGGTAGGAGCCCCGCTACCGCAAAGCAGGGCTCCGCTAAACCGCGGGTCGAGCATCCCGCGGCATGGGCTCTCCAGCGAGCCCGCTATGGCACCGAACCCTTCCCCCGTTCCCTGTAAAGGGGGAGTGGGGGTGAAGGGACCACGGCGCCGGGCTGTGGAGGCATGCCCCAACCGGACCGGCGAAGCAGCGGCTGCCGCTCGCGATGAGCGAGATTGTTCTACCTGTCAGGAGGAAAACAGAAGAAGCCCGTTGGCCGTGAGTACGTTAACAATTGGACTTATTTTTGACATTTGGCGCTCCGGGAGCCACGATGGAAAGGAAGCCCGTTTTTTTCCCTTTGTGTGGAGAGAAAGTAACTGCTTTTGATGGCGACTGCTGTTGCAGTGGTGGATACAATGTTCTGAATCTGACAAGTGAGATCAGTTAGACCCCTTTGGGGGGACTTAAGTTGGTGGAAATATTTCTTCCTGAAGTGGATAGAATGTAATCTTTTCGCCCTGACTCCAGGGAAAATGGCTGCGGAGATCTGTAACTGAGATGGAAAAGTACTGAAATCTGATACCCTATGCCCACTTCTACCATGTTGGGTTTCGTTTTCAAGCTGGTTTTAGACTCTGGACTGACTCACGAACAAAGGATTATTTTTTTGAATTTAGAATTGCTGAACCAGAAATTAATTTTGCTGAATCAGGATGACAATTTATATCCCACAAGAAAGACTATTCAGAACATTGTTAAAATGGAAGAAAACCTTGGCAGGGAACTTAAGGGAATTATTGAAGTACAAAGTACAATGCTTTGGCAACTCCAAGAAGATGAAAAATCCTGTTGGGGTGAGAGACCCAGGATTAGAAAACAATTTATATCCAATTTCTGGGGTGAGAGCCCAGGAATGATGGGGAAAAGATTTATATATCTACAATTAGAAGATGAACGGAATTTTGAAGCGGAGATGCTGGAAGGTGATGATCTGTGTACCCTGATGCTCCCTGTAAGGACTGTTATGGACTACGTCTGGAACTGTGGACTTATAAGAAAAGAGGAGATTCTGAAAAATGGTTTTGGTGTAAGATGGAGAAATGTCTGCGGGGAGACCCCGAGATGGCGAAAGAAAATGGTTAGAAAAGGGATAGGGTGAAATACATTAAATAAAATTAGGATGGTTTATTATGGTACCCTGAAGCCGGTGTGTTAAGATTTTAAGCTTTTGAACTAGAGAAGAGATATCTGAATTTCTTTATTAGCAGCAGTCTAAGTGAAAAAAGAAGGTGCATGATTTGATACAAGAAGTAATATGTTGTGTTATGTAGTTTTATTATTAATTATTATGAAGTTATATTTGGAATAGATTTGATTCAAGCTAAGAAGTGATAGAATATTTTGGAGTAAAAACTAGATTTTAAGAAGTATGTTTAGTTTTGATTTTTGAATGATTTAATTTTAGAGATGAGAAGTTACTAAAGTAAAATTAGAATTGGAACCAAAGGAGAGAAAACGGGGGAAGTCACCTAGTATTGATTCGAACAAGAAAAGTTTTTTTTGTGTAAACAAGAAAAAGAATTATTGGTGTGATTTGTATTTGTTTTTATTATGGTTTGATTGTTGGGTTTGTGTTTGTGTTTGTGTTTGTGTATGTGTTATGTTGTTCTTTGTTTTGTAAAAACCAATAAATTCTTTATAAAAAAATAAATTTACGAATTATTTAAAATACGGTGGTATTCAATTAAATACGTTGATAGGATTGCAAGAAGCTTTGTAGATTATCGAAGAAATGTCGTTGTAAATATGAAATTATAGTGATTAAGTTGGATATGATGATTTAAAGCAATGATTGAGTTAAGAAGTATAGTATAAAGTAATAGAAATTAGAAAATCATGTGGAGGGTTTGAGGGAAGCCACGGCCCTAAAAGGCCAAAATGTTAAATGAATGGAAAAATAAATGCGAAAGTTTTTCTCAATGTATTTACTGTATATAAAAACAATAAAAATTATATATATATATATTTAAAAAGAGAATCTCAGCAGTCATGTCTTTGGTTTTATGGTAATAGAACTGCTCTATTCTGCCTTCATCACAGGACACCTAAAGTCCTGTATCCAGTTCGGGGCACCATGATTTGAGAAGATATGGACAATCTGGAACATGGGCAGAGGAGAGTGACCGAGGTGATCAAGAGTCTTATGAGGCACAGTTGAGGGATCTGGATATGCTTGGCCTACAAAAGAGGAAACTGAGAAGAGATATGATGTCCACCTTCAAATATCTAATAGGCTGTCATATGGAACATGGAGAAAGCTTGTTTTCTCCTGCTCTGGATGGTAGGACACAAACCAATGGATTCAAGTTCCAAGAAACGAGACAAATACTAAATATCAGGAAGGGCTTTCTGCAGGTAAGATGTATTCAGCTATGCAACGGACTCCATCAGAAGGTGGTGGGTTCTCCTTCCTTTGAGTTTTTAAAGCAGAGGTTGAATACCTATCTGTCATAGAGGAGATTCCCGCAGAGTCCCTTCAATTCTACAATCCTATGATCCTATAACTCTTTGATTCTCTCCGCTGTGAGTTCTTTGATGGAACATTAGATTGGCACGGCGGCTGAAGCCCTTTCCACATTCCAAGCATGGATATGTTTTCTCCCCCATATGGACTCTTTGATGGGAAGTGAGAGTTCTCTTGGAATTGAAGCTTTTTCCACATTCCAAGCATTTAAATGGTTTCTCGCCACTGTGAGTCATTTGATGGGAAGTGAGATTGGAACTCTGAATGAAGCTCTTTCCACATTCCATGCACTGATACGGTTTCTCCCCTGTATGAATCCTTTGATGTGAAGTGAGACTATTCTTGCAGCTTAAGCTTTTTCCACATTCTAAGCACGGATATGGATTTTCTCCTGTATGAATTCTTTGGTGGGAAGTGAACGTTTTCTTCCAATTGAACCTCTTTCCACACTCCCAGCATTGATATGGTTTCTCCCCTGTATGAATCCTTTGATGGAGAGTGAGACTATCCTTCCGACTGAAGCTTTTTCCACATTCCGTGCACTGATAAGGTTTCTCCCCACTGTGAGTTATTTGATGGGAAGTGAGAGCAGCCCTATGACTGAAGTTCTTTCCACATTCCAAGCATTGATATGGTTTCTCTCCAGTATGAATTCTTTGATGGGACCTGAGACCTGCGCTCTGAGTGAAGCTCCTTCCACATTCCAAGCACTGAGATGGTTTCTCCCCAGTATGAGTTCTTTGATGAGAAGTGAGACTATCCTTCCGACTGAAGCTCTTTCCACATTCCAAACAATGATATGGTTTCTCACCAGTATGAATTCTTTGATGGACTGTGAAATGGGCCCTAGTTCTGAAGCTCTTTCCACATGCGAGGCAATGATATCGTTTCTCCCCTGTGTGAATTCTTTGATGCGAAGTGAGTCTTTTCTTCCAGCTGAAACTCTTTCCACATTCTAAGCAGTGATATGGTTTCTCTCCTGTATGAATTCTTTGATGGGAAGTGAGACTTCTCTTCTGACTGAAGCTCTTTCCACATTCTTGGCACTTAAATGGTTTCTCCCTGCTGTGAGTTACTTGATGGTAAGTGAGGTGGGATTTCCGACAGAAGTTCTTTCCACATTCCGAACACAGATAGATTTTCTTCCCCGAGAGATTTCTTAGATGGGAAGTGGAGTGGAAGCTCTGGCTGAAATTCCCATGTCCCGAATATTTAAATGGCTTCCTCTTCATGTGGATTTTGTGGGGCCCTCCCTTATTCTTATTTTCCAATTCATCAACACCTGCAACAAAGAGAGAAACTGATTCTAGTTTCAAGAAGAAATGCAAAGTCAAAATATCAGAACCTGAGATTTGAAAAGCCAGACTCTTTTCTTCAATGGATTTTGTTTAGCACAATCACGGATTCCGCAGCACCTCCAAGGTCATTCATCTCTTTGGTGAAACAAAAATGGAAACAAGCAAAATCAAATAACCTGACAGAAGCTACTCCAACTCAAAACCAAGATTTTAAAAAGCCTGGCCAGTTCACACCAGCCTGATCATGGTTTAATAAGGCATCAATGGAGGAAGAATATTCAAAGTAGGAAACAGTAGATAGCACTCCAATCAAGATGAGCTGTGTTGGCGTGTTAGAATCCCAGGTGCTGTAGGAAGTACACCAAAATATTAGAGGTTCATCATGTAAATAATTTCAATAGAGATGTTGTGTTCCAACAGGAGGCCTTACTTAGAGAGTCCATGATCCCACGATTCTCCTCCATGACTTCCTTATGCAGAGCTCTCTGGTCAGGATCCAGCAACGCCCACTCCTCATCTGTGAAATGAACAGCTACATCTTCAAAGCAAACTGAACCCTACAAGAAAAAGAAAAGTATATTCCTTTTAGACACAATAAAGATTATCTTCCACACAGGTACCGTAACCACTGACTAGTGCACTTCACATCAGTACTTTGGGAAATTCCTAGAACAGATGATTAAACAGTCTGGGAGCACTTAATAGAAAAGGATGCTGTGATTACTAAGATATAGCATGGGTTTCTCAAAAACAAGACTTGCCAGACAAATCTCATTTTTTTTTTGACAGGATTACAATCTTGGTGGATCAGGGGAATGCTGTGGACGTGATATATCTTGATTTCAATAAGGCTTTTGACAGTGTCCCCCATGATACTTTTGTGGTGAAGCTGGATAAGGTAATTCTATGATTTTGTGAAATATAAGATGGGGAATATCTGGCTTACTGGTAGCACCTGTGAAAAGGATCTAGGGGGTCTTACTCAGTGCTTTTTTATTTAAAAAATGTTTAGGGGTACTCTCATTTCCCTACTCATATTGAAATATTGCCCTTCAATGAGGCCAAACTTAGATTCACAAAATGTTTAGGGGTGTGTGTACTCCTGCGTCCCCCCAGAAAAAAGCACTGGTCTTAGTAGACCACGAGCTTAACATGAGATGACAGTGTGATGCAGGAGCAAAAAAGCTAATATCAATTTAGGCTGCATCCACCAGAAATCTACTGTCCAGATCAAGGAAAGTAATAGTCCTGCTCCGTTCTGCCCTGGTCAGACCACACCTGGAATCCTTTGTCCAGTTATGGGCACCACAATTTCAGAAAGAACTTGACAAGCTGGAATGTGTGCAGAGCGGGGTGTCTGAAAACCAAGCCTTATGAGGAATGCTTGAAGAAACTTAATTTGTTTAGCCTGGTAAAAAAGAGACTGAGAGGAGATAGGATAGCCATCTTCAAATATGTGAAGGGCTGCCACATGGAAGATGGATCAAGGAACAAGATGGAAGAGGGAACAAGATGGAGAAAGCTTCTTTTCTCCTGCTCTGCAAACCAATGGATCCAAGTTACAAGAAAAAAGCTACATGCTAAACATGAGGAAGAACTTCATGCAGGTAAGAACTATTCAACAGAGGAACCAACTCCCTCAGAAGGTGACGGGTTGTCCTTCCTTGGAGGTTGTTAAGCAGAGCATGGATGGCCCTCTGTCATGGATGCTTTTGTTGAAATTATTGCATTGCAGAAGGTTGGACGAGATGACCCTTGGGATCCCTTCCAACTCTCCAAGTCTGCATTCCTATTGCTCTCTTGTTTCCTGCCTATTAATTATGGTGTTGTTTTAATGGGATTGTTTTGCTGCACAGTTGAGTTATGGGTGCTTTTTTAAGGTCTTAATCAAATTCTTCATTGTCTCTTAACGATGGGTCTGAATCTAGTTGTGGAATCCCACATGGTGGTCTTCAAACCATTCCATCTGCACAAGGATTCCTGTTTGCCTCTACTCTCCCCATGCACTATTCTGGATGGAAGAGAGATTTTCCTGATGCCCTAAAGCCAACTTCAAGGGGTGCCTGGGAGCAAGGGGAGGAAAGCGGGGAATCATTGTGCAACTGATGGAGCCACTTAGGTGAACCCTGGCAACGGTTTTGTAGGGTTTCTTAACTGCTTCAAAGCCCATCTCAGCATTCAACAATTAACATAGGAATAAAATATAGTGGTTGATAAATAATGCTAGCGATATTCAGAAGGCGAGGTAAGGTGAGTCTGTTGTTGTTCAGTCGTTCAGTCGTGTCCGACTCTTCGTGAGTCTGCTGTGCATTATTCTCAGAATGGCAGTTTCAGCCCTTCTTGACAGCCAACTTTGACAAAAGCCGAAGGGAGGAGGAGAGACATTTATTCAGGCGGAAAGGCAGCCTGGCTTCCCCTCTTTCCCCACAATGCTCCTTCTCCCTACCTGCTCTGGTACCACAGCCGCTGCTTCTCCTTCACCACCATGAGGAGATCCTGCCAGTGTCATTTTGTCACCTGCGAGAAACAAGTGGGAAGTCATGAGTTCATGCTTCTCTGAGAGGAGAAACGGGGCCTCTCTCACTTAAGATGGGCCTCAGAATAAGTCTCCGGTGCTGAATATATTTCAGTGTTTGTGCCCATTTCATGATTTAGTTGTGCAAAAATACATCTCTCCTTTTCTGGGCTCTTGGCCCCAAATCTCCCCCCCCCCAAAAAAGAGCAAAGGAACCAATGGATTAGTTTCAAAATCCACAGAATGTGACCAAACAGAGAAAAAGTTCCTTCCACCTTACCCAGTGACCTCTCTCTGGTGACCAACGGAGTCTTCTCTGCCTCAGGGGAACCCAGGCTCCTTTCTGCAAAAGGATCCTTCCCCTGATAGAACAAAGATTCAAAACAGAGAATGGGGAGCAGGATTACAAAATGAATGACAAAGGGAAAACTTTAGGGGTACTGTATCTGATATCATTTCTAGGATGCTTCCCCCCCAAAAAGGATGGGCCATTAGCAGAACATTTTGGAGATTTTCTCCCTCCTGTTCAGAGCCCCTTGGGAGTATCCTGAGGACAGACTCTCTCACCTGCTGATCTGCCTGCTTCCTCTCCTCTGCCTGACTCAGGAGGAAACCTTCGGCCAGGGCCACCGCCTGGGAGCTGGTCTCCGCTCCACATTCCCTCACCCAGCTCTCCATCTCCGGTGGAAGGACAGCCAGGAACTGCTCCAAGACCACCAAGTCCAGCATCTGAGCTTTCGTGTGCCTTTCTGGCTTTAGCCACTGACAGTCAATGTGGTGAAGTCGGCTGCAAACTTCTCGAGGTCCTTCAGTCTCCTGGTAGCAGAACTCCCTGAACTGCTGGCTCTGCACATCTGAGCAGAGAGTGTCCTCCTCACCCAGGATCTTCTGCACAGAGTTTTCCCAAAATGCCCCACTGTTCCCAGTGTTGATGACATGACCTTTTCCTGCTTCAGGGCCAGCTGAGTCTAGCTCATCCATCTGGGCTCTCAGGAAGCCTCCAAGAGATCGGAAGGAATCTTTTGGTCTTCTGCCCAGTTCTGTCTGTCCTATGTCTGCAAATCCTACAAAGCAAATACATTGTTCTGTTATGAAACAGATACATGGCCACAGGAAGAACAAAGTTCCCTGAGCAAACGTGGAGGAGTCTTGTTAAGAACCAGGGCTGGAATTTATCGCAGCCCAGACTCTGAGCCTTCTTCAAGAAACGAGCAAACAAATAAAATGAAGAAGAAGTAAGCCTCCCGCCCTCCTAAAAGTAAAGTTACCATGCAAAATGTCCAGGTGGGATGAAGAATCTGCCTAGCTGCTCCTTTCTCTCAGTATTTTCAGTCAAGGAATGAATCAGAACTCTTATGGACAAGTGAATCACTCGTAGTGAGTGTAATTTGAACACTAGGCTACATTGCGGGTCCTAACCCTGGAGTCCTCAAGAGTTGCTCTCCCTCTCACTACATATCTTTATATATATTAAAGGGGGTTTTTTTGCATGCACCCCCCCAATGCAGTCCTGGGACCCCCCTTCTCCCCATTGAACCCAAAAGAGGGGAGAGAGAGGAGACTCACCAAATCCCGGGAGGCGCCGCCAAGGAAGTACTTGCAGAGAGAGACAAAAGCCAGCCTCCCTTTGCAGGAAGGGGCTTTTGCTGTGGAGGAGCTGCTCTCCTCCCGCCTTTATTCCTATTCTCTCCGGGAATCCAGCTCAGCACCTTTTAACTCTGGCAAAGCCGAGCGCACCAAACTCACGCTTTCTCTCTCCGAGGCAGGAGCCCAGAAGGAGCCCCGTGCATTGCGCACACTCGGAGGAGAGGCTTTATTTTGGGGGGACCCTCCTGGCTGGGTTGTGTTCTGAGGGAGCTGCTTCCTCCCTTGGCCAGGAACAGGAGGAGCAGCTGGCAGGGAAAAGGCTTCGCAAGAAGCAGGAAACCCCTTTCTAAAACCCGAGAATGGGAGAGGGGAAAGAGGAGGGGGGGATAATTCTCTCTGCGATTTAGAATAACAATGAAACAAAAGCTGTGCTGTAGAGCATCCATCTATTCCTATTCATGTCCTTGCGAGGAAGGACAATAGCTTCCTTGGGTGTGGAGGAGCACCTGACTTCTGGTTGGGAGCGAAACCTCATCAGTCTCCTCAGGAAGGGGCCCCAAGGGTCATCCAGTCCAACCCGAGGCCATGCAGGAATCTCAGCTGAAGCATCCGTGGCAGATGGTCATCCAGCCTCCGCTTGAAAACCTCCAAGGAAGGAGAGTCCAGCACCTCCCAAGGAAGTGTGTTCCAATGTTGCTGAGTCTTGTTAAAAACAAAGTAATATTCCTGTGCTACTGGTCCTGAACAAAGGGCTGATTCAAGTAAAACATGCCTTCGACCAAGTTGGACGCCTGGTCCCTTGCGCTGCGCATGAACTGGCAGTGTCTCTCCACCATTTCAGGTGGGGATGTCCCCAGCCCTTATGTTCTTAAAGACTCGCTTCTGGGTCTGATCCTGGAAGTCAAGGCTTGTGGAACCAGAAACAAGCAGGAGAACCAAGATCACAAGCAAAGCGGATTGGAGATGTGTGTTGAAATCACAGCAGGGCATACAAATGGCGACAGTTTATAAACTCAGAAAGAAAACGTGTGAGAACGGGGAAAGCAGAGCATAAAAAGCAGTGTTTGTGTGATATGAGAGAATTAAAGAGAAGAGGAACATATACTGGTGAAACTCGAAAAATTAGAATATTGTGGAAAAGTCCATTTATGTAAGCAATTGTCTTCATTAGCTACCTGAGTTTAATATATGAGATAGACTCATGACATGCAAGGCGAGATATGGCAAGCCTTTGCTTGTTATAATTGTGAGGATTATGGCACACAGCTGATGAAAACCCCAAAGTTGAAATTGTTAAATTGGGGTTTTCATCAGCTGCGCGCCATAATCCTCACAATTATAACAAATAATGGCTTGGCATATCTCGCTTTGCATGTCATGAGTCTATCTCATATATTAGTTTCACCTTTTAAGTTGAATTACTGAAAGAAATTAACCTTTACACGATATTCTAATTTTTCGAGTTTCACCTGTATAAAGCAATTAATGTGTGAAATAGCTAAAGAGGAAGGCTATAGGCAGAAAACAATGATCCCTATGTGTAAAGTTTACCATTCTTCATATTCCCTACCCACCTTCTAGTACCACATCCACCACATAAAAATTATACAATACAGGCTTCCTCAACCTCGGCCCTCCAGATGTTTTGAGACTACAGTTCCCATCATCCCTGACCACTGGTCCTGCTAGCTAGGGATCATGGCAGTTGTAGGCCAAAAACATCTGGAGGGCCGAGTTTGAGGAAACCTGCTCTAGTACCACGTCCACCACATAAACATTATAAAATAACAAAACCAAAGAAGGCAAAATAAATCTGCAAACTGCCACCCTGGTGGCGGGGATGGCTGAAGGTACGAGTGAAGGAGGCACTTCCTGTAATCCTCATGGGGAAACTGGGGGGAGCTGAGAAAGAGTCATCTGCTGGAAAGGGAGAGGGGAAGCCCCTTCCACCACAGCCAAGTCCCCCTCAGTCCCAGGGGCACTTCAGGACACAAGAGCCCGGCCATGAACCCCAGGGGCATTTGGATGGAGGGCAGTGAGGGCAGGACGAGGAAAGTGTTTCCAGCTCTTCTTCAATGGGAAATATTGACCTCGTCTTGCTGGCCCAGTGGGTCCACCCTCACTCGGAGGATTGTGCTGATAGTGGGGCTTTTCCGAGGGCCTCGGCTGTTGTAGTTCTTACTGCGTATTAAAACCAATTAAGTTATCTGCGGAAAGGGAGACGGGACTTCTCAAATAAAGCTAGTGGGTGGTAATTTGACTAGGGTGCCAGCAAAAAGATTTGCACTAGTGCAAGGAGGCGTCCCTGCCTCACCCTCCTTCCTCCCAGTGTGCCTTGTGTCTCCCCCACATCTGCTCTCAAGGGTTGGGGGGCTCCCAGAGCGGATTTGGGGGGAGGGAGAGGAGTGGGGGAGAGCGTTCTGCTGTTGCACAATGAGAAATCTTTACACGGGCGCTGCCAACCTTTGGGGCCAGTGAAAACATTTCCAGATGCTTAGAAAGTTGGTGTTAATTTTCATTTCTTTCACTATTTTAGCTTTTTGTTTGTTCTAAAGTACGATTGCAATTCCCCCCCCCCCTTAATTTTATTGTTTTATCTTTCTGCAGAGCTTTTTCCCTCCCATCTCCTCCTCCCGTTCCTGGCCAAGGAGGGAGCAGCTCAGAGCCCAGCCAGGGGCTCCCCCCACCCCCCAAGGAAGCCTCTCCTCTGTGCGCAATGCCCGGGGCTCCTCCGGGACTCCTGCTTTCCAGAGGGACGGGGCGAGCTTGCTCCGCTCGGCATTGCAAGGGTTAAAAGGAGCTGAGCCTGATTCCTAGAGGGGGAGGAGATCACGGAGGGGGTGGGGCCAGATCCTGCCTAGCAAAGCTCCCTCTCCCTCGCCACTTCCTGCATGTTTGGTGTGTCTCCTGCGCAAGGGCTGCTGCCTTGGTGGCTCCTCCGGGGATCTGGTGAGTCTCCTCTCTCTTCCCCCTCTGGGTGCAGTGGGTGTTTTTGTTGTGATTTTATTGGTGTTAGCCGCCCTGAGCCCGGTTTCGCAGGGAAGGGCAGGGTATAAATAAAAAATTATTAATATTATTATTATTATTAGAAGAAGGAACAAAAAATCTGCATCTTATAACAATCTAATGCAATACAAAAATGTGATAATAAAACATAGCTTTAAAATAAGCAACCTACATCAAAAAGTAACATTCAACAATTATTAGAGTAGTATAAAATAATATCAACATATAAAAGTAAAACAGAAATTCACTCATTAATTACAATAAATAATTTCTAAACTAATCAATAAAACAACGGCAAGCCACAGTACATAAAATAATAAAATACTAATTGAGAAGCAAAGACTAGAGGGTGGGGCAAGGAAGGTGGAAAGAGGGCCTGCCTGACGGGAGTCTCTACCCTCACAGTTCATACACAGCCATTGATAGATGGTTTCTCTGCACTGAGTTCTCAGGTGGGCAGTAGTGACTCTTGAGAGTCCCGTGGAGTGCAAGAAGATCAAGCCTTAAAGAAATCCTTAAAGAAATCAGCCCTGAGTGCTCACTGGGAGGACAGATCCTGAAGTTGGTTTGGCCACCTCATGAGAAGAGAAGACTCCCTGGAAAAGACCCTGATGTTGGGAAAGATGGAGGGCACAAGGAGAAGGGGATGACAGAGGACAAGATGGTTGGACACTGTTCTCAAAGCGACTGGCATGAGTCTGACCAAACTGCGGGAGGCAGTGGAAGACAGGAGTGCCTGGTGTGCTCTGGTCCATGGGGCCACGAAAAGTCGGACACGACTGAACAACAACAACAGTGAGATTGGTGCTTACTGAAGCTCTTGCCATATTCCAATCCCTACTATGGTTTCCCCCTTGCATGAATTCTTTGATGGGCTGTGAGATTGCCCCTCTTATTGAAGCTTTTCCCACATTCCAAGCACTGATATGGTCTCTCCCCTGTATGAATTAGATGGTGGGAAATGAGACTTAACTTCTGGGTGAAGGTGTTCCCACATTCCAAGCACTGATACGGTTTCTCCCCTGTATGAATTGTTTGATGGAGAGTGAGATTTCTCTTACAGCTGAAGCTGTTTCCACATTCCAAGCATTTAAATGGTTCCTCCCCACTATGAAGTCTTTGGTGGGAATTGAGACTTTCCTTCCAGGTGAAGCTTTTTCCACATTCCAGGCACTGATATGGCTCCTCCCCACTATGAATTCTTTTGTGGGAATTGAGACTATCTTTCCGACTGAAGCTCTTTCCACATTCCAAGCACTGATATGGCTTTTCTCCAGTATGAATTCTTTGATGGGGTGTGAGATGGCAGCTCTTACGGAAGCACTTTCCACATTCCAAACACTGATATGGTTTCTCCCTTGTATGAATTATTTGATGGGAAATGAGATTTTTCTTTTGGTTGAAGCTCTTTCTACATTCCAAGCACTGATACGGTTTATCCCCTGTATGATTTCTTTGGTGGGAAGTGAGACTTTCCCTCCGAATGAAGCTCTTTCCGCATTCCAAGCACTGGTATGGATTCTCCCCGGTATGAATTCTTTGATGGCAAGTGAGATTTTTCTTATGGGTGAATCTCTTTCCACATTCCAAGCACTGATACGCTTTCTCCCCTGTATGAATTATTTGATGGGAGGTGAGATTGGAGTTCCGACTGAAGCTCCTTCCACATTCCAAGCACTGATAGGGTTTCTGTCCAATGGGGTTTCTTTGATGGGAAGAGGAATGGGAGCTCTGCCTGAAACTCTCTCCACACTCCAAATATTGATATGGTTTTTTCACTGTGTGGATTTTGTCCTGTTCTCTCTTGCTCCTAATTTCCAATTCATCGCCACCTGCAATGAAGAGAGAAAATAATTAGGAAGAAATGGTGCCCCAAATTACTGAACAATGCTAATGAATGCTTGTGATAGAAGAAGAACTGAACGGAATTAGTTGTGAGGTCTTCCTACATGGTTTGTTACCCTGATACTGAGGGATAATTTCAAATCACCATGGGAAGGGGAGATGGTGGAGGAAGTGCAGAAGTGCGGACTGTTCTCCCTTTATATAGAGTCCATGACTTATAGCCATGCTAAAGCGGTGATCGCTCAGAGATTGGGGGATATCGCCAGACACGAGGACATAGCCCGCGTGAAACCTGGGATGTTTCTGGGGGAGCAGGTGTATCGGGCTGCACCAGCCCATTACCTGGCAGATATCCACTATGTGGAATACCGCAGACTTCTCACTGCGGCTAGACTGAACGTTCTCGACTTTGCGGTTTTGAGGGGAAGATTTAGAGGAGTTCCATATGATCAGAGAACGTGCCATTGTGCTTTGGGAGAGGTAGAATCCACAGAACACATTCTACTGAGTTGTCCCTTTTATAACGACTTAAGGCAATATCTCATAGCCCCATATTTATATCAGTTTAGCTCTCGATTAAGAGAAAGGCAGGTAGCATATCTGCTGAATAAGTGTCGGAAGCATAAAATCAAATGCCTCGATGTGGGTTATCTGTATGAGGTTCAGTAGTACTGTCCTATTTTATTTGTGTACCCCTCTGATGTTTTTAGTTTTATAATTTTGTATTGAGAAATGTTTTTCTTTCTGACTATCGGTCAAATAAAGGATATGTATGTATGTATGTTACCTTTGTTAACTGGTATTAACAGACATATCTTTGGTAACCTTAGTTTGAAAAAGCCTGGCTCTTTCTGAAATAGAGTTTGTTTGGCCCTGTCATGGAAGCCCACCTTTTTTGGTAATAAAAAAACCTGACAGATGCAACAAAATAAATAAACATCCTGGCAGAAGCTACTTCAGCTTCCCTAGAACCATAGAATCCTAGAGTTGGAAGAGACAACAAGGGCCATCCAGTCCAACCCCCTGCCAAGCAGGAAACACCATCAAAGCATTCCTGACAGATGGCTGTCAAGCCTCCGCTTAAAGACCTCCAAAGAAGGAGACTCCACCACACTCCTTGGCAGCAAATTCCACTGCCGAACAGCTCTCACTGTCAGGAAGTTCTTCCTAATGTTTAGGTGGAATCTTCTTTCTTGTAGTTTGAATCTATTGCCCCGTGTCCGCTTCTCTGGAGCAGCAGAAAACAACCTTTCACCCTCCTCTATATGACATCCTTTTATATATTTGAACATGGCTATCATATCACCCCTTAACCTTCTCTTCTCCAAGCTAAACATACCCAGCTCCCTAAGCCACCCCTCACCACTCTGAAGCCTACATTTTAACAGTTCTGGTTCCTTCAGAGCAAACTGGTCATTGTTTAAAAAGGCGTAACTGGAGGAAGAATATTCACAAACATTAGATAACTCTCCATTCAAGGTGTGCTTTGGGGGGGTGTTAGAATCCCATATGCTGTACGTGGTCCTGCTGAGCTCCGTCAAAATATTGGAGGTTTGTTACATAGAGATACCGTACGTACCGAATTCCAAAACTGATATTATGATCCAACAGGGAGCCTTACCAAGCGAGTCCATGATCCCATGATTCTCCTCCATGACTTCCTTATGCAGAGTCTTCTGGTCAGGATCCAGCAACGCCCACTCCTCGTCTGTGAAACGGAGAGCTACATCTTCAAAGCACACTGGACCCTAAAATGAAAAAGAATCTTCCTCTTAGACAGCATACAGATTATCTACTACATGCTGCTCTGTCGCTTACTGCCTGTCAATGGCTGTGTTGTTTTAATGGGATTGTTTTCCTGCATATTTTAATTAAACGTGAGATTATTTTAATGTACTCAATCGTGTCTTTTAATGATGGGTATTAATCTTTTGGAGAAGAGTGGAACTCCAAATGGTGGTCTTCAGGTCATTTTATCTGCGCAAGCCTTCTCGTTTGCCCCATGGAAGGACCCCCTGTCTGCTGTTCTGGGGCAGAACCTTCCTGGTGCCTTAAAGCCAACTTCAAGGGGCACATGGGGGCACAGGGAAGGGGGTCAGAGGGAGCATAGCCTCATTGTGCAGCTGGTGTGGCTGTTAGGTGAATCCTCACCACTCTGTTGTATGGTTTTCCAACAGCCGATTTTAGCATTAAGAGATAAAGATGTAAATTAAACTGAAGCTACAGATAATATGATAATATGGTGCTGGAGGAGACTCTTGAGAGTCCCATGGACTGCAAGAAGATCAAACCTATCCATTCTTAAAGAAATCAGCCCTGAGTGCTCACTGGAAGGGCAGATCCTGAAGCTGAAGCTCCAAGACTTTGGCCACCTCATGAGAAGAGAAGACTCCCTGGAAAAGACCCTGATGTTGGGAAAGATGGAGGGCACAAGGAGAAGGGGACGACCGAGGACGAGATGGTTGGACAGTGTTCTCAAAGCTACCAACATGAGTCTGACCAAACTGACAGTGGAAGACAGGAGAGCCTGGTGTGCTCTGGTCCATGGGGTCACGAAGAGTTGGACACGACTAAATGACTGAACAACAACAACAACAACAACTGATAAATAATGCTAGCAACCTTCTGAAGGCCAGTCAAGGTGAGGATCCTTATTCTCAACACATAAACCTTGATTGGCACGCTCAGACTTTGTTCAGGGCAGCTTTGACAGGAGTCAAGAGGAGGAGAGAAGATTCTTTTGGGCCGAAAAGCAGTCTGGCTGCCCCACCACCACCATCTGCCCCTTCCCCACAAAGGCTCCTTCCCGCTACCTGATCTGGTTCCACAGCCACTGCTTCTGCTCCACCTCCATGGAAAGGCAGATGAAGAGGTCTCGCCAACATCCTTCTGTCACCTGACAAAGTTAAGTGGGAAGCCATGAGGGCCTGCTTCTCTCAGAGGTGAAGCTGTGCATCTCTAGCTACAGGTGGGCCTTAGAAAAAGCCTCACTTGAGGCTTTCATTTAGACATTTCAACCCATTTCGTCATTTAAGCTGTGTAAAAATACATTTCCCCTCCTTAGGATTCTAGGTCACAAATGCTTTCTCCAAAAAGTTGAGAAGAACTCTCATCATCATTATTATTTACCTGGGGGCCTCTCTCTGGTATTCAACAGAGTCCTCCTTGCCTCAGAGAAATCCGGGCCCATCTCTGCAAATGGATCCTTTCCCTGAAAGAACAAGGATTTGAGAAGAATTAGAAAAAGAATGGCAGATGTAAACACTCTAATGGTGTCAGACATCATTCCTTGGAAGCTTTCCAAAAAAGGATAGGCAAACGAGTACAGTGTTGGGGGGTACTCTCCCTCCTGTTTGGAGCCCCTTTGGGAGCATCCAGAGGAAAGTCTCTCTCACCTGCTGCTCTGCCTGCTTCCTCTCCTCTGCCTGACTCAGGAGGAATCCTTCGGCCAGGGCCACCGCCTGGGAACTGGTCTCCGCTCCACATTCCCTCACCCAGCTCTCCATCTTCGGGGGAAGGACAGCCAGGAACTGCTCCAAGATCACCAGGTCCAGCATCTGAGCTTTCGTGTGCCTTTCTGGCTTCAGCCACTGATGGCAAAGGTGGTAGAGTCGGCTGCAAACCTCACGGGGTCCTTCGGTCTCCTGGTAGCACAACTGCCTGAACTGCTGGCTCTTCATATCTGAGCAAACGGTGTCCTCCTCACCCAGGATCTTCTGCATGGAACTTTCCCAGCATCCTTCACTGCTCCCAGTGTTGATGACATGACCTCTTCCTGCTTCAGGGCCAGCTGAGTCTTGCTCATCCATCTGGGCTCTCAGGAAGCCTCCAAGAGATCAGAAGGAAGCCCTTGGTCTTCTGCCAAGTTCCGTCTGTCCTTATGAGAGGTGCTACCAAATCCTACAAAGCAAATACATTGTTTTGTTATAAAATTCATACACTGTCAGCAGAAGAACAAATGTCCCCAGAGCAAGCATGGTTGAGTCTTGCTAGGAAGAAGGCCTGTACCCCCTCACAGCTCAGATTCTTAGCTTTATTCAAGAAGCAAGCAAACAAGCAGGCAAGAAGGAGATGTAAGCCTCTAGCCCTCCTAGAGGGAAAGTTACCATGCAAAATGTGCATGCAACTGAAGGGATTTCTGTGCTATGAATGAGCCTGGTTGCTCCTGCCTTTCGGTATTTTCAGTCAAAGATTGAAGTCAGAATTCTGATTGACGCATGAGTAATATGCATGGGGTGGAATTCGTTTCCAGGCTCAATTCAAGGTGCTCACATGAGGGACTCACTTAGGCCCCCAAATATCTGAAGAACTGTCTCCTTCCCTACGCACCATCTTGGGTGTTCAGGTTGGCAGAGGGGGTCCTCCTGGTAGTTTCATCACCACCCTCAGAGTTTTCGGTGGGAGTGGCCCAAGTGTGGGCGTCTTGGTGGCAGTTCCTCAGTGAGGGAATTCCCTCCCAACAGAGGCCAGCCAGGCACCTCCCCCTCTTTACCACGATATCCGACTGCTGAGACGTGTGTTTTTAACACTGAATATGGTTGCAACCAGCCCTGGGTTATAAACGTAGTTTTAGTGATAAGAGTAACAAAAATAACAACCGGAACAATAAAAAAATAAAGTGTAGGGGGGAGGAAAATAAAACCGCAAGAAAACACCCACCCACCCCATCAGCATTTGGCTCAGTGTGGTTGATCTAAATTTAAATTATCTTCACTTTGAACGCCGCTCCCACATTCAACCAAAAACCAACATTTTTTTTTTATTTCATTGGTAACATAAGGAGAAATATGACTATTACTCTTAATTAACTACAAGGGCTCCTGACATCGCAGAGGGTTGGAATAGATGATCCTCAGGACCCCTTCCAACTGATTCTATGGCTTCCTCCACAGTATAATAATAATAATTATTATAAATATAATTATTTATTCTTTATACCCCGCCCATCTGGCTGGGTTTCCCCAGCCACTCTGGGCGGCTTCCAACAGAATATTAAAATACAATAGTCTATTAAACTTTAAAAGCCTCCCTAAACATGGCTGCCTTCAGATGTCTTCTAAAAGTCTAGTAGCTGGTTTTCTCTTTGACATCTGGTGGGAGGGCGTTCCACAGGGCGGGTGCCACTACTGAGAAGGCCCTCGGTCTGGTTCCCTGTAACTTGGCTTCTCGCAGCGAGGGAACCTCCAGAAGGCCCTTGGCGCTGGACCTCAGTGTCCGGGCAGAATGATGTGGGCTGGAAACCATAGTTATGGATGCTGATAGTTGCTAGGAGACACCCCCCCCCTTCCCAGAGTGGTTTAACAATCCATCCTCCTTGCCAGGGAACTCAGATAATTGTACCTTGGGCAAAGGGGGCTGGTGGAAGAGGGGGGGTGTGCTGCCCGTTTCACCCCCAGCTGAGCTTTGCTTCCTTTCCAGCAGGGCTCTTCTGCCTTGGATGGTGAGACCTCCGGGGGGGGGGGGTTCTTAGCAGGGTTTTCTGTTAAGTCTCCAAAGATTCTCAGGACATCTGAGCAATGGATGCGTGTCTGAATGGGTGCACATGGGTTAGCCAGGAATCTGGATTGCATCGGGACGATCTCAGCATCAGAACAGAAGATGAGTTCCACAGGATCAGGCCAAAGGGCCCACTGTGGAGGCCAGAGTAGACCCACCCAGGCTCCCCTCTCCTCCTCCTCCTCCTCCTTTTAAAGCCATCCAAGTTGGTGACCTTCCCTGCCTCCTGCAGGAGGGAGTTCCAAAGGTTTAACTCTGCACCGCAGGAAGAAGCACTTTCTTTCCCCTTCCCTCCACCTCCCGACATTCCTTATTTATTTACTGCACAGATCAGGTGTTCATTTTTACTGTGTATTTTATGTCCGAATGTTTCCGTCTGGCTGCCACCTCTAGTAATAAATGCGACTTGTGCATCTCCATGTGAATTGGGTTTATCTGCATGGCTTTTCCCGCGACCCACAGACCAGCCCCCTGCCCCCCCCCCCAAGTGACAAGAACCCCATGGATCCGGAGGAGCTGAGTTGCAGACTAGGAACTCTCCTCGGCTTTGCAGAGAGGAAGGAGTGGAGCGGGACCCTCTGCTCCTTGATCCGGTGGGTCCTCTATGCATGAGCCGAACAGCCCCACCCCCATGCAGCCCTGGGACCCCCCCCCCATTCTCCCCAATGCACGCCCAGGGGGAAGAGAGGGGAGACTCACCAGATCCCAGGAGGGGCCGCCGAGGCAGCATTTGCAGAGAGAGATCAGAGCCACCCCTCTCCCTATGCAAGCGGGGGGGGGGGGCGTTTAGGGAGAAGTTTTAGCTCTGGGGGGGGGGAGGACACCTGCCCCCTCCTTTATTTCCTCTCCTCTCTAGGAATGCAGCTCCACTCCTTTTAACCCTTGCAAAGCCGAGCGCAGCCAGCTGACCCCTCGCCCCGTCCCTCTGGAAAGCAGGAGTCCCGGAGGAGCCCCGGGCATTGCGCACAGAGGAGAGGCTTCAATGGGGGGCGGTGGGGGGGGGCAATCCTTTCTTCTGCAACTCAGAATAGCAGCCTCGGCTGCAAGCAACCTCTCCCTGTGCAAGTGGACGGAGGGAGGGCGATACTTTCCTCGGGTCTGGACGAGCCTCTGACACCTGGCTGCGAAACCTCTTCGGCGGGCTCCTCGGGAAGGGACCCCCGGGGGTCATCTAGTCCAACCCCCTCGTGCAAGGAGCATCCTCTGCAGACGCCCCCCTCCCCGCCTCTGCTTACTAACCTCCAGGGGAAGAGAGCCCACCGCCAACAGACTCAGAGAAATAGTAGAGCTGGGACCCCGCAAGGCCATCTAGTCCAGCCCCCTGCCATGCCCTGCCCTCGCTCCCCCGCCCCTCTCTTTTCTCAAGCGCCGGAAGCGGAACCTTTGCGCGCGGGCCCTGCCGCCGGGGGGGACGCCTTTCCTGTAGGGACGCGGGGCGCCTTCCGCCTCCGCCTCGCTCTGCCTCTCCTGTCATGGCGGCAGCCCTTCTCGGAGGCTGCGCAGGAGAGGCGCTCTGCGCCCAAAAGCTGCAGCAGAAGCACAAAGCATGCGCGACACGCGCAACAATGTGAAGCGGGAGATGTGGGGAGAACAGAGCAGCTTCAAGCAGGTGCTCTGTATCAGTTAAGAGCATAAGTTAAGAGCTTAGGGCCTCACTCTCTTGGGGGGCCCCCAAAAATTAAGGAAAAAATAACCTGGATGTACATTTCCAAAATATAAGACAAAAAACAATTACTTTGATAAAATACCTATTTTGCTATGTGCAAATGACTTCAGATACCAATTAGGTCCATCAATTGCCATAGCATGTATTCAACACAAAAAGTAGCGACCATTTGTTGTTGACAAAGGACAGCTGGACATAGAAAGGGCCCCATGACCTTCAGGAGCTGAGGGCCGCATCAGACCTAAATCCGGCCCTGTTCTTAATGCTAGTTGTACAATTCATGTCTCCCTGGAAGTAAGTGCACTAAGTGCAACAGGTCTTAAGTGTTTATGGGATTTCAACCTAAAGCACCTTGAAGAACAGCAGTGGGCTTTTTGAGAGTGGAAAGGCCTCCTCCTTTGTGGCAAGAGATTCTTCATCCCTGAAGAACACAGGACAAAGTCGTCCCTTGCCATGATGATGATGGGCATATTGATCAATGGTTGAGTTTACATCACAGTCCTAAGCATTTCTACCCAGAAACAAATCCCTCTTGAGTAATGGGACCAAGTGTAGAATAACTCTTTTGGATTACAGCCTTAAACTGCTCTAAATATACCCGGATGGGGTCTGAGCCAACCGTGCCAAAATAGAGGCCTGTCTTGGATGAGATCTGTCTCCGTTACTGGAGCAAGCAGGTTTGCCCCCTTTTATCATGGATCTCTCTGATTGTGCGGCATGTGTATTGTGTGGAACAGAGTTGGCTTCCCTCACCACTGTGGATGATGGGAGTTGTAGTCCAAAAACAGCTGGAGACCCAAGTTTGAGAAACGCTGCACTAGAGCAACGGGTCAATACAAAAACAGTAGAATATACAACTGAAATGTTACATTTGTTTTACTACTAATACTGTATTTGAGTTACTAATGAGGTCTTGTTTTATTTTGGCTTCTGTCATGAACAATTAGATCTGATTTTTTATAGTAGCATCACTGGGCAGCTGTTAAGATGGACGAATGGCAAAGTGCAGTCCTAATTGGTTCAGTCCATAAAAGCCTCAACTACCACAATCCTCACCACCAGAGCTCCAGTTTTGCTTAACCGGAGTGTGGTGGAGTCTCCTTCTTTGGAGGTCTTTAAGCGGAGGCTTGACAGCCATCTGTCAGGAATGCTTTGATGGCGTTCCCTGCTTGGCAGGGGGTTGGACTGGATGGCCCTTGGGGTCTCTTCCAACTCGATGATTCTATGATGTATTTTATATTTGCACGTTCCTTTTCTTCCAATAGTGAGTGCAAAAGACCAATGTCTGTTGCGATAAAGTCTCCTTCGAAGGTGTATATGTACCTGAGCTTCACAGCCTAACCTACCTCACAGGGTTATTGTCAGATTCAATGAGGAGCGGGAGAGCCATGTAGCACCACCTCGAGCTCCTTGGAGAAAAAAGTGGTACGTAAATGCAATAAATGAATTTCAATAGGGACAAATGTCAGGTTCTGCACTTAGGCAGGAAGAACCAGCTGCACCAGTATAAGACAGGGGAAACCTGCCTTGGCAATAGTACCTGTGAAAAGGATCTAGGGGTCTTAGCAGACCACAAGCTGAACATGAGTCCACAGTGTGATTTCTTGGATACTTGAAGCCCCTTAACGTTAAGAGTAACGTATCTTCATACTTCAAAATACAGTGGTGCCTTGCAAAATGAAATTAATTTGTTCTGCGAGTGTTGTCGTATAGCGGAAGTTTCGTCTTGTGAAGCACGGTCAGAGGAACCACGGTTTTACAGGGGGGGAACTGCAAAACATTTTCGTTTTGTGTCGTGGCCATAGGAAAATTCATCTTGCGAGTCACCCTTTCGTTAGCGAATGCCTTTCGTCTAGCGAGGCATTCGTCTTGCGAGGTACCACTGTAGTTTTAGCCCATTTATTTTTTGTTCAATATTCATTAATTCATACCCAGTTCCATATCTTCCAAACCCATTCCTGTAGGCCATGATGTATCACTCTAATTTAGAAATACCACTCCTTCCATTTCCGCTTCTTCCATTCCCGTTGGTGTGTCCAGAACAGTAATTCATGGGGTTTGTTCCATGAATTGGTGTTTCTCCGTGATCAGATTTGCTCTGGCAGTGCCCCCCACGCCTGCGCCCCCTTCCCACTTGAGCCAAGGGACACAGCTTTGACCCGAGTCTTTACTGGGTCTTTCAACAAACACTCCCTTTATTCTGCCTGTCATCACAGAGAACTTCACCCCTAACCAAGCAAAGAAGGTGTGCAGTGGAATGCCCCCCCTCTCTATATATAACAAGGGTTTCAAGGGAACTTTGTGTACACAAATGCATGCTTTCAAATGTTCCTGTTTCTTTTTTTTAATAGTTTCTTTATTTATTTTATTACATTTGTACACCACCCTTCACCCGCAGATCTCAGGGCGATACACAACATAAATACACAATATAAAAACACCAAGTGCATGATGATAAAAACAAGAACAGAAAACAAATCACTAACCCCCCACCTCTTCCCAACTGTAACAAAGGGTAAAGGTAAAGGGACCCCTGACCGTTAGGTCCAGTCGCGTACGACTCTGGGGTTGCGGCGCTCATCTCGCTTTACTGGCTGAGGGAGCCAGCGTCCAGCTTCCGGGTCATGTGGTCAGCATGACTAAGCCACTTCTGGCGAACCAGAGCAGCGCACGGAAACGCCGTTTACCTTCCCACCGGAGCGGTACCTATTTATCTACTTGCACTTTGACGTTTTTTCGAACTGCTACGTGGGCAGGAGCAGGGACCAAGCAATGGGAGCTCACTTCATCATGGGGATTCGAACCGCCAACCTTCTGATCGGCAAGCCCTAGACTCTGTGGTTTAACCCACAGCACCCCCTGCATCCCTAACAAGGGGTATTATAAGGCTGTTCCTTAACTGCTAATCTACCCAATGCAACACTGCTTCAAAACAACCACTACTTTCACCCTCCACCTCTCTACTGAAACGACCATAGACCATCTCAGGAGAGCTGCTCCCTGCCTAGCAGGCCTTTTCCCACCTGGCCTGGGAGGACTGATGGACTGACTCCAGCTGCAACGGCTGAGCCTGTTGAACAGTCTCTGGGGCTTAGGGGCTTTTTTTTGGGGGGGGGGTTGTTGCTGTCGAGTTCTTTGTATCTTTAATATTTTTATTCTTTTACTATTTATTGAATTTATATACCGCCCTATGCCCGGAGGTCTCAGGGAGGTTCACATAAAAAGATCACAGTATATAAAATAAAAATAGAAGCAATAATCCAATAATACTCCCCCCAAAAAGAGCTATATTTTAAAAGGGTATTGGATGTAAGGCCTGGTTAAAAAGGACTGCTTTTGCCTGGCGCCTAAAGGTGTATAATGAAGGCACCAGGCAAACTTCCCTGAGAGCATTCCATAGACGGGGAGCCACTGCAGAGAAGGCCCCGTTCTTGTGTTGCCACCCTCCGGACCTCTCGAGGAGGCACACGAAGAAGGGCCTCAGAAGATGATCTCAGGGTCCGGGTGGGTTCATATGGAAGGAGGCGGCCCTTGAGGTATTGCAGTCCAGAGCCGTTTAAGGCTTTATAGGTCAAAACCAGCACTTTGAATTGGGCCCGGAAACTAATCGGTAGCCAGTGCAGTTGGACCAGGATCGGTGTAATATGCTCAAAGCGTCTTGCTCCGGTGAGCAACCTGGCCGCTGAATTCTGCACCAGCTGAAGTTTCCGAACCAAATCTTTATTTTAGATCTTGTGATTTATGTGAAAACTGCTCAGTTTGTTGCTTTCAAACGCAGAGCTAAAACTCTCTCACTTTAGCATTCCTAACTCCCCCTCCCACTCCCTAGTTACATTTTCCTTAAAACCACTATTATACTTATTTACCACTATTACATTAATTACTTTGATACAGGTGTATACAACTTTAAATACAAAACACCAGAACATTGCACACAAACATTAAGGAGATGCACACACATGCACATTTTTCAAGAGTGTTACTAGAGAGCAAGTGATTTAGGTATAGTGATAAGGGTTTCAGGAACCCTGGGGGACTTGGGTTCAAATCTCAATTTGGCCATGAAGCTGAATAAATGGATTTCAAATAGGACAAATGTCTGGTTCTGCAGTTAGGCAAGAAGAACCGGTTGCACAAATATAAGGTGGGGTATCCTGGCTTGCCACAGACTGAACATGAGACAACAAAGTGATGCAGCAACAAATTATGCTATTCTAGACTGCATCAACAGAAGTCTAGTGTCCCGACCAAGGGAAGTAATAGTACCAATCTATTCTGCCTTCCTCAGACCACACCTGGAATCTTTTGTTCAGTTCTGGGCACCACAATTTAAGAAGGATATTGACAAGTTGGAATGTGTTCTGAGGAGGGCGACCAAGATGATCAAGGGTCTGGAAACCAAGCCTGACGAAGAACAGTAAAGGTATTTGGGTATGTACTGAAAAAGAGAAGATATGATAGGTGCCTTCAAATATCCAAAAAGCTATCACATACAAGACGGAGCAAAACTTGTTTTCTCCTGCTCTGGAGGGTAGGACACGAATCAACGGATTCAGGTTACAAGAAAGCAAATTCCAACTAAAAATGAGGGAAAATGTTCGGACGGTAAGAGATGAATTGGACCAGATAAACACTGGGTCCCTTCCAACTCTAAAATTCTATGATTCTACCCGATGTGAGTTCTTTGATGGGAAATGAGATGGGTTCTCTGACTGAACCTCTTTCCGCATTTCAAACACGGATAGGGTTTCTCCCCTGAATGAATTCTTTCATGGGAAGTGAGATGGGCACTCTGACTGAATCTTTTCCCACATTTCAAGCACTGATAGGGTTTCTCCCCTGTGTGAATTCTTTGGTGGGAAGTGAGACTTTCTTTCCGACCGAAGCCCTTTCCACATTCCAAACACGGATACGGTTTCACCTCACTGTGAATATATTTATGTCGACGGAAGTTTGTGATTGTATTAAAGCTCTTTCCACATTCCAGACACTGATATGGTACCTCCCCTGTGTGAATAATTTGATGGGAAATGAGGCTTAGTTTTTGGGTGAAGCTCTTTCCACATTCCAAGCACTGATAGGGTTTCTCCCTGCTGTGAATTCTTTGATGTGAAGAGAGACTATCCTCCTGACCGAACATCTCTGAACTCTCCAAATATTGATATGGCTTCTCCACTGTGTGGATTTGGTTGTGGTCCCCCTTAAGATTAGAACCCGCAATGAAGCCCTTCCCACATTCCAAGCACTGAAATGGTTTTTCCCCAATATGAAATATTTGGCGGGAAGAGAGTTTGGCACTCTGACTGAAGCTCTTCCCACAATCCAAGCACCGATACAGTTTCTTTCCTGTATGAATTCTTTGATGACCCTTGAGATGGGAACTCTGACTGAAGCTCTTTCCACATTCTGAGCAGAGATACGGTTTCTCCCCTGTATGAATTCTTTCATGGGATGTGAGATGGGCCCTCTTACTGAAGCTCTTTCCACATTCTGAGCAGAGATAAGGTTTCTCCCCAGTATGAACACTTTGATGGACTGTGAGACCAGGCCTGTGACTGAAGCACTTTCCACATTCCAAGCACTGATAGGGTTTCTCCCCTGTATGAATTCTTTGATGGACCGTGAGACTGGAACTCGCATTGAAGCTCTTTCCGCATTCCAAGCACTCATAGGGTTTCTCTCCTGTATGAATTCTTTGATGGGAAATGAGATTGGCTGTCCGACTGAACTTCTTTCCACATTCTAAGCACTGAAAGGGTTTCTCTCCGGTATGAAATCTTTGGTGGGAAGTTAGATTGGCACTCTGACTGAACCTTTTCCCACACTGCAAGCACTGATATGGTTTCTCTCCTGTATGAAATCTTTGGTGGGAAGTGAGGTGGGTGCTCCGAGTGAATCTTTTCCCACATTCCATGCACTGATATGGTTTCTCCCCAGTATGAATAATCTGATGGCCCTTGAGATGGGCACGCTGCCCGAAACTTTTTCCACATTCCAAGCACTGATATGGCTTATTCCCAACGGGAATGTTTTGAAGGGAAGTGGAATGGGAGCTCTGAAAGAAGTTCTCCCAGCAATCTGAATATATACATGGATTTTCCACTATTTGGATTTTGTCATGGTCTCCCTCGTTCTTAATTAGGAATTCATCACCACCTGCAACAAAGGGAGAAATTGATTAAATATCCTCAGGGGAAAAATGGAGCCCCAAATTATTGAACAATGCTCATGAAGGCTTGTGCTGGAGGAAGAACTGAAGGTCTTATCACTGCTGTTGACTGGCATTACACATTTATTGATTTTGCTTGGCCCAATCATAGAATTTGTGCCATTTCAAATGTCAGTAATCTCGTTGGTCATCCAAAAATGTGAGAAACATAAACCAAAACAAAAAATGTGACAGAATCTACTTCAAGTTCCCTAACAACTCTGAAGCCTACATTTAAAAGGGCAGGGCAGTTCAGGCCAGCCTATTCATAGTTTAAGAAGACAAATAATTCAAGGGCTGTGGGGATGTCAGAATCACATAAAGATATGTATTACATTTCAAAACAGATATTATGATCAAATGGGCAGCCTTACTGAGAGAGTCCATGATCGCACAATTCTCCTCCATGACTTCCTTATGCAGAGCTCTCTGGTCAGGATCCAGCAAGGCCCACTCCTCGTCTGTGAAATAAACAGCTACATCTTCAAAGCACACTGGACCCTAAAAGAAGAAAAATGTCTTGCTGTCAGACAGCATAAAGATTATCTCCCACACGTCGTTCTGCTGTTTTCTGCCTGTTAACTGCTATGTAGTTTTAATGGGGTTGTTTTGCTGTACATTTTAATTATGGGTGCTTATTTTAATGTCTTAAATAAGCATCATTGAAACTGTTCTCTGTAATTCTATAACAGCTTGGTACGGTACAGCCTCTAAGAGAGACAAGAAAAAGCTCCAACGAGCTGTAAGAATTGCAGAAAGGGTAATTGGTGTTAGCTTGCCTTCAATAGAGACAATTTATGCTACCCGAGTAAGGAAGAGAGCAGAGAGAATTGTAGCAGATCCTTTACATCCCGGTCATCATCTGCTTGATTTACTTCCATCTGGACGTCGCTACAGGACTTCATATACAAAATCGGCCAGGCACAAGAATAGTTTTTTCCCTTGTGCCATTAAATTGTTAAATTCGTAGTTGTATAGCTTAAGGGGAGGTAAAATATGGGTGGGGTTTCTTTACTTCTTTGTATTGTGAGAGGAACAGTGTCTGTATGTTTACATTGCAATGTAGCCGAAACAAATTCCAAGTATGTTGGAAAATGTACTTGGCCAATAATAAATTATTCCTATTCCTATTCCTATTAATGGAATTCTCCTATTGTATATTTTAATGATGGGTATTAAACTTGGGGCAAATGGGTAGAACTCCACATGGTGTTCCTCAAAGCATTGTGTCTGTGCAAGTTTGCCGAACGGAGGGGGTCTCCTCTTTGCTCTCCCTGTGCCCTTTTCTGGGTGGGGGGGGGAGAACCTTCTCAATGCCCTAAAGCCAAAGGGCTCATGTGGGCACAGGGGAAAGTGGGGGGGGGGTCCATTGTGTAACCGATGGGGCTGCTTAGGTGAATCCTGGCCACTGTTTTGTATGGTTTCTCAACTACTTAGAAGCCTATCTTAGCATTAAGTGATAAACTTACAAATAAAACTGAAGCTACTAATATATAATACCAGCAGCATTCAGAAGTCTTGTGAATGTGAGGTGATGGTTAGTTGTTCTCAGCACATAAACCTTCTGGAATGGCATTTTAAGCCTTTGTTAAGAGCTGGACCATAAAGAAGACTGAAGAATTGATGTTTTTCAATTATGGTGCTGGAGGAGACTCTTGAGAGTCCCATGGACTGCAGAAAGATCAAACCTCTCCATTCTGAAGGAAATCAGCCCTGAGTGCTCAAAGGAAGGACACATCCTGAAGCTGAGGCTCCAGTACTTTGGCCACCTCATGAGAAGAGAAGACTCCCTAGAAAAGACCCTGATGTTGGGAAAGATGGAGGGCACAAGGAGAAGGGGACGACAGAGAATGAGATGGTGGGACAGTGTTCTCGAAGCGACTGGCATGAGTCTGACCAAACTGTGGGAGGCAGTGGAAGACAGGAGTGCCTGGCATGCTCTGGTCCATGGGGTCACGAAGAGTCGGACACGACTGAACGACTGAACAACAACAAGGGCAGTTTTGACAGAAGTCAAGAGATGAGCAAAAGAGATTCGTTGAGGCCCAGAGAACCCCGGCTGCCCCATCTCTCAGCCTCTTTCCCCCCAAACAATCCTTCTCCCTACCTGATCTGGTTCCACAGCTGCTGCTTCCCCTCCACCAGCATAAGAAGATGGATGAGGAAGTCTTGCCAGCATCCTCGTGTCACCTGACAGAGGTAAGTAGGAAGCCATGAGTGAAGCAGGGCAGCTCTGACTACAGCTTGGCCACAGAAAAAGCCTCGCCTGCTTCATGCACTGGGCTGTTTGTAGCCATTTCCTATTTTAGCTGTGTAAAAATACATAATAATAATAATAATAATAATAATAATAATAATAATAATAATACCCTGCCCATCTGGCTGGGTTTCCCCAGTCGCTCTGGGTGGCTTAAAGTGTATTTAAAACATAATAAAGCATCAAACATTAAAAACCTCCCGATAACAGGCTGCCTTCAGATGTCTTCTAAAAGCTGTATACAGTGGTACCTCGGGTTATAGACGCTTCAGGTTACAGACTCCGCTAACCCAGAAATATTACCTCGGGTTAAGAACTTTGCTTCAGGGTAAGAACAGAAATCGTGCTCCGGCCGCGGAGCAGCAGTGGGAGGTCCCATTAGCTAAAGTGGTGCTTCAGGTTAAGAACAGTTTCAGGTCCAGAACGGACCTCCAGAAAGAAATAAGTTCTTAATCAGAGGTACCACTGTAGTTCGTTATCTCCTTGACATCTAAACGGAGGGTGTTCCACAGGGTGGGTGCCACCACTGAGAAGGCCCTCTGCCTGGTTCCCTGTTGCTACACTTCTTGCAGGGAGGGAACCACCAGAAGATCCTCGAAGGAAGACCTCAGTGTCTGGGCTAAGTGATGGGGGTGGAGAGGCAGTTTAGGGCTTTCAAGGTCAGCACCAACACTTTGAATTGTGCTCAGAAATGTACTGGGAGCCAATGTAGGTCTTTCAGGACCGGTGTTATGTGATCTCGGCAGCCGCTCCCAGTCACCAGTCTAGCTGCCGCATTCTGGGTTAGTTGTAGTTTCTGGGTCACCTTCAAAGGTAGCCCCACGTAGAGCGTGTTGCAGTAGTCCAAGTGGGAGATAAACAGAGCATGCACCACTCTGGCGAGACACTCTGTGGGCAGGGAGGGTCTCATCCTGCATACCAGATGGAGCTGGTGAACAGCTACCCTGGACACATAACTGACCTGTTCCTCCATGGACAGCTATGAGTCCAAAATGACTCCTAGGCAGCGCACCTGGTCCTTCAGGGGCACAGTTACCCCATTCAGGACCAGGGAGTCCTCCACACCCGCCCGCCCCCTGTCCCCCCCAAAATAGTGCTTCTGTCTTGTCAGGATTCAACCTCAATCTGTTATCCGCCATCCATCCTGCAACTGCCTCCGGACACATTCCTCCTTACCCAGTCGCCTCTCTCTGGTGTTCAGCAAAGACTTCTCTGCCTCATAGGAATCTTGGCTCCTTTCTGCAAACAGATCCTTTCCCTGAAAAAAAGGAAGGTTTAAAAACAGAGAATGGGGAGAAGAATTAGAAAAAAGGCAGATGTAAACCCTAACCCTAACCTTCCTTGAATGCTTTCCCCAAAAAAGGAGCCATTATTAGAAAATTAGGGGGTACTCTCCCTCCTGTTTGGAGCCCCTTTGGGAGCATCCAGAGGAAAGTCTATCTCACCTGCTGCTCTGCCTGCTTCCTCTCCTCTGCCTGACTCAGGAGGAATCCTTCGGCCAGGGCCACCGCCTGAGAACTGGTCTCCGCTCCACATTCCCTCACCCAGCTCTCCATCTCCAGGGGAAGGACAGCCAGGAACTGCTCCAAGATCACCAGGTCCAGCATCTTAGCTTTCGTGTGCTTTTCTGGCTTCAGCCACTGATGGTCAAGGTAGTGGAATCGACCACAAACATCTCGGAGTCCTTCAGCCTCCTGGTGGCAAAACTGCCTGAAGCACTGGCTCTGCACATCTGAGCAGAGGGTGTCCTCCTCACCCAGGATCTTCTGCACAGAGTTTTCCCATAATGCCCCACTGCTCTCAGTTTTGATAGCATAACCTCTTCCTGCTTCAGGGCCAGCTGAGTCTTGCTCATCCATCTGGCCTCTCAGGAAGCCTCCAAGAGATCGGAAGAATCCTTTGGGCTTCTGCCAAGTTCTGTCTGTTTGTCCTAAGTAGAGCTGCTAGCAAATTCTACAGAAAGAAATTCATTGTACCATAATAAAATTCATATACGGTCTGGAGAATAAATAGGTTCCCTGAAGAAGAACGGAGGAGTCTTGCTAGGAAACAAGCTGGACTCCACATCCCAGACTCTGAGCTTTCTCCTACAAAAAAAGGGGGAAGATGTAAGTTTCTGCCTCTTGCAAGGAAAGTTACTATGCAAAATGTGCAGGCAACAGAAGGGAATACTGCCGAATGAATCAGCCTACTCATGCCTTCCTTTCAGTGTTTTCAACGAATGAATGGCGTCAAACTGAGATTGGCAGGCGAGTCATTTGTATGGGGTGCAATTTTGACGCCAGGCTCAATTCAAGGTGCTCACATGAAGGATTCCCTCTCGTTCCCTACTGACCCTCTTGGGTGGGAGGGTTGGCATAGGGTCCCCTCTAGGTAGTTTCAACACCCTCAGAGTTTGGAGTGTGGAGTGGCCCAGGAGAGGGCACCCTGGGGGCGGTTCCCATGTTGGGAAATCCCCTCCCCAGAGGCCCCCCTGGCTCCTTCCCCTCTTTACCAAGGCCTCTGACACGTGAGACAATCCAGACCCATCCTATTCCTGTGACTGTCATTTGCTTTATCTCTTTTTAATATGGAATTTTACCACTGATGTAACTTGTCCTGGGTTATAAACGGAGCAGAGTGACAGGCAAACCTCCCAGGGACACACAACCCGCCACGCGCTCAGTGTCATGGACCAGGAAGCAGCATGGAAAGGTCATGGAAAAGAGGCGGAATGGGGCAGGGGACTAAAGGGGGGGCTGCTTGGAATAATAACAACAAGCTTTACAATAATAACATAAAGCCTCAAGTGGGGGGGGGGAGCTCAAGATACACACAGAATCCCAAGGAAGTGGGAGACCCTGTTGGAATTGCCAATGTTCTCCCTCCAAGATTTTGGCAGAACGAAGCGCACAAACATTACAGTGTCATGAGAGGGGGGGGATTATATAATTTTTATTGTTTTTCTATTTTACATTTTAGAATATTCATTTGAACAACCTTAAAATATCAGTGACCTCCCTTCTTCTCCTTCCATGGTTCAATCTGCATAACATAAATCCCCACATATCTTATATAAACTAAACCATTCATCATTACATCCATCAGAACTTATTTACACTGTTGAATTTATCTTAATGCTGCCAACGTTTTCAAGTGTACACAATTCCCCCCCCGCACTGTTTCATATATTCCAGTCTTCATAAAAACCACTCTGTTTCATATATTCCAGTCTTCTCTAAATGTGTATTCTTCTTGTTCTCTTATTCTATATATTAAGTCTGCAAGCTGGGCATATTCCGTCATCTTGAGTTGCCATTCCTCTTTGGTTGGGACCTCGCTCGTTTTCCATTTTGGGGCTAACGAAACACGGGGCGCAATAGAAGCATACATAAACAACCTTTTTTGACACCTGGGAATTTCCATCTGAATTATCCCCAACAAAAAGGGCTGGTTTTTTTTTGTTTTGTTTTGTTGGGAAAGTACTTTTAAACATTTTTTCAATTCATTATAAATTATTCCCCAGTACTCTTTTACTCAAGTCCACTGCATATGATGGAACGTACCCTCTGCCTCATTGCATCTCCATCACTTAGCTGATTCAGTCTTGTACATCTTAACACGTCTACTCAGAGTTAGATACCCTCTGTGAATCATTTTCAGGTAGTTTTCTTTCAAGGAATAACATGCTGTGAACTTCAAAGCACTCTTCCACAGTTTTCCCCAGAGGTTAAAATCTATATTACGGTATGTCCTATATCTATTGCCCAGTGTGTCATTGAGGCTTTAACAAGCTCGTCTTTTGTTTCCCAATCTAATAACAGATTGTACATTTTAGATAAGAGTTTTTCTTTGTTTTGTAAAAGTTCTTTTTCAAAGCGTGAGCTTTGGTCCAAAAAACCCCCACCAATTTTTCCTATCTGTTTTAAACATTTCATATAACTGATGCTATTGTAGCCAGTCAGTCAGTCACATGGCTCCTTACACTTTCCATTGATTAGGTTCCCCCTCTGTAAAATACAGCAATTCCCTGTAAGTTGCCCATTGTCTGTCCATATTATCTCTCTCTTTTTTAAAATTTTATTAAACAAATTTAGCAAAACAAATTATCGATTATCAATCAATGTAATCAGTTACATTTCCCCCTCTCCAATTTGTTTATACATATTATTTTCTGCATGTTATAAATCTGTACATATCATTACTTCATCTATCATGTGTTCTACTAATAAACTTGTGAATGTTTATTCAAAACCTGCCAAGGATTTGAAGTTCCCATTCTTCCTTAAAGTCCCGCCAAGGAAAACTAAGAATTTATTCATGTATTGCTACAACAGCGGCAAGAGTCTTGTTGGCACAACGATGGAAGGATGAGAAAATCCCGACGAAAGAAAAATGGCAAGAAAAACTGGTGAATTATGCGGAAATGGCAAAGTTAACATATAAACTACACGAGAAGGACATATGAGCTCTCTTTGTAGTAAAAGCCTCAATAGGAGACAGCCATAAAGGTGTTTTCCTTTCCAGCAGATTTTTATATTTCTCCCAAACTCTATACAGATTCTTCCTAAGGATATAGTTAATAAAACTTTTATAAATTGTTGCCTTCCCATACCAAAGACATGCAGGCCAGCCGAATTTTAAGTCATGACCTTCTAAATCCAGGATGTCTGCCTCCAGAAACACAACTCCCCCAACAGCATTTGGCTCAGGGTTGTTGATCTGCACCTTATGTTGTTTTATTGGTAACTTAATAAGAGGAAAAAAATGACTGCCTCACACTTGACCTGAGCACAACTAACTCCAAGGGCTCCTGACTAGGCGTTTGGCCAGGCAATGTTGACTGATACCTGTTAGCTCTGCTCTCTCCTCTTTCCCCTTTTTCTGGTTTTGATTAAACCAATTCATGAACCAAGAACTCAGACACTAATAATGACCCTGGTGTTGTAGACATTCCCATAAACTTATTGTGTGGTTTTTGTGATGCACAGATGACAAGAGGAGACTCGGTCTGTTTAATTTTCTCCTTTCTTCCTCCTGTGATCCTTGTTTATAAAACCCAATGAACCAGAATTCCAAGAAGGAAGGAAAAAGACAAAGCACACTCCCAGGTCCCCACCTGCGCTGTATCCGCAAAGCAGGATCAATCATTGGCTTCCTCCTACCTAAGAATCCTGCGATCTGTGGTTTCTTAAGGATGCTGAGAGCTCCTTGGAGCCACTCCCCAAGTGTGCTTTAACAATCTGTCCTTTGTGCCAGGGAATTCAGGAAACTCTAGCTGGTGGGGAGAGGGTCTCCCAGTAACTACAGCAATGGGGGGAGGCTGCCCCTTTCACCCCCATCTCAGGTTCCTCCCCATCCCAGCAGTACCTCTCCTGCTGCCTTGGATTCCTTGGATGGGGAGACCTCCAGGGCTTCTCAGCAGGGCTTTCTGCTCAGCCTCCAAAGATTCTCGGGGCACCTGAGAGGCTGCATGTCTGAACAGGTGTACACGTGTCAAAGTCTGGAGAAGACCCCTGTCGGATGAACGAGTGTTGGGGGAAAGCTTACCTTCTAACTGAAGAACAAAGGAGGGTTGGCTTGCACCTGGAGGAACTCAGCATCAGAGACTCCTGCAGGATCAGGCCAATGGGACTTCCTATTGAGTCCCCCCTCCTGTTCTTACAGGGCCCTCTTCCGGGAAGCACCCCAGCAGGATCAGAGCGCAAGAGCAACTTTCTCCCTGCCTGTGGTTTCCCAGCAACTGGACTTCAGGAGCATCTTTGCCTGACTGTGGTGTGGAGGCAGAGCAGGGCCCTCTTGGTTAGGAGTCTCCCACCGCCCTCTCCTCCTCCTCCCCCCTCACTTTGGTAGCAGAGAATCTCCGTCCTGGTGAAGATGCTGAAAAGCTCCCTCTGGGACCAAAGGGGAAAGCGCCCAGCACTGCCACCCACACCCCTCTCTTCCTCTTTGGAATGCCGTCCGGATTGGTGCCCATCCCATCCTCCAGTGGGAGGGAGTTCCCTAGGTTTAACTCTGCGCCACATGAAGCAGCTCTTTCTTTTGTCTGCCCTCGATTTCCCAACATTCCTTATTAATGGATGGCAAAATGTCAGGCTTTCATTGTTGTCGTTTTGCGTGTATGTTTTATGCCCGAATGTTTCCGTCCGGCTACAACCCCTGCTGACAAGTGTGGCTCATTCACAAATCTGAAATGGGTTTATCTGCATTCCATTCTTTTCTCCCCAAAATGGCAGCGTCTTGCCACCGTGGAAGAGCATAGTTGCAGACCTCCTGCACACTCGCTCTTTGCAGAGAGAGAGGGAGCGGGGAGGACCCTCTGCTTCCTGACTTGGGGGGCCCCCCATTGCCTCAGCTGAACAGCCCCCCCTCCCATGCATCGTTCCCCTGCAACCCTGGGACCCCCCGCTTCTCCCCCAGACTCACCGGATCCCAGAATGCGCCACGGAGGCACCGCAGACAAGACAAAAAACCACCAGCCTCCCTTTGCAGGGAGGGACTTTGCAAGGAGGTGCTTTTGCTCTGGAGGACCTCCCCCCCCCCGCCTTTATTTCCTCTCCTCTCTAGTAATCCAGCTCGGCTCCTTTTAACCCTTGGCAAGCCGAGGGCACCAAGCTCACCCTTCTTCCTCTCTCCGAAGCAGATCTGTGCATTGCGCACACCCGGAGGAGAGGCTTTATATTGGGGGGGGGGGGTTCCTCCTGTTTGGCCAGAAACAGGAGCAGCAGCTTGCATTGGGGGAAAGCTGCGCAAGGAGCAGGAATCGCCTTCCTAGAATCAGGGAGGTGGAGGGAAAGGAGCAGGGAAACCCACTCTGCAATTTGGAACACCAGTTTGCAAACTGTCACCATCGACCTGCTGAGCTTCCGCAAGGAGGGCACTTTCTTCATCATCATTTTTAATTTGTATAATTTTAATTTTCTATCTTACAGCACTCAAGGTGGTTTACAAGCTGAAGTGAAGAAACAAAAAATGTACATCTTATAACAATCTAGTGCAATACAAAAATGTGATAATAAAACAAAACTTTAAAATAAGCAGCCTACATCAAAAAAGTAACATTCAACTATCATTAGAAGAGTATAAAACAATATTAATATAAGCATATAAAAGTTAAACAGAAATCCACTCGTTACAATAATTTCTAAACTATAATCGATAAAACAACGGCAAGCCACAGTACATAAAATACAGTAATACAATACAACTTGGAAAGCAGAGACTAGAGGGTGGAGCAAGGCCTGACGAAGTCTCTCCCCACACCTCTGGGACATGGCTGGTGTCTCCTTGGAGCAACCTTCTCTCCAGGTGCTCAGAGCATGCTGGCCCACAACTGCACAGGTGTGTAAGGATACCTTGAGGAGGTGCGCATGCACAGCTTACGGCAGGGGTTTCCAAATCCCCCCCCCCCACAAGCCGCTTGAAAATTTCTGGCCACTTAATTATTTCATTCATTCAGTTTATTGTAGCTTTTGTGGTAGAATCAAAGAATTGTAGAGTGGGAAAGGACTCTGAAGATGGTCCCCAGATGGTTTTTGGCCTACGACTCCCATCGTCCCTGAGCACTGGTCCTGCTACCTAGGGATGATGGGAGTTGTAGGCCAAAAACATCTGGGGACCCAAGGTTGAGAAAGGTTGGTTTAGTCCAACCCCCTGCAATGCAGGAATATGCAGCTGTCCCAGAACCCACGACCTTGATGTTATCAGCCCCATGCCTAGCCAATGTTCTCTGCTAGATGCTCCATATTTAATTGTATTTTTATTGCTCCTTTTACATCTTACACATTGTCTTCTTTCATATTCCACAAAATTAAAAGTATTGCATTGCATTGCATTGCATTGTTTTATGCCCTGTGGCTTGCCATTGTTTTATTGATTATAGTTTCAAAATTATTTATTGTAATTGTGAAGTGTGGGTTTAATTTTTATATGCTGATATTAATAATCTATACTATTCTAATGATTGTTGATTGTTACTTTATTTGATGTAGATTGCTTATTTTAAAGCTATGTTTTATTATCACGTTTTTGTATTGCATTAGATTGTTACATATAAGGTGTGCATACTTTGTTTCTTCAGCTTGTAAACCACCTTGAGGATTGTAAAACAGAAAGGCAGTATACAAATTAAAAGTGACGAGGATGAGGATGATGATGATGATTCTGGCCCAACTGAACTGGCTGCTAATTACCTTCCACACCCAATTCAATGTGCTGGTTTTGACCCATTAAGCCTTTATTATTATTATTATTATTATTATTACTTCTAACAATTTATGAAACCACAGTAATACTAACATTACAAACCTCCTTATCTAAAAGTCAGATAGTTTTTTATTTTCTTAACATCTAACAAGAGGGGGTTCCACAAGGCGGGTGACACCCTCAAAAAGGGCCCCCTGCCTGGTTCCCTGTAACCTCACATCCCACCATCAGGGAACTGGCAGAAGGCCTTCGGAAGTGGAACTCCGTGTACGGGTTGAACATATTAATCAAAGTCTCTGAAAATTATATTCATATACAGTCATTGTTTGGTTTCTCCTGACTGTGACGTCTTTGACGGCCTATGAGACTGGTCTTCTGACCGAAGCCCTTTCCACATTCCAAGCATTGATATGGTTTCTCCCCTATATGAATTATTTTATGGGTCATGAGATTGATGTTCTGACTGAAGCTCTTTCCACATTACGAGAAATGATATTGTTCCTCTCTTCTGTGAGTTCTGTGATGGGAAGTGAGGTGGGTGCTCTGGCTGAAGCTCTTTCCACATTCCAAGCATTGATAAGGTTTCTCTCTGCTGTGAGTTCTTTGATGGGAACTGAGATGGGAATTCCGAGTGAAGCTCTTTCCACATTCCAAGCACTGATAGGGCTTCTCCCCTGTATGAATTCTTTGATGTGTTGTGAGATTGGCACTCTGGCGGAAGCTCTTTCCACATTCCAAGCACTGATATGGTTTCTCCCCTGTATGAATTCTTTGATGTGACTTAAAAATTGATTTCTGGCTGAATCTCTTTCCACATTCCAAACACTGATATGGTTTGTGTCCACTGTGAGTTCTTTGATGGGAACTGAGATGATCCTTCCGACTGAAGCTCTTCCCACATTCCAAACACTGATATGGTTTCTCCCCTGTATGAATTCTTTGATGTGTTGTGAGATGGGCCCTTTTACGAAACCTCTTTCTGCATTCCAAGCACTGATATGGTTTCTCCCCTGTATGAATTCTTTGATGTGTTGTGAGATGGGCCCTTTTACGAAACCTCTTTCTGCATTCCAAGCACTGATATGGTTTCTCCCCTGTATGAATTCTTTGATGGAAAGTGAGACTTTTTTTCTGGGTGAAGCTCTTCCCACATTCCAAGCATTCATAGGATTTCTTCCCAAAGCAATTTCTTGGGAGGGAAGTGGAATGGGAGCTTTGACTGAAGTTCTCTCTACACTCAAAATATTTACATTGCTCCTCCATTGTGTAGACATATTCTCCCTGGTTCATAATTTCTGATTCATCATCATCTGCAACAAAGAAAGAAACCGATCACAGCCTCAGGGAGAAATGCAGCCCTCGATTATGGATCTTTGCTAATTAATGCTTGGGAAAGAGCAAGAACTGAAGGGAATTTAAAGGAAGGTATTACAACAGGCTTCACTGCTGTTGTCAGGCATTAATGAACATATTTGTGGGAACCTGAGTGTCAGGAATGGGACAGCAATAAATCACATGGGGTAAGTGAAGTTAACTCTTTATGAGAGGAAACATGCTGCTCAGAAGTGTCAGGCCTAGTGAGCAAAGCAATACTTCCCTCTGGGTCTGGCCCCTATGAGCCAGTTGTGGGGACTGAAGGTCCCGGGCCTTCCCACAGCTGACAAAGATTCTCCCAGATTCTCCCCAAGGGATCTTAAATTCCAAAAGAGATATCATGATGCAACAGGGAGCCTTACGGAGAGAGTCCATGATCCCACGATTCTCCCCCATGACTTCCTTATGCAGGGCTCTCTGGTCAGGATCCAGCAACGCCCACTCCTCATCTGTAAAATGAACAGCTACATCTTCAAAGCACACCGGACCCTAAAAGAAGAAGAGAAAAGCCTTGCTCTCAGACAGAGAAAGATTATCTTTTACACATTGTTCTGTTGCTTTGTGTCTGTTGGTTGCCGTGTTGTTTTAATGGGATTGTTTGGCTGTACATTTGAATCATGGATGCACATTTTAAGGTCTTAACAGAATTGTTTTATTGTGCATTTTAATAATGGGTATTCATCTGTGTAAATGGGTGGAACTTCCTCTGGTGTTCTTCAGATCACTCTCTCTGTTCAACATTCCCCCCCTTTACTCTCCCCCTCTACTGTTCTGGGGAGGGGAAACCTTCGCCATGCCCTAAAGCGAACTTCAGGGGTGCAGGGGGTCACAGGAAGGGGAAGGAGAGGGAAAGCCCTATAGTGCAACTGATGTGACTCATGAGGTGAATTCTGGCCAATGTTTTTTACGGTTTCTCAACTACTTAGAAGCCTATCTTAGCATTAAGTGATAAATCTGTAACTAAAACTGCAACAACTGATAAAAAATACTAGCAACATTCAGAAGTCCAGTGAAAGTGAGGTGATGGTTAGTCATTCTCAGCACATAAACCTTCTGGAATGGTCTTTGTAAAGGACAATTTTGACAGAAGTCAAGAACAGGAGCCTCTTTGCCTGCAATGATCCTTCTCACCACCTGATCTGGTTCCAGAGCTGCTGCTTCTCCTCTGCCTCCATGCAAAGATGGGTGAGGAGGTCTTCCTGGCATCATTCTGTCACCTGTGAGAGACAAAGGGAAGTGGCTGGCCATTAGCGTATGCTTTTCTGCGAGGGGAAGCAGTTCACCTCTAACTACAGATGGTGCACTCTATGCGCGGCTACCACTGAAGGTGACTCAGAAAATAATCCAGAATGAGGCTACCAGACTTGTGACTGGGAGCAGCTGCTGGGACCATATCATGCTGGTCCTAAAAGACCTACACTGGCTCCTAGTATGTTTCCGAGCACAATTCAGCATGTTGGTATTGACCTTTGAAGCCCTAAACTGCCTCAGTCCTGTAGATCTGAAGGAGTGTCTCAACCCCCATCGTTCTGCCCGGACACTGAGGTCCAGCTCTGAGGGTCTTCTGGCGGTTCCCACACTGCGAGGAGTAAAGCTACACAGAACCAGGCAGAGGACCTTCTCGGCAGTGGCACCCTCCCTGTGGAACACACTTGAATCAGATGTCAAGGAGATGAGAAAATATGTATATATTTTTAGGATTCATTTGAAGTCAGCCCTGAATTGGAAAGCTTTTTAAGGTTTAACTTATTATTATGTTTTTACATATTAGAATTAGAATGACTAGTGTACCTTAGAAAATGTCTCACCTATTCGGTCCACTTTGACATTTGTAGTTTAGCTATGTAAAAATAGACTTCCCCTACTTTGGTTGGCACCAAGTGTCTTCCCCCCAAAGACCACGGATTAGTTCCTAAATCCACAGAATGTGACCAAATGCAGAAAAAGCTCCTTCTTCCTTACCCAGTGGCCTCTCTCTCCTGACCAACCGAGTCTTCTCTGCCTCAGAGGAATCCATGTCCATTTCTGCAAAGATAATCTTTCCCTGAAAGAGCAACAAGGATTCAAAACAGGAAGAAGAGAAATATTAGAAAAGGAATGACAAATGGAAAACAAATTTGGGGGTGCTTTCCAAAAGCTTAGTAGAGGATTTCAGGATACTGTCCCTCCTGTTCAGAGCCCCTTGGGAGCATCCAGAGGAAAGTCTCTCTCACCTGCTGCTCTGCCTGCTTCCTCTCCTCTGCCAGACTCAGGAGGAAACCTTCAGCCAGGGCCACCGCCTGAGAACTGGTCTCCGCTCCACATTCCCTCACCCAACTCTCTATATTTGGTGGAAGCACAGCCAGGAACTGCTGCAAGATCACCAGGTCCAGCATCTCAGCTTTCGTGTGCCTTTCTGGCTTCAGCCACTGATGGCAAAGGTGGTGGAGTCGGCTGCAAACCTCACGGGGTCCTTCAGCATCCTTGTAGCAGAACTCTCTGAACTGCTGGCTCTGCAAATCTGAGTGGAGGGTGTCCTCCTCACCCAGGATGTTCCACACAGAGCTTTCCCAGAATCCCCCACTGCTCCCAGTTTGGATGCCATGGCCTCTTCCTGCTTCAGGGCCAGCTGAGTCTTCCTCATCCATCTGTGTTCTCAGGAAGCCTCTAAGAAATTGCAAGGAATCCCTTGGTCTTCTGCTAAGTTCTGTGTGTCCTTATGAGAGGTGTTACCAAATCCTACAAAGGAAATACATCATTCTGTTATTGTTATCCTTTTATTAAAATACTATAATTCAAAGTTCAAGTTCTTTTAAGGAGTCTGGCCTCTTTTTTAGGGCTGGGCGATGTTTGGTTTTCAACATCGCAATATATCACCAGCTAAACACCCCAATATTCCAGTTCTAAAACACCTGCATTGGTTGTCCATTCAATTGTAGAGGTGCTCACATGAGGTTTGCTTAGACCCCCACATATCTGAAGAACCACCTCCTTCCCTACAGACCCTCTTGGGTGGGAAGGGTGGCCGAGGGGGTCCTCCTAGCTTTTCCACACTCTTGTGTTTTGGGGGGCAAGGTGGCCCCAGAAAGGGCATCCTGGTGAGAGTTCCTTGGCTGGTGAATACCCTCCCCACAGAGGCATCCCTGGCTTTGTCCCCTCTTTACCAAGCCCTCTGACCCCAGAGACACGTATTTCCAGGACCCAAAACATTTCCTGTGTGATTCTGGGAGTTGCAAGGAGCCAGAAGTCTGGGAAGGGGAGCTGGTCAAGAATGTCCGGGTGTTTCCACCTGGCCGCAATCTCTGCAAACGTTTTCCTAAACCTGAAACGGGGTTCTTGGCATGCCTTTCCTTCCTGACGCCAAGCGGCAAGCAGCGTGGCATCCAAAGGAAGACCACCGTTGCAAGCAGGTGCCCCCCCCCCATGCACCCTCCCGCTGCAGCCCTGGGACCCCCTTTCTCCCAAAGGGGGAAGAGAGAGGAGGCTCACCGTATCCCAGGAGGCGCCCCCGCTGGCACGGGACGGGAGGCAGGCGAAACCTCCACCCGCTTCCAACGCTTGCAGGAAATGAGTGGGAGGGAGGGGTTTTTGTTGGGGGGGGGGAGGGCTTGGTCCCACCCCTTTCTTCCTTTCCTCTACTCTCCAGGAACCCAGCTCTGTTCCTTGCAACCCTTGCAAAGCCCAGCGCACCGAGCTCAGCCACACACACCCCGCTCAAAATGATGAATTAGGAGCCCCGCCCTTTGCACACGCTCAGAGAGGTTTTCTTTTGTGGGAGGGGGACAAAGTCGGCAGAAGACAGAAGGGCTCCCTCCGGTCTTATGGAGGCTTCCAAGGGAAAACACCTTCAGCTCAGATATGAAGAGCCTTGCTATCAGGAGGCGAAAGGACCTTGAGAAGTTTGCAACCGGCTCCTGCAGCCAATCGGAATTTGTTCCTTAATTTTTGAAAGGTTCCGTGAGTCGAACACCCTTCCGGAATGAATTAATTTCGAGAACCAAGATTCCACTTTATTGGGAAAGGGGGTAGAGCTGGCTGCAAGCCTCTGAGGGTCCTTTGGCCTCCTGGTGGCAGAACTGCCGGAGCTGCTGGCTCTGCGCATCTGAGCTGAAGGTGTCCTCCTCCTCCTCACCCAGGAGCTTCTGCACAGGGTTTTCCCTGATTCCCCCACTGCTCCCGGGGTTGATGGCATGGACTCTTCCTGCTTCTGGGTCAGCTGAGTCTTGCTCATCCATCCTGGCTCTCAGGAAGCCTCCAAGAGATCGGAAGGAATCCCTTTTGTCTTCACCCAACCTCTGTCTGCACCTTCTGCAAAGCAAAGACACTGTTCTGTTATAAAACCAGCACACTCTCCGGAGAAGATGAGGGGTTCTCTGAGCAAGCAGGGGCGCATCTGGCTAGGAACCAAGCCTGCTGGACTCCACCGCAGCTCCAGATTCTGAGCTTTCTTTAAGTACAAAAGGAAGAAGTGTGGGAATGTTGAGGGATGTGGGAGAGGATATATTGCTATGGATATCCTATCCCAACTTGTGTTTACAAGCTCGATAATATCAGCAGAGCTAACATTCCCTTTTTACCTCACACGCACAGCGGATAGTTTGCATATACTCGCTAGAGTCATAAAAATGTTATCCTGGTGTCTTCCCCTTTTTATCCCTCTTTCAATAAGACACTTCACAGTCTTCGGTCAAGTGAAAAACGTTTACTCACAAGTAATCATCTAGTCACACACAGGATCCTAGAGGCAGGCTTAAAAGTTACTAAACAATATACGTGTGGTGACTTTCTCCTTATGAGAGAAAGTCCCCCTTTTCTACTCTTAGCCAAGTGCCAACGGTACATTTTTAGTAATGCTGCTTTTAAACTGTCAGAGAGAGAGATCAACACGACAACTGAACAGCAACAAAATGGAGCCCGGCCTGAGCTACAGTTGGCCGCTCCCAACTGTGGAGTTCCATATAAGGAAGTTTTGTCTCAGTCCAGGAAGACAGGAAGTTCCGGCTTGAGGACTGAGACAACCTTCTAGAAAAAGTTGGGTTTGACTGCCCCTGTTCTTTTTACATCCCACAAGAAGAAGCTGAAGTAAACCTAGTCCTCCTAGAGGGACAGTGACCATTCAAAATATGCAGGCAATTGAAGGGGTTAATGAGGACACACACAGGAAGATGATGGCTGGCTCGTGAAGGACCCTGTGTGAGAGGCAAGGGAGGGAGGGAGGGAAGTTGGGATATAGGTTTAACCTGGATTTTTTTGGTGGTGGTGGGGAGAACCTCCCTTGATTTTTTATTATTATTTGGGGGGTGGGTAGCTGCCCCTCCTTGCTCCCCCTTGGCTATGCCCATGGGCTGTGAGACCAGGATTAAGATCTGCCTTTGAGAGAGCTCTCTGAACTTTCCCCCCTATGGAGTCCCCCCTCCTGTTCTCACAAGGGCCAACCAGGGGCCTCTTCTGGGAAGCTCACCAGCAGGACTGGAGCACAAAAGCAACACTGAAGCACTGCAGAGCCCAGCCCAATTGGCAAGGAGCCACCCACAGCTCCATGCATTGCTCTCATGCTTTTTTAAAAGCCATCTAGCTTGGTGGGCATCCCTGCCTCCTGTGGAGGGGAGTTCCACAGGTTTAACTCTGCACCACACGACGAAGCACTTTCTTATCTCTGCCCTCCATCTTCCAACAGTCCTTATTTATTTACTGCACAGGTCAGGTTTTCGTCTTTATATTTTGTGTGTATTCTATGTCCACATGTTTCTGTCTGCCTACAACTTCTGTTAATAAATGTGACGTATTCATCAATCTGAATGGGGTTTATTTGCACGGAATCTTTCCTGACCCAAAGACACACACACCCTGGAAGCGGCAAACAGTGTATGGATCTAAAGGAAGACTAGTTGCAAACTCATGGCCACCCTGGCTTTGCAGAGAGGGGGGGCGGAACCCTCTTCTCCCATACCTGGGGGTCCGCCCCATGCATTAGCACCCCTCCCGCTGCAGCCCTGGGCCCCCCACTCCTCCCTTCTCTCCATTGGAACCCTAAGGCTGGAAGGACAAGACTCACCAAGTTCCAGGAGGCGCCACAGAGGCAGCCTTGGCAGAGCAGAGATGCAGCAGCCACCACCTCCCCTTGCAGAAAGGGGCTTTTGCTCTGGAGGACCCCCCCTCCCACTTTTCCTGCCTCTCTAGGAAGCAGGCGTCCCAACAAGCCCCACACACTGCACAGCCTTCCCTCCTAGGTGCTCTGGCCCTGCCCACCCACTCCTGTGCCCCCTCCCCATTTTATTCAAGATGCACAGCTATGTGCTGGGTCTTGACTGGGTCTTTCATCAGACCCCCCGCTTCATTCCCGCTGCCACCTTGGGGAACTCTTATCTGAACACTTCACCCCTAACCTAGCAAAGGAGGAGACGTGTGGTGGAATGCAACTGATTTATTAAAACAAACACACAAGGCTATCAAGATAATGCTGGGTACATAAACTTGTGATTTCAAATGTTCCTGCTCCTCTTTTTGCCACCTGATTACAATGGGTGTCATAATGCCATTTCTCTACTGCTAATCTAGCAACCCTGCTTGACAACAACCGCTACTCTCACACTGTCTCCACTGAAGAGGGAAGAGGTTGCTGGAGAGGGCAGGGACCATGTTGAGAGACCTGCTCCTTGCCTTGCAGGCCTTTTCCACCTGGCTTGGGAAAGCGGGGTCTGGACTGCCTGCCGTTGCTCCCAAGCACCTCTGAAGTATGGCAAAGAGAGAACTCTTTCTTCATCCTGGATACAATCCTTTGCTCCTTGCATCTCTCGGAATGTACTTTGAATAATCGAACGACGACAGCAGCAAGGGAATCCTCGACTTACCCTTCTCACAGAGGGAAGCCTGAAACTTGTGGCTTTTCTGGAAGATGTTGTGTGTGTGTTGAGCAGAAACCGGAAAGAGCTTCAAGGGACACGACCACAATCCTGGACGTGCTGAGGATGGCAGTGACGGCCAGGAGCACCACAGATTAGTAAATTGGAGGCTCCTGAAGTACATGAATTGCTTGTCAAATTGAAGACGCGACACGAAGCAGGTATTCAACCCCTTCCCCAATGACTTGCACCTCGCAGATCTGGCTATGAAGAGACACTGGGCACGGAGGGTGTGTGCACTCCATGGTTTTGAGAGACAATGTCAATTTTTTGCTGGGTTGCCAAATGAGAAGAACACTGTTGCAATCCTCACTCGCATATTCATAAAGTGTCCTCAAATTAAATTCATACACAGTCATTGAAATGGTTTCTCCCTGCAGCGAATTCTTGGAAGGGCCATTGAGATTGGCGCTCCGACTGAAGCTCTTTCCACATTCCAAACACTGATATGGTTTCTCCCCTGTATGAATTCTTTGATGGGCTGTGAGGCTGTTCTTACTGAAGCACTTTGCACTTTCCAAGCGCTGATACGGTTTGTCCACTGTATAAAGTAATTGATGGGAAGTGAGACTTTCCTTCCAGGTGAAGCTCTTTCCACATTCCAAGCACTGCTATGGCTTATCTGATATGGCACTGATATGGTCTCACTGCTATGGGAACATATAGCAAATGGAAGAAAGGGGAAATCACAAAGGAGGAGTATACACGAGTAGCCAACAGTTGCAGGGAGGTCTAGGCAGGCCAAAGCTCTGAATGAGCTCAGGCTTGGAAGAGAGATTGAAAATAATTTTAAAAGTTCTATCCAGCTATGTTCGAAGCAAGAGGAACAACAAGCAAGTGGTAGGTCCTCTGCATGGAACAGACAGAGAAATGCTGTTGGGTGACGGAGAGAAGACGGAACCACTCAGCACCTACTTTGCGTCTGTCTTCCCCCAAAAGAAAGCAGTGCCCAACCTGATGATCACAGAATCCATGATGCAAAGAGACAGCTGAGGCTGAAGATAGGAAGAGAGGTAGTAAGGGAACACCAGGCTACTATAAATGAATTCAGATCTCCAGGGCCTGACGAGCTGCATCCAAGGGCATTAAAGGAGCTGGCAGATGTAATCTCAGTGCCTCTTTCTATAATCTTTGAGAATTCCTGGAGAACAGGTGAGGTCCCTACAGCCTGGAAGCATGCAAATGTCCCCACCTTCAAAGGGGGAGGGGTTGAGACCCAGGTGACTACTGACCGATGAGCTTGACATCAATACCATGAAAAGTCCTAGAACATTTAATTCCGAACTCAGTCTGAGAGCACTTAGATTACTAAAACCCAGCATGGGTTTCTCAAAAATAAGTCATGCCAGACCAATATAATTTCTTTTTTTGATGGAGTAACAAGTTGGTCGATCAGGGGAATGCTGTGGACATAGTGTATCTTGATTTCAGTAAGGCTTTGGACAAAGTCCCCCATGATATTCTTGCGAGGGAACTGGTAAAATGTAGGCTGAACGTGGTGACTGTTAGGTGGATTTGTAGCTGGTTGACTGACTGAACCCAAAGAGTACTCATTAATGGTTCCTCGTCATCCTGGAAAATAGTGACAAGTGGGGTGCCGCAGGGTTCTGTCCTGGGTCCGTTGTTGTTCAACATCTTTATAAACAACTCAGATGAAGGAACTGAGCGGATGCTCAGCCAATCTGCAGATGGCTCCAAACTGGGAGGGGTAGCTAATGCCACAGAAGACAGAATTGGAGAACCGGGCACAAACTAACAAAACGAATTTCAATAGGGACGAATGTCAGGTTCCGCACTCAGGCAGGAATAAACAGCTGCATAAATGTAAGATGGGAGACACCCAGCTTGCCAATCATAGAATCCTAGAGTTGGAAGAGACCCCAAGGGCCATCCAGTACAACCCCCTGCCAAGCCAGAAACACCATCAAAGCATTCCTGACAGATGGCTGTCAAGCCTCTGCTTAAAGACCTCCAAAGAAGGAGACTCCACCACACTCCTTGACAGCAAATTCCACAATAGTACATGTGAAAAGGATCTAGGGGGTCTTAGTGGACTACAAGCTTTACATGGGTGAACAGAGTGATGCAGAAGCAGCAAAAAAGAGAGCAAATGCTATTCTAGGCTGCATCAACAAAAGAATAGTGTCCCGACCCTGTGAGACTTTTGATGGGAAGTGAGATTGCAGCTCTGGTAAAAGCTCTTTCCACATTCCATGCACTGATATGGCTTCTCCCCTGTATGAATCCTTTGATGAGCAGTGAGACTTCCCTTTTGACTGAAGCACTTTCCACACTCTTGGCATTGAAATGGTTTCTCCCCACGATGACTACTTTGATGCCGACGGAAGCTTACACTTGTATTAAAGCTCTTTCCACATTCCGTGCAGTGATACGGTTTCTCCCCTGTATGAATCCTTTGATGGGAAGTGAGATAGGCGCTCCGACTGAAGCTCTTTCCACATTCCAAACACTGGTAGGGTTTCTCCTCTGTATGAATTCTTTGATGGGAAGTGAGACTTTCCTTCCAGGTGAAGCTTGTTCCACACTCCAAGCATTGATATGGTTTTTCCAATGTATGAATTCTTTGATGGGAAGTGAGACTTTCCTTCTGCCTGAAGCTCTTTCCACACTCTTGGCACTGAAATGGTTTCTCCCCAGTGTGGATTTTGTCATGGTCTCCCTTGTTAATTTCCAGTTCATCACCAGCTGTATCAAAAATAGAAAGATATTAGAGCACCAGAAAGAGATAGGGCTCCAAGTTGTTGTTGTTCTTAATTTATTACCCTTTGTCAGTTATAAAAGCATAGTAAATAGGCTGCCTAATAATAAATTTGTCATCATAATAACATTCCTCTCCCCCACACTTTTACAGGCCATAGAGTACTAAACAATGGTAACTTACTAAAAAGTATTACAACAGGGTTCATTGACTTTTCTGACAAGCATTAACAGACATACTTATGGGAACCCGAGATTCAAAAACCCTGGCTCTTTTCTTTGATGGATTTTGTTTGATTCAATAAGGGAATCCAATCCATCCCCCATGTCAGAAGTCTCTTTGGTCTACCAAGTACAGACAGACAGAAGGAAAGACATGAAAATATAACAGAACCTAACCACTCTGAAGTCACATATAAAAAGGCCAGGGCAGTTCAGACCCGCCAGATCATGGTTTAAAAAGGCACAATTGGAGGAAGAATATTCACAGATAAAACAGTAGATAACTCTCCATTCACGGTTCACCGTGGGGCTGACAAAATACCAGATGCTAAGGGTCAGGCTTCCTCAACCTCGGCCCTCCAGATGTTTTGAGACTACAATTCCCAGCATCCCTGACCACTGGTCCTGCTAGCTAGGGAGGGCCGAGGTTGAGGAAGTTGTTGTTTAGCTCCATCAAAATACTTGAGGTTCATCTCATGGAGATCCGTACTGGATTTCAAAACAGATATTGTGATCCAACAAGGAGCCTTACCGAGAGAGTCCATGATCCCACGATTCTCCCCCATGACTTCCTTATGCAGAGCTCTCTGGTCAGGATCCAGGAACGCCCACTCCTCGTCTGTGAAATGAACAGCTACATCTTCAAAGCACACCGGACCCTAAAATAAAAAGGGAAAGTCCCCTTCTTAAACAACAGAGAAATTATCTACTACACATTGCTCTGTTGTTTTCTGCCTGTTAATTGCTGTGTTGTGTTAATGGGATTGTTTGGTTGTACATTTTAATTATGGATGCTTCTTTCACATGTCTTTTATTGTGCCTTTTAATAACAGGTAGTAATCTATGTGTAAATGGGAGGAGCTCCACTTGGCCTTCTTCAAATCAGTCTGTCTGTGCAAGCGTTCCTGTTTCCCAGATGGAAGGATCCCCCCTTTCCTCTTCCCGTCTGCTGTTCTGGAGGGGGGAAACTTCCCAATGCCCTACGGGGTGCAGGGGGTCACAGGAGGGGAGGGAGGGGGAAAGTGCAACTGATGGGGCTCATTAAGTGGCCACTATGTCTTTTATGGTTAGAAGCCTATTTTAACACTAAATGAGAAATCAGTAAATAAAACTACAACTGCAGATAAATAATACTAGTAATATTCATCAACCTTCTGGAAGAGCATTTTAAGCCTTTATTAAGGGCAGGTTTGACGGAAACAAAGACGAGGAGGGGGATTCATTCAGGCCCAGAGGCCCCCTGGCTGCCCCGTCCCTCAGCCTCCTTCCCCACAATGCCCCTTCCTCCGACCTGAATTGCATCCACAGCCACTGCTTCCCCTCCACCAGGAAAAGATGGATGAGGAGGTCTTGCCCTCGTCCTTCTGTCAGCTGCAAGACAAAAAGGTCAGTGGCAAGCATTAGTGCCTGATTCTCAGAGGTTGTAGCAGTGCAGCACTAAATACAGAAGAGCCTTTTTAAAATAATAAATAATAACAAATAATTTTTTTTATTAAAACCCCACCCTTCCTGGTTCAGAAACCTGGGCTCAGGGCGGCTAACAACAAATTTAAAACACTTAATTGTAATGCAACATAAAAGCAGCATAAAATACAGTCTAAAAGCATGAAGAACAATAAAATTCAAAGTTCAAAAATCAATTTGGGGAAAATCCATCCAATAAACATTATATACCGGTAGTCACCAAGGCTAGCTGGCTAAATTAGTCCTACCTGGGACAGCCTCACCTGCTGAGTGAATTTTGATGTTTGTACCCATTTCATATTTTAGTTGTGCAAAAATACATCTCCCCTTCTTTGGGCTCTTGGCCCCAAATGATTACAAGAACCTACGGATTAATTTCAATACCAACAGAATGTGACCAAACAGAGAAAAAACTCCTTCCTCCTTACCCAGTCGCCTCTCTCTGGTGTTCAGCAGAGACTTCTCTGCCTCATAGGAATCTTGGCTCTTTTCTGCAAACAGATCCTTTCCCTGAAAGAGCAATAGGGATTCAAAACAGGATGGGGAGATGGATTAGAAAAGGAATGGCTGAGGGAAAAACTTTAGGGGTATCTAATACCATTCACTTAATAGATGGGCCATTAGATGAGAGTTTGGGGATACTCTCCATCCTGTTTGGAGCCCCTTTGGGAGCACCCAGAGGAAAGTCTCTCTCACCTGCTGCTCTGTCTGCTTCCTCTCCTCTGCCTGACTCAGGAGGAAACCTTCGGCCAGGGCCACCGCCTGGGAACTGGTCTCCGCTCCGCATTCCCTCACCCAGCTCTCCATCTCCGGTGGAAGGACAGTCAGGAACTGCTCCAAGATCACCAGGTCCAGCATCTCGGCTTTCGTGTGCCTTTCTGGCTTCAGCCACTGACGGTAAAGGTGGTGGAGTCGGCTGCAAACCTCTCGGGGTCCTTTGGCCTCCTGGTAGCAGAACTGCCTGAATTGCTGGCTCTGCAAATCTGAGCAGAGAATGTCCTCCTCACCCAAGATTTTCTTCACAGAGCTTTCCCAGAATTCTCCACTGCTCCCAGTTTTGAGGACATGGCTTCTTCCTGCTTCAGGGCCAGCGGAGTCTTGCTCATCCATCTGGGCTCTCAGGAAGCCTCCAAGAGATCAGAAGGAATTCCTTGGTTTGCTGCCAACAGGGGCTAGCAACTTCTACAAAGCAAATAGATTGTTCTGTTATAAAATTGATACACGGTCAGGAGAATAATATTGTTCCCTGAATTAAGCATGGCTGAGTCTTGCTACGAACCAGGACTGGACTGCACCACAGCACAGACTCTGGATTTTCTTTAACAAAAAAAGGAAGAAGGAGAAGCAAGCCTGTAGACCAGGCATCCCCAAACTCGGCCCTCCAGATGTTTTGGGACTACAACTCCCATCATTCCTAGCTAACAGGACAAGTGGTCAGGGATGATGGGAATTGTAGTCCAAAAACATCTGGAGGGCCGAGTTTGGGGATGCCTGATCTAGACCTGCCAGGAAGAATGTCATCATGCAAGTTGTACAGGCAGTTGAAGGGATTTCTGTGAGATGAATCAGCCTGGTTTCCTTGGCCTTTCAGTGTTTTCAGTGAACGTATGAACTTAGAACTGTGATTGAAGAGTCATTTGTACCGAGCGCAATTTGGACACTGGGCTAGACTGGGGGTGCTAACCCGGGGATCCTCAAGAGTTGCTCTCCCTCCCACTCCCAACTCCAGTGCACATTCCTTTCCTGCTTCGGTCACTTTTTCTAGCACTTGAAATCTGCATCATTCTCAAGGCTTACTACTTTGGTGGGGTCCTTTTGTCTTCGTTCTGAGGCCCAGATACATATGTGTTCAAAACTGTGTCTAAACCCCGGTTGAAACAGATCTAGGAAATCAATTTCCTCCAGGAACGCCTGGATCTGGTCCATTATGAACCTCTCAAGAACCTTGCCCAATAAGGGGAGGCTGGCAACTGGCCTGCAGTTACTTAGATTTTCCAAATCCAGGGAGGGTTTCTTGAGGTGTGGTTGGTTCTACCCCTGCCTCCTTCAAGCAGGAAGGGACCACCCACTCATGCAGGGAGGCATTAACCACCTCCTCCCTGCTATTTCTTATCATCCAAGGGGGCGTAAGAGTGCAAGTTGTGGCGCTGACTGATCCGAGCACCTAGTCCACATCCTCCAGCCTCACAAACTGAAACTCATCCAACACAACAGGACTAGACTGTGCTCTGGACGCCCCACGAGGCTCGTCCGCTATTACGGCAAACTCAAGGTCTTGGTGGATTCAAGTGATTTTATCCTCAGAAGGATTTGCAAAAAAGTCACAGTGAGCTGCTGTCCACTGTAAAGGATTCCACACTACCTGGAACAGCTCTGCTGGGTGGCACAATGAGGGAGCAATGGAGGCTTCCTTGCCGACTTCACTGCCACTAGGTAGAGTCCATGATGAGCCCTCACAGTGTTCGGTTGCATTCAACCAGGTTTTCCCTCCACTCCCAGCTTCTTTCCTTGCCCTAAGCACTGGAGTGTACCAGGTTTAACTCTGCACTGCACAAAGAAGCACTTTCTTTTCTTTGCCCTCCGCCTTCCAATGTCCCTCATTATTATTATTGTTATTATTCATTTCACTTCTGTACCTCTATATTTTTAAGAAAAATCTCAAAGCAGTTTACAGCATATTAAATATCAATAAAACAACCCAGAATCAAACATTTCTGAAGAAAGTCAGATATAAAGTATACAGTCAAAGCAACATAATTCACAGGAAACTAAAATATTATCTTAAAAGATTTCAAAATAAAACATTACAAAGGAGGAGGTCAACCACAGTATACATATTTAACACAAAGTTAACAAAAAAACATTTCAAATGAAAACATTGCTAAGTGAAGTTACAGGTAGGTAGCAGTGTTGTTCTGCCATGTTGTTGTTGTTCAGTCGTTCAGTCGTGTCCGACTCTTCGTGACCCCATGGACCAGAGCACGCCAGGCACGCCTATCCTCCACTGCCTCTCGCAGCCTGGCCAAACTCATGCCAGTAGCTTCAAGAACACTGCCCAACCATCTCATCCTCTGTCGTCCCCTTCTCCTTGTGCCCTCCATCTTTCCCAACATCAGGGTCTTTTCTAGGGATTCTTCTCTTCTCATGAGGTGGCCAAAGTACTGGAGCCTCAACTTCAGGATCTGTCCTTCTAGTGAGTACTCAGGGCTGATTTCTTTGAGAATGGATAGGTTTGATCTTCTTGCAGTCCACGGGACTCTCAAGAGTCTCCTCCAGCACCATAATTCAAAAGCATCAATTCTACGGCGATCAGCCTTCTTTATGGTCCAGCTCTCACTTCCGTACATTACTACTGGGAAAACCATAGCTTTAACTATACGGACTTTTGTCGGCAAGGTGATGTCTTTGCTTTTTAAGATGCTGTCTAGGTTTGTCATTGCTTTTCTCCCAAGAAGCAGGCGTCTTCTGATTTCGTGACTGCTGTCACCATCTGCAGTGATCATGGAACCCAAGAAAGTGAAATCTCTCACTGCCTCCATTTCTTCCCCTTCTATTTGCCAGGAGGTGATGGGACCAGTGGCCATGATCTTAGTTTTTTTGATGTTGAGCTTCAGACCATATTTTGCGCTCTCTTCTTTCACCCTCATTAAAAGGTTCTTCAATTCTTCCTCACTTTCTGCCATCAAGGTAGTATCATCAGCATATCTGAGGTTGTTGATATTTTTTCCGGCAATCTTAATTCCGGTTGGGGATTCATCCAGTCCAGCCTTTCGCATGATGTATTCTGCATATAAGTTAAATAAGCAGGGAGACAATATACAGCCTTGTCGTACTCCTTTCCCAATTTTGAACCAATCAGTTGTTCCATATCCAGTTCTAACTGTAGCTTCTTGTCCCACATAGAGATTTCTCAGGAGACAAATGAGGTGATCCGGCACTCCCATTTCTTTAAGAACTTGCCATAGTTTGCTGTGGTCGACACAGTCAAATGCTTTTGCATAATCAATGAAGCAGAAGTAGATGTTTTTCTGGAACTCTCTGGCTTTCTCCATAATCCAGCGCATGTTTGCAATTTGGTCTCTGGTTCCTCTGCCCCTTCGAAATCCAGCTTGCACTTCTGGGAGTTCTCGGTCCACATACTGCTTAAGCCTGCCTTGTAGAATTTTAAGCATAACCTTGCTAGCGTGTGAAATGAGTGCAATTGTGCGGTAGTTGGAGCATTCTTTGGCACTGCCCTTCTTTGGGATTGGGATGTAGACTGATCTTCTCCAATCCTCTGGCCACTGCTGAGTTTTCCAAACTTGCTGGCATATTGAGTGCAGCACCTTAACAGCATCCTCTTTTAAAATTTGTTCTGCCATAGTCAAAACAAAACAAAATAAAATAAAGAATTCCTTCCAGTAGCATCTTAGAGACCAACTAAGTTTACAAAAGCTCAAAACAAACTTAGTTGGTCTCTAAGATGCTACTGGAAGGATTTTTTTTATTTTTTATTTTGTTATTCCTAAGTGAAGTCAGATATAAAATACATATAAATTATTTGCATCACCTAATCACTCTATAATTCCACCGCAATCAGTTTTGTCTGACATATCTGCAAATACACTTATAACTGGGTATTAAAGGTGGATCTGTATTCCAAGCAGACCCTGTGGAACGCCCTCCCACCAGATGTCAAAGAGGAAACCAACTACCGGACTTTTAGGAGACATCTGAAAGCAGCCCTGTTTAGGGAAGCTTTTAATGTTTAACAGATTATTGTATTTTAACATTCTGTTGGAAGCCGCCCAGAGCGGCTGGGGAAACTCAGCCAGATGGGCGGGGTATAAATAATACATTATTCATTCATTCATTCATTCATTCATTCATTGCAAAGGTCAGCTTTCGTGGGTTTTTTTTTTTGTTTTTCCGGCTACAACCTCTGTTAATAAGTGCGACTTTTTCGTCAATCTTAATGGGGTTTATTTGCACGCTCTCTTTTCCTGACCCAAAGGCAGCGTACTGAGCCGAGGAAAGAGGAGAGTTGCGGCAGACCCAGGCAGAACTCTCTATCTGGCTGTGCAGAGAGGAAGGGGGCAGGCGACGCCCCCCGTCCCACGAACCCCACCTGCAGCCCGGGGACCCCCTTCTCCCCAGGGCACCCTGAGTGGGGGGGGGGAGAGGAGACTCACCAGGAGGCGCCTCCCAGGCAGAAGGGACTGTCAGAATATGCCCCCCCCCTTTCCCTTGCAGAAAGGCTTTTGCTCTGGAGGACCCTCCCCTCCTCCATTTCCTGTCCTCTCTAGGAATCCAGCTCAGTTCCTTTTAACCCTTGCAAAGCCGAGGGCAACAAAGCCGCTCCTCTCTGCGTACTGTGCTGTATTCTCTCTGGAAAGGGACCCGGGGGGTCATCTAGTCCAACCCCCTGCAATGCACGGAGAGGCTCCAGAGTACTAGAGCGGCGCTCCCTCCCATCCACTTGCACTCTTACGCCTCGTTGGATGATAGAGAGCACCCCCCCGAGGACTAGAGCGGAGACGCCCTTTACCCGCCAGCCGACGGAGAGCGCCCGCTTCCGCCGGAAGTCAAGGTTGGGGGAAGTTGTTGCAGGCGGCACCGGAGGGCGCGGTCACGGGACGGAGCACCGGCGGGCGGCGATGGTGGGCGGCTCTCCTCCCTCCGCGGGTGGGGGAGGGGGAGGACGACCCCCCCACTGACCCCCCCCGCCCCCTCTGACTTCCTTTCTCCCCCCCCCCCCAGGCGGCGACGGCGGCGCTGACTCAGGGGCTGGAGCGGGTCCCCGACCAGACCGGCTACCTGGTCATCTGCGACGGGGCGGTGCTGGCGGTGAGGCGGGGGCCTTGGGACACGGAGGAGAGCCGGGAGAGGCCAGGGCCCACCTCTCTCCTGGGAAGCAGAGCTCTTTATATTGGGGGGGGGGGAGGCAGGCTGCTTAGGGAAGTTTTTAATGTTTAATCCTGCATTGCGCTTTTAATACTCGATTGGGAGCCGCCCAGAGTGGCTGGGGAGGCCCAGCCAGATGGGCGGGTATAAATAAATTATTATTATTATTATTATTATTATTATTCTCAGCCTAGCCTACCTCGCAGGGCTGTTGTCAGGGGAGGGTTAAATGCAGGTGGCGAAGCACATGGGCCACCTCGGGATCCCCTTGCAGGGAGAAGAGGCGGGTGGCAGGGATGCCCTGAGATGCCAATAATAATAATAATAATAATAAATATATTTATACCCCGCCCATCTGGCTGGGCCTCCGCAGCCACTCTGGGCAGCTTCCAACACAATATTAAAATACAATAATTCACCAGACATTAAAAGCCTACTGACAAAGGACTCCTCTTCCTTTTCTCCCTGCCCTGCCAGTCTTCGGGTGACCTGGAGAACGACGAGCGGACAGCCGGGGTGATCTCGGAGCTGGTGAACACGGCCTGCGCTTTCCGCCTGCCCCGCTGCCCCGAGGTGCCCTTCCGGCGTATCTCTGGTGAGAAGGGGGCAGGACCCCCCCCCCCAGCGCTCGCAGGCGGGCTTCCTCCGTGGGGCCTCCCTGGATACAAAGGGGGGTGGGGCTGCATCCCACCCTTTTGGTGGGAGAGGTCGGGGGTGAGGTCACAGGTTTTTGAGACGGACTCAGGGGAGCCTGGATTCCTCTTGGCACCTGCTCTTGTCCCTCCCCTGTGTAGAGTTGAACTCAGAGCTTCCCTGATGTGTCCTGTTCTTGCCCCCTTTCACCAAACCCCAAAGGAGAGCCAGCAGGTGGTAGGGAGAGCTAGGATGGTGGGGAAGGAATGCTCAGCACCCCCTCCCCTGAGCCATGGCACCTGCCTTGCATGCAGAAGGCCCCATGGTGGCTCCCCGATGGCAACTCCAGGTATGTCTGCGGAAAACCCTATAGTGGATTCACTGCCAGTCAGTGAAGACAGCACTTGGCTCAATGGACTGAATGGTCTTCCTTGGGAGAAGCAGCTTCCTGTCACTGAGCGTGACCTACCACAGAGGGGTGTGAGGAGGAAATGGGGTGACCGCTGTTGGTGCAGGATGTTGTTGTTGTTCAGTCATTCAGTCGTGTCCGCCTCTTCGTGACCCCATGGACCAGAGCACGCCAGGCACGCCTATCCTCCACTGCCTCCCGCAGTTTGGCCAAACTCATGCTAGTTGCTTCGAGAACACTGTCCAACCATCTCATCCTGTTGCCCCCTTCTCCTTGTGCCCTCCATCTTTCCCAACATCAGGGTCTTTTCTAGGGAGTCTTCTCTTCTCATGAGGTGCAGGATGCTGCAGTGCAATTGCTGGCAGGAGTGAGGCCTTGTCAAGCACCTAACACTTGTACTCAGAGACCTGCACTGACTGCCCATTTGCTACCAGGCCAAGTTTAAGGTGGCACAATTAGAATGTAAAGCCCTTAATAACTCGGGACCGATTTACCTGTGAGATTGCCTGAGCCCACATGTGCCAACCTGACCACTTAGGTTGGCTACAGGTGCCACATAATACGTGCACTGCAGGGGTACGAACTTGATCGCTTAATGTGGCAGCACCTAAACTCTGGAACTCCCTGCCTATGGACGTTAGGCAGATGTCTTCAATTGCACTCTTCTCGATGCCTGCTAAAAAACGTGCAAAACAACCCTGCCCTGGCGTTCAGAGAGTTGGTGCCAGTTTTAACCAGTTTTTACTCTATATTAACTTTTTGAAAGTTTAAAATTGCTGCTGTTCATCTTCCTCAGTGATATTATTATATACTGCTTTGAGGTTTTATTATAACCAGACTGTGTATAAATATATGAAATAAGTACATGAATGCACCCAGGCACCCTGCTGGGGGTCTCGTCTCTCCTAATACCCTTATTGGGGTCTCTCTCTCTCTGTCATCCCCCCAGTGGTGTTTGGGGAGCACTCCTTCCTTGTGACCATCTCTGGCCAGAAGCTGTTTGTGGTGAAGAGGCAGAACAGTGTCCGGGAGCCTGTGATCGTCTGAACTCGACCTGCCCGCTTCTGCTGTTACTGTGACTTTGGGAGTGGGGGACTCAAGGAGAGTGGGGATGCAGGAACAAAACACCTTTTTTGTATGTGTGTGGGGCTCACCCCTGTGTTGATACTTGGTCACGAGAGGGTAGGTGGCTCCTTGGATGCGTTGTACACACTGCTTAAAGGCTTTGTGCCACTGGGGGTTTGCTCCATATAGCTGTGGGTGCGATGGCGGTATCATGTGAAATAAAGTTCTTTGAAAAGAGACAACTAACCTGGTGTGGCTCCCGTCAGACTAGCTGTTTAGTAGAATCGTGGAATTTTAGGGTTGGAATGGACCCTGGGGTCATCTAGCCCAACCCCCTGCAATGCTAAAGAACCCCTGACAACCTCTCTTTCAAAATCTCCAATGAAGGAGAGCTCACCACCTTCTGCAGTCATAGGACTATAGTGTTGGAAGGGACCCTGAGTGACATCTAGTCCAGCCCCCTGCAATGCAGGAATCAAGCAAAGAATCATGCGCAGATGGCCATTCAGCCTCTGCTTAAAAACCTTCAAGGGAAGAGGTTTCTCAGAGGTTCTCTGTTTCCCGTATGGCAGCAGAAGGGCCTGAGAGTAAAGGCAACCTGGGGGTCAGGAAATGGCACACTTCCCCCCACCCTCCAAAAAAGGTCTGGATGTATTTGTGTAGCCTGGCTTGTTAGGTGATTTAGCACAGCACCCGTGTAATAGCCTTGCTATCCCCTTCGTCTGGTTTTGCTGCCATGGAAATAAGCTCAATACCACACCCAAGGAATGCAGAGAGATAAATCACAAACTAAACAACTGTATATGGCATTAAAAAAATACATTAACAATAATACACAACATTTCAACACCTTTAATAATATTATTATTTTATTATTTGTACCCCGCCCATCTGGCTAGGTCCCCCCAGCCACTCTGGGTGGCTTCACACAAATAATAAAATACATTAAAATGTCACAGATTAAAAACTTCCCTAAACAGGGCTGCCTTCAGGTATTTTCTGAATGTCAAGTAGTTGCTTATCTCCTTGACCTCTGATGGGAGGGCGTTCCATGTGGCGGGCGCCACTACTGAGAAGGCCCTCTGCCTGGTTCCCTGTAGTTTTGCTTCTCGCAGGGAGGGAACTGCCAGAAGGCCCTCGGAGCTGGACCTCAGTGTCTGGGCTGAATGATGGGGGTGGAGACGCTCCTTCAGGTATACTGGACCAAGGCCGTTTAGGGCTTTAAAGGTCAGCACCAACACTTTGAATTGTGCTCGGAAACATAGAATCTTAAATAACGTCTACCATGCCAAAATAATAACCACATAACAACAATATCTCCCAAATATTCCTGAAAGAAGTCCATGAGAATGACTGTGTAGACTTGTGCTGGTGCAATCCCAATGGAACTCCCAACGATGAGATACCCAGATTTCAATCTCTGTTTTTGTGAATCTTTTGGTTGGCCTGTAAAGGAACTATATAATGGCAATTTAGTGCGCCACCAAATAAATCCGCTCCGAACTTAGAATGACACTTTGCTCCATTTTGAAAAGGCTATACACCTTGACATATACAGGGCCAAAGCCATTTAGGGCTTTAAAGATCAGCACCAACACTTTGAATTGTGCTTGGAAACTTGCTGGGAGCCAGTGTAGGTATTTCAGGACTGGTGTTATATGGTCCTGGCGGCCGCTCCCAGCCACCAGTCTGGCAGCCACATTGTGGGTTAGTTGTAGTTTCCGAGTCACATTCAAAGGTAGCTCCACGTAGAGCTCATTGCAGTAATGTTTATGGTCCCAATATGGACTCTCCACAAATGTTTTATGATTATTTTGGACACCTGAATGATTGTAATTATGATGAGTTAATAATAGCAGGGGACTTTAATTAAATATTATCCTATTATCCTAACCTAGATGGAAATACACCAACAAAGAAAAAGAATTCTTTGAGGTTAGACAATCGGGAGAGATGAATGAATTGAATTGAATAGATCCTTGGCATGTGATATACCTATCCTACTGTGGTAATAATTTACCTCTATGCCACTGGCCTCGGGTGAGGAAACAAACCTTCAAATAGCAATGAAACCAAGACAGCAAACAAAAGTGTCCTGTTGGGACTTGGTTTATTAAAACTATTGCACAATAGGGCAGTTTTGCCAGCTAGAAAAGTCTGCCCCAAAGGAACATTTGAACAAAGCTTTTATAGGGTTTTATACACATAGCTGCTATACATCACAAAACATCACTGCATACATCAAAAGAGATCACAAGTAAAGGAGTGTAAAAGTTCTGGCTCCTAGCTCCCCTCATTTATCTTGGGGAACCCCAACCCTTAGGTTTCAGCTTTTGCACTTGGGATCCAGTTGCCTTCAGTAAGGGGCCATTCCCAAATCGTCCTTCCATGTCCCCGGAACGCTTCAAGGAGCCGCTTGCTGAGCACTCCAGGACATCCCTCCTTGGCTGGGCATTTGTGCCTTTCTAGCAATGCAAATAAACCTCCCCCGATCCAGGGTCAGATCAGCATGGGTGCAGTGTAGACGTGTGGCATGAGAGATTTGCAAACAGTAGGAGCATAAGAAGCAAATCACTCATTGATACACTGATACGCAATCCCATAAACACTTTAAACAACTGAAGCAAAATCTATATAATATGAAAAATTATTTAACACTACTAACAGAGAATATTCATTTTTCTCACATGTGCACAAGAATTTCTTTAGGTTTGATTGTTTTCTAATACCATGTTTCTTCCAACATATATTTCTCCCCTGTATGAATTCTTGTGAGATTGGCCCTCTCATTGACCTCCTTTCCACATTCTCAGCACTGTTGTGGCTTCTCCCATGGATGAATTCTGAGACTGGAAGTGAGATAGGGGCTCAGACTGAAGCTTTCTCTACATTCCAACTAGTGATTTGGTTTCTCCCCTGATGGGAAGTGAGACTCACCCTGGAATTGAAGCTCTTTCCACATTTTAAGGATTTAAAATGGTTCCTGCCTACTGTGAGTTCTTTCATGTGAAGTGAGACTTCTCTTGCGACTGAAGCTGTTTCCACATTCCAAGCACTGATACAGTTTCTCCTCTGTATGAATTCTTCGATGCGAAGTGAGATTGGCCCTGTCACTAAAGCGTCTCCCACATTCCAAGCAAGGATATGGTTTCTCCCCTGTATGGATTCTTTGATGGGAAAGGAGATGGTGGCTGTGACTGAAGGTTTTTCCACATTCCAAGCACTGATACAGTTTCTCCCCTGTATGGATCCTTTGATGTGAAGCAAGATTGTTGCTCTGACTGAAGCTCTTTCCGCATTGCAAGCACTGGTATGGCTTCTCCCCCGTATGAATTCTTTGATGGGAAGTGAGATTGGCCCTGTCACTAAAGCTCTTTCCACATTTGGAACAGGGATACGGTTTCTCCCCTGTATGGATTCTTTGGTGGGAAGTGAGATGGGCACTTTGACGGAAGCTCTTTCCACATTCCAAGCAATGAAATGGTTGCTCCCTTGTATGATTTTTTTGAGGGGCTGTGAGACTGGACATCGCCGTGAAGTTTTGTCCCCATTCTAAGCACTGATGTGGTTTCCCTTCTGTATGAATTCTTTGATGGGAACTGAGATGGGCTCTCTGAGTGAAGCTCTTTCCACATTCCAAACACTTACAGGGTTTCCCCTCTATATGAATTCTTTGATGGGAAATGAGATGGGCCCTTTTACTGAAGGTCTTCCCACATTCTGAGCACTGATGTGCTTTCTCCTCTGTATGAATTCTTTGATGGGAACTGAGATGGGAATTCTGACTGAAGCTCTTTCCACATGCCATGCACTGATACGGTTTGTCCCTGATATGAATTTTTTGATGGGCTGTGAGATTTGACTTGACACTAAAGCTCTTCCCACATTCTGAGCACTGATGCGGTTTCTCTCCTGTATGAATTCTTTCATGGGAAGTGAGATGGGCTCTCTGAGTGAAGCTCTTTCCACATTCCATGCACAGATATGGTTTCTCCCCTCTATGAATTCTTTGATGGGAAGTCAGACTATCCTTCCGACTAAAGTTCTTTCTACATTCCAAGCACTGATAGGGTTTCCCCCCAAAGGGATTTATTTGATGGGAAATGGAAATAAAGTGCTGACTGAAGCTCTCTCCATGCTCCAAATGTTTATATGGCCTCTGCCCTGTGTGGATTTTATCATGGTCCCTCTTGTTCTTCATTCCCATTTCACCACTACCTGCAACAAAAATAGACACAGATTAGAGCCTCAGGTCTTGGTCTTTCCAGTTCTTAATTTCCAATTCATCACCACCTGGAACGGATAGAGAAATGGATTCCAGCCAGATTACAGAAAGAAATGGAGCTCAAATTATTGAACAATGCTAATTAACGCTTGTGATATGTCGGAATACGTTTCACGGATCCGCCATGGATTCATATTTATGTAGTTATTTAATGAGGTTTTTCGAGATCTATTTTTTGTATAACTACGCACAAAAGCGAAAGTGAAAGCATGAATGAATAGTGTGGTTCACTTATGAGATTAATCCGCCTTTATTTTATAGTTCCGGTCATGTTCAAAGTTGTTAATGAGCGTTAAACTTGCTTCCCGCCTTTTTGGAGGGCAGCAACAGTGATTTTATTGGTTGCGGCATTGATGATGATGTCACGTTTGTTCCCTAATAAAAGGCAGAGGCACCCCGCTTAGGCACGTTCTTTTTGGTTAGTCGCACGTTCTCTTACTTTAAGTTCAGGGTTTAGTTTAAGGGTATTGGGAGCGGGCTGGACGGGTTGGATGGGTTTTTCTTTAGTTAGAGTTAGATCGCGGAAGATCATTCGGTTTAGTTTTAGATAGGTTCCTTTAGGTTAGCCTAGGGTTAGGCCCGCGGAAGATATTTCGGTTTTAGTTTTATTTAGCTAGCCTCGCGGAAGATTGGGCGCGCAGGGACTTTAAGCTTAGGAGAACTTAGCTTAGGGGACGAGCCTATGCGGGTTCTGCCGAAGCCACTAAAGATACAACCGGTGTCTGTCTTCCTTTGGGGTTAAAGGGGGGAGTAAAGTAAAAATTTTAATTTCTTTAAGTTGGTACGTCTATTCAGAGTCAGGGTATATATTTTATTTCACGAGGCAACTTTCCATTAAGAAGGCAATTAGGAACTCACACACCTTCGGAGTCATCAATTGGCTTACTCAACTTCCTTCAGATTGTGAGACTTGGCCGGCGACCGTGCTCAAAAGCACGCGGAACGCTGGCCGCTTTCCCCGCAACTGGTACCTCGTGTATAACCAGTCCAAGGCTGTGCACGAGGAGCTCCAGCACCCAAACCCCGACAAGTGGTGCCCCGTGTGAGGCAAAGCGTAATCGAAAATCGCTTCCACGAAGACTCCGGTTAAAGGCAACATATCGGAAGTGGCTCGGAAACAGACGTTGAGAGGTGAGGTATAACGGCCCGGTTTATCCAGGATTTCGCTGCAGTAGCGCGAATCCACCGCTTGCCCAAAATAGAGTAAAATTTGCCCCAAGGGGTCCCCGGGTAGAGCGGCAAGGAGTTTAGTGTAAGCCTACGGGCAGGGTAAGGTCTTCCCGAAAAAGCCTACGGGTGGGAAGGGTTTCTGGCAAAAGCCTACGGGTGCCAGGGTTTTTCGGTCAAAGCCTACGGGTAGGGCCGGTGTCTCCCGAAAAAGCCTACGGGTGGGAGGGAAAGGTTTTCTGGCTAAAGCCTACGGGTGCCAGGTTTTTCGGTCAAAGCCTACGGGTAGGGCCGGTAGCCCCTAGTAGAAGCCCACGGGTGGGGGTGGAGGTTTTCTGGCTAAAGCCTACGGGTGCCAGGTTTTTCGGTTAAAGCCTACGGGTAGGACCGGTGTCCCCTAGTAGAAGCCTACGGGTGGGGGAGGAAAAGTTTTGGAAAAAGTGTTAAAAATGGGCTCCTCACTCTCAACTGCTCAAGTTAAATTTTGTGAAGATTTATTGTACCTTTTGAAAAGAAATGGTCACCCTGTCTCTGAATCAGAAGTAGAGCTTTTAGTTAAAACTATTGGGGAAGTTTGCCCTTGGGTCCCTAAGGAGGGAACGAAAGATCTTGCTTCATGGGAAAGGATCGGGTTAGAATTTATGGCCAACCCGAAAATCGGAATTCCTGTACAATTGGTATGGAGCAAAGTAAGAAACTGCTTTCAACAAATCGCTCCAAGAAATGTTTTGCTTAATGGAACGGTGAATTTAGGAAATACTGCTCTTAATAGTGCCCCTGTGCTGCCGCTTGCGGTTGTGCCATTTTCGGCCCCCTCGCAGCAGCCAGTTCAGGCCCCGTTGTCGTACACGCACTCGCCCTTGTCCAATTTGTCATTGCCAGATTCATTGCCGCCTGTGCCGGTGCAGCAGACGCCGTCGGCCTTTCAAGCCCCGCCGCAGACTGCCCCACCGCCAGTCGCTCAGCAGTCATCGCAGGCCTTTTACCAGCCGGCGATCTCAAGTCAGCAGCAGCCGTGGACCTCGCTCCAAGCAACGGTCCCGCTTCCTCCATCGCAAGCCGCGCTTTTGCCAGCGATCCAGCAGCAGCAGCAGCAAGCAGCTTTTTTGCCAGCAAACCCTGCTGCCCTGCAGGCCGCGCTCAAGCCAGCAGCTCCAGTTTTGCAGCAAGCTGATTTCCAATCAACAGCGATCCAAGCTTCAATGCAAGCAGCACAACAGCAATTTACCAACCCTTCAGCACCTCCGATGCCAATGCAGGTTCCAAGACAAGAACAAAGCCAAACAATGATGATCCAGATGCCAGGACTTGCAGTACAGAGCCAACAACCTTATGCTCCAACTTCAAGTCAGCCATCTTGTTTTCATCCAACTTCAAGTCAGCCATCTTGTCTTCATCTAACTTCAAGTCAGCCATCTTGTTTTCATCCAACTTCAAGTCAGCCATCTTCAAGGCATCCAGATGTCAAAGACTCTTTAGCACCATCTAGTGGCTCATCATTTGGAAAGCGTCAAGAAGATTTAAACTCACTGATGCCACCTACAGATCCAACAGCAATGCAACCCATCTGCAGAACTCAAGCTTTGGAAGCAGCTTTGGGACAAATAGACTTTAGTGCTGATCCAATGCACATCTTTCCAGTGATTCGTGCCAACGGAGGACAACCTGCAAGATATCAAGCCATCCCTTTTGAAACACTACGTGAACTGCGAAAAGCCATACGTGAAAATGGACTCCAAGCTCCTTATACTAGAAGTTTACTTGAAGGACTGTCCACTAGTAGACTTCTGCCATCTGATTGGAAGTTGATACTTCGCACCTTCCTGTCGCCTACAGATGCTCTTCTGTGCCTGCAAGAGTGGAAAGAAGTAGCAGCCAGACGTGCAACGCCACTCGCCGCAGAAGATATGCTCACAGGATCAGGACATTACTCCAATCTCAATCAACAGCTAGCCATACCTGATGCTGCACTCGTCACCATAGCAGACATCGTAGTCAAAGCTTGGCGCAGATTACCCAATCGCACAGATGCCAGCTCAGTATCAGGATTCGCTGCAGTTAGGCAAGGTCCAAAAGAGCCTTATGGGGACTTCGTGGATCGCCTGATTGTTGCAGTGGAACGCCAGATAGAAGATCGTCATGCCAGAAACATGCTGACAAAACAACTTGCCTTTGAAAATGCCAACGATGACTGCAAAAATGCCCTAACAGCAGTTGCAGCTCGTCCAGATGCCACATTGACTGAGATGCTACGCGTCTGCCAGAATGTTGGTACCCACTCCTACAAAGCACAACTCTTGGCAGCTGCGGTACAGATGCCACGTCAAGACAGCTCTACGCCAGTCAAGAAGTGCTATGGGTGTGGAGGCGATGGGCATTTCAGGTCGCAGTGCACGGCAACACCAAGGCCTTCTGCCAAGCCGCCAGAGAGATGTCCCATCTGTCAAAAAGGATTTCATTGGGCGAATGATTGTCGTTTGAATCCACAAAATACATCACCTACCTCATCTCCAGTTCAGGGAAACGGTTCTGCGGGCCGCGCCCCGGCCCCGGTAAAACTGTACCGGATCAGACCACAATCCGGTACAGTTAAATTTAAAAATGATTTCCAAGGATTCTTTTAGATGGAGAATGGATGACGCTTTGATGAGAGACACCAAGCTAGTAGAAAGAGCGGCGAAAAAGATGAAAGAATACTTTCAGATAAATTGGAATTCCGAAGTGGAGAAAAGAACTGCCTGGGATGCAAGTAAAGCTGTAATGAGAGGATTCCTCATTAGTGAAAAAGCGAAAAAGAAGAGACAACAGAATGCAGAAATGGAGAGATTGTTGAAATCAATCAAAGAAAAGGAAAAAGAATTAAGAGGACATCCCAGATGTGTTAAAATCCAAAAAGAAATTAAATACCTGCAATCCCAATATGCTAATATAATGAATCAGGACATTGAATGGAAAGTGAAAATGATGAAACAAAGAACATTCGAATCGGCTAATAAGTGTGGAAAACTACTAGCTTGGCAACTGAAGAAAAGACAAAAGGCAAATGTCATCAATACTTTGGTAGTAAATGGAAGAAATGTGGAGAAACCGGAGGAAATCAGATGGTGTTTTCAAAGATTTTATAAGCAACTGTACAAGGAGGAGAAGATAGATGAAGCAGAAATAGACCGATTTCTGGAAAAGAACGGATTGCAAAAAGTCCCAGAGGAAAAATTAGTTACTCTCAACCACCCAATATCGACACAGGAGATAGAAGACGCAATAAACAACATGCAATTAGGGAAGGCTCCAGGACCGGATGGATTAACAGCAAAATACTATAAGACATTGAAAGACTGGCTATCGCAGCCGTTAAGAGAGATTTGCAACAAAATATTAGAAGGAGATAGGGCACCAGAGACGTGGAAGGAAGCCTTTATCACACTGATTCCAAAACCAGATACTGATAAGACTCAAATGAAAAATTACCGCCCAATATCCCTCTTGAATGTGGATTATAAAATTTTTGCAAATGTGTTGGCTACAAGGTTAAAAAGAGTGCTGAAAGACTATATTCATAGAGATCAAGCAGGTTTCTTGCCAGGAAGACAAATTAGTAACAATACGAGAATCATTGTGGACATTTTAGAAAAACTGGAGAGAAACATAAACACAGATGCGGCATTACTGTTTGTTGATGCAGAGAAAGCATTTGATAAAGTTTCTTGGACATTTATGAAAAAGAACCTGGAAAGGATGGGAGTTGGTGAAAAATTTTTGAATGGCATTAAGGCCATCTATACAGAACAAAGAGCTAAAGTAATAGTAAACAGTGTGATATCGGAGGAGTTTGAAGTTGAAAAGGGAACAAGACAAGGGTGCCCTATCTCCCCTTTACTTTTTATTACGGTCCTGGAAGTTCTTCTAAATATGATACGAAAGGACAAACAGATAAAAGGAATTCGTGTGGGAGAGAAGGAATACAAATTACGCGCCTTTGCAGACGATTTGATGTTATCCCTGCAGGAACCGGAAAGCAGTGTTCCCAGAGCCCTGGAACTAATTGAACAATTTGGACTTGTAGCTGGTTTCAAATTAAATAAGCAGAAAACCAAAGTTCTAGGAAAAAATTTGAGTGCAGAACAAATTCAAAGAATACAGGAAGGCACGGGCCTCAATTTTGTCAAAACAGTAAAATATCTAGGTATCAATCTCACAACCAAGAATTTGAACCTGTATAAGGATAATTACGAAAAACTGTGGATGGAAATAAAGAAAGACATGGAGATATGGACAAGATTGAAACTGTCGTTAATGGGGAGAAGTGCCGTGATAAAAATGAATGTCCTACCAAGGATGCTGTTTTTATTCCAAGCCATACCAATTTTGGACAAACTGGACTGTTTCAAGAAATGGCAAAAGGACTTATCAAGGTTTATATGGCAGGGCAAAAAGCCAAGAATTAAGTTTAAGATTCTTACAGACTCTAAAGAGAGAGGAGGCTTTGCCCTGCCGGACTTAAGACTTTATTTTGAAGCAGCGGCCTTTTGCTGGCTAAAGGATTGGTTTAAACTAGAGAATGTGGATGTATTGGACTTGGAAGGATATGATAACATGTTTGGTTGGCATGCATACCTTTGGTATGACAAGGTTAAGATCCACAGAACTTTTAAGTCTCATATAGTTAGAAAATCCCTGTACCAGGTCTGGATTAGATATAAAGACTTGTTAGAGAGAAAGACTCCTAGATGGATCTCTCCAGTGGAGGCCAAAGCCTATAAGAGACCGAACATGTCTGCAAACTGGTTAAGATATATGGACATATTGCAGCAGGAAGGGGACTCTTTTAAACTCAAAAGTTACGATCAAGTGAAAAGTCAGGTCCCCGACTGGCTGCACTATCATCAGGTATATGAAACATTTAAAATGGACAAAAAAGTTGGTTTTCAAGTAGAAAAATCAAAACTGGAAACAGAACTGATAGAATCGAACTTTAAGAACCTTTCCAAAATGTATAATCTTTTGCTAGAGTGGCATACGAAAGATGAATTGGTTAAATCGTCAATGATAGACTGGGCGAAAGATGTAGGACATAATATCATGATGGATGACTGGGAGAGATTGTGGCGAAAAGGTATTAAATTCACTGCTTGTCATAGTTTAAGAGAAAATATAATGAAAATGGTTTACAGATGGTATTTGACACCAGTTAAGATAGCTAGGATGAATACCAAAATGTCAGATGTATGTTGGAAATGTAAACATGCGAAAGGTACCTTTTTCCATATGTGGTGGTTGTGCCCAGCGGTAAATGCTTTCTGGGATAAGATTTATAATGAACTCAAGAAGGTAATGAAAGTTACCTTTTGTAAGAAACCAGAGGCATTTCTTCTGAGCATAACTAATGATGAGATACCCAGTCAGGATAGAGTGTTTTTTATGTATGCCACAACAGCAGCCAGAATTTTATTGGCAAGAACATGGAAAGGCGAAGAGATACCAACGGTGGAAGAATGGCAGATGAAGATGATGGAATACATGGAACTCGCAGAACTGACCGCCAGAATCCGGGACCAGAGGGAGGAGAAGGTGTCATGGGATTGGAAGAAATTTAAAGACTATTTAGTTAAATCAGTAAAACTGAATATTTGAGCAGAATTAAATAGAATAGTGGCTTTAGTAGGTATATGTTAGATAAAAGTGTTATTAAGATATTTTTGTGTGAAAGATTTAATTGTTAGAAAATGTGTTAAGATTTGGTGTTTAAGTTAAGATATGGATAAGTAAAGTAAAGCGCATTAAAAGTTGAGCAAATGTGAATAGAATAAGATATAAAAGCTACCCAGAAGTTATATATGATTCTAAAGACAGTGGAGGGAATGGGGGAAGTCCCCCAAAATAGAGAAGAAAGTAATAAGAAAAGTAAGAGGATAAGTGTTGGTTTAAAGGTTTGTATATGTTTCTTTTTATTGTAATTGTTTGATTGTGTTTTTGTGTTGTGTTTATGTATTGCATTTTTGTATTGTTATTGTTGTTGTGTATGCTATGTTTTCTCTTTTGTTCCAACAGAAAATAATAAAATCTTAGGAATGAAAAAAAAAAAAAAAAAACAATAGGGTGCAAGCTCAAGAACATCATGAAGGTCAACCATCCCAGAAAGATGAACAACGCTACTCCCTATCCAGGTCATCAGGAAAAGAGAGTGATCCAGAGAGATGTCTACTCTTCAGATGTCCAGAAAAAAGATGTGACCTCATCAGACATTCAGGTTCCAGAGGTTTCATCGTCTGCCCTACCTATTCAAAGGGTTCCAGTAGCGAACACAGCATTCAGTTCACCTCCTGCTAACCGCCTTTCAGTTCCTACTGATGTTACCCCCGCTTCACAGCAAGCAATCACAGTCAAGTCTCTGATCGCAGAATTGCCTTCAACGTTGAGAAGACATCCTACTGAAGTCAACCTTGCAGCACCTGAGCTTTATTCACCTTCAAATCAAGGTCAACCTATCGTTGAAGAACATTTGCCCTTGGTGAAACAGCAATGTTCAAGTTGCAACCCAGCTGATGATCACTTTCCATGTGGCCAAAGAATACAAGTGAGTGAACCAGCTCCCTCTTGTGGAAGCTTAAACATCACTCCAGTTAACAATGTCCACACCTTTGTGTCACCTCCAGCTTTTAAGCTCAGCCCGCCACAACCAAACAATTATCATGAACAACAACTTCGACTGCCTTGTGTCAAAGAAGAAGTTCCATCCTGCCAGTTTGATGCACAACTGACTGAATGCCAGCAGGTTCAACAGCATCAGCAACTCTTACCAACGGAAGAACCTCAAGTTTGCCAACTCAACGCCAAGCAGCTTCAAAGTTGCTGTGCTGGCCCCAAGGGTTTGTCCATGAAGCGAGGTCCAAATCCAGTCCTGGGTCTAGGGGTCCAAAGGAGGTCAATCCGGCAGGGAGCGAGGCAGGGAGCAGATCAAGGTCCAAGGCAGGTTCAGGCACAAGGTTGCAGGTTGAGCACACGCTTGCAACTAAGTTGCTCACGCAACTTGGGCTGGGTCTGGCTGGCTTTTATCTGGCCCTATGCTTAGGGCGGTCCCGATCCTCCGGAGACTTGCCTCTCCTCCGGGCCTGGAGGCGAGCACTCCTCCTGCAGACACTTAACTCCCTTCGCCTCTCTGCCCTGAGCCTCTGTAGCTCAGGAGAGGATGGTGGGTTACTGGACCCAGGGGATGCCTCAGCTTCCTCTGAAGAGGCTGGGAGTGGAGCACCTGCAGGCAATGGGTCCTCCCTCCCATCAGGAGCCAGAGCAGACTCTGCTGATGCCTGCACCTGGGGATCCAGCACAGGTGGGGATCCTTCAGGCTCAAGCCCTGGCCCCGGCTCAGCTGGTTCTGGAGGCGGGGAATCCCGTGCAGGCTGGGATCCCTCAGGTTCAGCATCAGAGTCTGACTCCCAGGCCATCACACCATCCCCCCTCCCAGGCCCCCCCCTCAACCGAGGGGCCGGACCAGGCTTGCTGGGGTAAGCTGCATGGAAATCACGGAGGCAGGCAGGTGCGTGGACGTTTTCCGCTGGTTCCCATGAACGATCCTCAGGCCCATACCCCTTCCAGTCGATGAGGTATTGGAGCTTCCCCCTGCGGTATCGTGAGTCGAGAATGCGCTCCACCTCGTACTCAGGCTCCCCCTCAACCAAAACTGGCTGCGGTCGTGGATTGTCTGGGTGGAACTCGTCGGGCGGGGCGACTGGACTAAGTAGGGACCGGTGGAACACTGGGTGAACCTTGAGCGATGGAGGTAACTGGAGGCGAAACGCCACCGGCGACACCTGCGCAGTGATGGTGAATGGGCCGGCAAACCGTGCATCCAGCTTTCGTGAGGGCCGAGAAGGATGCAGGTGACGGGTAGAGAGCCACACCCGATCGCCAACATGGAGTTCTGGCCCCTCCTGACGATGTCGGTCAGCCTGGGCCTTGTATGCGTCCTTGGCCTGGCGCAGTTGCTCCATCAATAATTGTTGCTGGGACTGAAGCTCCTGAAGCCAGTCTGTCACTGCGGGGACCGCGGAAGCTGGCAGCACGTCCGGGAACAAACGAGGATGGTAGCCGTAGGAGGCCTGGAACGGGGTCTGCTGGGTGGAGGCGTTCACTGCATTGTTGTAGGCGAACTCCGCCAATGGCAAGTGATCGACCCAGTCATCCTGCTGGAAACTGCAGTAACACCGGAGGTACTGCTCCAGCACCGCATTTGCCCGTTCCGTCTGGCCATCGGTCTGCGGGTGGTGGGCCGAAGATAGACAGACCTCCGTCCCAAGGGTCTGGTGCAGGGCTCGCCAGAAGTGGGATGTGAACTGGACGCCGCGGTCAGAAACCACACGCTCGGGCAGGCCATGCAGGCGGAAGATGTGCTGCAAGTACAGTTGAGCCGTTTCCTTAGCTGTGGGTATGGACGGGCAGGGGGCACAGTGCACCATCTTAGTGAAATGGTCCGTGAAAACCAGGAGGCAGGTACAGTGACGAGATGGGGGCAAGTCCACCACAAAGTCCAGCGAGACCGTGTGCCAGGGACGCGGTGGGACTGGTAATGGCTGGAGCAGACCGGGGGGTCGCCCGGTAGGACCCTTGGCCCTCCGGCAGACATCGCAACCAGCAACATAGCGTGCCACATCAGCCTTCAGGCGGGGCCACCAGAACTCCCGGCTTACCAGATGGGTGGTCCGGTACCGCCCAAAGTGCCCTGCTGCTGGGGCATCGTGGGACATCTGGAGAACCTCAGCCCGCAATGGTCCTGGTGGGATGTATAGACGACCCTGGTGCAGCAGTAGGCCCTGGTGCAGGGCCAGCCCCGGATATCGAGGGCATGACCCGTCAGACAGTTCCCGGAGCCGTTCCTGTGCCCAAGCGTCGACCCGTTGCTGTTCTCGCACCCGAGCCTGCAGCGGCTTGGCCTCCTGAGTGGCCAGGAATGCGGCTGGTGGTAAGATAGTCGTCGGTACTGCCTGCTGTACAGTGTCTGCGACGTCCTCAGGTTTCCGGGACAGGGCATCCGCTTTCCGGTTTTGGGAGCTAGGGATGTAGCGGATCCGGAACTGGAACCGGGAGAAAAACAGCGCCCACCGGATCTGCCTTTGGTTCAACTTGCGGGTGGTCTGGAGGTACTCCAGATTCCGGTGGTCCGTTCTCACTTCCACCGGGTGTCGTGCCCCCTCAAGATGATGGCGCCAGACCTCAAAGGCCACCTTGATGGCCAGTAGTTCCCGCTCCCACACGGTATAGTTACGCTCCGCCGGAAGGAGCTGCCGGGAGTAATAAGCGCAGGGTAACAGTGGCGCATCGGGTCCTTGTTGCTGAGACAGGATGGCACCGAGAGCCGTACTGGAGGCATCAGTCTCCACCACGAAGGGACGAGAGGGATCAGGATGCTGTAAAATCGGCGCCCTCTGGAAACAGGCTTTCAACCCCTGAAATGCCACTTCAGCCTCCTCATCCCAGGAGAAGGGCGTCTTGGGGCGCAGCAGTCGGGTTAATGGGGTGGTGCGATGAGCATAATCTGCAATGAAGGTCCGGTAATAGTTGGCGAACCCTAGGAACCGCTGTAAGTCCTTGCGGTTCCGGGGCACTGCCCACTCTCGAACCGCAGCCACCTTCCCAGGGTCCATCTGCACCCCGTCAGGGGAGAGTCGGTGTCCAAGGAAGTCTACTGACCGCTGGTGGAACTCGCACTTGCTGAGCTTGGCGTACAGTCGGTGCTCCCGCAAGCGCTGCAACACGGACCGAACATGACTCTCGTGACGGGCTGGGTCACGGGAATAAACCAGAATATCATCTAGGTACACCACCACGTATTTGTCTAGCAAGTCCTGGAACACGTGGTTGATGTACCGTTGAAACACGGCGGGCGCGTTGCATAATCCGAACGGCATAACCAGGTATTCAAACTGCCCATACCGGGTCCCGAATGCAGTCTTCCACTCGTCCCCGGCACGGATCCGAATCAGGTTGTAGGCCCCTCGGAGGTCCAGTTTGGTGAACATCTGCGCCCCCTGCACCCGCTCCAGCAATTCTGCAATAAGGGGCAAGGGGTACCGGTCTGGGATGGTGATCTTATTCAGGGCCCGGTAGTCATGGCAGAGGCGAAGCTCCCCACACTTCTTCTTAACGAAGAGTACAGGAGCGGCAGTGGGTGAGGTAGAGGGCCTAATGAACCCGCGTTCCAGGTTCTTGCGAAGGAAGTCCTGCAAGGCTTCACGCTCTGGCTCCGAAAGAGAATATAAGCGGCTCACAGGCAGGGGCGCCCCAGGCTGTAGGTCTATGCCGCAGTCGAAGGACCGATGAGGCGGCAGCTTGTCTGCTCCCTGTTCCTCGAACACGTCTAAATAGTCCTGGTACACAGCAGGGAGCGTTGACAAAGCCTGACCCATGGGGGCAGCTGCTACTAACTCGGACTGAGCATGGGAACCCGGGTCTGGGAAGCGTACCGTCCGATTGACCCAGTCGATCTGAACATTGTGCGACTCCAGCCAGTCCATCCCAAGCACCAGGGGAAACCGGGGCATGGTGGCAATGTCCAGGGTTCGCACCTCCCGGTGCTGCTGGTAGCACAGGACCAAGGGCTGGGTCTCCCGAGTAACAGCGCCCGAGCGTAGGAGCCGTCCGTCAATTGCCTCCACCTGTACTGGTTCCGGCTTGTTCTGAAGCGGCACCTGATGCTGAGTGGCGAAGGCAGAGTCCATATAGGAGCGGGTTGCCCCCGAATCCACCAGAGCGTGGGTGAGAATCCAGGGCCCACCGGGGGGGTATAGACGCACCGGTATCATGAGGTGTTGCAATTCCACTGGTGAGGGCCCATCATGCGATGCTTGGGACCCCAGGTAGCCTGGGCCATCGGCTACTGGGGTTGGCCGTTTTCCCTGCGGCTGGCGTTTCTCAGGGCAGGTTTGGGCGTAGTGTCCACTCCCACCGCAGTAGAGGCACAGGTTCCCCTCCCGACGCCGAGTCTTTTCCGAGGGGGAGAGGCGAGGCCGCGCTGCCCCGAGCTGCATCGGCTCCTCCAATGACTCAGCTCTGGCCACGGAACTGCAGGGAAGCACCGGCGCCGGGAGGCCGGAGTGCCGGCGGCCCCGGGCCTGGCGACGGTCCTCCAACCGATCGTCTATCTGCAGACTCCGTTGGATGAGGGCATCCAGTGTGGCAGGGCGATCCAACGTGGCCAGCTGATCCAGTATCTCGTCTGAAAGTCCCTCGAGATACTGGTCCCGCAGGGCAGAGTCGTTCCAGGTCAAGTCCTGCGCCAGCAGCCGAAATTCCGTGGCATAGGTGGCCACTGTGGACTTGCCCTGTTTCAACCGCCGAATTGCCCGATTGGCTTGACTCCCCTTCTGAGGGTTGGCGAACGTGGTTTCCAGATGATTGCAAAACCCCGTATAGTCTGTCAGCAAGGGGGAGTCTTGCCGGAGCAGCGGCAACGCCCACTTGGCCGCCTGGTCCTTCAGCAAGCTGATCAGGAAGTGCACCTTAGTGCGATCATCAGGGAAATCCCGAGCTCGCCCCTGAATATACAGCTTGGCCTGGGCGAGAAACATGGGAAAGCTGGCTGGGGACCCATCAAATTTCTCTGGCAGGGCCACTGGGTACTTGCCAGGAGCTGGGGCGGCGGCCCCAGGAGCCAGTAAGGCATCCAAACGCTGCTGAAGCGCCGTAACCACATTGCTTAGCTGCTGCACGGTGTGGGTCAAGGCCTGGTTCTCCTGGGCCAATGCCACCAGCGCAGCCGCCTGGTCAGCCATGGCTACTAGTTCCTCCCGAACGCACCCCAGCGAAGGGGGAGTGCGGGTGTGGCGTGAGCAAACTGTGCTGGCCCCAAGGGTTTGTCCATGAAGCGAGGTCCAAATCCAGTCCTGGGTCTAGGGGTCCAAAGGAGGTCAATCCGGCAGGGAGCGAGGCAGGGAGCAGATCAAGGTCCAAGGCAGGTTCAGGCACAAGGTTGCAGGTTGAGCACACGCTTGCAACTAAGTTGCTCACGCAACTTGGGCTGGGTCTGGCTGGCTTTTATCTGGCCCTATGCTTAGGGCGGTCCCGATCCTCCGGAGACTTGCCTCTCCTCCGGGCCTGGAGGCGAGCACTCCTCCTGCAGACACTTAACTCCCTTCGCCTCTCTGCCCTGAGCCTCTGTAGCTCAGGAGAGGATGGTGGGTTACTGGACCCAGGGGATGCCTCAGCTTCCTCTGAAGAGGCTGGGAGTGGAGCACCTGCAGGCAATGGGTCCTCCCTCCCATCAGGAGCCAGAGCAGACTCTGCTGATGCCTGCACCTGGGGATCCAGCACAGGTGGGGATCCTTCAGGCTCAAGCCCTGGCCCCGGCTCAGCTGGTTCTGGAGGCGGGGAATCCCGTGCAGGCTGGGATCCCTCAGGTTCAGCATCAGAGTCTGACTCCCAGGCCATCACAGTTGCCAACTTCAGCAGTGCAAAAAACCCGAAGCCAAAAAGATGTCTTCAGACACTGCCAATGAGGAACAAGAAGCTTCTTCTGTCCCAGGTATACCACTCTTCTTAACAGAGGACTGTTACTTTTCAAATCCATGGTTTGCTCAGCAATTGCCAACATCTATTCGTGGTCCATTCCCAGACACTTCGATTTGCCTTATTCTGCCTAGGATGGATCGCCTCCCTGCCACAGTCACACTGACTGCAGGCCTAGTTCGAATCACAGATTCATCGCAGTTGCTGATTCCAGGATTTTCAACTGTTCCTTGTGTCCTAACAAAAGGTTTGGAGATTGCCAGACTCTATTTGCTTACTTCTACGCCTACAGCTCCTGTAGACTCTTTGCCTCCTCAGGCAGCAATGGCGCTAATCAAGATTACAGAAGAACGCCCTCATCTCGTCTTAGAAATGGGTGGACGAAAGATCAAGGGTCTTCTTGATACAGGCGCAGATGTCACAGTGATCGCCAGAAAGGATTGGCCTGACCAGTGGGCAACGACTGTCACCCAGGAAGTCTTCGGAGTCGGAGGTTTCGAACCCGCCCACCAGAGCGTGCATCCGATTACCTTCCAGTCAGACTCAGGCTCCATGGTGCAGCTCCGTCCACTTGTTATGGATGTGCCTATCACCCTTTGGGGTAGAGACTTATTGTCTAAAGCAAGAACTGTTGTCCATACGCATTTTTGATGTGGGCCTTTGCATCAGCGCCAGTACATGCTCTTCCACTCACGTGGAAGGAAGGACCCCCTGTATGGGTCGACCAATGGGCGCTGACGTCAGAAAAGCTCGCTGCAGCAGAGGCCCTAATCAAAGAGCTGTTACACCAGGATCGTGTGCAACCCTTTACTCTCCGTCAGTACCTCATGGATAAAGCTCCACAGTCGTTGACCTTAGAGCATTCCCTTGATAGTCTTAAAACTGTCCTTTGCAGAAAGCCTATTGCAAAGTTCTCCTGGAGAGTTTCGCTGCTTGGTAAGGTGAATTCTCCTGTCTACAAGTTCTGTTCAGCAGCATCTTCAAGCGCTCTCACGCCGTTGAAACTTTCCTTTGTTTCAGTGATCCAATCGCCAACCATGGGACGTTCCTTGCTATGTTCCGTGCTGTCTTTCGCATGGGCATTCTGTTGGCTGATTTTGAATGGTACTCACCGTGTCTACAGATTGCTGCCATCACTTCTTGCAGCATACCTGTTTCCAACCAAAACCGCAAACCCTTTTCACCTGCTTTCTGTTGCTCTCTACCTGATTGCGAATATGCTCCGCATCTCCCCAGGTATTCTTTTGGAGTATCTTTTCCTGCATCAGCCAAGAACTCTACTACAGGCTCTTCAGGCGGTTCCTCCTTGTGCTCAGGAGTACTGTCTTCCGCAAGGAATTCTTCATCTGAAAGTCAAGTCAGGTAACCCTTGCGTGGTACTTGCCAACCTGCATCTTCAACAGTAGCCCCTTGTTGCTTAATCCTTCTCAGCGGAGGACTATCCTTGCTTCTGCGGAAAAAACTCCTACTTCCCACACCTTGTTTGTGCGTTCAACTCCCACTCTCCTCTAGAAGACACGCTGGACTAACCTTGCGTGAAATTCGATACTCCCTTTTCATCGCAAGCCGTGATTTCCAACTCTGGTTGTTAGCTACTCGCTAACTTCTCAACTTCCTGCCAAGTGCAGCAACTCTTCAAAAGTGCTCAACAAACAGCACCAGTTGAGTTCTGGGCAGTTTGCCTTACCCTCCTACTGCCTAGGCCTTTTGTTTGCTTCTGGGCGGCCTCTGGTTCCTGGCTGCCTGGATTTGTTCCAGTTTCACTCTTTCTCACACTCACTAGCAGATCGCTATGATTTGCTTGCTTAACCTTTTTTCCTCTACAGATGTTCCTGTATCCCTCGTATGCAGAACTTTATTCATGAACTTTTCCTGTGTTCCATGAACTTTTCCTGACTTCCAGGATCGTATATACCTGAGTAAAAGACGACCGGCAACTCATTCATCGTCTTCATCTTCCTCTCCAGTGTATTTTGCAGTTCTAAAACTGTCCTGTACTTTTATTGTATTTACAAAATTTGTATTTTCAATTTTGTATGCTTCTTGAAATATCCGCCTCGCATGTTACATGTGTTTTCCTTATAGCTTGGTAATTAATAATATGGGTGTTTATGTATACAAAGCTTTTCTGCAACGGTTTCCATTTAGAGCGTCACAATTTTGATGATATGGAAATGTTTACGTAAGGTCAAAACATCGTCTTTGTGCAGTTCTAGTCATAGACATATTCATGCATATATGTTCAATTCCAAGAATCCTGAATCTCCACGTTGTGCTTACAAGAGTTGTAGTCTAAACTGGGTGTTTTGATATTTGTATACCTTATTTGAAATACTTTCCTTTGGTCAAAGAATTGGTCATTCTCGGATTTGTTCAAAGTATATATGTCAAGTCTGGTGGCATCCTACCCTCTTGGTACCCCTTTTTCTTTTGAAAAAACCCCCTCTATATGCTACCTTTGGCAGTAAACCAGGTTCCCAGCTTTTCCTTTCACTCTATTTCCTGCTGTTGATGGGAGACCCTTATGTAGGTGGTTTAAATCCCATCTCGTTTTTGCTGGAAACCCTTGCGTAGATGGCTTAAATCCTTTCTCATGGCTGGGAGACCTTTACTTAGGTGGCTTAAATCTCAACTCACGGCCGGAAAGCCATTACTTAGGTGGCTTAAATCCCCTCTCTGGAATCGGACCCTAGTTCCCCGTTACCTGTGGTCGCTGTGGTAAGTCCAGAATCTACCTTCCTGAAAGTTCCCTCGATTCTGTAGCCTCAGAGCCACAACCCTTTTCTGTTACCTTATCCATTTTCCTCAGTTTTCCAAATAAAAAATAAAAAAAATGGGGGAGGGGTCTGGGTAGGCAATGAAGCCCCAGCTCTAGTTATATTTTATTTTGGGTCCCGGATCGGGACCTCTCTTATGTTTGGGCAGTCGTTATCAGTTATTTTTAATTTTGGACCTGTATCAGGTCCTCTCTTGTGTTTGGGGAGTAATTTGTTGTTTTACGCTGCACGCGAAAGTATATATGCTTATGAGGTGATTTGTTGTTTTATGCTGCATGATATATATGCCTAAAAGGTTTATAGTGTATCGGATCGATCACTTTTTATGTTCAGCCAGTGGTTTGTTATTTTCATGACTTTATTGCTACATTATTGTACAAGTATTTCCTCCTATGAAAAGGTGAATGTTGATAATGTTGGTAGTGTTTATATCAAAGTCTATATCAAAACAAATGGTAATGTTTATGTCAGGACAAATGCTTATGACGTCTTTAACTTTTCTTTCTTTATATAACTAAAACAAAAATAATTTAATTTACAACAAAAAAAGAAAGATGATATGTCGGAATACGTTTCACGGATCCGCCATGGATTCATATTTATGTAGTTATTTAATGAGGTTTTTCGAGATCTATTTTTTGTATAACTACGCACAAAAGCGAAAGTGAAAGCATGAATGAATAGTGTGGTTCACTTATGAGATTAATCCGCCTTTATTTTATAGTTCCGGTCATGTTCAAAGTTGTTAATGAGCGTTAAACTTGCTTCCCGCCTTTTTGGAGGGCAGCAACAGTGATTTTATTGGTTGAGGCATTGATGATGATGTCACGTTTGTTCCCTAATAAAAGGCAGAGGCACCCCGCTTAGGCACGTTCTTTTTGGTTAGTCGCACGTTCTCTTACTTTAAGTTCAGGGTTTAGTTTAAGGTTATTGGGAGCGGGCTGGACGGGTTGGATGGGTTTTTCTTTAGTTAGAGTTAGATCGCGGAAGATCATTCGGTTTAGTTTTAGATAGGTTCCTTTAGGTTAGCCTAGGGTTAGGCCCGCGGAAGATATTTCGGTTTTAGTTTTATTTAGCTAGCCTCGCGGAAGATTGGGCGCGCAGGGACTTTAAGCTTAGGAGAACTTAGCTTAGGGGACGAGCCTATGCGGGTTCTGCCGAAGCCACTAAAGATACAACCGGTGTCTGTCTTCCTTTGGGGTTAAAGGGGGGAGTAAAGTAAAATTTTTAATTTCTTTAAGTTGGTACGTCTATTCAGAGTCAGGGTATATATTTTATTTCACGAGGCAACTTTCCATTAAGAAGGCAATTAGGAACTCACACACCTTCGGAGTCATCAATTGGCTTACTCAACTTCCTTCAGATTGTGAGACTTGGCCGGCGACCGTGCTCAAAAGCACGCGGAACGCTGGCCGCTTTCCCCGCAACTGGTACCTCGTGTATAACCAGTCCAAGGCTGTGCACGAGGAGCTCCAGCACCCAAACCCCGACAGTGATACATACAGGAAGAACTGAAGGGAATTAGGCAGTCTCACTACAGGGATTGCCATATTTGTTGAAAGGCATTAGCTAACATATTTATGGGAATCTGGCTTTTGAAAAGCCAACTGAAATTGGACAGAAGCAAAACAAAAACAAAAACAGCTGACAGAAACTACCACCACTTTCCTAACCAGCCCAGCCCAATCATTTTAATTTTACTATCTTCTATAATGTTTTAAAAAGCAAAACTGGAGGATGTGTGTGTCTAAATCACCACTGCTGGGGGTTGTGCTCTTGAGCTCCATCAGAATATTGGAGGCTCATCACATAGAGGTATGTATTGAATTTCAAAACAGATAATATGATCTGACAGGGAGCCTTACCAAGAGAGGCCACAATCCCACGATTCTCCTCCATGACTTCTTTATGCAGAGCTCTCTGGTCTGGATCCAGCAACGCCCATTCCTCGTCTGTGAAATGAACAGCTACATCTTCAAAGCAGACTGGACCCTAAAATAAAAAGGGAAACGTCCTCTTCTTAGATAGCATGGCTGTGTTGTTTTAAGGGGATTGTTTGGCTGCTTCTTCTAACCACGATGGAATTCTTTTATAGTGTACTTTAATTATGAGTATTTTAACGATTAGATTAGGGACGTGGGTGGCAATGTGGTTTAAACCACAGAACCTACGGATTGCCAATCGGAAGGTCGGCGGTTCGAATCCCCATGACGGGGTGAGCTCCTGTTGTTTGGTCCCAGCTTCTGCTCACCTAGCAGTTCGAAAGCACGTCACAGTGCAAGTAGATAAATAGGTACCGCTCCAGCAGGAAGGTAAGTTTCTGTGTGCTGCTCTGGTTCACCAGAAGCAGCTTAGTCATGCTAGCCACATGACCTGGAAAAATTGTCTGCAGATAAACGCCGGCTACCTCGGCTAGTAAATTGAGATGAGCGCCGCAACCCCAAAGTCATTCGCAACTGGACTTAACTGTCAGGGGTACCTTTACCTTTACCTATTTTAACAATGGCTACTACTTTTGATGTAAATGGGTAGAACTCTGCATTGTGTTCTCCAAATCATGCTGTCTCTGTAAGCATTCATTTGCCAGATGGAAGGACCCCCCCCTCTGCCCCCTGTGCATTGTTCAGCAAGCAGGGGACCCTCCTGCTGCTCTATTACCAACTTCAAGGGGGGCATGGGGAGGAAAGCCCCATTGTGCACCTGCTGGGGCTGTTTAGGTGAATCCTGGTCAATGTTTCAAATGCTTTGTCAACTGCTTAGAAGCCTATTTTAGCATTCAACAATTAATATAAAAATTAAGTTCAGTTAGATAAGTTCAGTTCAGTTTTATTACAGCAAGCGCCAGCAGTACAAAACAACACAACTCCAAACAAAAGATGAACAACATCATCATCACAGGAGGGCAAAATCCAAAGGGCCAGAGAGAAAATAGCACTAAAAGAATTTATAGCATATTATTCAATAGAAGAGATTTACGTTTTCTAATAGCTAGGGTGCAAAAATTGGCCACAGCATAGGATACTGAGCTCAAAGAGTTTTCTAAAATGAATTTACGTAAAGTTTTGGGAGAAAATTCCAAATAATATTGCAAAGGTATAAATTTTGATAAAAGGGGTAGTATAAGTCAAGATCGCTCAACACTTTAAAATTCGCAAAATAAAAGAATATGAGTAACAGATTCCACCTTATTGGACATGCATGGATAAAGGCGCTCATAAATTGGTACCTGCAAGAATTTGCTGTGCAATACAGATGTAGGCATCGTCTCAAATTGGGCTCTAGAGAAAGCCCATCTATATGATTCATAATTATTTATAGATAAATAAAGGGCAGCTGCAAAGTTAGGCCAAGATTTTAGGCACCTGTAATTCTCAGGGAGAGAGGCATCTTCTTTTTGCAATTTGATGTCAAAAGTCTCTGGGTAATAATTGTTTTTGCCTTATTCAGAGTTCCGTTAAGTCTTCAGGGTTTAGGCCAATTTGTTTGATTTTGTTAACAATTTGCATAAGCCAAGGTGGATAAGGGGCTGCGGCCAGGAAATGAGATAACATTCCCTTTGGGTTATAATGAATTTTCAACCAGAGGGATATTGCTTGTTCCCAGATTTTTAATTCAACTCTGGGAAGTCCTGCCTCTTGTCTTAGTATTACATTAGGTGTACTCTTAGGGGGTACCAAGTAAGGATCTAGAAATTAAACTGCAACTACTGATAAATAATGCTAGCGACATTCAGAAGCCTAGTTAAGTGGAGGCGGCTGTTCATTAGTCTCAGGGAGATTCGTTCAGCCCCAGAGGCATCCTGGCTGCCCCACCCCTCAGCCTCTTTCCCCACAAAGCTCCTTCCCGCTACCTGATCTGGTTCCATAGCTGCTGCTTCCCTTCCACCATTAAAAGATGGGTGAGGAGGTCTTTCCAGCATCATTCTGTCACCTGCAAGAGGCAAAGGTAAGCAAGAAGCCATGAGTGCATGCTCCTGCCAGAGGTGAAACTATACAGCTCTAACTGCAGATGGTCCAGGCATTTGTACATTTGTACGCATTTGATATTTTAGATGTGTAAAAATACATCTCCCCTCCTCTGGGCTCTTGGCCCCAAGTGTCTCTCCAAAAAGATGGGGGGGGGGGAACACACACATTACAGTGGTACCTTGGGTTACATACGCTTCAGGTTACAGACTCCGCGAACCCAGAAATAACGCTTCAGGTTAAGAACTTTGCTTCAGGATAAGAACACAAATCGTGCTCTGGTGGCACAGCGGCAGCGGGAGGCCCCATTAGCTAAAGTGGTACCTCAGGTTAAGAACAGTTTCAGGTAAGAACGGACCTCCAGAACGAATTAAGTACTTAACCCGAGGTACCACTGTAGTTACAAAATACACACAGTGTTATCAAAGAGATGGAAAAACTAATTTCTCCTTACTCAGTGGCCTCTCTTCAGTCATCAATGGATTCCTCTCTGCCTCGAAGTGATTGACGCCCATTTCTGCAAATGGATATTTCCCCTGAAATAGCAACAAAAATTAAACCAGGAAATGGGAAGAATGCCTAGAAGTGGAATGGCAGAGGCAAAACCTTTTGGGTCATCAGAGATAATTCCTTGGAATCTTAAAAAAAAAGTAGAGATATTTTGGATACTCTCCCTCCTGTTCAGAGCCTCTAGGGAATATCCAGAGGAAAGTCTCTCTCACCTGCTGCTCTGCCTGCTTCCTCTCCTCTGCCTGACTCAGGAGGAATCCTTCGGCCAGGGCCACTGCCTGGGAACTGGTCTCCGCTCCACATTCCCTCACCCAGCTCTCCATCTCCGGTGGAAGGACAGCCAGGAACTGCTCCAAGATCACCAGGTCCAGCATCTGATATTTCGTATACCTTTCTGGCTTCAGCCACTCATGGCAAAGGTGGTAGAGTCGGCTGCAAACCTCACGGGGTCCTTTGGACTCCTGGTAGCAGAAATGCCTGAACCGCTGGCTCTGCGCATCTGAGTGGAGGGTGTCCTCCTCACCCAGGATCTTCTGCACTGAGCTTTCCCATAATCCCCCACTGCTCTCAGTTTCCATGGCATGGCTTCTTCCTGCTACAGGGCCAGCTGAGTCTTCCTCATCCATCTGTGTTCTCAGGAAGCCTCCAAGAGATCGGAAGGAATCCTTTGGTCTTCGGCCAAGTTCCGTCTGTCCAAATTAGAAGTGATACCAAATTCTGCAAAGCAAAGGAGAAAGAGGTTCCGTGAGCAAGTGTGGGTGAGTCTTGCTTGGAACCAGGGTAAAAATTCCACCACAGCCCAGACACTATCCCCCCCCCACCTTTTTAAAGAAGGCGTAGAACTCATTTTTTTTAGTATAATCAGCCATGGCAAAATCCAAAATCAAAACCACTAGAATGTCTATATTATGCAAATCCACTTGAAAAAACAGGTAAACGTAATTGGTGAAACAGGGGAATATCCAGGAATTGCATTTTGTACATACTGGGCTTGGTGGTTAACTGAATAAGCTACATTTTAATTTGTTATGTCACGATGTTGACTTTGATGTTATGCAAAGCTGTATCTAATTTAGAGAAGTAGTTTCTAGTAAATCACTTTACAATCTATATAAATAAAAATGTAACTTTTTGTTTGTCCGTAATCTTAGATCTCCCAAAGTACTGCACCGATTGCTTTGAAATTTTGACACAACGTTGGGTTCCATTCCTGGCATGTTTTTATGTAGAAGAATTATACAGATGTCACACCTGTGACAGGTAAAATCATTATTTTCGGCAAAAACAGCACCATCTGCTGGACATCAAACCAAGACACACTATAGAACATCAGACTTCAGGAGGGGGAGGGAGGGAGGGGGAGCGGAACTTCAGGTCAGCTGTTGGCGGGGGAGGGGACAGGTCAAGCTTCAACCGCTGTGACAACACCTTGCCTCAGGTAGGGCCATTTCCCATTTTACTATCTGAACTAACTGCCAAAACCAGGTGAAGGGGGGGGGGAGAGACAGAAAGGAGGCAGGCGGGAGTTCAACGGGAGAAGCTGTGGGGAGGGAGGCGAAAAGGGAAAGACGGAGAGGAGGCAGGCGGGAGTTCAACAGGAGAAGCTGTGGGTAGGCAGATGAAAAGGGGGGAGACGGAGAGGAGGCAGGCGGGAGTTCAACGGGAGAAGCTGTGGAGAGGGAGGCGAAAAGGGAAAGACGGAGAGGAGGCAGGCGGGAGTTCAACAGGAGAAGCTGTGGGTAGGCAGATGAAAAGGGGGGAGACGGAGAGGAGGCAGGCGGGAGTTCAACGGGAGAAGCTGTGGAGAGGGAGGCGAAAAGGGAAAGACGGAGAGGAGGCAGGCGGGAGTTCAACAGGAGAAGCTGTGGGTAGGCAGATGAAAAGGGGGGAGACGGAGAGGAGGCAGGCGGGAGTTCAACGGGAGAAGCTGTGGAGAGGGAGGCGAAAAGGGAAAGACGGAGAGGAGGCAGGCGGGAGTTCAACGGGAGAAACTACCGCCTGCCTTCTCTCCGTCTCCGTTATTATATAGCCTATTACGTTTACGTGTGTTTTCAGTCAACAAATCAAGTCAGGCCCGTGATTGACAGAGTGTAATTTGCACCCCAGGCTAGAGTGGGGGTCCTAATCCTGGGGTCCTCTAGGGCTGCACTCTCCCCCTCCCCCACTTCATTGCACATTTCTTTCCTGCTTCATTTTCTAGCGCTGGGCATATCCAATGTATTCAGGACAAACTACAGGGGTGGGGCGCCCTTTTCTTTGTTCATAGGGCCAGATCCAACCCTCCGAGGGCCAAGAGGGTGATGCCAAAGAATAGCTCTAAAATGTGAGTAAAGTAGGACTCACCTCCTTTCTGTGAATGTAAATTGTTTTAAGCTGTTTTTGATATTGTGGTTTTCTGCCCTGGGAATCTAGGTTGAAGGGCAGGTAACTAATGATGATGATAGCGATGTTACATGACTTTACCCCCAGAAAGCCAGATATGCTTGGGGGTCCCTCTGGGGTCCAACATGGTCACTTGAGGCTCAGGTGGCCTCAGTGACCAGGAGTGTCCAGCTGACCAGCCAGAGAGATGACAGGGCTGGGGGACTCCCTGGGTCAGGTGGCATCATTGCAAAGCCCTGTAGGGGGGCATATCCTTCACAAAGAAAGACAGTGGCTTTTGCCCTTTGCCTTCTCCCCAATGCAGCCCCACTAGGGGGCCCCCCATGCATGAGCTGAACAGCCCCCTTGCCATGCACCCCACCTGCAGCCCGGGGACCCCCTTCTCCCCAGTGCACCCTGAGTGGGGAGAGAGAGGAGACTCACCAGGTCCCAGGAGGCGCCACCCAGGCAGAAGGGAGTGTCAGAATATGCCCCCCTTTTCCCTTGCAGGAAGGCGCGGGGGGGAGGGGCTTTTGCACTGGAGGACCCCCCCCACCCTTTCATTTCCTCTCCTCTCTAGGAACCCAGCCCCGTTCCTTTTAACCCTTGGCAAGCCGAGCGCACTGAGCGCACCCCTCTTTTCTCCTCTTCTGCGCTTTCTCTCTCCAAAGCAAGAGCCTACAGGGTCCAGGAGGAAAGCAGCGCATTGCGCACACTCAGCCTTTGGAGGAGCACCGGGCAGGGGAGAGGGCTGAGCCAGAAGCAGGAAAGCCCGTCCTAGAAACACAGCATCTTACAGTTGCAACTTGGGGTCCGTGGGTCATCTAGCCCAACCCCCCGCAAGGCAGAATTCGCCCTGGCAGATGCCCAGCCAGCCTATGCTTAGAATCCACGACCGCCTTCTGACAGTCAGAAAGTTCTTCTTTTCTTGAAAGGGTCCCCCTCCCGCAAAACAAAACCTCTCTGGGCGGGGCTGAGCTCGGTGCGCTGGGCTTCACGAGGGTTGCAAGGAACTGAGCTGGGTTCCTACAGAGTAGAGGAAAGGAAACAGGTGGTGGGACCAGGCCCTCCCCCCCCCCCGGCAAAAGCCCATCCCACTCATTTCCTGCAAGCGTTGGAAGCGGGTAGAGGATTCGCCTGCCTCCCGTCCCGTGCCAGCGGGGGCGCCTCCTGGGATGCGGTGAGCCTCCTCTCTCTTCCCCCCTTTGGGGGTCCCAGGGCTGCAGCGGGAGGGTGCATGGGGGGGCACCTGCTTGCAACGGTGGTCTTCCTTTGGATGCCACGCTGCTTGCCGCTTGGCGTCACGAAGGAAAGGCATGCCAAGAACCCCGTTTCAGGTTTAGGAAAACGTTTGCAGAGATTGCGGCCAGGTGGAAACATCCGGACATTCTGACCAGCTCCCCTTCCCAGACTTCTGGGTCCTTGCAACTCCCAGAATATTGGGATATTGGTGATATATTACGATGTTGAGAAAGAGGCCAGACTTTTTAGAAAAGGTACTTGATGATGCCATAAATATTAATCTTTTTAAAAACTTGAACTTCGAATTATAGGATTTTAATAAAATGATAACAGTAACAATAACAGAATGTTACAGGTGGGTAGCCGTGTTGGTCTGCCATAGTCAAAACAAAATAAAAAATTCTTTCCAGTAGCACCTTAGAGACCAACTGAGTTTGTTCTTGGTATGAGCTTTCGTGTGCATGCACACTTCTTCAGATACACTGAAACAGAAGTCACCAGATCCTTAAATATAGTGAGGGAGTGGGGAGGGGTATTACTCAGAAGGATGGTGGGAATGGGTGATCAGCTGATAGGTGTGGAAAACCTGTTGACGACTCTTAGCGGCTGCTATTAACAAAATGATGTATTTCCTTTCTAGGATTTGGTAACAACTCTCATAAGGACACACAGAACTTAGCAGAAGACCAAGGGATTCCTTGCAATTTCTTAGAGGCTTCCTGAGAACACAGATGGATGAGGAAGACTCAGCTGGCCCTGAAGGATACTTATACCAACAGAAAAGAAAGAGAAAATTCAAATGATGAACATGCAGATATCAATATTAGAAACCAGGAATGCTATCAAAAAGGCCAAACTAGGAAAAACACCCGGTCCAGATGGACTTCTGGCAGAATTTTATAAAAAATTTATTAAAAGATGGATGAAATCCTAATAACACTGTTAACCAAAATAATGAATGATATTCTAAATAAAGGTAAAATCCCTGACTCATGGAGAGAAGCCTATGTAACATTAATCCCTGAACAAGGTGGAGACCCAGAACTAATATCAAATTATAGGCCAATATCACTACTAAACTCTGATTATAAACTCTTCGCTAATATATGAAGGATTCCATTGGAGAGGTTATCCACCCAAATCAGACGGGGTTTCTTCTAGGAAGACAAATCTCCAGAAATACAAGAAACATTGTCAATATCTTGGAATACCTGGAATTTAAAAGCGACAAGAAAGCAGCTTTGCTATTATTGGATGCTGAAAAAGCATTTGACAGTGTTTCTTGGTACTTTATGAAAAAACAATTAGAAATATTAGGTCTAGGAGAAACGTTTAGGAACGGAATTGAGGCAATATACCAATAACGAAATTTGTCTGGAATGGAAGAAAGCCGAGAATTAAATATCAACGATTAACAGACAAGAAAGAGGGGGGAGGTTTTGCGCTTCCTGACCTAGAGCTATACCATACAGCAGCTGGACTGGTATGGCTGAAAGATTGGATTATCCTAAAAAAACACAGATCTGTTAGATCTTGAAGGCCATGATAATCGGTATGGATGGCACTCTTTATTTAATATATGACAAAGTGAGAGTCCACAAAGGCTTTTTGAACCATGTAATTAGAAAGTCACTTTATAAAAGTGGCTTGGGGGACCTAGCCAGATGGGTGGGGTACAAATAAAATAATAATAATAATAATAATAATAATAATAATAATAAGATATGGAATAAATGTAAGGGAATACTGGAACTGAAAATACCATTGTGGACCTCACCAGTGGAAGTGGTAGTGGTAAAAAGAAATAATATGAAAGGAGAGTGGCCTACCTACCGATTATTATTGGAGAAAGATAAGGATCAACCAACCCTAAAGAAGTACGGGGAAATTAAAGGACATCTGTCTTGCTGGCTTCAGTATTTTCAGTTAAACCAAAGACTGTGCATAGACAAGAGGGAAGGTATTGCAAAAGAAGCATCAAAATTTGAGAAAGAACTAATCCATACTAAAGGAAAATACCTATCATGAATTTATGATTATTTATTAGAGTGGGAAACTAAAGAAGAACAAGTTAAGGACGTGATGTGAAGTGGGCACAGAATTTGGGTTATAATATATACATGGAACAGTGGGAAAGATTATGGAAAACTGACATTAAATTTACGGCATGCTTTAACCTTAGAGAAAACACAATGAAGATGATCTACAGGTGGCATCTTACCCCTTTAAAACTAGCCCAAATGTATAAAAGTAGATCACAAGCACGCTGGAGATGTAAAAAGGATATAGGGTCTTTTTTCCACATGTGGTGGAGTTGTGAAGTTATATGTGAGTTCCAGAATAACATCTATGACAAACTTAAAAAGATATTTAAAATTACATTTAAAAAAAGACCAGAATTTTTTATTGGGCATACTACCGGCTGAATTCACAAAAAATACAAGACCACTGTTCATGTACGCAGTTACGGCAGCAAGAATATTAGTGGCCAGAAACTGGAAGAATGAAAAACTACCACCAATAATAGAATGGCAGACCCTTATGATCGAATATCTACGATTAGCCAAGCTGACTGGAAAAGTTAGAGGAATGTCTGATCAGAAAACCTACGGCTCCATCCCGGCAGCACCAAAAATAGCCTTTAAAAAAAAAAAACAGCCCAGGGGGCGGGGCCACCACCCAAAGTGTCACCCCCAGCAAGGCGGTGCCCGGGGTGGGCTGCCCCCCTGCCCCCCTTTGTTATGCCCCTGGCCATGGCACCTACAAATCTTTCCCAGGTGCTGCTGTGCAGGTGCCCCAGACCCTGATAATTCTACCCCCTCTTCTTCTCCTGTTCTTTATGTTAGTTTCAGTAAACAGAGAGATCCATAAGACAAATACTCATTGCATTACAAACAGCAAATGTTTGTAGCTTTTCAGTAAACTCAGAGGCTCCCTTGACCAACCTCGTTTTCTGCGGCTCCCCTGTGAGATACCTGGTAAAAACGTGTGTTGTTTCGTCATTTAGCGTTTTCAGACTTAAATTTGAAGCAGAGTAGAGCATTGAAAAGGCTTTAAAGAATCATGAGTCATTCACTTCCCTGCTAAATGCTGTAAATAAAAACAAATTAAAAAAAATCAATCTGATAATTATACACACACATGCACAAAAAGAAAATAAAAACGAAACACTCTTGAGCAGGGGGTTGAAAGGAAGGGGGAGTATATCTTTTCTCCTGCCAGTTTTTCCTCGTTTGTTTTTTGTTGGGGTTTTTTTTCAAGGGAGGGAGGAGCAGCTCAGAGCCCAGCCAGGAGGGCACCCCGAAATACAGCATCTCTGGATGTGCGCAATGCGCCGGGCTCCTCCTGCGCTCCGGCTCTGGAGGAAGAAAACGCAGAGAAAGGGGGGGGGGTGAGCTTGGGGCGCTTGTCTTGTCTTGGCCAGGGTTACACGGAACGGATCCAGATTCCTAGAGAGGACAGAAAGCAAGGTGGGGGTGGGACAGGTCCTCCAGAACAAAAGCCCCTCCCTCCCAAGTCACTTCCTGCAAGGGGGGCGGTGATGTTTTGTCTGTCTCCTTTGCAAGCGCTGCCTCGGTGGCTCCTCCTGCAACTGGTGAGTCTCCTCTCTTTCCTCCCTTTGGGTGCAGTGGGGAGAAAGGGGGTCCCAGGGCTGCAGGCGAGGATGCATGGGGGCCGTGTGCAGATCATGCACGGGAGGGGGGGAATCAGCGAGTGGAGGGTCCTGCACCCCCTCCTTGCTCTCTGGAAAGCCAGGGGGCGGGCGATTTTGCAGGAGGTCTGCAACCCTGTTCTTCCTTTATTATAGCAAATGCTATGCTTTGTGGAGAAGCAATCGCTTTCATCCACCAAGACCTTGAGTTTGCCGTAATAGCGGACGAGCCTCGTGGGGCGTCCAGAGCACAGTCTGGTCCTGTTGTGTTGGATGAGTTTCAGTTCGTGAGGCTGGAGGATGTGGACTAGGTGCTCGGATCAGTCAGCGCCACAACTTGCACTCTTACGCCCCGTTGGATGATAAGAAATAGCAGGGAGGAGGAGACAGCTGGCTGGGCCAGGGAGGTGGTCAGTGCCTCCCTGCATGAGTGGGTGGTCCCTTCCTGCTTGAAGGAGGCAGGGGTAAATCCACTCCTGAAGAAACCTTCCCTGGATTCAGAGAACCTAACTAACTCCCGGCCAGTTGCTAATCTCCCTTTCCTGAGCAAGGTTCTTGAGTAAGTGGTGGCTGACCAGATCCAGGCGCTTTTGGAAGAAACTGATTTTCTGCATCCATTTCAATGATCTGCATGCAAGCGAACCTTCCCTTGTCCTTCCGTTAGAAGGAAAGCTTTCAGGCAGGAGTCTTATCCAGACTCCTGGCTGACCCACGTGTGCCTGTTCAGACATGCAACCTCGCATATGGCCAGAGGAACTGTAGAGACTGGACAGAAAGCCCTGCTGATAACTCTTGGAAGTCTCCCCATCCAAGGAATGCAAGGCAGCAGGAGAGGCCCTGCTGGGAAGGGAGGGAACCTTGGGAGGGATGGGGGTGAAAGGGGCAGGGCTCCCCAGTGGTGAAAGTTACTGGGAGACCCTCTTCCCACCAGCTATAATTCCCTGAGTTCCCTTGCAAGAAACTACGGCTCCCAGGATTCTACGGTACAAACTACGGCTCCCAGGATTCTATGGACTCTTTAAAGGGGTCTCATCCTGCTTTACAGATGCAGCGCAGAGGGGGTCCTGGGAGTTTGTGTTTGTCTTTTTGGAATAGGTTTTAATTGAATTTTATAACAAGGATCTTGGGAACAATGAAGGATACAAATAAATTGACCGAGTCTTCTCTTCTCATTTATGTATCACAAAAATAGTGCAATAAGTATACGGGAATATCTACAACATATAGTTCATTATTAGAGGTCAGACAGTGTCTCAGTTGTTGGTTTGTGATAGAAATGGTTCTACAATAGGAGGTAAAAGGCTTAACTTGGTTTTTGTTCCTTCCCTCTTGTTCTCTTACCTAGTTATGACCAGGGTTACACTTAAATAATTTTAATACAGCACAGACCAGGGGATCCCCTCAGGCCTTGTTCTTGGTTTGGGGGTCTCATTTTCCTAGGAGATCTCTCCCCTCCTGACTGGAAGGAGACCCTGGTATAGTCCGTCTTCCCACAGCTTCTCCCTCTCCTGCCGCCTCAGACTCGGCCCTCCAGATTAAATCCTGTCTCCATACTCTCCCCAGACCCTCCACTGGATCCTCTTCCTATGTAAGATGCTGCAAGGCTCCTTCTCAGATCAGAGCCAGTTCTCCCTCAGACAGAACCTCTCAAAATAATAATAATAATAATAATAATAATTACTGTATTATTATAAAATAATAATAAAACCCCCAGCTCCCCTCTCAGATCTGGCCCTGCCCAACTCTCTCCCTCAGAAAGGGCTCCTTGGATTTTCCCTCCAAAAGGGCTGGCAGCCAATCAGAGAGAGAGAGAGGCTCCCGCCCTCTGGTGGAACCTCGGAGGCACTGCAGCCCCACACTCAGCTCTGGCTCTGAGGGAAAATACCTCCTGGGAGAACCTGGGTTGAAGCAAAATGAGAAAAGTAGGAATAAGAAAGGATACAGATAAATTCACCGAGTCATCTCCTGTCATTTGTATATCACAGAAATAGCACAATATGTTTACAGAAATATCCATAACATATGGTTCATTATTAGAGGTCAGTGTCTGAGGAATAGGTTTAAACAAAACCAGAAAAAAGGATGTAGGCGTACTGACACAAAACCACAAACTGCCCTTATCTGAAAAGACCATGCACCAACGTGCACCACACCTACTAGGACGCAGTAAACATCACATACACGCAGGCCTATTGATTTACGTAAACATGGCATGTTAACTACGTAAGCAAGTATGAAGTCCACCCTACCCATATATGGCATTTCCATACCCCTGGCTGATGCAATCATGTAGTCCAAATATGGTGAAATGTTCCTGTATGCTTTTGTATAAATAAAGGCTCCTGAAGCCCTTAGAATCATCAGACCCTTTCAACCCACACTGTTGTGAGACTGATCATTTCGCACATGACGGGCTGGCTCCCGTCAAAAGGAAAACAGCTGAAGAGGGGAGTTTACAGACACAGTAGGAATGTGAGCCCTTCTCTACTTGCTTTTGAGCACTGCTCTTTGGCTCTCAGACCTAAGAAAAAGGGACTCCATGCCAGTAGTGTGTCTTGAGAACATGGGAGAAGCCAAATGCTATAAACTGAGGCAGAAGCAGGAAAGAAATGGGCCCTGAATTGGGGGAAGGAGGGAGAGCAGCCCTAGAGGACCCCAAGGTTGGCTGGCTGGCATCTATTTCTTCTCAGGAGACAATGGCAGAGAGTTCTTTGGGGAGGAAGTCAAAGGGTTGGAAGGATGCAGAGCCTGCTGTGGCAGAAGAGGCTATAGGCTAGTATCTACTTTACAGTTGTAGAAATGACTCACTGATAGAAAACACTGAAAGACAGGAGCAAATAGGCTGATTCATCCGACAGAAATTCTCTAGGTTTCCTGCAGATTTTGTATAGTAACTTTTCTTCTAGGAGGACTAGATGCTGTCTTCTCTTTGTCCTTTTTTGAAGGCAGCTCAGAGTCTGGGCTGTGATAAATTCCAGCCCTGGTTCTTAACCAGACTCCTCCACGTTTGCTTATGGAACTTTGTTCTTCCTGTGGCCGTGTATCTGTTTCATAACAGAACAATGTATTTGCTTTGTAGGATTTGCAGACGCCTCTACTTAGGACAGACGCAACTGGGCAGAAGAACAAGGGCTTCCTTCCGATCTCTTGGAGGCTTCCTGAGAGACCAGATGGATGAGCAAGACTCAGCTGGCCCTGAAGCAGGAAGAAGCCATGCCATGGAAACTGAGAGCAGTGGGGAATTCTGGGAAAGCTCAGTGCAGAAGATCCTGGTTGAGGAGGACACACTCTGCTCATATGTGCAGAGCCAGCAGTTCAGGCAGTTGTGCTACCAGGAGGCCAAAGGACCTCGAGAGGTTTGCAGCCGATTCCACCACCTTGACTGTCAGTGGCTGAAGCCAGAAAGACACACGAAAGCGGAGATGCTGGACCTGGTGGTCTTGGAGCAGTTCCTGGCTGTCCTTCCTCCGGAGATGGAGATCTGGGTGAGAGAATGTGGAGCGGAGACCAGTTCCCAGGCGGTGGCCCTGGCTGAAGGTTTCCTCCTGAGTCAGGCAGAGGAGAGGAAGCAGGCAGAGCAGCAGGTGAGAGAGACTGTCCTCTGGATATTCGTATGGGCTCTGAACAGGAGGGAGAGTATCCTAAATTTCTTTCTGAACTCCCCAACCTTTTTTGGAAAGCACCCAAGGAATGATTTCTGATACCCCTAAAGTGCATGCCCCATTCGTTTTCTATTCTTTCTCTCCATTCTCTGTTTTCAACCCTTGTTGCTTTTTCATGAAAAGGATCTGTTTGCAGAAATGGACCCGGATTCCACTGAGGAAGAGAAGACTCCACTGGACACCAGAGAAACACCACTGGGTAAGGAGGAGGGAGCTTTTTCTCCATTTTGTCACATTCTATGGATTATGAAACTAGCCTGTGCGTTCTTTTCATCTTTTGGGGAACGACACTTGGGGCCAAGAACTCAACTTTCAAAATTCACTCAGTAGGTGAGACTTTTTCTGAGGCCCTCTGTAGTTAGAGATGCACTGCTTCACCGCTAAGAAAAGCATACACTAATGGCCGGCCACTTACTTTTACCTCTCACAGGTGGCAGAATGATGCCAGGAAGACCTCCTCATCCATCTTTGCATGGAAGCAGAGGAGAAACAGCAGCTCTGGAACCGGATCAGGTAGGGAGAATGAAGGATTGTGGGGAAAGAGGTTAAGAGATGGGGCACCAAGGGTTCTCTCTCCTCCTGCTCTTGACTTGTATCAAAATTGTCCTTAACATAGGTTGTAAAGGCCATTCCAGAAGGTTAATGTACTAAGAATGATGAACAACCACCTCACGTTCACCAGCCTTCTGAATGATGCTAGTATTATTTATCAGTCGTTGCAGTTTTATCTACCAATTTAACATTTAATGCTCAGATAAGCTTCTAAACAATTGAGAAACTATTAAACAGTGGCCAAAATTCACCTCACGAGTCCCATCAGTTGCAATATAGGGCTTTCCCTCTCCTTCCCCCCCTTGTGGCCCCCTGCTCCCCTGAAGTTGGCTTTAATGGAACACTCCTTCAGGCCCATGGCCTCCTCTGGCAACTGGAACAGCTACGTAGCATTCCTGGGAAGGTGTCCTGGGACTCACAACTGCTGTCTTGTGAGCACCCGATCTAGCAGAGTAAAAGCAGTGCAGACGGAGGTGAGGAGGTATTTGGGCATACCTACTTTATTTCTACTGATTACAGATTAAAGAACATAACATACACGTATGAGAGGAGCAGCCCTCATACGGACATCCTGTCTCGTCGCAAGACAGAGCAGAAAGAAAAAGTACAATAGTACCAGAGATGGAAGTCACACAGACAGGCTTCCTTTCTCACTGAAAAGAGAGTAAACAATAGGATCAGATGATCCTTGCAATGGGAGGAATGAAATACTAACATCCTCCCCCGTTTCATGATAACCATTGCAATATCTAGCACATCAGCAATCTATGTACATACACATCCGGTAGTTCTCTGTAAACAACTTTAGACAATAAATCAGCAGGAATTTCTTTCATTGGCATGTAGGACACTTATGAGTCCCCTCTGGATACAATCCCTTGCATGACATAGCTTGATCTACAAGTGCTTGGTTCTTTAGGGCATGGCGAAGGTTCTCCTGCTCCAGAACAGTAGGCGGGGAGAGGAAAGGGGGGAATGCTTGAGCAGAGAGAATGATCTGAAGAACACCATTTGAAATTCCATCCATTTACACAAAGATGAATACCAATCATTAAAATACACAATAAATAATTTTGTTAAGACATTAAAATGTGCATCCACAATTAAAATGTGCAGCAAAACAATCCCATTAAAACAAAATAGCAATGAACAGGCAGAAAGCAGCAGAGCACTCTGTTGTAGATAATCTGTTGGCCATCGTAAGAGGAAGACTTTTCTCTTCTTCTTTTAGGGTCCACTGTGCTTTGAAGATGTAGCTGTTCATTTCACAGATGAGGAGTGGGCATTGCTGGATCCTGACCAGAAAGCTCTGCATAAGGAAGTCATGGAGGAGAATTGTAGGATCATGAACTCTCTCAGTAAGGCTCCCTGTTGGATCATGATGTCTGTTTTGAAATTCAGTATGTATCTATATATGATGGACCGCCAGTATTTTGATGGAGCTCAACAGTGCCACCTACAGCATCTGGGATTTTGACACCCTCACAGTGAACCCTGAATGGAGGGCTATCTACTTCTTTGTCTATTCTTCCTCCGGTTTTGCCTTTTAAAACCATGGTTGGGCTGGTCTGAACTATCTGGGCCTTCAGAGATGTTATGGAATTTGAAGAAGCTTCTGTCACATTTTCTGTTTCTGTTTTTGCTTCTGTCAGTTTTTCATTGACAAAAGAGATGACTGACATTGGTATGGTGTGAATTCCATGATTGAACAGAACAAAATCTGTCCCAGAATAGAACCAGGCTTTTCAAATCTCACTGTCATGGATTGGCTGGATGTAGAGGAATGGTGGGAGGAACCAGGTGGGAAACCCCCAAGGGAATAAGGCTCAGAGCCTGGGAAGTGGTGATGGGACAACAATGAGTTGTCAGAGGGATAGGAGGAAGCGATTGGGCAGAGGAGGTGTTGGAAGCTGAGGAAGTAACAGGTTTTAGTGATTAGGGGGAGTCTGTGGCAGACAGGAGTCCAGAAGGAAAAGGTGAAGAAGAGGGAGGCTAAGAGGCACAGAAGAGTCAAGCTAGTGATGAAGCCAGGGTGTCTCGCCCTCCTGCTGTGATATGCTCCTCTTTCCCCTTGTCTCCCTGAACCAGAAGAGGAATGAAGAAGAAGAAGCAGCAGAGACAGTTGTGCTGGCAGAAGGGAAGGACCCATGAGAAGAGGAGGCTTAGTCAGTTGTGGGAAGGCAGGGACCTGAAGTCGCCATGACTTCCTCATAGTGGCGAAGTCTACGGGAATTGTTCCTGTGCTCACTAGGTCTGAGTCTTCTGAACAGCCTGTTTGTTCTCATAGAAAAATGGTAACTTTTGATTTATTGCTGACCTGTTCCTGACACTCAAGTTCGCTTTAAGGCCTGTCAACAAAAGCAGTGAAGCCTGTTTTAAGACCTTACATTTAATTCCCTTCAGTTCTTCCTCTGTCCCAAGCATTAATTAGCAATGTTCAATAATTGCGAGCAGCATTTCTTCCTGAGGCTATGATCAGTTTTTCTCTTTGTTGCAGGTGGTAATGAATTGGAAATTAAAAATGAGGGCGATCATAATAATGTCTACGCAGTGGAGAAGCGATGTAAATATACAGAGTGTAGTGAGAACTTTAGTCAAAGCTGCCATTCCACTTCCCTCCAAATAAATCCCATTGGGAAGAAATCCTATCAGTGCTTACAATGTGGAAAGAGCTTCACCCAGAAGGAAAGTCTCACCACCCATCAACGAATTCATACAGGGGAGAAACCATATAAGTGTCTTGAATGTGGTAAGAACTTCGCCTGGAAGGAAAGTCTCACCACCCATCAAAGAATTCATACAGGGGAGAAACCATATCAATGTTTGGAATGTGGTAAAAACTTCGCCTGGAAGGAAAGTCTCACTTCCCATCAAAGGATTCATACAGGGGAGAAACCATATCAATGTTTGGAATGTGGAAAGAGCTTCGCCTGGAAGGAAAGCCTCACCACCCATCAAAGAATTCATACAGGGGAGAAACCATATCAATGTTTGGAATGTGGGAAGTGTTTCAGTCAGAGTGCCCATCTCACTACCCATCAAAGAAGTCATAAAGGGGAGAAACCATATCAGTGTTTGGAATGTGGGAAAAACTTTACCCAGAAAAAAAGTCTCAGATCTCATATAAAAATTCATAAAGGGGAGAAACCATATCAGTGCTTGGAATGTGGAAAGAGCTTCAGTCGGAAAGAAAGTCTCATTTCCCATCAGAGAATTCATACAGGGGAGAAACCATATCAGTGTTTGGAATGTGGAAAGAGCTACAATCAGAGATCCAATTTTAAGTCACATCAAAGAATTCATACAGGGGAGAAGCCATTTCAGTGTTTGGAATGTGGGAAGAACTTCAGTCATAGTGCTATCCTTAAGACACATCAAAGAGTTCATACAGGGGAGAAGCCATTTCAGTGTTTGGAATGTGGAAAGAACTTCAGTCAGAAATTAACTCTTAGTTTCCATCAAAGAACTCATACAGGGGAGAAACCATATCAGTGCTTAGAATGTGGAAAGAGCTTTAGTCAGAGGACCAATCTCACAGCCCATCAAAGAATTCATACAGGAGAGAAACCATATCAGTGCTTGGAATGTGGAAAGAGCTTCACCCAGAAGGAAAGTCTCACGAACCATCAAAGAATTCATACAGGGGAAAAACCATATCAGTGCTTGGAATGTGGAAAGAGCTTCACCCAGAGATTAACTCTCACTTTTCATCAAAGAATTCATACAGGTGAGAAACCATATCAGTGCTTGGAATGTGGAAAGAGCTTTAGTCAGAAGCCCCATCTCACAGCCCATCAAAGAATTCATACAGGTGAGAAACCATATCAATGCTTGGAATGTGGAAAGAGCTTCACCCGGAAGGAAAGTCTCACTCCCCATCAAAGAATTCATACAGGGGAAAAACCGTATCAGTGCTTAGAATGTGGAAAGAGCTTCACCTGGAAGGAAACTCTAACTTCGCATCTAAGAATGCATACCAGTAGTAGTAGTAGTAGTAATTTTATTACCGTCAGTGATCAGTATCAAGATAAAATCACCAGTTACAAAATTGAATAGTTTAGAACAAAGTTGAGTAGAACAAAATAAAATAGTATAAAATCACATACACATAAAAAGTTGTTCTAGTTTGTCATTTATCTGTCAGAAAGAAGTTCATTCTGAAATGGACAGTCTAATCAGCAGGTTTACAGAGACAGTCAGAAAGGAGATTGACTTTTCTACCCAACTCATTGAGAGCCAACGATAAGGTCCAGGAAATTAGCTCTAAATCACGAGAGTTTACAAGGCAGAAGCTTGACAGTGGATTGAAAGAACAACATCACTTAGTGCTTCTATTGAATAAGGTAAGCCTTACTACCGTATTTTTCCATGTATAAGACTATTTTTTTCCTAAATTTTTGAAGTTTATAGTAAGGGGTCATCTTATACATGGATAATGCAGTGTATTTTCTTAATTTTGGGTTAAAAAATAGGGGTCTTATACATGGGGGGCATATTATACATGGAAAAATACAGTAATCATATGCTGGGTCCTATCCTAGACTACATTCCAGCTGGCCAAGAGACGTATGAGGACCTTATCAGGGGATCAAGTGGTCATATAGACTTAACATGGAACCTCTGAACTACTACAATCAAGCTCAGAGTCTTACTGTCCTTTAGGACCCCCCAAATTCCCTCACTGCTACATCGCGCAAAGCCTATGTTGACTTCCAAAGGAATTTCCCCAGTATGAGTCTTTTAACAACCTGATTTTATCACTGCTAATTCTTCACTTTAAAGCAGCCAGATCCCAGAAATATAAAAGGACTCTAAAGAGAGAACCAAAGGAACTTAAGCAAATCGTCTCAAGAAGATTTGATCAGCTGTTGGGAACCAGAGGACCCAACTAAGGATAACTATTCCCTAGAGGAGAATTTGATCGTCCCACTTAAAGATTGCATACCAGGAGAATCATAGAAACACAGAGTGGGAAGGGGCTGCAGGGGCCATCTAGTCCAGCCCACTGCAGTGCTGGAATTTCAACAAAAGCATGCATGGCAGATGGCTTTTGGTGCTGCTCTGCCTTAATGGAGGCAGCTCCCACGACAGCGGGAGATTGTTAGTGAAGGAAAAATAAGGATGATTGAGGGTAATCATCCTTGCAAATTCCCCCCAGGGACGGGGGGCACAGGCTTCACTCACAGTTCGTCTATGTACATGGCTCTTGCTCCAGCATGGAATGCAGGAGGCAGGGAGGCACTGAGTGCAAAAGAACCTCGCCTGCCAATAACCCTCCTATGCCACCATTAGAAAGCCGAGGTTCTCCTGTTAATTAGAGTTTAATTTGGATTAAAGTACAGGTGTGTGCGAGAAGAGATGTGATCATAAACTGCACAATTTAATCAGCTGCAAGGTTGTTAGACTTCATTCGGTGTAAACGACAGTTTGGAGGGAGGGGAGTCTATGGTCTCTTAATATAAAGTTTTATTTTTTACATATATGATTTGGCAACCCTCCTTGAAATGCTAGTTCAGTTATATATGTATAGGTGAAGCTGGTGATGGGAAATTCCATTCCACCTTAAGGTTGCAGATATGGAACTGTTGTGTGTCACATGTCTGTTTACACACTTCCGTTTGTGTATAGCTTTTGCTTTTGCTTAGAGACTCTCAGAGGAGACAGAGGAGAGCTGACATGTTTTTCCTTTGTTCAATAAACTGCTTGTAAATATGCTTACACAAGCCTCTCAGTGCCACTTCTGTTGCGCAGCGCACATCTGCAATTAGAGTGTGCTCAGGCTTTTAAAGTCTGAGTCGCTGTTTATGTTGAACCAGAGATCGGAGATCGCCCAGCATGTCGGCTGGGAGGGCTTGATACAGCTGGGGCAAGCCAGCTGGCCTCACGATGCCCTCTGGATGTCAACAGCTGGATCGCAGTTAGGGAGTATAATACCAAATGGCACTTTGTGTGTTATAAAGAAAGAAGGAAAAAAGAAAGCTCTGTTTTGCAGGTTTATGATGGAAATTTAGAGCTGACCTCCCTATTCTGTATTATATGTAGACTGAACGGAATAATGCTAAAAAGACTTGGAATTTAAATTAATTGGAAGCATATTTGCTTTTTTTTGCTGAATGGAGGGATGAAAGGAATCAGTGGACTTGCCAAGGAAGGTTCATTACTAAGCTATTTGAAGTTCATCAGATCACTCTCCCTCCCAGGCTGAGAGAAAAATGGCGAAAACAGGATATTTACTGGAACAGTGTGATTTTCGCAGCTGCTGTCGAAGTTGCAGAACAGTGAATCACGGGACGGAGCAATGGAGAACTTCTGAAACTACAATGGGATATTAGCTCTGCCCAAGGCATGATGGAGAGCAGCAACAGCTGGGAAAAAGATAGATATAATATTTTACAAGGACAGGAAGGAACACGGACAGAATAACTGACACACACAGGAGGAATAAAGACATAGTTGGAATGCTTCACTTATAGCTTTTTAAATAATTTGATGTGTTAACACAAATGGATGTCATTAATATTGCAGTTGTTGTACAAGGGATTGTTATTTCAACTGGAGTGTAATTGAGATGAGTAAGATTTTGGAACGCAGAAATAAAGTAAATCATCAAACCATCAATTTTATTATGCGGGAGGCCACCTAAATTATATAATTTGGCATTTGAATGATTGGGATAAGTAATTGTATTATAATTTGTCATGGTTATAATGAGGCTTTCATTCGATTAGTGTAATAAATAAAATTATTGTAAAAAAAATGCATGCATGACAGATAGTCATCCAACCTCTTGCTTAAAAACCGGCAAGGAAGGAGAGTCCACCATCAGAATGTTCTGCCTGCTGTTTAGACCGAACCTATTTCCTTGTAATTTAAAGCCACTGGTTTGGATCCTGCCTTCTGAAGCAGAAGAAAAAAGCTTGCTCCATCCATGTGGCCCTTGATCATCTTGGTCACATGTTGTAGCTTGTCAATGTCCTCCTTAAATTGTGTTGCCAAAAACTGGACACAGAATTCTAGCTGGAGTCTGACCAAGTTAGAATAGAGCATGACAATTTCTTCCCTCAATCCGGTGACTATGCCTCTATTGATGCAGCCTAGAATAGGATTAGCTGTTTTTGCTGCTGCATCACACTGCTGAAGAGAAGAAGCGAGAGTGGAAGAATGAAAAGCCTTGTGAGTGGTCATGGGTGTTCTGTCCATGGGAAATTGACCACCACACCAGCAAGAGGACTTCCATAGTGCCCAGATCCTCAGCTGTCAGGATGGGGTGGGCAGGCAGGATCAGTACCATGGAGAGGGACAAAGGAGTCAGCTTCAATACCCCAGCTAGCAACCCTGCAGCAGAGGCAGAGCAGTTATCTCAGCAGTGGCCTGGAGTTACCAATGAATCTAGCTTGCTATTGGCTGACTTGAGGCCCCACCGCCTGAATGCCATACTTGGGCAGTTAAAGGGCTGGTACCTCTGTAACTGCTGGCTTCCTCTTGGTCCCTAAAGTGGGTGATGCCACCCCCATGAAGGGTTTTTTCCTGGGGGGTGCTAAGAGGCAAAGGTGTGGCAGTGTACACAACTCTCAGACTTTGAAGAACTCTCACTGCATGATCAAGTTAATTGGTTTTGTGTTGTACTAATTAAACTACGTACGTTTGATTTTGAATAAATATGCAACTGTTACCATTTAGAATTTATTGTGTTGCAATCCGTGGTCTAAACCACTGAGCCTAGGGCTTGCCGAACGGAGGGTCAGCGGTTCGAATCCCCGCGACGGGGTGAGCTCCCGTTGTTCAGTCCCAGCTCCAGCCCACCTAGCGGTTTGAAAGCATGTCAAAGTGCAAGTAGATAAATAGGTACCCCTCCGGGGGGAAGGTAAACGCTGTTTCCATGCGCTGCTCTGGTTCAATAGAAGTGGCTTAGTCATGCTGGCCACATGACCTGGAAGCTGTCAGTGGACAAACGCTGGCTCCCTCGGCCTATAGAGTGAAATGAATGCCGCAACCCCAGAGTCGTCTGCCACTGGACCTAATGGTCAGGGGTACCTTTAACTTTTTATCTGCCTTAGTGTGTTGCGCAAACAGCTTTTCTGAATAATGCTTTTATATGGTAGGGAGGACTGGGGGGCAGTGGCCCAAAAATGTTTGGTGACCAAGTACCTGGAGTTTAAGTCTCTGAGGATTTCTCCCCAGGGTCTCTCAGTTCTCTGAGGAGCCTGTAGACTAGTGGATTAAGGTGGCAGCGGTGTCTTCCTGGGCTTCAAGGGAGGAGATACAGGCTCCTGAGACTCTGGCTTCACATGGAATGGGTCAGGGAAGGAATTCATTTCTGGGCTGCCATTAATGGAATACTCTGCCTCTGAGGATTCCTGGAAAAGGGGAAGAATTAAACATAGAAGTTAAAAAGCCTTCTCCCATTAGAGTCTCTGCCTTGGCATTTCTACCAACCCTGGGCATTTGGGGTCACTCTACCTCCAGAACTGATACCTGTGCTTAGCTTGAGGAAAAGTGCACTATGGAACTCCTTGACACAAGAAAATTACAATGGAAATAATTTAGCACTTCCAAAACAGCTATTGGTACTTCATGAACTGGGGTAGGATAGCTCTCACTTAGGGGCCTTATTTCACCTCGGATAACTTTTCAGTGTGAGCACAAAACCTACATCTGATGTGGAAAGAGCTGTAGCCTGAGCAAAGACTTTTGACCAAAGGACTCCTGCTAGAGAGGAACTATTTACACTCATTGTGTTAGAAATTGGCTTGTGTTCACCTGAATACTAGGGGGGGTCACCAACTGGGCACATGCAGGTGCCATGTGTTACGGAAATTACCGGGTCGAGAAGGCTCAGCTCCCGGTCCTACGGAGGAAGCCCGTGGTTCGCTGCGGAGGCAATGGAGACCAGCCGGAGATTGGAGCAAAAGCAAAGGAGTTTATTGCGCAACAAGGTTCAGGAGGATCCGAACCCCGAACAAAGGGTGTCCTGGACTTTTAAAAGTTCCCGCGACAGCCCAGAATACACAGCGAAATACATCACAGAAACGTCAGAGATGGGGAGGGGAGAGAGGAGGTTACAGTAAATTTACATAGGGGAAAAACAAGTTTTGCATATCAGGAAGGATGGCAGGAACCGGTGAATGGATCTAGGGTGGGTGAAATACACATTGAAGGTTTCCTCTGCGTCAGGACAATAGAACGCTCCTAGGAGGATGTCTGCTGCTATGGTAACTGATGGATGGGTGCTTGAGTGGATTACCGGGAGGGGTGTATCCCCTCCTGCGGACGTGACTCGCTGCTTAGGGGATTATGAAAGCCACTGAGTGGAGAGTCCAAAAATAGTGCAATATCGAAATACTATACTTCCGATGATCGGAGGATGGCGGGAACCGAGGGGTTAGAAAGGTTATTTTATTAGGAGCAGATAGACACTTGAACCAGGCAAATCGGACACTGCGTTCAGGAGTTGTGGATTTTTACAATAATAAACATTTCGAGCTGTCAAAAATGGGCCACCCAGCGTCTAAATTGTCCATTTGATACATTGTTGCAAGTTATAATTAATAGTTTCCCCAACTGGTTACATTTTGGTTTCGATTCCATTGTTCTCCCAGCAGGGAGCCTGTCAATACCCACTTAGCGTTCAGTCAAGCGTGAAGGTGATGATTGAATCATAGTAGCTGAGCTGAACGTTCCATTTTGCAGGCTGAGCTGAATGCATGCTCCTGATTGGTGGGTTTGCCGTTCATTGAGAAAATGGAGCGCGTACGGAGCGCTGTTTTGACAGGAGCGCTTCTCCGGAGGCAGATTGAGGCTTGGGGGCGCAGATCGGGACATTTAGGGGAAACCCTTTATCGCGAGGGTTTTATGTGGTGCTTGTGCGACTTGTGTGGTGAAGGGGTACCCGCTCATCGTCGGGGGGGGGGCAAAGAGAAGAAAAGAGGCTTCCAGGTCCCGCATTTGGCAGCGCGGGAGTCCCGCGAGGAGGCTGCACGGTGGGGGAAGGTGGCGGCTGGAATTTTCCCTAACACATGGCACCTACAAATCTTTCCCAGGTGCTCCTGTGCAGGTGCCCCAGACCCTGATAATTCTACCCCCCTCCTGTTCTTTATTCTGGATTCAGAAAACAGAGTCATCCACAGACAAATACTCATTGCATTACAAACAGCAAATGTTTGTAGCTTTTCAGTAAACTCAGAGGCTCCCTTGACCAACCTCGTTTTCTGCGGCTCCCCTGTGAGATACCTGGTAAAAACGTGTGTTGTTTCGTCATTTAGCGTTTTTGCCTATCATGTTTTCAGACTTAAATTTGAAGCAGAGTAGAGTCATTCATTGCCCTGCTAAATGCTGGGGGTTTTTTTCTTCTAAAAAGGCGAAATAAAAACAAATTTAAAGCATGGGGTTGAAAGGGAGTAGATCGGCTTGTGTTTTTTCCCCTGCCAGCTTTTCCTCTTGTTTTTTTTTTCCAAGGGAGGGAGCAGCTCAGAGCCCAGCCAGGAGGGTACCCCGAAATACAGCATCTCTGGATGTGCGCAATGCACGGGGCATCTGGGCGCTTGAAAGAGAAAGCGCAGAGAGAGAATGGCGAGCTTGGGGCGCTTGCCTTTGCCAGGTTTCCACGGAACGGAATCGGATTCCTAGAGAGGACAGAAAGAAAGGGGTGTGGGGGGGACCAGATCCTCCCGATCCAAAGCCCCTCCCTCCCAAGTCACTTCCTGCAAAGTGGGGGCGGTGATGTTTTGTCTGTCTCCTTTGGAAGCGCTGCCTCGGTGGCTCCTCCTGCAATCTGGTGAGTCTCCTCTCTTTGCTCCCTTTGGGTGCAGTGGGGAGAAAGGGGGTCCCAGTGCTGCAGGCGGGGATGCATGGGGTCCGTGTGCAGATCATGCACGGGAGGGGGGGAATCAGCGAGTGGAGGGTCCTCGTCCTGCACCCCCTCCTTGCTCTCTGGAAAGCCAGGGGGCGGGCGATTTTGCAGGAGGTCTGCAACTGTGTTCTTCCTTTGTAGAAATGAGATGCTCGCTGCTTGGAGAGAAAAAAATGTCATGCAAATGACCCCCCGTTCAGATTTAGGAATGAGTCGCATTTGGTAATAGAGGTTGTAGCCAGACGGAAACATTCAGACATAATATGCATAAAAAATAAAGACGAAAATCTAACCTATGCAGTGAAGAAAGAAAGAATGTTGGAAACTGGAGAGCAGAACAACTTGCAGACTTAACAGATAAAATAGCGCAGGGGGGGGGGCTGAGAATGTGTGTTGCCTTTTTTTATTTTTGGAACAACTTTCTATTGTGTTTTGGAAACAAGTATCATAGGGATAATAGAAGATAGTAATAAATTGACCCAGTCTTCTGTTGTCATTTGTACAAAAATAGCACAATAGATTTATGGAAATATCTACAACAAAAGCTTCATTATTACATGTCAGACAGTGTCTTTGTTTGTGATAGAAATGGTTCTACAATAGGAGGCAAAAGGCTTAACTTGGTTTCAATTAAAATCAATCAGATGGAGCCAAATGCTCAAAACTCTCTAAATTCCAGCCTCTCCATGGCTGTTTCTTGAGGCTCTGGGTGTAACTCAAGGCTATTTTATCTCATGCTTGAGGCTTTATATGTTGTCCTGGATGTTATTTTGATTACTTTTCGTACTGCTACTGCATTTCTATGATTCTATTAGGCTTTATCTTTTTTCCATGTGTAGCGGATTCACCCCGCTAACTGCCCCCCATTAAATATAGCAGACCCAGCTCATGGTACGCCAATCACACCCTCCGCCTCTTCCCCCCCATGCTCCTTCTCCCCACCTCATCTGGTTCCACAGCCGCGACTTCTCCTCCGCCACCAAGAAAAGATGGATGAGGCGGTCTTGCCAGAATCACTCCGCCATCTGTGAGACAGAAAGGTGAATGAGAAGTCAGGAGCGCATGCTTCTGCCAGAGGTGAAGCTATGCGTGTTGAACTAGAGATGGGCCACAGAAAAAGCCTCACGTGCCGAGGGCATTTGGACATTGGTAGCCATTTCAGATTTTAGTTATGTAAAAATAGATGTACCCTGCTTTGGGCTCTTGGATCCCACCAATGACCATCAACTAATAATGTGGTAGACTCAACCTGCTAACTGCCCCCCATTAAATATAGTGGACCCATGGCTTGGCAGTAAAATTACATGAATTTCTGCAATTTACCACAGGCTACCTTGTGAGTGGGACGCAGGTGTTGTTGTGGGTTAAACCACAGAGCCTAGGGCTTGTTGATCAGAAGGTCGGCGGTTCGAATCCCCATGAGCTCCTGTTGCTCGGTCCCTGCTCCTGCCAACCTAGTAGTTTGAAAGCACATCAAAGTGCAAGTAGATAAATAGGTACCACTCTGGCAGGAAGGTAAATGGCATTTCCATGCACTGCTCTGGTTCTCCAGAAGCAGCTTAGTCATGCTGGCCACATGAGCCAGAAAAACTGTCTGCAGACAAATGCCAGGTCCCTTGGCCAGTAAAGTGAAATGAGCACTGCAAGCCCAGAGTCATTTGCAACTGGACTTAACTGTCAGGGGTCCTTTACCATTTTACCTTGTGAGTATCTTCTTTGAGGGAAAACTTGGTGATTTAGAGTCATAGGAAGGAGCTGAATGAACAAGAACAGTTTTATTTACAAAAAGAAGATTGTGAAACAAATTTGGGTCAAGAGGTGTGTTCTCCTTAACTTCTTACTTAAACCAAATACAGTCTAAAGATGTCACTGTAGTATATGCACAGCTTTTCTTATCTTCAGTTGCTAAAAGCTCACTTGTTGCACTTCAGTTAGATGTTCAGGTTTCTACAATAGGAGGTAAAAGAATTAACTCTGTTTCTGTCTCTTCCCTCTCGTTCATTTACTTAGTTATGACATTTAAAACAGCACAGCTTCCTTCTCAGCCTAATACTTTGGTTCCTGAGTGAGGGGCACGTTTCGTCAGTCCCCCTCTCTCATAGCCATCCCACTCCCGAGGGATTTCCCACAGACCCAGGGGATCCCCTCAGGCCTTGTTCTTGGTTTGGGGGTCTCATTTTCCTAGGAGATCTCTCCCCTCCTGACTGGAAGGAGACCCTGGTTTAGTCTGTCTTCCCACACCTTCTCCCTCTCCTGCTGCCTCAGACTCAGCCCTCCAGATTAAATCCTGTCTCAATACTCTCTCCAGACCCTCCACTGGGTTGTCTTCCTATCTAAGATGCTGCAAGGCTCCTTCTTCTGGCTAGAGAGAGTCTCCTCTCAGATCAGAGCCAGTTCTCCCTCAGGCAAACCCTCTTCCAATCCCCATCTACCCTCTCAAATCCCTCAGAAAGGGCTCCTTGGATTTTCCCTCCAAAAGGGCTGGCAGCCAATCAGAGAGAGAGAGAGGCTCCCGCCCTCTGGTGGAACCTCGGAGGCACTGCAGCCCCACACTCAGCTCTGGCTCTGAGGGAAGATACCTCCTGGGAGAACCTGGGTTGAAGCAAAAGGAGAAAACGAGGAATAAGAAAGGATACAAAGAATTGTCTTCTCTTGTCATTATCACAGAAATAGCACAATATGTTTATGGGAATATCTACAACATATGGTTCATTATTAGTGGTCAGTGTCTGAGGAATATGTTTAAACAAAACCAGAAAAAAGGAGAACAGAGCTGAAGAGGGGAGTTTACAGACACAGTAGGAATGTGAGCCCTTCTCTACTTGCTTTTTAGCACTGCTCTTTGGCTCTCAGACCTAAGAAAAAGGGACTCCACGCCAGTAGTGTGTCTTGAGAACATTGGAGAAGCCAAATGCTAGAAACTGAGGCAGAAGCAGGAAAGAAATGGGCCCTGAATTGGGGGAAGGAGGGAGAGCAGCCCTAGAGGACCCCAAGGCTGGCTGGCTGGCATCTATTTCTTCTCAGGAGACAATGGCAGAGAGTTCTTTGGGGAGGAACTCAAAGGGTTGGAAGGATGCAGAGCCTGCTGTGGCAGAAGAGGCTATAGCCTGGTGTCTAATTTACACTCGTACAAATGACTCGCTTCTCAATTACAGTTCTGACCTATTTCACTGATTGAAAACACTGAAAGACAGGAGCAAATAGGCTGATTCATCCGACAGAAATTCTCTATGTTTCCTGCAGATTTTGTATAGTAACTTTTCTTCTAGGAGGACTAGATGATATCTTCGCTTTCTCTTATTTTGAAGGCAGCTCAGAGTCTGGGCTGTGATAAATTCCAGCCCTGGTTCTTAACAAGACTCCTCCATGTTTGCTCAGGGAACTTTGTTCTTCCTGTGGCCGTGTATCTGTTTCATAACAGAACAGCGTATTTGTTTTGTAGGATTTGCAGACGCCTCTACTTAGGACAGACGCAACTGGGCAGAAGAACAAGGGCTTCCTTCTGATCTCTTGGAGGCTTCCTGAGAGACCAGATGGATGAGCAAGACTCAGCTGACCCTGAAGCAGGAAGAGGCCATGCCATGGAAACTGGGAGCAGTGGGGAATTCTGGGAAAGCTCAGTGCAGAAGATCCTGGGTGAGGAGGACACACTCTACTCAGATGTGCAGATCCAGCAATTCAGGCAGTTCTGCTACCAGGAGGCCAAAGGACCTCGAGAGGTTTGCGGCCGCCTCTACCACCTTTTCCGTCAGTGGCTAAAGCCAGAAAGACACACGAAAGCTGAGATGCTGGACCTGGTGATCTTGGAGCAGTTCCTGGCTGTTCTTCCACCAGAGATGGAGAGCTGGGTGAGGGAATGTGGAGCAGAGACCAGTTCCCAGGCGGTGGCCCTGGCCGAAGGATTCCTCCTGAGTCAGGCAGAGGAGAGGAAGCAGGCAGAGCAGCAGGTGAGAGTCTGTCCTCTGGATATTCCCTAGGGGCTCTGAATAGGAGGGACAGTTTCCTGAAATTCTTTAATAATGGCTCATCCTTTTTGGGGGGCAAGAATGATCTCTTATACCCTGAAGTGTTTACCCCTCCCATTCCTTTTCTAATATTTCTCCCCATACACTGTTTTGAATCCTTGTTGGTCTTTCAGGAAAAGAGTCTGTTTGCAGGAATGGACCCGGATTCCACTGACGCAAAGGGGATTCTGTTGGTCAGCAGAGAAAGACCAATGGGTGAGGAGGAAGGAGTTTTTTCTCCATTGCGTCACATTCTTTGTATTTGGAAACTAACATGTGGGTTTTTTTTAATCTTCTTTGGGCAGACGCTTGAGGCCAAGATCCTTAAGTTGTGGACATGTATTTTTATGTAGCTAAAATACAAATGTCAAAATTCACTCAGTAGGCGAGACTTTATCTGATGCCCATCTGTAGTTAGAGATGCACTGCCTCACCTCATGTGCTAATGGCCTGCCACTTTCCATTGTCTTTCACAGGTGACAGAATGATACTGGCAAGACCTCCTCATCCATCTTTGCATGGAGGCAGAGGAGAAACATCAACTCTGGAACCAGATCAGGTAGGGAGAAGGAGCATTGCAGGCAAAGAGGCTCTTGCTCTTGGCTTTCCCCCTCCTTCCGCTCCTTGTGGCCCCCTGCACCCCTGAAGTTGGCTTTAATGGAACACTCCTTCAGGCCCCATGGCCTCGTCCGGCAACTGAAACAGCAATGCAGCATTCCTGGGAAGGTGTCCTGGGACTCACAACTGCTCTCTTGTTAGCACCCGGTCTAGCAGAGTAAAAGCAGCGCAGACGGAGGTGCGGAGATATCTCAGCATACCCACTTTACTTCTACGAATTACAGATTAAAGAACATAACATACACGTATGAGAGGAGCAGCCCTCATACAGACATCCTGTCTCGTCGCAAGACAGAGCAGAAAGAAAAAGTACAATAGTACCAGAGATGGAAGTCACACAGACAGGCTTCCTTTCTCACTGAACAGAGAGTAAACAATAGGATCAGATAATCCTTGCAATGGGAGGAGTGAAATACTAACACCCTCCCCCGTTTCATGATAACCATTGCAATATCTAGCACATCAGCAATCTATGTACATACACATCCGGTTGTTCTCTGTTAACAACTTTAGACAAAAAAATCAGCAGGAATTTCTTTCCCTGGCATGTAGGACACATTTATGAGTCCTCTCTGGATACAATCACTTGCATGACATAGCTTGATCTACAAGTACTTGGTTCTTTAGGGCTTGTCGAAGGTTCTCCTGCTCCAGAACAGTAGACGGGGAGAGGAAAGGGGGGGGATACATGAGCATAGAGAATGATCTGAAGAACACCATTTGAAATTCCATCCATTTACACAAAGATGAATACCCATCATTAAAATAAACAATAATTTTGTTAAGACATTAAAATGTGCATCCATAATTAAAATGTACAGCAAAACAATCCCATTAAAACAGAACAGCAGTGAACAGGCAGAAAGCAGGAGAGCACTCTGTTGTAGATAATCTGTTGGCCGTCGTAAGAGGAAGACTTTTCTCTTCTTTTAGGGTCCACTGTGCTTTGAAAATGTAGCTGTTCATTTCACAGATGAGGAGTGGGCATTGCTGGATCCTGACCAGAAAGCTCTGCATAAGGAAGTTATGGAGGAGAACTGTGGGATCATGAACTCTCTCAGTAAGGCTCCCTGTTGGATCATGATGTCTGTTTTGAAATTCAGTATGTATCTATATATGATGGACCGCCAATATTTTGATGGAGCTCAACAGTGCCATCTACAGCATCTGGGATTCTGACACCCTCACAGTGAACCCTGAATGGAGGGCTATCTACTTCTTTGTCTCTGAATATTCTTCCTCCGGTTTTTCCTTTTCAAACCATGGTTGGGCTGGTCTGAACTATCTGGGTCTTCAGAGATGTTATGGAATTTGAAGAAGCTTCTGTCACGTTTTCTGTTTCTGTTTTTGCTTCTGTCAGTTTTTCATTGACAAAAGAGATGACTGACATTGGCATGGTGTGAATTCCATGATTCAACAGAACAAAATCTGTCCCAGAATAGAACCCGGCTTTTCAAATCGCACTGTAATGGAATGGCTGGATGTAGAGGAATGGTGGGAGGAACCAGGTACGAAACCCCCAAGGGAATAAGGCTCAGAGCCCGGGAACAATGAGTTTTCAGAGGGAAAGGAGGAAGAGATTGGGCAGAGGAGGTGTTGGAAGCTGAGGAAGTAACAGGTGTTAGTGAGCAGGGGGAGTCTGTGGCAGACAGGAGTCCAGAAGGAGAAGCTGAAGAAGGGGGAGGCCAAGAGGCACAGAAGAGTCAGGCTGGTGATGAAGCCAGGGTGTCTCGCCCTCTTGCTGTGATAAGCTCCCCTCTCCCCTTGTCTCCCTGAACCAGAAGAGGAATGAAGAAGAAGGAGCAGAGACAGTTGTGCTGGCAGAAGGGAAGGACCCATGAGAAGAGGAGGCTTAGTCAGTTGTGGGAAGCCAGGTACTTGGAGTCCCCACAACATCCTCATAGTGGCAAAGTCTACGGGAATTGTTCCTGTGCTCACTAGGCCTGACACTACTGTTCTCATAGAAAAATGGTAACTTCATTTATTGCATGTGATTTATTGCTGACCTGTTCCTGACACTCAAGTTCGCTTTAAGGCCTGTCAACAAAAGCAGTGAAGCCTGTTGTAAGACCTTACATTTAATTCCCTTCAGTTCTTCCTCTGTCCCAAGCATTAATTAGCATTGTTCAATAATCGAGGGCTGCATTTCTTCCTCAGGCTATCATCAGTTTCTCTCTTTGTTGCAGGTGGTAATGAATTGGAAACTAAAAACGAGGGAGATCATGACAATGTCTACACAGTGGGAAAGTGCTATAAATATACAGAGTGTAGAGAGAACTTCGGTCAAAGCTCCCATTCCACTTCCCACCAAAGAAATCACCTTGGGAATAAATCCCATCAGTGCTTGGAATGTGGGAAAAGCTTTACCCAGAAAAGAAGTCTCATGACCCATCAAAGAATTCATGAAGGGAAGAAATCATTTCAGTGCTTGGAATGTGGAAAGAGCTTCAGTCGGAATTCCCATCTCAGTTCCCACGTAAGAACTCACAGCGGAGAGAAACCTTATCAGTGCATGGAATGTGGTAAGAACTTCGCTTGGAAGGAAAGTCTCACTTCCCATCAAAGAATTCATACAGGGGAGAAACCATATCAGTGCTTTGAATGTGGAAAGAGCTTCACCCAGAAGGAAAGTCTCACAGCCCATCAAAGAATACATACAGGGGAGAAACCATATCAGTGCTTTGAATGTGGAAAGAGGTTCATTCATAGCGCCAAGCTCACGACCCATCAAAGAATTCATACAGGGCAAAAACCATATCAGTGCCTAGAATGTGGAAAGAGGTTCAGTCAGAGTGCTCATCTCACAACCCATCAAAGAATTCATACAGGGGAGAAACCATATCAGTGTTTGGAATGTGGAAAGAGATTCAGCCAGAGATCCATTTTTAAGTCACATCAAAGAATTCATACAGGGGAGAAACCATATCAGTGTTTGGAATGTGGAAAGAGCTTCCGCCAGAGTGCTATGCTTAAGACACATCAAAGAGTTCATACAGGGGAGAAATCATTTCAGTGTTTGGAATGTGGGAAGAGCTTCACAAAGAAATTAACTCTCACATTCCATCAAAGAATTCATACAGGTGAGAAACCGTATCAGTGTTTGGAATGTGGAAAGAGCTTCATTCGGAAATCCCATCTCAGTTTCCATAAAACAACTCACAGCATGGAGAAACCATATCAGTGTATGGAATGTGGAAAGAGCTTTGCCTGGAAGGAAAGTCTCACAGCCCATCAAATAATTCATACAGGGGAAAAACCATATCAGTGCTTGGAATGTGGAAAGAGCTTCACCCGGAAGGAAAGCTTCATAGCACATCAAAGAATTCATACAGGGGAGAAACCCTATCGGTGCTTGGAATGTGGAAAGAGCTTCAGTCGGTACTCCCATCTCAGTTCCCATCAAAGAACTCACAGCAAGGACAAACCATATCAGTGCAAGGAATGTGGAAAGAGCTTTGCCTGGAAGGAAAGTCTCACTCCCCATCAAAGAATTCATACGGGGGAGAAACCATATCAGTGCTTGGAATGTGGAAAGAGCTTCACCCAGAAGGCAAGTCTGACTTCTCATCAAAGAATGCACACCAGTAGTAGTAGTATTCACTTTATCACGAGTAATGACCAGTATCAAGATAAAAACACCAATTACAAAATTGAAAAGCTTAGAAAAAAATTAAATAATATAAAATCACATACACATAAAAAGTAGTTCTTCTTTGTCATTTATCTGTCAGAAAGGTGTTCATTCTGAAACGGACACTCTAATCAGCAGGTTTACAGAGACACTCACAAAGGAGATTCAATGGAGAATAAAACCTTTTCTACCCAAAGTTTTGAGAGCCAAATATAAGGCGCAGAAAATGAGATCTAAATCACGAGAGATTACAAGGTAGTGGAATGAAAGAACAACATCACTTGCTGTCGAAGTTGCAGAACAGTGAATCACAGGAAGGAGCAATGAACTTCTGAAACAATGGGATATTAGCTCCGCCTAAGGCATGATGGAGAGCAGCAACAGCTGGGAAAAGATAGATATAATATTTTACAAGGACAGGAAGGAACACAGAGAGAATAACTGACACACACAGGAGGAATAGGGACATAGTTGGAATGCTTCATTTATAGCTTTTAAAATAATTTCATGTGTTAACTGAAGAAGTGTGCATGCACATGAAAGCTCATACCAAGAACAAACTTAGTTGGTCTCTAAGGTGCTATTGGAAGACTTTTTTATTTTTTATTTTTGTTTTGACTATGGCATACCAACACAGGTACCTACCTGTAACTGGATTATATTGCAGTTGTTGTATAAAGGATTGTTATTTCATCTGGAGTGTGATTGAGATGAATAAGATTTTGGAATGCAGAAATAAAGTAAATCATCAAACCATCAATTCTAGTATGCAGGAGGTCACCTAAATTATATAATTTGGCATTTGAATGATTGGGATTAGTAATTGCATTATAATTTGTCATTGTTATAATGAGGCTTTCATTCAATTAGTGTAATAAATAAAATTATTGTTAAAAATATGCATACATGACAGATAGTCATCCAACCTCTTGCTTAAAAACCAGCAAGGAAGGAGAGTCCACCATCAGAATGTTCTGCCTGCTGTTTAGTCCGAACCTATTTCCTTGTAATTTAAAGCCACTGGTTTGGATCCTGCCTTCTGAAGCAGAAGAAAAAAGCTTGCTCCATCCATGTGGCCCCTGATCATCTTGGTCACATGTTGTAGCTTGTCAATGTCCTCCTTAAATTGTGTTGCCAAAAACTGGACACAGAATTCTAGCTGGAGTCTGACCAAGTTAGAATAGAGCATGACAATTTCTTCCCTCAATCCGGTGACTATGCCTCTATTGATGCAGCCTAGAATAGGATTAGCTGTTTTTGCTGCTGCATCACACTGCTGAAGAGAAGAAGCGAGAGTGGAAGAATGAAAAGCCTTGTGAGTGGTCATGGGTGTTCTGTCCATGGGAAATTGACCACCACACCAGCAAGAGGACTTCCATAGTGCCCAGATCCTCAGCTGTCAGGATGGGGTGGGCAGGCAGGATCAGTACCATGGAGAGGGACAAAGGAGTCAGCTTCAATACCCCAGCTAGCAACCCTGCAGCAGAGGCAGAGCAGTTATCTCAGCAGTGGCCTGGAGTTACCAATGAATCTAGCTTGCTATTGGCTGACTTGAGGCCCCACCGCCTGAATGCCATACTTGGGCAGTTAAAGGGCTGGTACCTCTGTAACCACTGGCTTCCTCTTGGTCCCTAAAGTGGGTGATACCACCCCCATGAAGGGTTTTTTCCTGGGGGGGGGGCGCTAAGAGGCAAAGGTGTGACAGTGCACACAACTTTAACTGCATGATCAAGTTCATTGGTTTTGTGTTGTAGTAATTAAACTACGTACGTTTGATTTTGAATAAATATGCAGCTGTTACCATTTAGAATTTATTGTGTTTCTATCTTCATTAGTGGGTTGTGCAAGCAGCTTTTCTGAATAATGCTTTTATATGGTAGGGGGCACTGGGGAGGAGTGGGGGGCAGTGGCCCAAAAATGTTTGGTAATCTAGGACCTGGAGCTTCCGGCTGTGAGCATCTCACCCCAGGGTGTCTCAATTCATCTGAGGAGCCTGTAGACCAGTGGATTAGAGTGGCAGAGGTGTCTTCCTGGGCTTCAAGGGAGGAGATTACAGTGAAGCATTAGAGCCTGAAAAGGCTTTAAAGAATCAAGAGTCATTCGTTGCCTTCTAAATACTGTTCTTTTGTAAGATAGGGAAAATAAAATAAAATTTAAAAAAATTAATTCGATAATCTGAATATATGTTATATATATGTGTGTGTTAATACAACCGCAGTTCACATTGAATCACATGGAGAGCTCTTTCCCCACTAGGTGGTCAACTCCTCACCCTCAAGAAAATACAGCTGACCAGGCAGCTGGGGATACAGAAGAGAGAAAGCGAAGTAGAGGTCAATTGGTATTTATTTGGAGGGGGAGAGGCAGAAACCAGTATAAGCCCAGAAAGAAAGAAAGACAGATAACCACAACTAGGAGGAAACCTCCCCGCTCCCAAATCTCTCCCTAAGTTTAAGGATGCGCGGAGCCCCAACAGCCTCCCCCAGATCCCCATTTTTGTACAGTCAGTGCCCTCTCTTTCTAACTACCAGTAAACTAGCTCACTCCCAGAAATGACTAGACTCCCCTTCTTTTTTTTGCAGCCCTCTCTGCTTCCCTTGCCAAATTCCCCCCTCTGCCCACTCCCATCATCCTTTACAATGTCCCAGATGAGCGGCAGGGGCCGACTTGTCTTCCCAGCTGGTGGAAAGGGGGGCGGGGGGCGGATCAGGCAGCAGGAAAAGGCTTCTTCGCCTGCCTGCCTCCTCCCTTTCTGCTCAGGTCCCCTGTTAAGCCTCACGCACATCCCCAGCTGACCAAGGCCCTCTCCAAAGCACCGCAGCCAGGATCAGGCCCCCAGAAGACTCGAAGGAAGGAAGGAAGGAAGCAGGTGGGACAGGGACGCTGACTTGCGGAGAAGGGCGATCCGTGAACGTGGCTCAGCTCCACGCGCGAGCCGAGCTTGTTTGGTTTTGGCTACAGCCAAGCGCGTCGCAGCCATCAGAAGACAAATACAGCATCTCTGGGACGGGGGTGCAATGCGCGGTGCTCTTCCTGCTCTGGAGGAAGAAAACGCGCAGAAAGGGAGGGGGGTTTGTTGAGCTTCGGACGTTTGCCTTGCCAAGGGTTAAAAGGAACTGAGCTGAATTCCTAGAGAGGAGAGGACAGAATGGTGGGGTGGGACAGGTCCTCCAGAACAAAAGCCCCTCCCCCCAAGTCACTTCCTGCAAGTGGCGGGGGGCGGGCGGCGATGTTTTGTCTGTCTCCTTTGCAAGCGCTGCCTCAGTGGCTCCTGCAATCTGGTGAGTCTGCTCTCTTTGCTCCCTTTGGGTGGATGGGGGAGAAATCCCAGGGCTGCAGGCGAGGATGCATGGGGGCCGTGTTCAGATCATGCGGGGGGGGGCAAAATCAACGAGTGAAGGGTCCTGCACCCCCTCCTTGTTCTCTGCAAAGCCAGGGGGCGGGTGATTTTGCAGGGAGTCTGCAACCCTGTTCTTCCTTTATAGCAAACGCTGCTCGCTGCTTTGTGGAGAAACAATCGGTTTCATCCACCAAGACCTTGAGTTTGCCGTAATAGCGGACGAGCCTCGTGGGGCGTCCACAGCACAGTCTGGTCCTGTTGTGTTGGATGAGTTTCAGTTCGTGAGGCTGGAGGATGTGGACTAGGTGCTCGGATCAGTCAGCGCCACAACTTGCACTCTTACGCCCCCTTGGATGATAAGAAATAGCAGGGAGGAGGAGACAGCTGGCTGGGCCAGGGAGGTGGTCAGTGCCATCCTGTGGGAATCCAAGGCAGCAGCAGCTAATGGATTGAGGTTGAATCCTGACAAGACAGAAGTACTGTTTTGGGGGGACAGGAGGTGGGCAGGTGTGGAGAACTCCCTGGTCCTAATTGGGGTAACTGTGCCCCTGAAGGACCAGGTGCGCAGCCTGGGAGTCATTTTGGACTCACAGCTGTCCATGGAGGCACAGGTTAATTCTGTATCCAGGGCAGCTGTCTACCAGCTCCATCTGGTACGCAGGATGATACCCTCCCTGCCCGCAGACTGTCTTGCCAGAGTGGTGCATGCTCTAGTTATCTCCCGCTTGGATTACTGCAATGCACTCTACATGGGGCTACCTTTGAAGGTGACCCGGAAACTACAACTAATCCAGAGTGCGGCAGCTAGACTGGTGACTGGAAGCGGCCACCGAGACCACATAACACCGGTCTTGAAAGTCCTACATTGGCTCCCAATACGTTTCTGAGCACAATTCAAAGTGTTGCTGCTGACCTTTAAAGCCCTGAATGGCCTTAGCCCAGTAGACCTGAAGGAGCATCTCCACCCCATTGTTCTGCCCGGACACTGAGGTCCAGTCCAGAGAACCAGACAGAGGGCCTTCTCAGTAGTGGCACCCACCCCGTGGAACGCCCTCCCACCAGATGTCAAAGAGAAAAACAACTACCAGACTTTTAGAAGACATCTGAAGGCAGCCCTGTTTAGGGAGGCTTTTAATGTTTAATAGATTATAGCATTTTAATATTCTGTTGGAAGCCGCCCAGAGTGGCTGGGAAAACACAGCCAGATGGGTGGGGTATAAATAATAATAATAATAATAATAATAATAATAATAATAATAATACTATTACCACTGTTCCAGAGGAGATTGCAACTGTTTTAAAGTATTTTAAACATTAAAACAAATAATAATTACAGGAATAGGCTGGGTCCTGAAAACGCATGTCTCTGTTGTCAGAGGCCTTGAGAAAGAGGGGAAGGTGCCTCTGTGGGGAGGGAATCCCCCAAGGGGGGATCTGCCCCCAGGATGCCCTCTCTTGGGCCACCCCCACCCAAGACTACCAAGAGGGCCCCTCTGCCAAATTTCACAGCCAAGAGGGTCTGTAGGGAAGGAGGCAGTTCTTCACATATTTTGAGGGGGGGCTAAGTGAACCCCTCCTGAAGGCAGCCCTGTTTAGGGAAGTTTTAAATGTTTAATGCTGTAATGTGTTTTTAATATTTGGTTGGGATCCGCCATTATATTATACTCCTGTGAGCACTTTGAATTGGACCTGGAAATGAACGGACCACCAATGCAGGTGTTTTAAAACAGGAATTAAATGTGTTCTCAGGGGATGTAATGGGAGGGATTCAATGAGGAGGAGGAGACCCATGGATGCTCCTTGGAGAAAAAGGGGGGAAAGGAATGCCCTTCATAAATGTAAGAGAACCCTGTCAACAATCCGGCTTCTGCAATTTGGAGCGGATTCTGAACCATCTTCAAGAGGAGTTCCACATAGAGGGCATTGCGATGATCCCATCTGATCCACAGCAGGGAATACCTTGGCCATGTCATCTCTGCTCCAAGGGGACAATGGTTGGCAAGCTAACCAGAGCTGGAAAGAGAATTTATTTACAATCATAGGAGGAATGTGAGCCTTTCTCACTTGTTTATAGTGCTATCCTTTGGCCCTCAGAGGTTGGCCAGATACGTATCTGGCACTCAGACCTAGGAAAAAGGGATCCCACCCCAGCAGTTATTCTTGAGAGAGAAGCAGGAAGGAAATGAGCACTGAACTGTGGGAGGGAGGGAGAGCAACTCTTGAGGATCCCAGGGTTAGTTGGTTGGCATTCATCTGTCACAGGAGACATTGGGAGAGTGTGCTTTTGGGGGGAAGGTGGAACAGTTGGAAGGTTGCAGCGGCTGCAGAGGCTATAGCCTAGCGTCAAAATTACACTTGTACAAATGACTCACCTGTCAATCACAGTTCTGACTTCTTTCATTGACTGAAAACACTGAAAGGCAGGAACAACTAGGCTGATTCATTTGACAGACATTCCCAATGTTTCCTGGACATTTTGCATAGTAACTTCCCTTTTAGTAGGGCTAGACACTGACTTCTCCTTTTCTTTTTTTGAAAAAGAAAGTTCAGAGTCTGGGCTGTGTTGCAGTCCAGCCCTAATTCCTAACAAGATTCAGAAAACCTTTTCCTTTTCCTGGCTGTGTATCGATTTCACAACAGAACAATGTATTTGCTTTGTAGGATTTGCAAACGCCTCTACTTAGGACAGACGGAACTTGGCAGTAGGACCAAGAGCTTTCTTCCAATCTCTTGGAGGCTTCCTGAGAGCCCAGATGGATGAGCAAGACTCAGCTGGCCCTGAAGCAGGAAGAGGCCATGCCATCAACACTGGGAGCAGTGGGGGAATCTGGGAAAACTCTGTGCAGAAGAGCCTGGGTGAGGAGGATACCCTCAGCTCAGAATGGAAGAGACAATATTTCAGGCAGTTTTGCTACCAGGAGGCCAAAGGACCTCGAGAGGTTTGCAGCCAACTTCACCACCTTGACTGTCGGTGGCTGAAGCCAGAAAGGCACACGAAAGCTGAGATACTGGACCTGATGGTCTTGGAGCAGTTCCTGGCTGTCCTTCCACAAGAGATGGAGATCTGGGTGAGGGAATGTGGAGCGGAGACTAGTTCCCAGGCGGTGGCCCTGGCCGAAGGATTCCTTCTGAGTCAGGCAGAGGAGAGGAAGCAGGCAGAGCAGCAGGTGAGAGAGACTGTCCTCTGGATGCTCCCAAAGGGCTTCGAACGTGAGAGAGTGTACCCCAAAATTCTCTCTTAATCCCCCAACCCTTTTTTGAAAAGCCTCCAAGGAATGATATCTGATACCCCTAAAGCTTTTGCCTCTGCCATTCCTTTCTAATTTTTCTCCCCATTCTCTGTTTTCAATCCCTTTTGCCCTTTCAGGAAAAGATTATCTTTGCAGAAATGGGCCAGAATTCCTCTCAGGCAGAGAGGACTCTGTTGGACACCAAAGAGAGGCCAATGGGTAAGGAGGAAGGAGTTTTTTCCCATTTGGTCACACATTCTGTAGATTTTGCCACTAATCTGTGCCCCCCCCCCAACATTTTGGGGAGGACACTTGGGGTCAAGAGCCCAAAGTGGGGACATGTATTTTACATAGCTAAGATACAAATGTCAAAATGCACTCAGCTGGTCAGACTTTTTAAAAGGCCCATCTGTAGTTAGAGATGCACTGCTTCACTTCTAAGAGAAGCATGTGATAATGGCCGGCCACTTACCTTTGTCTCTCACAGGTGACAAAATGATGCCAGGGAGACCTCTTCATCCATCTTTGCATGAAGGCAGAGGAGAAGCAGCAGCTATGGAACCAGATCAGGTAGGGAGAATGAAGGATTGTGGGGAAAGAGTCCCAAATGAATCTCTCACCTTCTTCTCTTGGCTTCTTCGAAAACTGCCTTTAACAAAGGCTGTAAAGGCCATTCCAGGAGGCTTATGTGATGAGAATGATGAACAATCACCTCATGTTGACTAGCCTCTTGAATGTTGCTAATATTATTTACGAGTAGTTGCAGTTTTATTTACAGATTTAACAGTTAATGCTAAAATAGGCTTCTAAGCAGTTGACAAATCATAAAAAAACAGTGGCCAGGATTCACCTCACCAGCCCCACCAGTTGCTTTCCCCCTCCTTCCACTCCCTGTGACTCCCTGTACCCCATGGAAGTTTGCTTTAATGCATTGTGAAGGTTTTCCTCCCCCTCCAGAACAGTAGACGGGCAGAGCAAAGAGGGGGTCTTTCCATCTGGGAAACTGGAATGCATGAGCAGAGAACTCCACCATGTGGCGTTCCACCCATTCTCCCAAAGGTTAATACCAGTCATTAAAATACACAATAAAACAGTTTTGTTAAAACATTAAGATATGCATCCATAATTAAAATGTACAGCAAAACAATTCCATTAAAACAACACACCAGTGAACAGGCAGAAAACAACAGAGCAATGTGTAATGGATAATCTGTATGTTGTCTAAGAAGGGGACCTTTCTCTTTTTATTTTAGGGTCTGGTGTGCTTTGAAGATGTAGCTGTTCATTTCACACAGGAGGAGTGGGCGTTCCTGGATCCTGACCAGAGAGCTCTGTATAAGGAAGTCATGGAGGAGAATCGTGGGATCATGGAGTCTCTCAGTATGGCTGCCTTTTGAATTACAATATCTCTTTTGAAATTCTTTCTGCAATTCAGTCCCTGAGGCTGTGATCCGTTTCTTTTTTGTTACAGATGCTGATGAATCAGAAACGAAGAATGAGGGAGACCAAATCTACACAATGGAGAAGCGGTATAAATATTTGGAGTGTACAGAGAGCTTCAGAAGAATTCATACAGGGGAGAAACCGTATCAGAGTTTGGAATGTGTCAAGAGCTTCACCCAGAAATCCCATCTCCATTCCCATAAAAGAAATCGCAGCGTGGAGAAAACTTATAAGTGCTTGGAATGTGGAAAGAGCTTCACCTGGAAGGTAAATCTGACAACTCATGAAAGAATTCATACAGGGGAGAAACCATATCAGTGTTCGGTATGTGGAAAGGGCTTCATCCAAAAGGAAAGTCTCACAGGCCATGAAAGAATTCATACAGGGGAGAAACCATATCAGTGCTTGGAATGTGGTAAGAGCTTTAGGCGGTACTCCAATCTCAGTTCTCATCAAAGAATTCACAGCAAGGACAAACCATATCAGTGCATGGAATGTGGAAAGAGCTTCAGTTGGAAGGATAAGCTCACTCTTCATCAAAGAATTCATACGCAGGAGAAACCATATCAGTGCTTGGAATGTGGAAGGAGCTTCTCTCGGAGCGAAGGTCTCAGGTACCATCAAAGAATTCATACTGGAGAGAAACCATATCAGTGTTTGGAATGTGGAAAGAGGTTCAGTCAGAGGTTCCATCTCACATCCCATCAAACAACTCATATGGCGGAAAAGGCATTTCAATGTTTGGAATGTGGAAAGAGCTTCACCCGGAAGGAAAGTCTGACTTTCCATCAAAGAATTCATACAGGGGAAAAACCATATAAGTGCTTGGAATGTGGAAGGAGCTTCAGTTGGAAGATTAATCTGACTTTACATCAAAGAACTCATACAGGGGAGAAACCATATCAGTGCTTAGAATGTGGAAAAAGCTTCATTCGGAAGGAAATTCTCACTTCCCATCAAAGAACTCATACAGGGGAGAAACCGTTTCAGTGCTTGGAATGTGGAAAAAGCTTCAGTCGGAAGAGAAGTCTCACTTACCATGAAAGAACTCACAGCGAGGAGAAACCATATCAGTGCATGGAATGTGGAAAGAGCTTCAGTCGGAAGGATTGCCTGACTTCACATCAAAGAATTCATACAGGGGAGAAACCCTTTCAGTGCTTGGAATGTGGGAAGAGCTTCAGTCACTGTGCTAGCTTTAAGAACCATGAAAGAGTTCATAAAGGGGAGAAGGCATTTCATTGCTTGGAATGTGGGAAGAGATTCAGTCAGAGAACTGGTCTCATGTCCCATCAAAGAATCCATACAGGCGAGAAGCCATTTCACTGCTTGGAATGTGGGAAGAGCTTCAGTCACAGTGCTAGCTTTAAGAACCATCAAAGAGTTCATACAGGGGAGAAGCCATTTCAGTGCTTGGAATGTGGAAAGACCTTCAGTCGGTACTCTCATCTCAGTTCCCATCAAAGAACTCACAGCAATGACAAACCATATCAGTGCATGGAATGTGGAAAGAGCTTCGCTTGGAAAGCAAGTCTCACTCCCCATCAAAGAATTCATACAGGGGAGAAACCGTATCAGTGCTTTGAATGTAAAAAAACATTCAGTCACAGCGCCAAGCTCTCTGTCCATCACAGAATTCACACAGGGGACAAATGATACCAGTGCTCAGAATGTGGAAAGAGCTTCATTTGTAGTGCCCATCTCACTTACTATCAAAGAATTCATACAGTGGAGAAACCATATAAGAGCTTCAGTTGGAAGAGATGTCTTACTTCACATGAACGAACTCACAGTGAGGAGAAACCACTTCAGTGCATGGAATGTGGAAAGAACTTTGCCTGGAAGACAAGTCTCACAGCCCATGAAAGAATTCACATAGGGTACAAAGCATATTTCATCATCTTTTCTTATCTCCTCATTCAACACTTCAAGTGTTAAAATAAGGAAAGTCGGCACCCCTGTCTTGTTCCCTTTCATATAGGAAAGAACTCGGTCATCTCATTATTTATAATTAGGTTAGCTGTTTGTTTATGGTATATTGCTTTTATTGCCCTTAATACAGGTATTCCCAAATCCAATTTCTCAATAATTTCCCAAGAAATTTCCAAGACAGATTATCAAATGCCTTTTGGGCGTCAATTAGTACAAAGGCTGCTGCTTTCCCTGGGTTCATATCCAGGTATTCTATGGTACCCACCAATAATCTTATATTGTCCAACATTTTCCTCCCCAGAAGAAAACCTGTCTGAACTTGATTAACATGTTCCTTCAGTATCATTTTTAATCTGTGGGCCAAAATGTCAGCATAGATCTTATAATCATTGTTAAGCAGGGATATGGGCCTGTAATTGTTAAAGTTATCTTTATCATGCTTTGGGATTACTATAATGTGTGCCTGGTTCCATGATTCTGGGATCACCGCTTCTGTCATTATGTTGTTTAAAAGTAAATTCCAGGGGTGTTGCTAGGACTTCTTCCATTTTTTAATAGTACAAAGCCGTAAGTCCGTCCGGCCCCGGTGATTTGCCCTTCTTGCTTTTTGTATAGCTTCCTTAATTTCATTTGTGGATATTGGGGCATTTAAATATTCTAATTTTTGTTTCTCTATTCTTGGTGACCATTTATCTTGTAAAGAATTTGATAATTATTTTTCTGTCTGTTTTCCCTCTTTGTATAATTTGCTGAAATGTTTTACAAAGCATTTTTTAATTTCCTCCTGAGTGTTTATTTTCTCCACCTCTTTTATTTTATCAATTTGTATTTCTTTTTGTCTCTTTTTTAATTGCCATGACAATAGTTTCCCCACTTTATTCGCCGATTCAAAGGTTCGTTGTTTCATATATTTCTTTCCACTTCCTCTCCAATTACCATTGCTAATTGAGTCTGGGCTATTTTAATCCTCTGCACTGCCTCATTATTTTTTGGATCTTTTGCTAATATTTTTTTCATTTTTGGCAATTTCTTTCCATATATCTTCAAATTTCTTTTCCCTTTTCCTCTACCTAACTACATTTTGCTATATGAAATACCCTCTAATATAGGCCTTGCTTGTGTCCCAGGTTACTGAAATATTAGTGTCCTGTGGTTTATAATTTCAAAAAATTCTTTTAATAAGTCCTGTTATTTTCTTACTACATTCTCATCATTCAGCAGCGTGTCATTTAGTCTCCATCTTCAGTTTATTTGTTTTGTACATCCTATTTCCAAAATTACCAGATTGTTTTTTCGATTGAATTTCTATTTTCTTAATTTTTGGTATTAAATTATTTGTGACTCAGATGGCAACTATTCTCCCCGCCGATTGGCTGATGCGGAATAATGCATATACTATTTTTCCAGTGGATTTTTATGTCTCCAGGCATCTCGCAGATTAAGCGTTTCCACCATTTGGAAAAAAGACTGAGGCAGTCTCCCTTTCTTAGTTTTCCGTTCATTTTGGTTCTATCCGGTAATAATGTGGTCACCCCATTAAAATCTCCCATAAGTACAATTTCTTCATTGTTGTATTCAATCAATTCAATCAGTTCCATTAGGACTTGCATTATCTACAGTCATGTATTAAATACTGGAAACTCACTGTTGGTCTTAATTTTCCGACGTGGGTGACTTTAGAATGTGCACATGCAGCTGCTTTGGTGGGCTGGACAATCCTAGGATCAAAATATTTGAAATCCCAGGTGACTAGAAACAACTAAGTCAGTTAGAAAGATATGGAACATATATTTTTTTTATAAGAATTTATTGACATTTTTTACTTATAACCACATACACCCATAACCACACCTACATTTATACACATACAAAACAAATACAACTAAAAATCAAATACAAACATTGCCAGGATTTCTCTTCTTTTTTAAGCATCTCATAAAAAATTTCTTATTCTTAATCTTGACAGTTGACTTCCCCTGCCTTTTCACCTTCGATTTTATACCCATAATCTACTTTTTAACCTCTTCTTTTAGAAATTAAACACAATTATACATATAAAATAAAACATTCATCTTAATCTTGATCATCCTGATCTATAAGCTTAATCAACTTATCTTGACTTTACTTATAACACATCATCATAGATCTTCATTAATCATTTTTATCAAATCTACACTATCAAATCTACCCTTATCAAATCTATACTATCTTCTCTGTCTTTTAAACTGCTGCTAATAACATAGGAACTTCAAATATCTCCTTTCTTATTCAAACAGAAAATAAAACTCAATATTGCTGACAGTGTTTACCTTCCGATTTCAAAATACCATGACCGACTGTTTTAGATTTTATTTAATACTTCACCCCACTCCCCCTCTGTCCATTGTCCTTCTCCTGATGACGCCAGAACCAAACTTCCAAATGACTTCTTTTTCCAAATATCCACAGATCCAGGCATAGTTCAAAACACTCCTTGCCACGAGCCTCAGGGTACCCATCTCATCTTCTTCCAGCTGCTCCATTTCTTTGTACCATTCCTTTTCTTCTTGTAGATATCTTAATTCTTTGTCCCTTGCCCCCGAGCTCACACCTCGGGGGCTGGATATATCAAATCTTCTCATCGTCTTGGGGCTGCCACCCCCAAAAAACGAATCTTTTTCCCGGAGTAGCTTTGTCGTTTCTTTCCATCCTTCCAACAGCCCTCTCAGCTCTTTAGCAAGGCTTTCTTCCAAGGTGTCAAAGATTTTAAAAGCCTCCTCTGTGGGCAATTGATTTCCTTTCAAACCCCCACACAAGGCTTTCACTTTTTGATAAAGCAGTTCCAGCCTCAAAGCGTTGAGTCTTTGTTCTTCCGTTAGCCTAGAGTTCAAAACAAGTTCAAAGACGAAACCCAGCATAATGGTAGAGGAGGAGGAAGTGGGTATCAGATTACTTTTCTGTCTTCTATGTTCGTCGCCATTTTCCTGAGCCGGAGCGCAAACGCCGCAGCTTTAAACGGAGATATTTTCCACTAGTTTACTTCTCAAAAGAAAATTTCAACAGTCTCATATAACGAGTTTTAGATACTTTGTAACCAGTACTGTAGCGGCAGTCACTCAGATTGGTTAGCTTCTTTCACTCGAAGGGAGGGAGGCAGGCTGCCTTTCTCCTTCCCCCCCGGATCGTCCAAAAAGCACAGTATCTAGTCCAATCAAATACTCACGACCCCTGGGTTTCTTTAGATCCATACATCAAAGGTAGAACTTAGACGCTCATCACAGGCTCTGTCGCCGCATTTACATCCCGGTTGGGGCATGTCCCCTAAAGCCCAGCTCCGTCGTCCCTTCACCCCCACTCCCCCTTTACAGGGGGGGCGAGGGAAGGGTTCGGAGCTCAACGGGCACAGCCGGGGAGCCCAGGGTGCGGGACGCTCTTCCCGCACCCCAACCGGAGCCCCGCTTTGCGGTAGCGGGGCTCCTAACCCCCGGGATGGACTGGGCGCTTCGCAGCCGAAGCAGCCCACGACCACCCGCAATGGCGTCGCCGCCGGAAGTGAAAGATATGGAACATATTGTCTAATAATAAAGTTGATCTATACTCGCATGCCAAATTCGCCCTGTGGGGAAACCCTATATTAAAAATTGCTAAAAAGATGGTAATATGGAAAAATTGAATGGAAACAGGTCTATTGACTCTAAACCAAGTGATAGATGAGGAAGATGAATTTTATAGTTATGCTGCTCTAAAACAAAAATATCGTCTACCAGTTGGGGCCCGGAGGATATATCTTCAGTTACATCTCCTAACTAGTCTGTTTGGGCCAGGAGCTTTCTCAGTTTCTTTTTTTTCTTTTTTAAAAGGTTTTTTATTATTTTCCAATAAAACAAAGAAAAAACATAGCATAAACATAAACACAATAAGCACACAATATATAAACACATAAACACATTGAAAACAATAACAACATCAACAGGAAAAGAAAAAAACATACCAACCTTAATGAACACCTATCTTTGTATTTTTCTATTTTCTAACTTTTCTACTAGGGAACTTCCCCTGTTCCCTCCACTGTCTTCAAAATCATATATACGTTTTGGGTAGCTTTATATCTTTTCCCCTTAACCTTCACCAAATTTCTTAATACTCTTAAATATAGTTAATCCAATATAAATCATATCTTAAGCACAATATCTTAGAATATTCTTTAACAATTAAGTCTTTCATAAAAAATTTCTTCTATGCAGTCTTATCTAACATTTACATACTAAAGCCGATCTTTTACCTAGTTCTGCTCAAATATTCAGTTTCTCAGATTTAACTAGATAATCCTTAAAATTTTTCCAGTCCTGCGACACCTTCTCCTCCCTCTGGTCTCGGATTCTAGCGGTCAGTTCTGCGAGTTCCATGTATTCCATTAACTTCATCTGCCATTCTTCCACTGTTGGAATCTCTTCACCTTTCCAAGTTCTTGCCAATAGAATTCTGGCCGCTGTCGTGGCATACATAAAAAATACTCTGTCCTGGCTGGGTATCTCTTCATTGGTCATGCTCAAAAGGAAGGCCTCTGGTTTCTTACTAAAGGTAATTTTCATTACCTTTTTAAGCTCATTATAAATCTTATCCCAGAAGGCCTTCACCCCTGAACACGACCACCACATATGAAAAAAGGTACCTTTCGAAGACTTGCATTTCCAACACACATCCGACATATTAGAATTCATCTTAGCTATCTTAACTGGTGTCAGATACCATCTATACATCATTTTCATTACATTTTCTCTTAAACTATTACATGCTGTAAAATTAATGCCTTTCTGCCACAATTTCTCCCAGTCATCCATCATAATATTGTGACCCACATCTTTTGCCCAATCTATCATTGTCGATTTAACCAGTTCATCTTTCGTATGCCACTCTAGCAACAAATTATACATCTTGGAAAGGTTTTTAGAGTTCGATTCGATCAGTTCTGTTTCCAGTTTTGATTTTTCCATTTGAAAACCAATTTTCTTGTCTAATTTAAATGTTTTGTGAACTTGGTGATATTGCAGCCAGTCGGGGACTTGGCTTTTGACCTGGTCATAGCTTTTCAGCTTAAATGAGTCCCCTTCCTGCTGCAATATATCTATATATCGTAACCATCTTGCAGACATATTCGGTCTCTTATAGGCCTTGGCCTCCACTGGTGAAATCCATCTAGGAGTCTTTCTCTCCAATAAGTCTTTATATCTTACCCACACCTGATACAAAGATTTTCTAACTATATGATTCTTAAAAGTTCTGTGGATTTTAGCTTTGTCGTACCAAAGGTATGCATGCCAACCAAACATGTTATCGTGTCCTTCCAAGTCCAACACATCTACATTTTCTAGTTTAAACCAGTCCTTCAACCAACAAAAGGCCGCTGCTTCAAAGTAGAGTCTTAAATCCGGCAGGGCAAAGCCTCCTCTCTCTTTGGAATCTGTCAATATCTTAAACTTAATTCTAGGCTTTTTGCCCTGTCATATAAACTTCGATAGGTCCTTTTGCCATGTCTTAAAACAGTCCAATTTGTCCAAAATTGGTATGGCTTGGAATAGAAACAGCATCCTTGGTAGGACATTCATTTTAATTGCAGCTATTCTTCCCATTAACGACAGTTTCAGTCTCGTCCATATCTCCAAATCTTTCTTTATCTCTGTCCACAGTTTTTCATAATTGTCTTTGTACAGGTTCAAGTTTTTTGCTGTGAGATTGATACCTAGATATTTTACAGTTTTAACAAAATTGAGGCCTGTGCCTTCTTGTATTCTTTGTACCTGTTCTGCACTCATATTTTTACTTAGAACTTTGGTTTTCTGTTTGTTTAATTTGAAGCCAGCTACACGTCCAAATTGTTCAATTAATTCCAAGGCTTTGGGGACACTGCTTTCCGGTTCTTGTAGGGATAGCATCAAATCATCTGCGAAGGCGCGTAATTTATATTCTTTCTCTCCCACCCTAATTCCTTTTATCCGTTTCTTTTTCCGTAACATATTTAAAAGGACCTCCAGGACCGTAATGAATAATAGAGGGGAGATAGGGCACCCTTGTCTTGTTCCTTTCTCAACTTCAATTTCCTCCGATATCACACTGTTTACTATTATTTTTGCTCTTTGTTCTGTATAAATGGCCTTAATGCCATTTAAGAATCTTTCTCCAACTCCCATCTTTTCCAGATTCTTTTTCATAAACGTCCAAGATACCTTGTCAAAGGCTTTCTCCGCATCAATAAACAATAGTGCTGCATCCGTGTTTATGTTTCTTTCCAGTTTTTCTAAAATGTCCACAATAATTCTTGTGTTGTTATTTATTTGTCTTCCTGGCAAGAAACCTGCTTGATCTTTATGTATATAGTCTTTCAACACTCTTTTCAGTCTTGTAGCCAAAACATTTGCAAAAATTTTGTAATCCACATTCAAAAGGGAAATTGGTCTATAATTTTTCATTAAAGTTTTGTCTGTATCCGGTTTCGGGATCAGTGTGATAAAGGCTTCTTTCCACGTCTCTGGTGCCCTATCTCCTTCTAGTATTTTATTGCAAATTTCTTTTAAAGGCTGCGATAGCCAGTCTTTCAAAGTCTTATAAAACTTTGCTGTTAGGCCATCTGGTCCTGGTGCCTTTCCTAGTTGCATGTTCTTAATTGCATCCTCTATCTCTTGGGTCGATATTGGGTGGTTGAGGGTTACTAATTTTTCCTCTGGGACTTTTTGCAAACCATTTTTTTCCAGAAATCGGTCTATCTCTTCTTCTTTTATCTTCTCCTCCTTGTACAGTTGCTTATAAAATTTTTGAAAACACCATCTGATTTCCTCCGGGTTCTCCACTATTTTCCCATTTACTACCAAATTGCTAATGACATTTGCCTTCTGTCTTTTCTTCAACTGCCAAGCTAGTAGTTTTCCACATTTATTCGCAGATTCAAATGTTCTTTGTTTCATCATTTTGACTTTCCATTCAATATCTTGGTTCACAATTTTCGCATACTGGGATTGCAAGTATTTGATTTCTTTTTGAATCTTCAGAGATTTGGGATGTCCTCTTAATTCTTTTTCTTTCACTTTGATTAGTTTCAGCAGCCTCTCCATTTCCGCATTTTGCAATTTTTTCTTTTTTGCTTTTTCACTTATGAGGAATCCTCTCATTACTGCTTTACTTGCATCCCAGGCAATCCTCTTTTCCACTTCCGAATTCCAGTTGATTTGAAAATACTCCTTCATCTTTTTTACGGCTCTTTCTACCAGCTTGGTGTCTCTCATCAAAGCGTCATCCATTCTCCTGGAGCTTTCTCAGTTTCTGAGACACGTGAGATAATGGAATAATTGAGCAATTCACTTGAAACTAAAAAGCCATGAATTACTTTTTGTAGATACCTACTAACAATAAACAAGTTTGGTATGCAGTCCTTGAGGAATGATTGGAATAAAGAATGCGAAATGTCAATATTACCCGCATAGTGGGAATGTATTTTAGAATCTGTTGGACTCCACATAGAGGTCTGTATAAAAAGGATTTGCTAAGGTTGCATTATGGTAGAGATGTGGTAAGGACAATGCCTCCCTGAAACATAGGTTTATAGCATCTTGGGCTTGCCAGTCAGAAAGTTGGTGGTTCAAATCTATCTGACAGTGGTGAGCTCCAATTGCTCTGTGCATACTAATGCAAGTAGACAAAGAGGTACCATTGCGGCAGGAAGATAAACTGTGTCTCTGTGCACTCTGGCTTCTGTCATGGTGTTGCGTTGCTCCAGAAGCGGTTTAGTCATGCTGGCCACATGACCTGGAAAAGCTGTCTGCAGACAAAATCCAGTGAGATGAGCGCCGCACCCCATTGTTGCCTTTGACTGGACCAAACTGTCCAGGGGTCCTTTACCTTTACCTTTTTATACACTTACTAAGTTTTGGGAGAAAGTACTGGATTGTATAATTATGGCTGATCAGAAGAAACTGAATTTCAGCGGAGAATATTCTTGTGAACTATATGCAAGTTAAAGTGACAATGAAAATGGTGGCCAAGCGACTGATATTGATGAACTGGAAGAACAAAGACATGATCTCCTTTAATCAGTGGATTGATAATATGATTTGTTGTTGTTGTTTAGTCATTTAGTCGTGTCTGACTCTTCGTGACCCCATGGACCAGAGCATGCCAAGCACTTGCAATTTATGAATGGACTGCTTACAGATGTAGACTACTTGTAAATGACAATATTTGGAACAAATTAATATAACATGTAGTAGGCTAAATATATTTACATTAGTATTATGATAATATCAGGTTTATGGGTTAGGCTATACATATAACCCCCCCTTTTAAAAAACAACATACAAGTTGTCTCAGGGGTGGCCTGGAATTACCAATGGATGTGGCTCACTATTCACGAACTTTAGGCTCCGCCCCTTGAATGCTCCACCTGGACAGTTAAAGCCTGTGCTGCCTCTGCAATCACTGGCTTCCTCTAGGACAGTCGTCCCCAAAGTGAGTGACACCACCCCCTGAAGGGTTTGGTTCCTGGGGGGCACTAAGCGGCAAAGGGGTGGCAGAGTACACAACTCCCAGATTCTGAAAAGCTGGTACCACATGATCAAGTTCATTGGTTTGTCATGAATTTATTAAACTACATATATTTAATTGGATTTTGAATAAATGTATAACTTGCCGTTTAGTATTTTCTTGTGTTTTTATCTTTCTTAGTGTGTTGGGCAAACAGCTTTTCTGAATAATGCTTTTATATGGTAGGGGGCACTGGGGATGAATGGGGGGGCAGCGGCCCAAAAATGTTTGGGTACTGCTATCTATAGCAATATGTCAGCAAGTTTGGAAAACTCAGCAGTGGCCAGAGGATTGGAGACGATCAGTCTACATCCCAATCCCAAAGAAGGGCAGTGCCAAAGAATGCTCCAACTACCGCACAATTGCACTCATTTCACATGCTAGCAAGGTTATGCTTAAAATTCTACAAGGCAGGCTTAAGCAGTATGTGGACAGAGAACTACCAGAAGTGCAAGCTGGATTTTGAAGGGGCAGAGGAACCAGAGACCAAATTGTGAACATGCGCTGGATTATGGAGATAGTTAGAGAGTTCCAGAAAAACATCTACTTCTGCTTCATTGACTATGCAAAAGCATTTGACTGTGTCGACCACAGCAAACTATGGCAAGTTCTTAAAGAAATGGGAGTGCCGGGTCATCTCATTTGCTCCTGAGAAATCTCTATGTGGGACAAGAAGCTACAGTTAGAACTGGATATGGAACAACTGATTGGTTCAAAATTGGGAAAGGAGTACGACAAGGCTGTATATTGTCTCCCTGCTTATTTAACTTATATGCAGAATTCATCATGTGAAAGGCTGGACTGGATGAATCCCAAGCCGGAATTAAGATTGCTGGAAGAAATATCAACAACCTCAGATACGCTGATGACACAACCTTGATGGCAGAAAGTGAGGAGGAATTAAAGAACATTTTAATGAGGGTGAAAGAGGAGAGCGCAAAATATGGTCTGAAGCTCAACAACAACAAAAAAAAACTAAGATCATGGCCACTGGTCCCATCACCTCCTGGCAAAAACAAGGGGAAGAAATGGAGGCAGTGAGAGATTTCACTTTCTTGGGTTCCATGATCACTGCAGATGGTGACAGCAGTCACGAAATTAGAAGACGCCTGCTTCTTGGGAGAAAAGCAATGACAAACCTAGACAGCATCTTAAAAAGCAAAGACATCACCTTGCCGACAAAGGTACGTATAGTTAAAGCTATGGTTTTCCCAGTAGTAATGTATGGAAGTGAGAGCTGGACCATAAAGAAGATTGATTGCCAAAGAATTGATGCTTTTGAATTCTGGTGCTGGAGGAGACTCTTGAGAGTCCCATGGACTGCAAGAAGATCAAATATTCCATTCTTAAAGAAATCAGTCCTGAGTGCTCACTAGAAGGACAGATCCTGAAGTTGAGGCTCCAGTACTTTGGCCACCTCATGAGAAGAGAAGACTCCCTAGAAAAGACCCTGATGTTGGGAAAGATGGAGGACACAAGGAGAAGGGGACGACAGAGGATGAGATGGTTGGACAGTGTTCTCAAAGCTACTAACATGAGTTTGGCCAAACTGCGGGAGGCAGTGGAGGATAGGGGTGCCTGGCGTCCATGGGGTCACGAAGAGTCGGACACGACTGAACAACAACAACAATCTAGGACCTGGCGCTTCAGGCTGTAGACCAGTGGATTCCAGTGGCAGGTGTCTTCCTGGGCTTCAAAGAAGGAGGTGCAGATTCCAGAGACTCTGGTTTCACCTGGGACGGGCCATTGACAGCTAAACCACAACTAGGAGGAAACCTCCCTCCTGCCAGCTCCCCAATCTCCTCTCCCTAAACTTAAGGATGTGTGGAGCCCCAACAACCCCCCACCCCCATTTTTGTACAGTGCCCTCTCTTTCTAACTACCAGTAAACTAGCTCACTCCTAGAAATGACTAGACTCCCCTTCTTTTTTTGCAGCCCTCTCTGCTTCCCTTGCGAAATTCCCCCTCTGTCCACTCCCATCATCCTTTACAGTATCCCAGATGAGCGGCAGGGGCCTCCGTGTCTTCCCAGCCGGTGGAAAGGGGGGCGGGGGCCGGATCAGGCAGCAGCAAAGGCTTCTCCGCCTGCCTGCCTCCTCCCTTTCTGCTCAGGTCCCCTGTTAAGCCTCACGCACATCCCCAGCTGACCAAGGCCCTCTCCAAAGCACCGCAGCCAGGATCAGGCCCCCAGAAGACTCGAAGGAAGGAAGGAAGGAAGCGGGTGGGACAGGGACGCTGCCTTGAATGGGTGAGACACCCCCTTCAACACACACACCCCGTTCAACTCGCCATGCCCGCAGCCTTGCGGATCAGAAGGCAAGGATGGGCATGACAGGAGATGCAGCCCCTGCAAGCTTTTCCTGCTGTTTCAGGCCAAGGGAGAGACCAGTTCAGATCCCTCAAAATACAGCATCTCTGGGACGGGGGTGCAATGCGCGGTGCTCTTCTTGCGCTTCTGCTCTGGAGGAAGAAAACGCAGGGGGGGGGCGAGCTTGGGGCCCTCGGCTTACCAAGGGTTAAAAGGAACTGAGCTGAATTCCTAGAGAGGAGGGGACAGAATGGTGGGGTGGGACAGGTCTTCCAGAACAAAAGCCCCTCCCTCCCAAATCACTTCCTGCAAGTGGCGGGGGGGGGGGGCGGCGATGTTTTGTCTGTCTCCTTTGCAAGCGCTGCCTCAGTGGCTCCTGCAATCTGGTGAGTCTGCTCTCTTTGCTCCCTTTGGGTGGATGGGGGAGAAATCCCAGGGCTGCAGGCGAGGATGCATGGGGGCCGTGTTCAGATCATGCGCGGGGGGGTGGGGGGCAAAATCAGCGAGTGGAGGGTCCTGCACCTCCTCCTTGGTCTCTGCAAAGCCAGGGGGCGGGTGATTTGGCAGGAGGTCTGCAATTCTGTTCTTCCTTTGTAACAATGGATGCTCAGAAAATAGTGGCTAGCAAATAAACGGCGTTTAGATTTATGCAGGAGTCACAATTGTTAATAGAGGTTGCAGCCAGACGGAAACATTCAGAAATAAGATATGCGCCAAAAATAAAAGACGTTTTGTCTTTTTCCTGCGCAAGCGCTGCCTCGGCGAGTCTCCTCTCTCTTCCCCGTGTCGGGGGAGAATGGACATCTTTCCTTGTTATTGGTTTATCACAAAAATAGCGCAATAAATTTATGGGAATATCTACAATGCATGCTTCATTATTAATTGTGAGACAGTGTCTGAGTTGTTGGTTCGTGAACAGGTTTGAGCAAAAGCAGAAGGAGGGCAAACAGGACAGGGCACTTAACAGATCACATTGAGCATCGCAAACACCTCGTCAGGAGCCCCTGGCCGGGTTGTGCGTAGATGAAGTGTGGTGAAATAGTCCTTTTTCCTAGTTACCAGTGGAAAAATATATAAAGTGTTGGTCTGTTGATGAACGTGGGAGGGGCTTCCAAGCAAGGATAATGATTTATGTTTCCATTAAAATCAACCCGATGGAGCCAAACGCTCAAAAAACTGCTTGAGGCTTTATTTAGTTGTTTATTTTCCATGCTTGAGGCTGCAGGTTGTTATTATTATTCTTGTCTGTTGTTATTATTACTATTGTTACCATTGTTACATTTGTTACCCAGAGCAGCTTACAACCATTTTTAAATATTTTTAAAGGTCAAAACAAAACAACGATCAGAGGAATAGGCAACATGTCTCTGTTGTCAGAGGCCATGGGAAAGAGGGGAAGGTGCCTCTGTGGGGAGGGAATCCCCCAGTGGAGGATCTGCCCCCAGGGTGCCCTCTCTTGGGCCACTCCCACAAGACTCTGAGGGGGGTGGAACTACCAAGATGAGGACCAGGATGTTAAATTCACTTGGCATGCATGTCTATGCCATGGTAAAGCTAAAATACATAAGAGTTATTTGAATCGGATTGCGCTGTGGGTTAAACCACAGATCCTAGAGCTTGCTGATCAGAAGGCTGGCGGTTCGAATACCCGCGACGGGGTGAGCTCCCGTTGCTCGGTCCCTGCTCCTGCCAACCTAGCAGTTCGAAAGCACGTCAAAGTGCAAGTAGATAAATAGGTTCCACTCTGGCGGGAAGGTAAACGGCGTTTCCGTGCGCTGCTCTGGTTCGCCAGAAGCGGCTTAATCATGCTGGCCACATGACCCAGAAGCTGTACGCCGGCTCCCTTGGCCAGTAACGCAAAATGAGCGCCGCAACCCCAGAGTCGTCTGCAACTGGACCTAATGGTCAGGGGTCCCTTTACCTTTAGTGAGGAAGAATTTCTATGGGACAAATATTAAAAACCTGCTTGAAAAGAAGACAGCACTTTGTCTCTCACCTGCTGAAACAATATCCTTGAAAAGACATAACATGGTCAACACAGAGAGACATTTTGAACGTTACAGAGCAAGAAAGAAGAAACTTGAAGATGTTAGCTCTGTGGTGACAGACTGGTTTTACTGTTATCAACTAAATGGAATCCTTAATGTGGATAAGAAATATGGTTTCATGACTCCGAAGTTCACAGTTTGAAAGGGAACTTAGAGATATTACAGGAAAAAATAATGTGCAGAATGTATAAATTATTGTTGGAGTGGGAAACAAAGGATGAGTTGGTTAAATTTGCTATGATATCCTGGGCAAGAGATAAATGACATGACATAGAATTGAGGGGGGGGATATGGAAAAAGGACCCAGCCAATAACCTGGCCGCTGCATTGTATTGTGCTTTTAATATTTAATATTTGGTTGGGATCCGTCCAGAGGGTCTGGGGAAACCCAGCCAGATGGGCGGGGTGTAAATAAAAAATTCTTCTTATTATATTATACCCCTGTGAGCACTTTGAATTGGACCTGTATATGAACGGACCACCAATGCAGCTGTTTTAAAACAGGAATTAAATGTGTTCTCAGGGGTTGTAATGGGAGGGATTCAATGAGGAGGAGGAGACCCATGGATGCTCCTTGGGAGAAAAAGAGGGGGAAAGGAATTCCCTTCATGAAGAAAGGGAACCCAGCCAACAATACGGCTTCTACAATTTGGAGCAGATTCTGAACCATCTTCAAGGGCAGTGCCACATAGAAGACACGGCAATAATCCCATGTCATCCTGGGGATGGAATACCCTGGCCACGTCATCTCTGTCCCAAGGCAAAGTAGCCGGAGCTGGAAATGGTCCCTTACAATCCCAGTAGGAATGTGAGCCCTTCTTTTACTCACTTTTTTGTGCTTTCCTTTGGCCCTCAGGGGGTGGCTAGATAGGTATCTGGCCCTCAGAGGAAAGAAAAAGGGATCCCACCCCAGGAGTCTCCCTTGAGAATTTTTTCACAGATTCCAGATGCTAGAAAATGAGACAGAAGCAGGAAGGAGATGGGCCCTGAAGTGGGGATGGGACAGAGAGCAACACTTGAGGACCCCAGGGATGGTTGGTATCCGTCTTGTCTCTGGAGACAATGGAAGAGTGTGCCTTTGAGGGCGAGATCAAACTGTACCAGCTGTGGCTCCAGAGCCTAATGTCAAAATTACACTCCTAGAAATGCCTCACTAGTCAGTCACAGTTCTGACTTCATTCTTTGACTAATAAACACTGAAAGGCAGGAGCAACCGGGCGGATTCATTCAACGACATTTCCTGTTTCCTGCACATTTTGTAGGGCTAGATGCTGGCTTCTCCTTTTCCTTTTTTGAAAAGGAAGTTCAGAGTCTGGGCTATGTTTCAGTCCAGCCCTGGTTCCTAGCAAGATTCACCCACACTTTCTCAGGGAGCCTGTTTATTCTCTTGACAGTGTATCTGTTTCATATCAGAACAATATTTGCTTTGTAGGATTTGCAAACGCCTCTACTTACTTAGGACAGACGGAACTGGGCAGAAGAACAAGGGAATCCTTCTGATCTCTTGGAGGCTTCCTGAGAGCCCAGATGCATGAGCAAGACTCAGCTGGCCCTGAAGAAGGAAGAGGCCATGCCATCAACACTGGGAGCAGTGGTGGAATCTGGGAAAGCTCCATGCAGAAGATTCTGGGTGAGGAGGATACCCTCGGCTCAGATATGCAGAGAAAAAAGTTCAGGGAGATGTGCTACCAGGAGGCGAAAGGACCCCGAGAGGTTTGCAGCCGACTCTATGACATTGACTGTCATTGGCTGAAGCCAGAAAGGCACACAAAAGCTGAGATGCTGGACCTGGTGATCTTGGAGCAGTTCCTGGCTGTCCTTCCCCTGGAGATGGAGAGCTGGGTGCGGGAATGTGGAGCAGAGACCAGTTCCCAGGCGGTGGCCCTGGCCGAAGGTTTCCTCCTGAGTCAGGCAGAGGAGAGGAAGCAGGCAGAGCAGCAGGTGAGAGAGAGTATCCCAAAATTCCCTCTTAATCCCCCAATCTTTTTTGGAAAGCACCCAAGGAATGATATGTGATACCACTAAAGCTTTTGCCTCTCCCATTCTTTTTCTAATCTTTCTCTCTATTCTCTTTCTTCAATCCTTGTTGCTCTTTCAGGAAACGATTATCTTTGCAGAAATGGGCCTGGATTCCTCTGAGGCAGAGAGGACTGCGTTGGACACCGAAGAGAGGCCAATGGGTAAGGAGGAAGGAGTTTTTTTCTCCATTTGGTTATGTTCTGTGGATTTGGAAACTAATCCGAGGGTTATTTTCATCTTTTGGGGTAGGATACCTGGGGCCAAGATCTCAAACGAGGGACATGTATTTTTACTTATCTAAAATACAAATGTTAAAAGGCACACAGTAGGTGAGACTTTTTCTAAGGCCCATCTGTAGTTAGAGATGCACTGCTTCACCTCTTAGAAAAGCATGTGCTAATGGCCTGCCTCTTGAATTTTGTAGCGGTAGCGGGCCGACATTCTGTCGTTAACTCACGATTTGGGTCCGTGCGCTTCCTCCTGTGCATATGTTTCATAGTTCTTAGCAGAGCAACACAGCTTAGTCCCTGATAATAAGGCTTCTGGAGTCTGTAGTTTTTGTTCTACAAACTACTTTATTACAAACTATATACAGATCAGCCTGGAGCACACTCTTCTTGCATGGTGCTCACAGAAAAGCGAAACCGAAAGTGTGATACAGACAATAGCATCAGTTCAACAGATGCACATATCCAGTTGTGAGACGTCATATCCTTTCCAGGTTTAACCCTGTGTTAACCTGATACTACAACACTGCCACTTACCATTTTTTCTTAAAGGTGACAGAATGATGCCAGGAAGACCTTTTCATCCATCTTTGCATGGAGGCAGAGGAGAAGCAGCATCTATGGAACCAGATCAGGTAGGGAGAAGGAGCATTGCAGTCAAAGAGGCTGTGAGAAGGGGCAACCAGGCAGAAAACAACAGAGAAATGTGTAGTAGATAATTTGTATGTTGTCTAAAAAGGGAACTTTCCCTTTTTATTTTAGGCTCCAGTGTGCTTTGAAGATGTAGCTGTCCATTTCACAGACGAGGAGTGGGCGTTGCTGGATCCTGACCAGAGAGTTCTGCATAAGGCAGTCATGGAGGAGAATCGTGGGATCATGGACTCTCTCAGTAAGGCTGTCTTTTGGATTACAATCTCTTTTGAAATTCAGTATGGATCTCTATGAGATGAACCTCAAGTATTTTGATGGAGCTAAACAAAAACACCCACAGCATCTGGGGTTCTGACAGCCTCATAGTGAACTGTGAATGGAACGTTATTTACTGTTTTGTATGTGAATATTCTTCCTCCACTTTTGCTTTTTAAATTAATGATCTGGCTGGTTTGAACTGTTTAGGTTTTGAAATTCAGGCTTCAGAGACGTTCGGGAAGTTGAAGTACCTTCTGTCAGTTTTTGATTTACCAAAGATATGACTGATGTTGGAATCATAGAATCTTAGAGTCATTGGGGCAAGATCTACTGAGAAGTGTTGCTGTGAAGCCTGACACTACTGAGCAGCCTGTTTCTTCTCATAAAGAGTTAACTTCACTTACTCCATGCAATTTATTGCTGCCCCACTCCTGACACTCAGGTTCCCACAAATATGTTCATTAATGCCTGTCAACAGCAGTGAAGCCTGTTGTAAGACCTTCCTTTAAATTCCCTTCAGTTCTTCCTCTGTCCCAAGCATTACTTAGCATTGTTCAATAATCGAGTGCTGCCTTTCTTCCTAAAGCTGTTATCCATTTCTCTCTTGTTACAGATGGTGATGTTTCGGAAATGAAGAACAATGGAGACCATGACAAAATCTACACAATGGAGAAGCGATACACATATATGGAGTTTATAGAGAACTTCAGTCAGCGCTCCCATTCCACTCCCCTCCAAAGAAATCTCTGTGGGAAGAAATCCTATCAGTGCTTGGAATGTGGGAAGAGCTTCAGTCGGAAGGATAGTCTCACTCTTCATCAAAGAATTCATACGCAGGAGAAACCATATCAGTGCTTGGAATGTGGAAGGGGCTTCAGTCAGAGCACAGGTCTCAGGTCCCATAAAAGAATTCATACTGGAGAGAAACCATATCAGTGTTTGGAATGTGGAAAGAGCTTCAGTCAGAGGGTCCATCTCACATCCCATCAAACAACTCACACAGCGGAAAAGGCATTTCACTGTTTGGAATGTGGAAAGAGCTTCACCCGGAAGGAAAATCTGACTTTCCATCAAAGAATTCATACAGGGGAAAAACCGTATAAGTGCTTGGAATGTGGAAGGAGCTTCAGTTGGAAGACTAGTCTGACTTTACATCAAAGAACTCATACAGGGGAGAAACCATATCAGTGCTTGGAATGTGGAAAGAGCTTCACTCAGAAGGAAATTCTCACTTCCCATCAAAGAACTCATAAAGGGGAGAAACCGTATCAATGCTTGGAATGTGGAAAAAGCTTCAGTCGGAAATCCTATCTCAGTTCCCATCAAGTAACTCACAGTGAGGAGAAACCATATAAGTGCTTTGAATGTGGAAAGAGCTTCACTCAGGTTGTCAACCTTAAAGCGCATCAAATAATTCATACAGGGGAGACGCCATTTCAGTGCTTGGAATGTGGGAAGAGCTTCACCAAGAAATTAAATCTCACTTTCCATCAAAGAATTCATACAGGGGAGAAGCCATTTCAGTGCTTGGAATGTGAGAAGAGATTCAGTCAGAGAGCCGGTCTCATGTCCCATCAAAGAATCCATACAGGTGAGAAGCCGTTTCAGTGCTTGGAATGTGGAAAGAGCTTTAGTCACAGTGCTAGCCTTAAGAACCATGAAAGAATTCATACAGGGGAGAAGGCATTTCAGTGCTTGGAATGTGGGAAGAGCTTCACCATTAAATTATCTCTCACTTCCCATCAAAGAATTCATACAGGGGAAAAGCCATTTAAGTGCTTGGAATGTGGGAAAAGCTTCAGTCGGAAGTCACATCTCAATTCCCATAAAAGAACTCATAGCAAAGAGAAACCTTATTCGTGCATGGAATGCGGTAAGAGCTTCACCCAGAAGGGAAGTCTCACTTCCCATGAAAGAACTCATACAGGGGAGAAACCGTATCAGTGCTTTGAATGTAAAGAAAGGTTCAGTCACAGCGCCAAGCTCTCAGTCCATCAAAGGATTCATACAGGGGACAAATGATACCAGTGCTCTGAATGTGGAAAGAGCTTCAGTCAGAGTGCCGTTCTTAAGGTGCATCAAAGAATTCATTTAAAAAAGAATGTGGGAAAAGCTTCACCCATAAAGTAACTCTCACTTCCCATCAAATAATTCATACAGGGGAGAAACCATTTCAGTGTTTGGAATGTGGGAAGAACTTCACATAGAAATTAACTCTCACATTCCATCAAAGAACTCATACAGGTGAGAACCCTATCGGTGCTTGGAATGTGGAAAGAGCTTCAGTCGGTACTCCCAACTCAGTTCCCATCAAAGAACTCACAGCAAGGACAAACAATATCAGTGCATGGAATGTGGAAAGAGCTTTGCCTGGAAGGAAAGTCTCACTCCCCATCAAAGAATTCATACGGGGGAGAAACCATATCAGTGCTTGGAATGTGGAAAGAGCTTCACCCAGAAGTCTGACTTCTCATCAAAGAATGCACACCAGTAGTAGTAGTAGTCATTTTATCACGATTAATGACCAGTATCAAGATAAATATGCCAATTACAAAATTGAAAAGCTTAGAACAAAATAAAATAATATAAAATCACATACACATAAAAAGTAGCTCTTGTTTGTCATTTATCTGTCAGAAAGGTGTTTATTCTGAAACGGACACTTTAATCAGCAGGTTTACGGAGACACTCAGAAAGGAGATTCACTGGAGAATAAAACCTTTTCTACCCAACGTTTTGAGAGCCAGATATAAGGTGCAGAAAATGAGCTCTAAATCACGAGAGATTACAAGGTAGTGGAATGAAAGAACAACATCACTTGCTGTCAAAGTTGCAGAACAGTGAATCACAGGAAGGAGCAATGGAGAACTTCTGAAACTACAGTGGTATATTAGCTCTGCCCAAGGCATGACGGAGAGCAGCAACAGCTGGGAAAAAGATAGATATAATATTTTACAAGGACAGGAAGGAACAGAGACAGAATAACTGACACACACAGGAGGAATAAGGACATAGTTGTAACATTTCACTTATAACTTTTTAAATCGTATAATGAATTAACACAAATGGATGTTGATTATATTGCACTTATTGTAAAAGAGATTGTTATTTCAACTGGAGTGTAATTGAGATGAATAAGAATTTGGAAATCAGAAATAAAGTAGATCATCAAACCATCAATTCTAGTATGCAGGAGGTCACCTAAATTATGTAATTTGGCATTTGAATGATTGGGATTGGTAATTGCATTATAATTTGTCACTGTTATAATGAGGCTTTCATTCAATTAGTGTAATAAATATAATTATTGTAAAAAATATGCATACATGACAGATAGTCATCCAATCTCTTGCTTAAAAACCGGCAAGGAAGGAGAGTCCACCATCAGAATGTTCTGCCTGCTGTTTAGTCTGAACCTATTTCCTTGTAACTTGAAGCCATTGGTTTGGATCCTACCCTCTGGAGCAGCAAGCTTGCTCCATCTTCCATGTGACCCTTGATTGTCTTGGTCACCCTCCTCTGAACATGTAGTAGCTTGTCAATATCCTTCTTAAATTGTGTTGCACAAAACTGGACACAGAAATCTAGTTGGAGTCTGACCAAGTTAGAAAGGAGCATGACTATTTCTTCCCTCATTATGGGGAGTATACTTCTGTTGATGTAGCCTAGAATAAAAGGTAAAGGACCCCTGACAGTTAAGTCCAGTCGCAAACGACTCTGGGGTTGCAGCGCTCATCTTGCTTTACTGGCAGAGGGAGGTGTTTGTCCGCAGACAGCTTTTCCAGGTCATGTGGCCACCATGACTAAGCCGCTTCTGGCGAAACCAGAGCAGCGCAAGGAACAATGTTTACCTTCCCGCCGGAGCGGTACCTATTTATCTACTGCGCTTTGACATGCTTTTGAACTGCTAGGTTGGCAGGAGCTGGGACCAAGCAATGGGATTTCACCCCATCGTGGGGATTCGAAATGTTGACCTTCTGATCAGCAAGCCCTAGGCTCAGTGGTTTAGACCACAGTGCCACCCGTGTCCCTTGCAGCCTAGAATAGGATTAGCTATTTTTGCAGCTGCATCACACTGCTGAAGAGAAGTGAGAGTGAATGAATGAAAAACCTTGTGAGTGGTACATGGGTATTCTTTTATTTTATTTTATTTTTACAAAAATTTTATTGGTTTTCCACACAGTAAAAGACAATACAACAAAACAAATACAACAACACATACAACAATCAAAAAAGAATAAAAAAACAAATACAAACCACCACTAGAACACCAGTATTTCTTTTTCTTGGTTAGAAAAATAATAATTCTTGTTTTAAATCTACACAGGGTGACTTCCCCCGTTTTCTCTCCTTTGGTTCCAATTCTAATTTACTTTAATAACTTCTCATCTCTAAAATTTAAATCATCCAAAATATCTAAACAGACTTCTTAATATTCATTTTTACTTCATAATACAACCTATTACTTCTTAGCTCAAATCTTGCATCTTATTTTACTTAAACTGCTGCTGATAAACAATTCACATATCTCTTCACTAGTTCAAAATCTTAAATTCTTAACACACTGACTTCAGGGTACCATGGTGAGCCATCCTAATTATATTTTAAATATTCTCACCCTATCCCTCTTCTAACCATTTTTCTTTGCCATCTCGGGATCACCCCCCAGACATTCCTCCATCTCCCTCCCACATCATTGTCCAGAATGTCCTCTTTTTCTTTAAAACCAAAGGTCCAGACGCAGTCCATAAACATCCTTGCAGGGAACTCCAGGGAACACAAATCATCACCTTCCAGCATCTCCATTTCAGAATTCCAGTCATCTTCTAGTTGTAGTTTCACAAGTCTTTTCCCCTTCATTCCTGGGCTCTCACCCCAGAAATTGGATATAAATTGTGTTCTAACCCTGGGTCTCTCACACCAACAGGATTTTCCATGTTCTCGGAGTTGCATAGTCACTGTACTTTGTTTCTCAAAAAATTCCTCAAGTTCCCTAGCAAGGTTTTCTTCCAGTTTGGCAAAGTTCTCAAGAGTCTTTCCTGTAGCATATAACGTTTCCTCGACATCCTGCTTCAACAAATTTAATTTCTGGTTTAACATTTCTAACTTCAAAAAAATAATCCTTTGTTCATGGGTCAGTCCCGAGTCTAAAGCCAGTTTGAAAGCGAAACCAAGCATGGTAGAAGTAGGCAGAGGGTATCAAGTTTCAGTACTTTTCCATCTTTAACCATAAGTTTCAGCCGCCATTTCCCCCCGAGTCAGGGTGAAAAGATTGTAATCCATCAACTTCAAAGAAGAAATATTTCCAACAATTTAGTTCCCCTAAAAGGGGTTTAGCCAGTCTCACTTGTCAAAAGCTCCATAGAAACTTTGTATCCGCTACTGCAGCAGCAGCTAGAAACAATGTTATTTTCTTCATTCAACAAAGGGAGGAACGGGCTTCCTTTTTAACATTCCTCCCGGAGTGCCAATTGTTAAAAAAATTAAATCCAATTAACTCCGTACTCACGGCCTATGGGTTTCTTCTTTTTTTCTTCCAAATCAGGTAGAACGACACGCTCAGTGCGGGCGGCAGCCGCCGCTTCGCCAGCCCGGTTGGGGCATACCTCCACAGCCCGGCGCCGTTGTCCCTTCACTCCCGCGCCCCTTTTACAAGGGGAACGGGAGAAGGGTTCAGCGCCATAGTGAGCTCGCTGGAGAGCCCGTGCCGCGGGACGCTCGACCCGCGGTTTGGCGGAGCCCGCTGTGCGGTAGCGGAGCTCCTACCCCCAGGGCAGGCCAGGGTCGTCTCGCTGCCGAAACGACCCTCAACCGCCCGCAATGGCATCCTCGCCGGACGTCCGAGTGGTACATGGGTATTCTGTCCATGGGAAATTGACCACTGCACCGGCAAGAGGACTTCAATAGTGCCCAGATCCTCAGCTGTCAGGATGGGGTGGGCAGGCAGGATCAGTACCATGGAGAGGGACAAAGGAGTCAGCTTCAATACCCCAGCTAGCAACCCTGCAGCAGAGGCAGAGCAGTTATCTCAGCAGTGGCCTGGAGTTACCAATGAATCTAGCTTGCTATTGGCTGACTTGAGGCCCCACCACCTGAATGCCATACTTGGGCAGTTAAAGGGCTGGTACCTCTGCAACCACTGGCTTCCCCTTGGTCCCTAAAGTGGGTGATACCGCCCCATGAAGGTTTTTTTCCTGGAGGGTGCTAAGAGGCAAAGGTGTGACAGTGCACACAACTTTAACTGCATGATCAAGTTCATTGGTTTTGTGTTGTAGTAATTAAACTATGTATTAAAGAAGAAGAAGAGTTTGGATTTGATATCCCGCTTTTCACTACCCGAAGGAGTCTCAAAGCGGCTAACATTCTCCTTTCCCTTCCTCCCCCACAACAAACACTCTGTGAGGTGAGTGGGGCTGAGATACTTCAGAGAAGTGTGACTAGCCCAAGGTCACCCAGCAGCTGCATGTGGAGGAGTGGAGACGCGAACCCAGTTCCCCAGATAACGAGTCTACCGCTCTTAACCACTACACCACACTGGCTCTTTGCAGCTTTGCTGGTTTACTTAAGACAAGACTTTGTGATTAATATGCAAGTTTTGAAAAGGGACTTAAAAGGGAGTAAGTCTAGAAGTAGTTTAAGCTCAAACTTCAGGTGTTGCTAGACTTCAAATCCCATCAGGCTCAGCCAAGTGTGGCCAATGGATGAGAGTGATGGGAGCTGTAGTTCAGCTTTAAGCAATAAGCTCTTATTTTCATTGGGTGTTGTTGGGTTGTTGTTGCTCCTTTAAAACATACAGAAAACCCATTCTAACCTGCAGTGGTACTATATATATTTGTAACTAACTCACACTAACAAGACATTACCAGATGATTGTTTTTAACTGCAATTTTTAAAACCAGGAATTATTAGGGGAGGCACGGCATGCCCACTCCAAATAATCTTCTCTAGCTTCACTTCTCTTCCTTCACTCAAAGTCCCTCCAATGATCTGCTTGAGGAGGAATCTGCAAATTATTTCCAAATTTTGTTTTAGGAGGCATCTGTTGACAATATATTGACAAATGTACATTTGATTTTGAATAAATATGCAGCTGTTACCATTTAGAATTTATTGTGTTGCTATCTTCATTAGTGGGTTGTGCAAACAGCTTTTCTGAATAATGCTTTTATATGGTAGGGGGCACTGGGGAGGAGTGGGGGGCAGTGGCCCAAAAATGTTTGGTAATCTAGGACCTGGAGTTTCCGGCTCTGAGCATCTCACCCCAGGGTGTCTCAATTCATCTGAGGAGCCTGTAAACCAGTGGATTAGAGTGGCAGAGGTGTCTTCCTGGGCTTCAAGGGAGGAGATTACAGTGAAGCATTAGAGCATGAAAAGGCTTTAAAGAATCATGAGTCATTCGTTGCCTTCTAAATACTGTTTTTGGGTAAGATAGGGAAAATAAAATTTAAAAAAAGCAATTCGATAATCTGAATATATGTTATAATGTGTGTGTGTGTGTGTGTGTGTGTGTGTGTTAATACAACCAAAGTTCACTTTGAATCACATGGAGAGCTCTTTCCCCACTAGGTGGTCAACTCCTCGCCCTCAGGAAAATACAGCTGACCAGGCAGCTGGGGATACAGAAGAGAGAAAGCGAAGTAGAGGTCAATTGGTATTTATTTGGAGGGGGAGAGGCAGAAACCAGTATAAGCCCAGAAAGAAAGAAAGACAGATAACCACAACTAGGAGGAAACCTCCCCCCTCCCAAATCTGCTCTCCCTAAGGATGCGTGGGGATACCAGCAGCCCCGCCCCATTTTTGTACAGTGCGCTCTCTTTCTAACTATCCAGTAAGCTAGCTCACTCACAGAAATGACTAGACTCCCCTTCTTTTTTTTTGCAGCCCTCTCTGCTTCCCTTGCCAAATTCCCCCCTCTGCCCACTCCCATCATCCTTTACAATGTCCCAGATGAGCGGCAGGGGCCGACTTGTCTTCCCAGCTGGTGGAAACGGGGGTGGGGGCGGATCAGGCAGCAGGAAAAGGCTTCTTCGCCTGCCTGCCTCCTCCCTTTCTGCTCAGGTCCCCTGTTAAGCCTCACGCACATCCCCAGCTGACCAAGGCCCTCTCCAAAGCACCGCAGCCAGGATCAGGCCCCCAGAAGACTCGAAGGAAGGAAGGGGGTACATGGGACAGGGACGCTGCCTTGAATGGGTGGGACACCCCCTCTTCAACTCGCCACGATCCATGAACGTGGCTCCACGTGGGATCTGGTTCGTTCTTGTTTGGTTTTGGCTACAGCCAAGCGCGTCGCAGCCAATCAGGAGACAAGGATGGGGATGAAAGGAGATGCAGCTCGAGGAGGGGGACACGCCCCCCTGCAAGCTTTTCCTGCTGTTTCAGACCCAGCGAGAGACCCGCTCAGACCCCTCAAAATACAGCATCTCTAGGTTTGGGTTTGGGTTTGTGTGCGTGTGCGTGCGTGCGTGCGTGCTCCTCCTGCGCTCCTGCTCTGGAGGAAGAAAACGCAGAGAAAGCGGGGTGGGGTGAGCTTCGGACCTTTGGCTTGCCAAGCGTTAAAAGGAACTGAGCCGAATTGCTAGAGAGGAGAGGAAAGAATGGTGGGGTAGGATAGGTCACTTCCTGCAAGCGGGGCGTGGATGTTTTGTCTGTCTCCTTTGCAAGCGCTGCCTCGGTGGCTCCTCCTGCAACTGGTGAGTCTCCTCTCTTTCCTCCCTTTGGGTGCAGTGGGGAGAAAGGGGGTCCCAGGGCTGCAGGCGGGAATGCATGGGGGCCGTGTTCAGATCATGCAGGGGGGCAGAATCAGCGAGTGGGGGGTCCTGCACCCCCCCTTGTTCTCTGCAAAGCCAGGGGGCGGGCGATTTTGCAGGAGGTCTGCAACCCTGTTCTTCCTTTAGAGCAGTGTTTTTCAACCTTTTTTGGGCAAAGGCACACTTGTTTCATGAAAAAAATCACGAGGCACACCACCATTAGAAAATGTTAAAAAAATTAACTCTGTGCCTATATTGACTATATATAAAGTAATTTTTCCATTTTTCCCACGGCACACCAGGCAACATCTCGCGGCACACTAGTGTGCCGCGGAACAGTGGTTGAAAAACACTGCTTTAGAGCAAACGCTGCTCGCTGCTTTGTGGAGAAACAATCGCTTTCATCCACCCAGACCTTGAGTTTGCCGTAATAGCGGACGAGCCTCGTGGGGCGTCCAGAGCACAGTCTGGTCCTGTTGTGTTGGATGAGTTTCAGTTCGTGAGGCTGGAGGATGTGGACTAGGTGCTCGGATCAGTCAGCGCCACAACTTGCACTCTTACGCCCCCTTGGATGATAAGAAATAGCAGGGAGGAGGAGACAGCTGGCTGGGCCAGGGAGGTGGTCAGTGCCTCCCTGCATGAGTGGGTGGTCCCTTCCTGCTTGAAGGAGGCAGGGGTAAATCCACTCCTTAAGAAACCTTCCCTGGATTCAGAGAACCTAACCAACTCACGGCCAGTTCAGTTGCTAATCTCCCTTTCCTGAGCAAGGTTCTTGAGTAAGTGGTCACTGACCAGATCCAGGCGCTTTTGGAAGAAACTGATTTTCTGCATCCATTTCAATGATCTGCATGCAAGCGAACCTTCCCTTGTCCTTCAGTTAGAAGGAAAGCTTTCAGACAGGAGTCTTATCCAGACTCCTGGCTGACCCACGTGTGCCTGTTCAGACATGCAGCCTCTCAGGTGTCCAAATGATCAGGAGAACCACCGGAGGTCTCCCCATCCAAGGAATCCAAGGCAGCAGGAGAGGCCCTGCTGGGAAGGGAGGGAACCTTGGGAGGGATGGGGGTGAAAGGGGCAGCCCCCCCCCCAGTAGTGAGAGTTACTGGGAGACACTCTTCCCACCAGCTATAATTCCCTGAGTTCCCTGGCAAGGAGGACGGGTTGCCTGGCCACTCCAAGGGGGTGTCTCCTAGCAACGCTCAGCACCCTTTACAAACTATGGCTCCTGGGAGTCTATGGACTCTTTAAAGGGGTCTCATCCTGCTTTACAGATGCAGTGCAGAGGGGGACCTGGGAGTGTGTGTTGTCTTTTTGGAATAACGTAATTGAGTTTCATAACAAGGATCATGGGAATAATAAAGGATACTAATAAATTGACCCAGTCTTCTCTTATGATTGGTATATCACAAAAATAGCACACCAAGTTTATGGGAATATCTACAACATATAGTTCATTATTAGAGGTCAGACAGTGTTCTGGGTTCCTGGTTCATGAAATGTTTAAGCAAAAGCAGAAAAAGGGCAAACAGGACAGAGCAGTTAACAGATAACATTGAACATCGCACAGCCAAATGCCTAGTCAGTAGCAACTGTGGTTGTGCTTAGATTAAGTGTGGGGAAACAGTCCCTTTTCCTTTTTTGTTACCAGTGGAAAAGAATATAAAGTGTTGGTCTATTGATGAACATGGGGGGGGGGGGCTTTGAAGCAAAGATAATGATTTATGTTTAAATTAAAGTCAACCAGATGGAGCCAAATGCTCAAAACTCTCTAAATTCCAGCCTCTCCATGGCTGTTTCTTGAGGCTCTGGGTTTAACTTGAGGCTATTTTATCTCATGATTGAGGCTTTATGTGTTGTCCTGGGTGTTATTTTGATTACTTTCTTACTGCTACTGCATTTCTAAGATTATATTACACCATGGGTAGGCAAACTAAGGCCCGGGGAGGGCTGGATCTGGCCCAATTGCCTTCTCAATCCGACCCACAGACGGTCCGGGAATCAACGTGTTTTTACATGTTTAGAATGTGTCCTTTTATTTAAAATGCATCTCTGGGTTATGTGTGGGGCATAGAAATTCATTCCCCCCCCCTCAAAATATACGGCCCCCCACAAGGTCTGAGGGACAGTGGACCGGCCCCCTGCTGAAAAAGTTTGCTGACCCCTATATTAGGATTTATCTTTTTTTCCATGTGTAGCGGATTTACCCCACTAACTGCCCCCCATTCCGTGGCGTAGCGAGGTGGGGGCGATGGGGTTGGCGTGCCCCCCGCCCCGCCCAAGCCCCCCCGGCGGGCCCCGAGCAAGCCGGGGTGCGAGGCCGCTCCGCCCCAGGGCCCGCCCACCAGCGCCGCTATGGAGCGGCACAGTACACATGCGACACATGCGCCATGCGTGGTACGCAGCAATGCGCCGCTGCCATGCCCCCGGGTTTGCTGCCCCGGGTGACCAAGCGGCTTCCTCTGCCACTGCCCCCATTAAATATAGCAGACCCACCTCATGGTACGCCAATCACACCCTCCGCCTCTTTCCCCCCATGCTCCTTCTCCCCACCTCATCTGGTTCCACAGCCGCGACTTCTCCTCCGCCACCAAGAAAAGATGGATGAGGCGGTCTTGCCAGAATCACTCCGCCATCTGTGAGACAGAAAGGTGAATGAGAAGTCAGGAGCGCATGCTTCTGCCAGAGGTGAAGCTATGCGTGTTGAACTAGAGATGGGCCACAGAAAAAGCCTCACGTGCCGAGGGCATTTGGACATTGGTAGCCATTTCAGATTTTAGTTATGTAAAAATTGATGTACCCTGCTTAGGGCTCTTGGATCCCACCAATGACCATCAACTAATAATGCGGCAGACTCACCCCACTAACTGCCCCCCATTAAGTATAGTGGACCCACGGCTTGGCAGGCCAGTGACATGAATTTCTGCAATTTAGCACAGGCTACCTTGCGAGGATCTTGTGTGAGGGAAAACTTAGTGATTTAGAGTCTTAGGAAATTGCTGAACAAACAAGAACTTCTTTCTTTACAAAAAGAAGTGGTTTGTGAAATAAATTGGGGTCAGGAGGTGCGTTCTTTCAAATAAAAGTTAGCTTATTACTTAAACTAAATATAAAGATAGAAAATTCTTTCCAGTAGCACCTTAGAGACCAACTGAGTTTGTTCTTGATATGAGCTTTCATGTGCATGCACACTTCTTCAGAGTATATTTTGAAGGGGGGGAAATGAATTTTGGTATCTGAAGAAGTGTGCATGCACACAAAAGCTCATACCAAGAACAAACTCAGTTGGTCTCTAAGGTGCTACTGGAAAGAATTTTCTATTTTGTTTCGACTATGGCAGACCAACATGGCTACCCACCTGTAACTAAATATAAAGATGTCACTGTAGTATATGCCCAGCTTTTCTTAAACTTCTGTTGCTAAAAGCTTACATGTTGCACTTCAGTTGGAAGTTCAGGTTTCTACCATAGGAGATGAAATAATTAACTCTGTTTCTGTCCATTTACTTAGTTATGACCTGGGTTACAGTTAAATACTTTTAATACAGCACAGCTTCCTTCTCAGCCTAATACTTTGGTTCCTGAGCGAGGGGCATTTTTCGTCCTTCCCCCTCTCTCTTAGCCACTCCTGAGGGATTTCCCACAGACTCAGGGGATCCTCTCAGGCCTTGTTCTTGGTTTGGGGGTCTCCTTTTCCTAGGACGTCTCTCCCCTCCTGCCTGGAAGGAGACCCTGGTTTAGTCCATCTTCCCACAGCTTCTCCCTCTCCTTCCTCCTCAGACTCGGCTCTCCAGATTAAATCCTGCCTCCAGATTAAATCCCAGACCCTCCACTGGGTCGTCTTCCTATCTAAGCTGTGAGGCTCCTTCTGGCTAGAGAGATTCTCCTCTCAGATCAGAGCCAGTTCTCCCTCAGACAGAGCCTCTCTGAATATTAATAATAATAATAGTCTTGGATCAGAGCCAGTTCTCCCTCAGACAGAGCCTCTCTGAAAAATAATAATTACTATTATTATTATTATATAATAATAATAAAATCCCCACCTCCCCTCTCAGATCTGGCCCTGCCCAACTCTCTCCCTCAGAAAGGGCTCCTTGGATTTTCCCTCCAAAAGGGCTGGTAGCCAATCAGAAAGAGAGAGAGGCTCCCGCCCTCTGGTGGAACCTCGGAGGCACTGCAGCCCCACACTCAGCTCTGGCTCTGAGGGAAAATACCTCCTGGGAGAACCTGGGTTGAAGCAAAAGGAGAAAACGAGGAATAAGAAAGGATACAGATAAATTGACGGAGTCTTTTCTTGTCATTTGTATATCACAATTAGTTTACGGGAATATCTACAACATATGGCTCATTATTAGAGGTCAGTGCCTGAGATGGAGCCAAATGCTCAAAACTGCAGATTCCAACAGGTCCCCGTCCCCCCTCAGGATTTGACATCTTTCCGCAGGGCCTGCAAGACGGAGCTGTTTTGCCAGGCCTTTGGTTGGGGCTCAGCCTGACTCCTTCTCTTTTTGTATAAGAACTAATAGGAAAGAGGCCTCACAGCATTCTCACAGGCCCATACGAGATCAGCGTAAACAGTTGGGCCGATGAGCACTTACTGTTCCCAACCCTAAACCTGCGGAAAGCCATCTAATTAGACTTTAATTTGATTTTGACCTGTTTTTAGGAGGTAATTTATATACCAAAGTTATATATCTGATGTTAGCCGCCCTGAGCCCAACTTCGGCAGGGAGGGCGGGGTATAAAATTATTATTATTACCGGTGTTATTATTATTATTATTATTATTATTATTATTATTATTATTATTATTAATTCTAGAATGTCTTGTGTAACTTGAGGCTTTCCCCCCATGCTTGAGCCTTTATGTTGTTATTATTATTCTTTGATGGTATTATTACTACTACCGGTATTACCAATGCTTCAGAGCAGACTGCAACCATTTTAAAATATTTTTAAACGTTAAAACAAATAATAATCCCAAGAATAGGCATGTCTCCGTTGTCAGAGGCCTTGGGAAAGGGGGGAAGGTGCCTCTGTGGGGAGGGAATGCCCCAAGGGGGGATCTGCCCCAGGATGCCCTCTCTTGGCTGATTCATTTGACAGACATTCCCAATGTTTCCTGCACATTTTGCATAGTAACTTCCCTTCCAGTAGGGCTAGACACTGACTTCTCCTTTTCCTTTTTTGAAAAAGAAAGTTCAGAGTCTGGGCTGTGTTGCAGTCCAGCCCTGCTTCCTAACAAGATTCAGGGAACCTTTTCCTTTCCCTGGCTGTGTATCGATGTCATAACAGAACAATGTATTTGCTTTGTAGGATTTGCAAACGCCTCTACTTAGGACAGACAGAACTTGGCAGTAGGACCAAGAACTTTCTTCCGATCTCTTGGAGGCTTCCTGAGAGCCCAGATGGATGAGCAAGACTCAGCTGGCCCTGAAGCAGGAAGAGGCCATACCATCAACACTGGGAGCAGTGGTGGAATCTGGGAAAACTCTCTGCAGAAGATCCTGGGTGAGGAGGACACCTTCAGCTCAGAAGTGCAGAGACAAAATTTCTGGCAGTTCTGCTACCAGGAGGCCAAAGGACCTCGAGAGGTTTGCGGCCGACTCCACCACCTTGACTGTCGGTGGCTGAAGCCAGAAAAGCACACAAAAGCTGAGATGCTGGACCTGGTGATCTTGGAGCAGTTCCTGGCTGTCCTTCCACCAGAGATGGAGAGCTGGGTGAGGGAATGTGGAGCAGAGACCAGCTCTCAGGCGGTGGCCCTCGCTGAAGGATTCCTCCTGAGTCAGGCAGAGGAGAGGAAGCAGGCAGAGCAGCAGGTGAGAGAGACTTTCCTCTGGGTGCTCCCAAAGGGCTTCGAACGTGAGAGAATGTACCCTAAAATTCTGTCTTAATATCACAATTTTTTTGGGAAAGCCTCCAAAGGAATGATATCTGATACCCCTAAAGCTTTTGCCCCTGCCATTTCTTTTCTAATCTTTCTCCCCATTCTCTGTTTTCAATCCCTTTTGCCCTTTCAGGGAAAGATTATCTTTGCAGAAATGGGCCTGGATTCATCTGAGGCAGAGAGGACTCTGTTGGACACCAAAGAGAGGCCAATGGGTAAGGAGGAAGGAGTTTTTTCCCATTTGGCCACACATTCTGTAGATTTTGCCACTAATCTGTGGGTCCCCCCCCAACATTTTGGGGAGGACATGTATTTTTACATAGCTAAGATAACAAAGTCAAAACGCACTCAGTAGGTGAGACTTTTTAAAAGGCCCATCTGTAGTTAGAGATGCACTGCTTCACCTCTAAGACAAGCATGTGATAATGGCCGGCCACTTACCTTTGTCTCTCACAGGTAACAGAATGATGCCAGGGAGACCTCCTCATTCATCTTTGGATGAAGCAGCAGCTATGGAACCGGATCAGGTAGGGAGAAGGAACATTGGGGGGGAAAGAGGCTGTGAGATGAGGCAGCCAGGTTTCTGTTGCTCTTGATTTCTGTCACAACTGCCCTTAACAAAGGCTGTAAATGCCATTCCAGGAGGCTTACCGGTATGTCCTGAGAATGACGAACCACCTCACCTTAACTAGGCTCCTGAATGTTGCTGGTATTACCGGTAATTACCAGCAGCTTCAGTTTCATTTCTAAGTTTATCATTTAATAGGCTTCTAAGCAGTTGACAAATCATAAAAAAACAGTGGCCAGGACTCCCCTAACCAACCCCACCAGTTGCACTAAACGGCTTTCCCCCTCCTTCCCCTTCCTGTGACATTGTGAAGGTTCCCCCTCCTCCAGAACAGTAGACGGGGAGAGTAAAGAGGGGAACTGGAATGTTTGAGCAGACAGAATGATCTGAAGAACACCATTTGGAGTTCCACCCATTCCCCCAAATATGAATACCAGTAATTAAAATACACAATAAAACAGTTTTGTTAAAAAGTTAAAATATGCATCCATGATTAAAATGTACAGTAAAACAATTCCATTAAAACAAAGCAGCAATGAACTGGCAGAAAACAACAGAGCAATGTGTAGTAGATAATCTGTATGTTGTCTAAGAAGGGGACTTTCCCTTTTTATTTTAGGGTCCTGTGTGCTCTGAAGATGTAGCTGTTCATTTCACAGATGAGGAGTGGGCGTTGCTTGATCCTGACCAGAGAGCTCTGCATAAGGAAGTCATGGAGGAGAATTGTGGAATTATGGACTCTCTTGGTAAGACTCCCTGTTGGCTCATGATACCTGTTTTGAAATTCAATGCGTATCTCTGTGTGACTAACCTGCGATATTTTGTTGGAGCTAAACAATAACACCACCAAGAGCATCTGGGATTCTGATACGCCCACAGTGAATTGTAAATAATAATAATAATTTATTATTTATACCCCGTCCGTCTGGCTGGGTTTCCAAGAAATAGAGAGTTATCCTCCAGTTTTGCCCTTTTAAACCTGGTTGGTCTGAACTGCCTAGTCCTTTTGAAATTCAGGCTTCAGAGATCTTATGGAAGTAGAAGTAGCTTCTGTCACTTTTTTCTGTTTCTGTTTTTGCTTCTGTCGGTTTTTGGTTGACCAAAGAGATGACAAACATTGGATATGGTGCAAATTCCATTATTTGGCCAGAAAAGCTAGGCCTTTCAAATCTCAGTCTCATGGACTGACTGGATGCAGAGCAATGGTGGGAGGAAGCAGCAGGGGGAGTTTGTGGCAGAGAGAAGTCCAGAAGCAGAAGCTGAGGAAGAGAGTTAGGCTGGTGAAGAAGCCAGGGTGTCTCCTTCCCTTGCTGTGACAAGCTTCCCTCCCCCCCTCATCTTCCTAAACCAGAAGAGGTATGAAGGGGGAGGAGCAGAGACAATTCCACTGGCAGTCTCAGATCACTTGGGAAGGATCCAGGAGAAGAGTTGCCTTAGTTAGTTGTGGGAAGGCAGGGACCTTCAGTTCCCATAACGTGTCTCATAGGGGCAAGGTCAGTTTCTGTAAGTTTATGGTTGACCAAAGAGATGACTGATGTTTGAATCATAGAATATTAGACTCTTAGAGGCATGGGGGCAAGACCTACTGGGAAGTCTAGCTGTGCTTGTGAGGCCGGACACTACTGAGCAAGCTGTTTCTTCTCATAAAGAGTTAACTTCACTTACTCCATGCAATTTATTGTTGACCCATTCCTGACACTCAGGTTTCCATGAATATGTTCATTAATGGCTGTCAACAAAAGCAGTGAAGCCTGTTATAAGACCTTTCTTTTAATTCCCCACAGTTCTTCCTCTGCCCCAAGCATTAATTAGCATTATTCAATAATCAAGGGTTGCGTTTCTCCCTGAGGCTGTGATCCGTTCCTCTCTTTGTTGCAGATGGTGATGAATTGGAAATGAAGAACAAGGGAGACCATGACAATGTCTACACAACAGAGACGGGAAATAAATATTCTGAGTGTGAAGGCAACTTCAGTCAATGGTCCCATTCCACTTCCTCGAAAAGAAATCCCTTTGGGAAGAAATTTTATCAGTGCTTGGAATGTGGAAAGAGCTTTAGTCATAGGGCTAATTTCACAGCCCATCAAAGAATCCACACAGGGGAGAAACCATATCAATGCTTGGAATGTGGTAAGAACTTCGCTTGGAAGGAAAGTCTCACTTCTCACCAAAGAATTCATACAAGGGAGAAACCCTATCAATGCTTGGAATGTGGAAAGAGCTTTACCTGGAAGGAAACACTAACTTCGCATCAAAGAATTCATACAGGGGAGAAACCATATCAGTGCTTGGAATGTGGAAAGAGCTTCAGTCGTAACTCCCAACTCATTTCCCATCAAAGAACACACAGTGGAGAGAAGCCATATCACTGCTTGGAATGTGGGAAGAGCTTCAGTCAGAGTGCCATTCTTAGGGTGCATCAAAGAATTCATACAGGAGAGAAGCCATTTCAGTGTTTGGAATGTGGAAAGAGCTTCACCCAGAAGTTAAATCTCAGTTTCCATCGAAGAATTCATACAGGGGAGAAACCATTTCAGTGCTTGGAATGTGGAAAGACCTTCAGTCGGAACTCCCATCTTAATTCCCATAAAAGAACGCATAGTGAGGAGAAACCATATCAGTGCATAGAATGTGGAAAGAGCTTCGCCTGGAAGGAAAGTCTCACTTCCCATGAAAGAATTCATACAGGGGAGAAACCATTTCAGTGCTTGGAATGTAGAAAGAGCTTCACCCAGAAGGAAAGTCTCGCAGCCCATCAAAGAATTCATACAATTGAGAATCCTTATCAGTGCATTGAATGTGGAAAGAGCTTCAGTCAGAATTCCAACCTCATGTCCCATCAAAGAATTCATACAGGGGAGAAGCCTTATAAGTGCTTGGAATGTGGAAAGAACTTCAGTCAGAACACCCATCTCACAGCTCATCAAAGAATTCATACAGGGGAGAAACCATATCAGTGCTTGGAATGTGGAAAGAGCTTCAATCAGAGGTCCAATCTCACAGCGCATGAAAGAATTCATACAGGGGAGAAACCATATCACTGCTTGCAATGTGGAAAGAGCTTCAGTCAGCAAGTCAATCTCACTTCACATCAAAGAATGCATACCAGGACAATCATAGAAAAATAGAATTCTATAGTTTGAAGGGGCTCCAAGGGCCATCTAGTCCAACCTCCTGCAATGTTGTAATTTCAACTGAACATGCAAGACATATAGCCATCCAACCTCTATTTAAGAACCTGCAGAGAAGGAGAATGCACCGTCGATTCCACTGTCAAACAGCTCCTACTGTCAGAAGGTTCTACCTGAAATTTACTCAGAACCTCCTTTTTTTGTAACTTGAAGCCATTGATTATTGTCCTACCCTCCAGAGCAGGAGAATATGAGCTTGCCCCATCTTCAATGTGGCAGCTGTTTCAATATTTCAAGATATTAGCAAACGTCCTGCTGGGGCAAGTTGTGAGACTGACCCCCCAAGGTAGGGACGAAGCCTGGGTGCACTCCTGGCTACTCGAGTCCAGTGGCACATTGATATGCGATTGTTCCCCAGTGTGAAGAACAACACACACAAGCCATTAAGGCTAAACTATTTTATTGTAGATAAGATGCAGAGCATGTCTCTGCTTGCCAGCTTAGTAAGTCAGAGCTGTGCATAAGGCATCTAGCATCTCTCTCTCTTGAGCCAGAACTGAAAGTGAAAGTAAAGATATTGTCAGGGAAAGGGGCAACTCAGGAGGAACAGGGAGAGAGAGAGGAGCAGGATAATGTTTCCTCCAGAGAAGGGGGGTCGCTCGGTTACAGAGAGCAGCCACCGATAATTTCCACTGATTCATCTTCCAGCTCAAGCCCACGTCAGGAATTGTCCCCGGAAGAGGGAGAGGTGCTAGTCTATAGGAGGGAAGGGCAAAGACCAAGAGCAGTCAGTCTCAGACAGGAGGAGGAGACAATGGGGGGGGGGAGGCGACGCAGACGACAATTCAAAGTTCCCAGCCGTTTTCTGTGTTGGCGGGCAAGACAGAGCCCGCCACTCCAAGAAACTGAAAGTAACTGACCAGACGTATATCAGAGACTCTGTAACTACATAATGAAAATAAATAGTTTTAGCTTACCGGAGAGCCTGTCGTTTCTCATGAGCAACATCTAAAGAGGGATGCGATCCCCTGACAGATATACAGTAAGTAACATTACATGGTTGAGAGAAAGACAAAACAGCTGTCTTATGGGAAAAACACAAGTCATATCAGCCTCGCTGCTGCTTTTGCAGCTCGGTCTGTACCAATATCCTAACAGCTATCAGACCTTCTCTCAATCTCCTCTTTTCTAGGCTTAACATACTGAATTCAGCCATTCCTCATAAGACTGTGTTTTTCTGAGCCTTGATCATCTTGGTCACCCTCCTCTGCACATGTTCCAGCTTGTCAATATCCTTCTTAACTTGTGGTGCCCAAAACCGGACACACAATTCTAGGTGGAGTCTGACCAAGTTAGATTAGAGCATGACTTCCTTCTATCCAGGCACTATACTTCTGTTGATGCAGCCTAGAATATCATTTTCTTTTTGCTGGTGCTGCATCTCACTGCTGAATAAGAGAAGTGAGAGTGGAAGAATGAGAAGCCTTGGAGTGGCACATGGGTGTTCTATCCATGGGAAACTGATCACTGCACCAGCTAGAGGACTTCCATAGCACCCAGATCCCCAGTTCTCAGGAAGGGGATCAGCAACATGGAGAAGGACCAAGGAGTGATCAAGACCACAGCTAGCGACCCTGCCACGGAAGCAGAACATACAAGTTGTCTCAGCAGTGGCCTGGCATTAGCCACGGATCTGGCTCGCTATTCACTGACTTGAGGTTCCACTTCCTGAATGCCACACCTGGGCAGTTAAAGGGCCAGTGACTCCTCATTGCTTTTCCCCTATCACCTTCCACCTTAGTTATGTCACACATTCATCACTTTATACAAGTTATATAGTAAGTTTAAAGTCTGAAGTTAATTCGTTAAAAGTAATGGAAATCCAATGAAATTTTTAGGAAGGAAAGGAATGTGTCTGATCATGGCTCTTTCAGACCTTGCCTACTGTGCAAAGCTAAAATTTACATTCATTGCTCCACCTACTTTTATCTCTGGTCCTGCCCATCACTCACATGTGGCCCCTGGAAGGTTCCTCAGAAGGGAATGTGGCTCTTGGGCTGGAAGAGAAAAGGCTAGGCAGGCTAGCTAGCTGTCTGGCCATTAACCCCCTACTGCCAATGAAGTTATGAAGACTGAATCAGAATGCTGGTCCATGCAGCCCAATGGTGTCTACTATGGCAGGAAGCAGCTCTCCAGGGTCTTGGGCAAAGAGAGGTCTACCCCAGCACTGTCCCATGATGCTCTTCACTGGAGGCGCAGGGGGGACCTACCATCTGGAGAAGCAGAAAACGAGCTTGCTCCATCTTCCATGCGACAACCCTTTAAGGTGAGTCTCATATCACCTCTCAGCTTTCTTTTCTCCAGGCCAAACCTCCTCAGCTCCTTCAACTGTTCCTCACAAGGGTCCGAACTAGCAGTGACTTGCCAGAAATGAGAACATAAGAACCTAAGGGGAGCTTGCCAGTGGCCTATGTAGACCAGCACCACGTCCTCGCAGTGTCCAACTAGATGTCCAGAATGGGAAACCCGCAAGCGGAACACAAGCGCACCCTTCCCTCCTGTGGTTTCCAGCAAATGGTATTCAGAAGCATCATTGCCACTGACTGTTTGGCCCCAGGAAAGTCCTCCTTCACACAGCACAGAGTTAAACCATGGAACTGTCTTGCCCAGAAAACCCAGCCAGATGGGTGGGGTATAAATAATAAATTATTATTATTACTAGTGGTTTAAACCCGTTAAATTAATGGGCGCTAGGACATATGTGGAGGAGGTGCAGCAAAGTTTTTGTTTTTTAAGACAGGCATGGTACCTTCTCCCCAAATAGAAGAGCAGCCTTCCACACACACAGTGTCCCTCCGCCACCTAAAAGCAAATGCCCGTTTTGCCGAGGACGTGTCTCTGTGTTCCCCTCAGCGCGGCCGCCGCCAGCGGTCTCGCCTCAGCCAGCCTCCCTCCCTCGCTGCCGGCTCTCCTCCTCCTCCGCCAGCTGCCTGGGCGAGACCTGGAAAGAGGAGGAGGAGGGCGGCAGCAGCAGCAGCAGCAACAGCGGGAGGGTGTCAGTTGCTGGTCCAGAGAGAAGAGTTTTTAAAGGCTCCTCTTGCCCGCTTTTTTACCTCAGGGGGGAGGAGATGAAGGAGCCGCTGCGCTTCCCGAGGTCTTTAAAAAAAGGAATAAAAACCACTTGCACGCAGACTTGCAGTTCGGCTCTCTCTCTCTCTCTCTCTCTCTCTCTCTCTCTCTCTCTCTCTCTCCCCCCCCCCCCCCCAGTTTCCCCTGCAATTGATTTTTCACGCAAACATCCCGGCTGGCGGGGAGGGAGAGCCTGCGCCTCGAGACTGGACTGAGGCAAGCAGGTCCAGGTGGCGCTGCCGCCGTGTTGTTTGCGTGAGGGGTTGAGGAGGCTGCACGGCGGCGGTGGAGGGTGTCCGCTTGCCTCCCTCTCTGGAGTCGCCACGGCTTTCGGAGATGCGGGTTATGGGGAGGAGAGAGAGCGGGAGCGATGTGGCTGCTGCTGCGACAGCCTGCCTTGACTTAGACCCGGTGGGGAGGGAGCAGCCGCTGGGGTGTGCGCGAGAGCGGGACTGCGAACCAGGCTCATGCGGGGTAGGTGAGGGGCCGAGTGGGAGGAGGAGGACGACGACGACGACAACAGCCGGGAGCCTTTTATTGGCTGTCGCGCGCGCCGCACTCTTCAGCCTCCGGAGCGTCGGAGCTCTACGGGGCGGGCTGTTCTGCGCCGCTCCCAGGCCGCTAGTCCTTGGGGCCCTGAGTCAGACGGCGGCTGCAGCAGCTGTGCCAGCGCAACGTCCCTCTTCGTCCTCCGGAGCATCGGCGCTCCGCGGGGTGGCCTGCTCTGGGCCGCTCCCGGGCCGCTAGGCCTCGGGGCTCTGATTGTAGCGGCGAGAGCAGCAGCGTGGCCTCCCTTCTCGGCCTCCCCTTGTCCTCTGGAGCGCCGGAGTTCTGATTCAACCGCTTCAACTGCCGCCACTGCTCCTGGCCCGATCTCTCTGCTCCAATCCCTGTGTCCGTGGGGCACATGCGCAGTAGCGCAAACCCAGAGACACAGCGCCTGGTCGCAGAGACACTTGGGTTTTATATATATAGATATGGTTATACGGTTTTATGGACTCTGTTCTGAAACCATATGCCATCAGTGCTCCCAGCTACATACGTTACACCACAGATTTTCTGAGGAAAATACAATCTTTGAATATTCTTCCTAACAATACTATTCTAGTCACTATGGATGTGGAATCTCTGTATGCCAACATCCCACACAACGATGGTTTACAAGCTATAAGGGACAACATTTCAGATAAAACCACAGCGGACTTTGCTACCAAACTCTGTCATTTTGTCCTTGTCACTTGTCACTTTTCCCCAGGATGATGAGGAACCATTCATGAGTCCTCTCTGGGTTTGGTCAGTCGACCAGATACATATCCATCATATTAGTTGAATTGCAACTAATCACCAAACTTAAAACCATGGAGAGACCTGGTCTGAACAAAGACATTGGATTCTTATCTCATTATACATGACAAAGCTATCTTTAGCCATCTCACCCCTTGCTTTTTCCTTTAAGACTAATTGCAGTTGTTAACAGTCATCAACAGGTTTTCCACACCCATCAGCCAATCACCCATTCCCACCACCCTTCTGAGTAATACCCCTCCTCACTCTCTCACTATTTGCAGGTGAAACTCGAAAAATTAGAATATCGTGGAAAGCTTCATTTCTTTCAGTAATTCAACTTAAAAGGTGAAACTAATATATGAGATAGACTCATGACATGGAAAGCGAGATATGTCAAGCCTTTATTTGTTATAATTGTGATGATTATGGCATACAGCTGATGAGAACCCCAAATTAACGATTTCAACTTTGGGGTTTTCATCAGCTGTGTGCCATAATCATCACAATTATAACAAGCAAAGGCTTGACATATCTTGCTTTGCATGTCATGAGTCTACCTCATATATTAAACTCCAGTAGCTAATGAAAACAATTGCTTACATAAACGGACTTTTCCACGATATTCTAATTTTTCGAGTTTCACCTGTATAAGTTTCAACCTGTAACATGTTGAGATATGTAAATTTTCTTAATAGGAAGATTGCTTAAAAGAGAGGCCTGCCCTCAACCCTCCAACCAGCCCTTTCAGTGGCATGGCCCCCCCTGCCCCCCCCGGTACCACCTGTTGGGGCCTTGCCTTCTGTAGGACACCTGGCTACAGCAAAACCACAAAACCAGCTGGGGAAGGTATGTTTGTTTTATGGTATGTATTTTTGTGGCTTTATATTGTAAACCGTGAAGGGCCGTATAGAAATTTAATAAATAATAATGATAATGTCATCCGGACGCCTCCCCTTCCATATATGCAATTGCCGACCACCCATCTCCAAACAGTGCGTGATTCCTGGGGTTCCAGGCTCTGACTCAAAGTCTGTGTCAGCAGAGACTATGGTGTCTTCAGGTTTATTTGCACATATAGACTCGCAGCACCCCAGTAGGTCTTGCTTTTCCCACTGCCACAATCCCGGATTCTAGCAAGAATTCAGCATGGATGTGTCTCTAGTTGCCGCCTGCCCCAAGCCCATCTCACCCACACAACTCTGGCCTTTGTCATTCTCACCACCAACCAGGTGAGAGGGGGGCACCCATTTGCCCTCTCACACAGAGAAACATCCTTTGTTATAGAAGTGGCAGTACTTAGGACCATTACTGTAACTCAGCAGGGGACTTGCCTGTCTCCTTCAACAATGGAGTCTTCCATTAGAATTTCACCCTTGCTAGACCCAGGACCCAGGAATCAGAAGGCACTCTGGTGTGATACAGACACCACTACCCCACCTCCTAATAATATGGTTTAAAACGAACAGGAATAACTTTTAAAAATTGCCCAGTAGCACCTTACAGACCAAATAAGTTTGTTCTGGGTATGAGCTTTCATGTGCATGCACACTTCTTTAGAAGAAGAAGTGAAGAAGTGTGCATGCACATGAAAGCTCCTACCAAGAACAAACACAGTTGGTCTCTAAGGTGCTACTGAAAAGAATTTTCTATTTTGTTTCGACTATGGCAGAAAAACACGGCTACCCACCTGTTTAAAAGTTTCCAGCATCAGCCTGGGGCCGAGCAGTCAGAAGTCTGGCTGTGCAGCTGCTAGTGGTGGCAGCAATGGGAGAAATGCTTGGCAAGGCCACAATCCCCTTGCTGTGAGATCACCATGCCCCATATATGACCGCTTGATCACTTCGATCTGCAGAACTTGCACAGTTACAACTCCCACATCATACTTCTGCATTTGTAACAAACCAATATTTTAGTGCGGCAGCAGCTACACTTTGAAACTCCCTGGCAGTGAGGTGCTCTTTTCAGCTCCCGCCAACAGCTTTAGAAAAGCCTAACCAGATATCTAGATTGCTGGGGTGTGTTCTAATTTGCTTTTAGTTTATCGCTGATTTTTTTGGGGGGGCGGAGTAATGCATTAAATAGTTGTTGTTAACTGTCTTTACTGATAATTTTATTGTTGTTGTTGTTGTTGTTGTTCAGTCGTTCAGTCGTGTCCGACTCTTCGTGACCCCATGGACCAGAGCACGCCAGGCACGCCTATCCTTCACTGCCTCCCGCAGTTTGGCCAAACTCATGCCAGTCGCTTCGACAACTCTGTCCAACCATCTCGTCCTCTGTCGTCCCCTTCTCCTTGTGCCCTCCATCTTTCCCAACATCAGGGTCTTTTCCAGGGAGTCTTCTCTTCTCATGAGATGGCCAAAGTACTGGAGCCTCAACTTCAGGATCTGTCCTTCCAGTGAGCACTCGGGGCTGATTTCTTTGAGAATGGATAGGTTTGATGTTCTTGCAGTCCATGGGACTCTCAAGAGTCTCCTCCAGCACCATAATTCAAAAGCATCAATTCTTCGGCGATCAGCCTTCTTGATGGTCCAGCTTTCACTTCCGTACATTACTACTGGGAAAACCATAGCTTTAACTATACGGACCTTTGTCGGCAAGGTGATGTCTTTGCTTTTTAAGATGCTGTCTAGGTTTGTCATTGCTTTTCTCCCAAGAAGCAGGCGTCTTCTAATTTCATGACTGCTGTCACCATCTGCAGTGATCATGGAACCCAAGAAAGTGAAATCTCTCACTGCCTCCATTTCTTCCCCTTCTATTTGCCTATAATTTTATTGTTTTATTCTTTTCTAACCGCTTTGAGCTTTCTTTCTTTTTTTACAGTCAAGTGCTGTATACATTTTAATGAAATAAATAGATAGATAAATAAATAAGCGTGTTGACGTTTTCAGAGTTTTTGAATTCCCTGTTTCAGCGAACCCAGATGTGTGGCTGCTGGCTGCAAATGCACAGCCATGTGGGCAGTGTGTGTGTGAGGGGGGGGGGGAGGGAGAGAGAGAGAGAGGTCCCTCCCGCCATCTCCCCATATCTCTCTCTGGGGCCGAACCTATTTTCCTTGGGTGGTTGGGAAAATTCAGGGCTCCTCAGAGCCACTTTTCTTTCAGTCCACTTGGGGAGATGCTGAGGGCGAAGCAGGGAGACCTCCTGGCAGCAGGAGGGAGGCAGCCAGGCTGCGCCATGGAGCCGAGCTGAAGCCGCTCCATCCGCGCGCAGCAGCCCCTTCGCTTGCGCACAGAGAGAGCAGCGAGGAGCGGGCCTTGGCATCCACGGCGTAACCTGAGCCTTCCGGGGCCGGCGCGCGCCGCAGGCAGCAGGTGAGTGATGCTGGACATGCACCTGGTGCCGCCTCCGGACTGAAGATTTGATGAAATGCCTCTATTATGATCCGGAGATCCATGGAGGAGAGCAAGCGGGCGATACCTGATCCCCATCACTCCTGGAGAGCCCGATTGCTGGAGCTTTTCATAATCTCCACAGCCAGACGCCTCTCTCGAAAGGCAGCTTCAGGGGCAGGAGCCATGGGACGAGGGGGCCCAGCAGGGCTCAGAGATGGGTAACAAGCAGACCATCTTCACTCCGGAGCAGCTGGACGCCTATCAGGTAAGAGCACCTGCGGACGCAGCGCGGGAGCTTCCTTGCGTGCGCGCTCAGCAGAGCTTTGCTAATGCCTGGGCAGGAAGCGGGAGCGGCTGCTTTTCCAAGCCAACATGCAGACAAGCCAGTGTGGGCAGGAAATGCAACAGGAGTGCGAATGCCATGTGCGAACGCAGCCCTGCGACGAGTGTGTCCGTGCAGGAGCAGTAGATGGAGTCAAAGCAGCAGCAGCAGCAGCAGCAACCTGCCTTTTTCCTGGATTCAAAGGGCTTATTTTTACGGCTAATGTCTGTACAGCACGGGGGTGGGGAGTGGGAGAGGATTTTTACGAGATGATCAGAAATCACTCCAGGGCGGGGGTCTCCAGCCTTTGCAGACCCCCCCCTTCTGTGCCTGATTTCATATTTCTTTTCTGTTTCAGGATGCAACGTTCTTCACACGGAAAGAAATTCTCAGGTGAGATGCGTTTCGCTACAGAATCCCAATATCTGCGTGCGTCAGAATTATCCATTGTTAAAAGGGGGGGCAGCTGAAGCAGAGCTGCCTCTCCCCGCCTTTCCCCAAGCTGAGGCAGGAGCTGCCTTTCACAGATGCCCATATGCGATAAAATGCGCCTGGCCCCCATCGCCCTTCAGCTCCGCATTCTGGAAATCCCCTCTGCTGAGCTGAAGGGGGCTTGAGGTGGCAGGATCAGTTTCGGGTCCCTGCAGAAGAGAAGCCTAAATCAGGGGGTGCCAAGTGGCTTTTTAAGACTCTCGCTCAACAAAACTGAGCCATTGGGCAATCCAGTGTGTGAGACAGAAGAAGGTGCTAGAACTCCCTTGGGATTCATAGTTTCCTTCTTAGTACGTTTATTCAGTTTCTTACTTTGAGATTTCCAAATGAGAAAGCGGAAAGGAGCTGACCACAAGACACTCGAAATACTTCCAAATAAACTCCAAACCATATGGTTCCTGTGGTTTCTGTAGCTTCCCCCAGCTGAGACTCTCCAGAGATAATGTGGTTGAGTGGTTAGAGTTTGAGACTGGCCCCTTGGGAGAAGCGAGTTCACATCCAGCTACCAGCCCCCATCTCCCTATCAATCTAGCCCACCTCACAGGGGTGTAATGAAGCTAGAATAGGACGAGAGCCATGGGCACAGCCTTGAGCTCCCCCAAAGAAATGCAGGGAATAAACAAATAAGTGCCCGGGAAGGGAGACCTAAGGCCCACAGGGCAGGGGGAGCGTCCAGCCCAGGAGAAATGCGCCCCCTCCTCTCTGCCATTTGCTGTGTGACATGGAGCAAGGGACACAGCCTGAGTGAAAGGGGCATTGATGAAACCTAAGTATGGGCATGTTTTCATGTCTGGAATGGAAGCCAAGACCATAATTGTATCATGAATAAGGCATTCATTATTGATAGGCAGCCCTTTTGAAACTTCTGCCTCTTTGTTCTCTGCCACTTTCTCTGATGACAGCCCATTGCAGAGTAAACAAAGGAAGCAAAAAGGAGGCAGAGGAGGAGGAGACCCCCCACTCCTGCTCCCACTTTTTAGACTTCCCCTCTAGTGAGCTCTTTCTGCTGCAGTGCTCTGCATGCAAATCCAAGAGGAAATCCTGTGCTTCTGAGCAGGCGGGGGCAAAGATCAAGCTGCCAGCTTAGTTAGGATTTATATCCTGCCTTTTTAAATGTATGTTTCGAGGCAACCAACAACTAGGTTGGAACAACAAAGCAGTAAAAAACCCAACATGCCAAAAGCAAACACAAGAAGCACATTTAGACAAAACCTTTTAGGAAATGGAAACGGGTAGATGCCCTTTAAAACCGACGGAGCACAAAATCACTTAGGCCTCCCGTGCCAATGCACGTTTACTTGGAAACGTTGGAAATATTGGTGCTACTGCATCCAATGGCGTCTGGGGATCTGGACCTAAGTAAATAAGCCAAGGATCGCAGCAGCATTCCCTGTAGTGAATTGGTGGGGTGATGATGCAGGGAGGAAGTACCTGAATGTACAGAATTATCAGCAAAACACACACAAAGACAACCACCCCAAAACAAACCCAACTGTGCCCCCTTCTCTTCTCTCGCACACAGACCTGCGTGGCAGTCTGAGTCCTCCTAACATTTTTAGATTCTTAACATAGCCTTGACCGGTTCTTCCTCTCCCTGTTGTTGTTTATTTAAATTTCTTTTGTGGGAGGAGGACACCCCCTGCCTGCTCCTTCCTCTAGGCAGCAGCTGAGAAGAAGACTTCTTGGCTTTGCTGACCCCTCCTTGCCTCCTGGCATTTACATTGGACTGTAAATAACAGAGCAGCAAAGGAGGTCCCTTCAGAGCTGCTTGGCCAAATGCTCTCTTTCTTTTGCCTCGCTTGGTGGGATGGCCAGAGATGCAAGCTGTCCTGATATTTGGAACAGGACAAGTCATCTTGGATGACGCCTTGCATTGGTGATTGGCTCCTGCCAGTCCATCCACATCCTCCCTCCACGACTTGGTCCTGGATCCCACAGGTGAGAAAGACTCCTTTCCTTGCTTGCAGGTTGTTTGACAGGTACCGTGACCTGGCCCCTCAGCTGGTCCCGCTCGATTACACGAAGAAGCCCAACGTGAAGCTCCCTTACGAACTCATTGGCAGCATGCCTGAGCTGAAGGTACAGGAGGAGGCAGGCAGGGGCTCCGGGGTTCAGTTCCCAGGGAAGACTATGTGGGCAGAGGCTGCCTGGCACCAGCTGTCTCACCTGCCCACGAAGTGAGGCTGCCGCAGGGGGAATGGGAGCTGGCCCTGAAGCCGGGCTGGTTCCCTTCTCACCCCCATCTCCTTCCTCAGGACAACCCCTTCCGGCAGCGCATCGCTGAGGTCTTCTCCGAGGATGGGGAGGGCAACATGACCTTAGACGACTTCCTGGATATGTTCTCGGTGATGAGTGAAATGGCTCCTCGGGACCTCAAGGCTTATTACGCCTTCAAAATCTACGGTGAGATCAGGGGGATATCTGCTATGAAAGTAATCATGTTAATCTCCTAATCCCAGAGGATCCCAGAAGCGACTTTAGTCTACCTTGCTTAAAGCTAGACCCAATTTGAGTTGCATTGATTTGAGTCAAATTGATTATTTATTTTATTTATTTAAATTTATTTATTTATTTCAACAATCCCAAAGTTTGAGAGTCAGTGATCTGTCATGGAACACCCCCATTGAATAGAATAACAGTGGTTCTCCAGTCCTCATTGCTGGTTGCAAAGGGCCCCCCCCATGAGAATTCAAGCTTCAGGCCGAGTGGCAGCCACAGGGAAGGGGTCCTGGGAGTTGGGCGTGGGCTCTTTTCAGAGGAGCATTGCCACACAAGTTCACTGGCTGGCTGCCAGTCACTCCAGCAATGGGAAAGGGAGAGAAGCGGCTCTTTGGGGCAGCCCTGGCCGGATGCTCTTCAAGGCAAGAGGCTTGGTGTAGTACAGGGGTCAGCAAACTTTTTCAGCAGGGGGCCGGTCCACTGTCCCTCAGACCTTGTGGGGGGCCAGACTATATTTTGAAGGGGGGGAAAAGGAACGAATTCCTATGCCCCACAAATAACCCAGAGATGCCTTTTAAATAAAAGCACACATTCTACTCATGTAAAAACACCAGGCAGGCCCCACAAATAACCTAGAGATGCCAGAGATGTAAAAACACACTGATTCCCGGACCGTCCGCGGGCCACATTTAGAAGGCGATTGGGCCGCATCCGGCCCCCTGGCCTTAGTTTGGGGACCCCGGTGTAGTAGCTGCAGGGCAGGAGAAGAGGCCAGAGGGGCAGAGATCAAGTGACAGGGGAAACTGCACCTCCTGAATTTATGCCTGCCATGATCTATCAAAAGTGGGCAGTGGGAATCTCACTGAAAAGCAGAGGATCCACCGTGTGTGTGTGTGTGTGTGTGTGTGTGTGTGTGTGTGTGAGAGAGAGAGAGAGAGAGAGAGAGAGAGAGAGAGAGCTGCCAGACAGGCCCTTTGCTGCTGCTGCATCCTCTCTGGCAGTGGTTTCTGGTGCTCCACAAACCAGAGGGCAGGTGCTTGAAGGCGCCAACACTGGCACCCCCACCACAGCCCCCATAGGCAGGCCTCCCCCCACCCTGCCTCCCTGCCATGGCTCTGGCACTACTCTCCCCACCAAAGCAGGGAGGTGACCCTCTGAGGGGATCATGTGCAAGTTCAGAGGCAGTGAAGCTTTTCCCTGCTCCGGCCCCGAGGTCCCCAAGCACTCCTCTTATCTGCAGATTTCAACGATGACGACTACATCTGCAAATCCGACCTGGAGAAGACGGTGAACAAGCTGACCCGCAAAGAGTTGACCCCGGAGGAGGTGTCCCTGGTGTGCAACAAGGTGATGGAGGAAGCCGACTTGGACAACGATGGCAAGCTGTCCCTGGAAGACTTCCAGCACATGATCGTTCGAGCGCCTGACTTCCTCAGGTAATGGAAACTGCCCGGCCGTGGCCTTCCTTCCCTCTCTGGGCTGCCGGGCTCAGGAACAAGGGGCACCGTGGAGGGGGGGGGACTTTTCTCAAAGCAGAGGGTGCCAAGAAAGCCAAGCAAGGTGAGAGTAGCCTGAGGTTGCCCTTCAGAGTAAGTCCCATCCATCCCCGTCCTGCCCATCTCTTGCAGAGCGATGAAGCAGGTTCCTCGCGAGGTGTGCTGGGCTTTTGCTCTTGGACACAGTCTGCTGAGCTCAGCCTGGGCATCCTTCTCCCCCCGGGACAGATTCACGCAGCCCGTCATCGCCCAGCCTGCCCTGGCTGTGCTGCCAAGTGTCTCAGCCAGGAGAGCCACATTTCCCCCTAAGCTAGTCGGAGTCTCTCTCAGCCACGAGGAGGCCTGGAGTTCCGCTTCCACCTGCTGTAGTTTGCATGTTAAACTCCCCATCTTCGCTGGTGTCCTTTTCTGACCATGGGTCACCAATGCTGAAGGATTATTCTTGTTTTTCAACAGCACTTTTCATATCAGAATCTGACCCAAACTCCAGAGACCCACCGAGAGCCGGAAACCCTCTTGCTTCTGCCGCCTCTTCCGGAGCTGGATCAGAGGATGAGGCCTGGAGCTCCCTCCCTAGGGCTCCTGCCAGGGGGGTTGGGGTGGAGCAGAGCTTCCTTTGGCCTCTTGCTGTAAACTTAACACATGGAGGTGTATCTTTCCAACTTGATATAACAATGCCGCTGGGTTTCTGTTTCCCCCCTAATCTGACATACAGAAAGGCAGGCAGCCTTGAATGAAAAGTCAACACTATGGACATTGGAAGAACCCTGTTGCTGGGTCAGACCCCCCCCCCCACTCTAGTGTGTGGCTTCCCTTGTGGCTGGCCAGGTCCCTCTGGGGAGCCCACAAGGAGACCTGAGCTCCACAGCCCACTCCCACCGGTGGCCCTGAGCAACTGGTATTCAGGGGCAAAATGCGTCTGATGCAGACACCCTCCAAGTGTCCCTGTTTTCCAGGGACAGTCCTGCAATTACAGAAGCCGCTCCACAGTTTCTGACTTGATCCTGGAATGTCCTGCTTTTCCTTATCCTCCCCTCAACGTGGTGGAGAGATCAGACTGCGCCCCCTCCTGTCCTTTTTGGAAACAGGAGCCATTGTGCTGTGTGTGTGTGTGTGTGTGTGTGTGTGAAGGTGCAAAAACAGAGTCCTGTTTCTACCGAAAATAAAATGAAGGAAACTTTGAAGCTGGCATAGCAAGCCCTTCCTATAATCCACTTCCCTTTCACATTCCTGTTCAGTAGAATTGGGTGAGTCCAGCAGCTGTGTTTTTCAAGCAAGGACCTTCTGGCCTGGTTGGCTACCTCAGCGGTCAAGGGGAGCTGGTCAAGCCTGTCAAGGGAGAGTCCACTAACAAGAGGCAGCCCCAGCCAATGGAGCAACTCCAGCCTGGCCTACCTCACAGGGCAATTTTGAGTGAGGAGACAAGGAGTTCCTGGGAGAAAAACTGGTCTGTAAATGCAAGAAACGCATAGACACCGTTATTAAAATGTGCTCAGTGGAAAGAGATTTTGTCTGCAACTACGAAGATAGTAGATGATATTATGATTAGCAGCAGTAGTGTTAGTAATTAAAAAATTATCTGCGTACATAATAAATCTATTTTAGCAGTTTCTTAACCAGTCTAATACACATTCATGATAATTCTTATTAAGATAAAACCTTTCTTATCTCTTTTTTTTTTAAAGAAATTTATTAAAGATTTTCCAAAATAGAAAAGAAATAAAAACATTCCACAAACAACTACACAACAACAAAACAATACAAAGAAACAAAAAAAAACAGAAAAAGGACAAAAAAGAAAATACTATATCAAAACAAAGTTGCATCCATACATATTAAACTTATAAAATCTTGATGAACTTCCCCCTACTCTCTCTTCTGCGTTCATTTCGAATATACTGTAGTAACTTTGTAACCTCTTTAAAACCTTCTTTAACAAACTTATCTACCTCATATTTAATATCTTCTAGTCACACTTTTATCTCAAAATTAAAACATCATAATTTACAATACTACCTACTTACATCCTACTTCACCTTAACAACTTATTACTATCGCCTATTTCTTTCATCTAATTCCCATTAAATCTCTATTTTTTCTCGTTTCTTTAGATAGTCTTTGAATTTCTTCCATTCTTCTTGCACCTTCTCCTCCCTCTGGTCACGGAGTTTCGCTGTCAGTTCCGCGAGTTCCATATATTCAATCATCTTAACTTGCCAATCTTCCACTGTTGGTAAATCTTCTGTTTTCCAGTTTTTAGCCATCAAAATTCTTGCCGCTGTTGTGGCATACATAAAGAAAGTTCTATCCTTGCTAGGTATCACCTGATTAACCATGCCCAACAGGAAGGCCTCTGGTTTCTTTAAAAAAGTGTTTTTCAACACTTTCTTTAGTTCATTATAAATTTTTTCCCAGAAATCCTTTACTTTTGGGCATGTCCACCACATGTGGTAGAAGGTACCTTCAGTCTGTTTACATTTCCAGCATTGATTACTAACATTATGATACATCTTTGCTAATTTTACTGGTGTTAAATACCATCTATACATCATTTTCATCATATTCTCTCTTAATACATTGCATGCAGTAAACTTAGTACCTTCCCTCCACAACCTTTCCCAATCCTCCATCATTATATTATGTCCAACATCTTTAGCCCAGTCAATCATCACCGATTTCACCATTTCATCTTTTGTATGCCACTCTAGCAACAGTTTGTACATCCTGGAAAGATTCTTTGTATTTGGTTCTATTAGTTCAGTTTCCAACTTAGATCTCTCTGTCTGAAAGCCTTGTTTCTTATCCAATTTAAAGACTTCATTTAATTGATAATACTGCAACCAGTCGGTCAGACCTTCCTTCAGTTGCTCGTAACTTTTCAGCTTAAAGTTCTGACCCTCCTGTTCCAGTATATCAGAATATTTCAACCACCTTGCAGACATGTTAGGTCTTTTAACCGCCTTAGCTTCCACTGGAGATAACCATCTCGGAGTTTTCCTTTCTAACAAGTCCTTATTTCGAATCCAAACCTTATACAAGGAGTTTCTAATGATATGATTTTTAAACGCGTTATGGGCCTTAACCTTGTCATACCATAAATAAGCATGCCAGCCAAAAACATTATCATGTCCTTCCAGATCCAAAACATCTGTATCTTCTAACTTAATCCAGTCTTTCAACCAGCAAAATGCTGCAGCTTCATAATAAATTCTTAGATCCGGCAGGGAAAATCCACCTCTTTCTTTCGAGTCCGTTAATATCTTATATTTTATTCTGGGTTTCTTTCCCTGCCAGATAAATTTTGATAAGTCCTTTTGCCATCTTTTAAAACAATCCAACTTATCTATAATCGGAAGTACTTGGAAAAGGAACAATATCTTAGGCAATATATTCATCTTTATGGCTGCTATCCTGCCCATCAAAGATAATTTTAATCTTGTCCATGTATCCAGCTCTCTTTTAATCTCGTTCCACAATTTCTCGTAATTGTCCTTGAAAAGGTTCAGATTCCTTGATGTCAAAATTACTCCTAAGTATTTTACCTTTTTAACGAAACTTAATCCAGTTTGTTCTTGTAATTTCTGTATCTGCAACGAAGACATATTCTTTGACAATACCTTAGTCTTTAATTTGTTTAGCTTAAATCCTGCTACTTTTCCAAATAAGTCAATTATCTCTAATGCTTTGGGCACACTGGTTTCAGGATCCTGTAAGGATAATACTAAATCATCCGCAAAGGCTCTCAGTTTGTATTCCTTCTCTCCCACCCTAATTCCTTTTATTTGTTTCTCTGTTCTGATCATATTCAAGAGGACCTCCAGGACCGTAATAAAGAGCAACGGAGATATAGGGCACCCTTGTCTCGTTCCCTTTTCAATTCTAATTTCTTCGCATATCACGTTATTTACAATAATTTTAGCTTTCTGTTCTTTATAAATGGCGTTGATGCCATTCATAAATTTATCTCCAACCTTCATCCTTTCCAAGTTCTTTTTCATGAACGTCCAAGATATGTTATCAAAGGCCTTCTCCGCGTCAATAAACATCAACACTGCTTCCATATTTATCTTTTTCTCTAATCTCTCTAATATATTCACAATATTTCTTGTATTGCTGCCTATATGTCTTCCAGGTAAAAAACCCGCTTGATCCTTGTGAATATATTCTTTCAGCACTCTCTTCAACCTCGTGGCCATGACATTAGCAAAAATTTTATAATCCACATTCAGAAGCGATATGGGTCGGTAATTCTTCATTAAAGTTTTATCAGAGTCAGGTTTCAAAATTAACGTGATATACGCTTCTCTCCATGAGTCGGGTGCCCTACCTCCTTCTAAAAGTCCATTGCAAACTTCTTTCAATGGTTGAATTAACCAATCTTTTAATATCTTGTAATACTTTGCAGTTAATCCATCCGGTCCTGGGGCTTTTCCTAGTTGCATATTATTAATTGCATCGGAAATCTCTTGTACTGTAATAGGGTGGTTGAGTATATTAATTTTGTCTTCTGGGACTGCTCGCAAGCCATTCTTTTCTAAGAACTGTTCAATTAATTCCTCTTTAATATTTTCCTCTTTATACAATTGTTTGAAGAATTTCTGGAAACATTTTCTAATCTCCTCTGGATTCTCCACTTCCTTATCGTTAACCTTCAAATTAGTGATGGTATTCATTCTTTGCCTTTTCTTAAGTTGCCATGCTAACATTTTTCCACATTTATTGGCTGATTCGAAAGTTTTTTGTTTCATCATTTTAATTTTCCACTCAATTTCCTGATTCAGAATTTTTGCATATTGGGTCTGCAACAATTTTATCTCTTTTTGGATTTGCTGATTTTTGGGATGTCCTCTCAACTTCTTTTCTTTATCTTTAATTTGATCTAAAAGTTTTTCTTTCTCCTGATTCTGTTTCCTTTTCTTCATTGCTTTTTCTCTTATGAGGACCCCTCTCATTACCGCTTTACTTGCATCCCACACGACCCTAGTTTCTACTTGAGCATTCAAATTTATTTGAAAATATTCTTTAATCTTTTTAACAACTTCTTCCACTACTTTTGTATCTCTCAACAAACCATCGTCCATTCTCCATCTGAAAGAATCCTTTGGATATAGTTTTAAATCCAATTGCACTGCATTATGATCTGAACAGGTCTTTGGGCAGATTTCCGCCCTTTGAATTTTGGGTGTCAACTCTCTCGAAATCCAGATGTAATCCAGCCGTGACCACGACTGTTGTGGTTCAGAAAAGTACGTTGCCTCTGTTACTGTTGGATTTTTCACTCTCCATGAATCTATCAAGTCCAAATTGTCCACCATGTCAAACAAAGTCCTAGGCAGTTTCCCTTCATTTGTAATTTTAGATCTTTGTGATCTGTCCATCAAAGTGGAGACTGCTCCATTGAAATCTCCAAGACAAATAATTTTATAGTCCAAATAGTCCAGCAATATATCATGAATCTTTTTATAAAACGTTGACTTCCCCTCATTTGGTGCGTACAGTCCCAGAATTAAAAATTTGTCACCTTGTGCGTTGATTTCAATTGCAATATATCTTCCTTCTTCATCCTTGAATAACTGCTTTGGGTTGAATTTTTCTCTTGCATATATTACTACTCCTCTCTTCTTAACTTTATCTGATGAAATGAATTCTTGGCCTAGCTTTTTATTTTGTAGGATCCTTCTGTGGTGCCGAACCACATGGGTCTCCTGCAAACAAATTATATCCAAATTTTTCTTTTCCAATGCATGATACACTCTGTGTCTCTTCGGCCTCTGGTTCAAACCGTGGACATTCCATGTCAGCACTTTCATTGCCATCTTACTTTCCAGTTCCACCTGTAGCTCCTTCTAGCTCTTCTTCTGACGAGGATGTCGCTTCGTCTTCTTCTAGTTCCTTGTCTTCTGGTCTCGCTGGGATTGAAGCCGCAGGGCCACTTGAAGCAACCTTGAAGTCGTCTGAGTAACGGTCCAGAAATTTCTTCTTGTCCTCAAATGATCGAATTCTCACTCTTCTATCTCTGTATTTAAATGTTAGGCCCTGCGGGAATTCCCAGCTGAAAGGTATCTTCTTCAATCGTAGAGCTGTTGACAAGTCGTTGTAGTTAAGCCTCAGGTTCAAAAAGTACCTTGGGACGTCTTTATAAATTATTACTTTCTTCTGCTGTACCACTAGGTTATTCTTGTAATGAAAGTCTAGGATCTGGTCTCTCTGGTGTCTGTTCTGGAGTATCACCATACAATCATTCACTCTTTTAGGGTTTTTCTTTCCCTTGACTCAAAATCTGTAAGCCTTCACGATGAATGACTGTAGGTCGTCTTCCTTCAGCTGCCAAAATGCCGATAATTCTTTCACAATAAAGTCCTTTAAGCTTCCCTCCTCGAGCTCCGGAAGATTTCTCAATCTCAGGTTAGCCTCTCTTTCCTTCAATTGCAAAAACGCCAGAGATTCTTGGACGTCTCTTTGTTGTGCCTCAACTCTCTCCACCTTTTCAAAATCCAGATTCTTGATTTTAGTTTCCACAATAGAAATTTTTTCTTTAAATTCCTCAGATTCCTTTTTCAATACTTTGACTTCTTTATTAATTGACTGAATTGCCACTCTATTCTCCTTCACCGTCTTTTCAATTGATTTAATTGAAGAGTCTAATTTTTCCGAAGATTCCTTTATCTCAGATTTTAAATTCTCTGACAGATCTTTAATTTTGTTTTCTAATGTATCTGAGACTGCCTGCAGCTTCTCATTAACTTTGTCAAAAGCAGCAAGCATTTGCTCCTCCAGACTTTTTGTTGTTGAGCCTTTTCGTTTCTTCTCCCCCTCCTCGTCCTTTAGCTTTAATTTAGTTCTTGTACTAGCTGACACCGGGGGGGTGGAGGTAGGCTCATGCATTTCTAAAGTTGGCTGCTGGATTCAAGGTCACTCTCACAGAAACAGTTCCAGTTGACCAGTTCCCAAACAATTCCTCAAAATAAACACCAGGTGGCCAGAGTCAAATTACTGCCAGAGAACAAAGAGACATTCAGAGCAATCCTGCTCTTTGTCAACAGGAGTCCTCACACAGTTTCGGTTTCCACAGAAGCTTCTCCACTCCAACTTTCCAAAAGTTTTTTAAACTACAGCCAAGTCACCAAAAAGTATTCCAAAGTCACAAAATAATCCAAAGAAGAGGAATCCAGCCCGATCGTTACTTAAAATCAAATTCCAGTGTGTCTTTTAGCAGTATTAGCCAACCTGTATCAGTCAACCCTCAAACAGAAAGGTCCTTTGGAAACAATCAAAAACAAAGTATCCATTCACTCTGTCGCCCGCTTACTGACCCGGCACTCCGTACTCCAGAGGGTGAAGCGGCTCAATTATAAATCCATCGTAAAGAAATCCACCATAAAATAGCGATATCGCAAGAAATTCCCCCCGAAATGGGGTTTTCTCAGTCAAAGGAATTTAGCTCCGTAACTTTAAAGCAAGTTCGAATGGCTCAAGCTCATTCCCGTTACTTTCTTGGTCGCGTTCCGAGGGAGAAAGGCTTCCTCATTTTATTTTCTCCCCGCAAGCCAAATTTCCAATTTAGGTCCAAATCAAAAGCAGTACTTACGGAGGTCTTTTTTGTGCCAAATTGAGGAAGGGTCGATCGCTCGCGAGTTGCAGTCACGCCGCTTCGTGTCTCCGGGTAGAAGATGGCTCCTCAGCGCCGTACCGTTGCCCAGCTCGCTCAGTCTTCCTCCTTTACAAGAGGTTCCTGAGAGCTGGGGCGGCACTTTCTGGCGCCCGCTAGAACCCTCGGCTTCTGAACTCCCTTTCCGAAGTTTTCGGAGCCCGCAATGCGGTTGCGGTCGCTCCACGTCCCGAAAAACACCGGCGCTGCCGCGGAACAGAGGCAGCACCCGACCGCTCGCTACGGCGATCAAACCGGAAGCCGTCAAGGGGAGCTGGTCAAGCCTGTCAAGGGAGAGTCCACTAACAAGAGGCAGCCCCAGCCAATGTAGCAACTCCAGCCTGGCCTACCTCACAGGGCAATTTTGAGTGAGGAGACAAGGAGTTCCTGGGAGAAAAACTGGTCTGTAAATGCAAGAAACGCATATACACCATTATTTAAATGTGCTCAGTGGAAAGAGATTTTGTCTGCAACTACGAAGATAGTAGATGATATTATGATTAGCAGCAGTAGTGTTAGTAATTAAAAAATTATCTGCGTACATAATAAATCTATTTTAGCAGTTTCTTAACCAGTCTAATACACATTCATGATAATTCTTATTAAGATAAAACCTTTCTTATCTCTATCTCTAATTCCCAAGGGAAGTCCTATAATAAGATTAGAAATAAGGTTACAAAAAATTAGATGAATTTTTTCTTTTTTGTATTGTTTTTTGATTGTCTTTTTGTTTTTCTTTTTGTAGTGTAGTCTTGTTGTTGTGTTTTTTCCTATTATGTGTTTTGTAAAATCCAATAAATTTTCTTTAAATAAAAAAAAGTAATTAAAAAATTAAATGCCCATCTTCACCAGCAGTTTACAATGATTCAAAACTCAAGCCAAGGTTGCAGGTTTGATCCCCGTATGGGACAGCTGCCTATTCCTGCACTGCAGGGGGTTGGGCTAGATGATCCTCAGGGTCCCTTCCCACTCTACAGCTCTAGGATTCTCTATGAAATTACAAGCCAGAGGTCCTGAAAATGCACATCTCAGGGGTCAGAGGCCAGGGCGGAGAGGACCGCGACCAAGTTACCGCTGGGGACAAGCACTCCTAGCCACTTGGAACTCTAGTGGCAAATGCGGATCCAGGAGTTTTCCCCAAGCTATGATCCTGCTCCTTCCAGGGAAGAGCAACCCCACCCAGAACAGGCTTGCGTTCCCACCTCCTGGACTTGAGAACTTGGAGCCCATCACAAGACTGTCAAGATCCAGCTGCCATTCGTTGGTCCACATCCGGCCACCTGAGCTCGTGCTGGCCGGCTACAAGCCCAGATACCTGCATCCTGAACCATCGCCAGGGTCATGTCAGAAACGGCACTTAATTAATGGGTGAACCTGCACCCACTTTTACAGCAGAGATCGGTGGCCAGAGTTACATAAAACCCAAGAGGATTGGAATGAGGTGGGTGGAGGGAGGGCAACAGCCGTGGATTCCCTGCCAGCCACCAGATGCCAGCCTCCCACTTATCTGTATAAGGGGGGGTTAGTGAACAAAAATTAAAAATCTTGGGGATGAATGTTGGAAGAAATGATTGCAGCATAGGACTGGGGGATAGGGGCGGAAACAAGGATAAATCTTCAAACAGTGATGGAGTTAGGAAGGGGAGGCATATCATAGAATCGTAGAGTTGGAAGGGGACACCAAGGGTCATCTAGTCCAGCCCCCTGCAATGCATATGTTGCAGTTGTGTATATATTTGCCTAGATAATTGCACCCCACTTTTCATGTCACAAAGTGGCTCATAGTACAACAACAGCAGGATTTTAAAGCACCCCCCCAAAAACCCGGGAAGAATAAAAAGGTAAAGGAGCAAAGGACAGGGAATCCCCGGCAAATACTTGACAGCCGCTGCGGAATCAACAGGAGAGTCTCCTCTGGCTGCCGGCAAAGTGGAAGGAAAGAGAGTGGGGGGCTCAGCGAGCTCTTGGGGTAGACAGGGGGTCCCTGAGGATTGGCGTGCTGGCGCAGAAAAAAACACCTCTTCACGTGGCCACAGATGGGACCTCCTCAGCCTCTGTGATGGCAATGAATAAAGATCCAGGTTTTAACAAGGGGCGGGAGGTTGGTGGTGCTACCCATTTACATTTATGGACTTTAGCACTAGAAATAAACTGCTGGGGGGGGGGGTCAGAGACGAGGGAAGCTCTCTTTCCCCAGCATAGCAGGGACCTGTGTTTGGGGTTTCCTGTGTGTTGATTTCCCCCATTTCCGTTTGCTTTCCAACGCCTGTTTCTTATGTGTGGAGCAAGAGACTTTGCTTTCGGGAATCCCTATTCCCACGTGCGTTGTGTTTCTTGGATATATTTATAATTAAAGTGAAGTGAAACAAAGCCAAGCGAACGTGGCCGCCGAGAACTTCTCCGGGGTCTCTCGGGGACACCCTGCCTGCCTCCCAAATGCCAGGGCAGAGCAGCGAAAGTAGGAGCGCCCTCTCGGCCGGCCTGCGGGAAGGGGAGCCAGCGCGGAGCAGGCCCTGCACCTTCGCAGTTGCCTCAGGTCTGCTGCTGCTGCTGTTGACATCTGGGCAAGAGAGAGGCGTGCCTGGCTGGCAGCGCGAAGGAATGTGACCCGCTGCGGCGTCTTCCCTCCTGTAAACATTTCCTCAAGAAACTTTGAGCTGCTCGGATCTCTTCTCCCTCCCGAGGGAAAGATCTGCAAGGAGCCTCCCCACCCGGGAGGACAGCGTGAGGGGGAGATAAAACGCCCCAAGCAAAGCATGAGGCCGATTTGCAGGACAGCCTCCTCCTCCCTCGTCGTCTTCTGCAGCCTTGCTTTACTGGGAGCAGGTAAGTTCAAGGGTAGTTCGCCTCTGTCTCGCGTCTAATCCGAAACAGGACAGTTCCAGCAGGTGGACCACCAGATTATGAAACTGCAGGCTGGGTGGGCGAACTGAGTGCGCAGCCGGATCCTGATGCTACTGACATTCAAACCACGGCAAAGGAGTCGAGCTTGTTCTCGTTGTTCCCTTTCGGCAGCCGGATTCTTCCCTCTGTTTTGCTTCCTTGTGTTTTCCTCTGTTCCTGGGACAATCCAGAGCAGGGATGGAATGAGAGGCTCCTCCGTCTGTCCCAAGGGCGGAAGACCCCCCCCCACCCCCGCTCCTGCCCCGGGGGGCTCTTGGGCTCTTCAGCATCAGCTCAGGGACCTCCCCAGGCAGGCAGGCAGCCAGAGAGGGAGGGTGGCAGCCACGGAGCGTTGGCACGGCCAGATTCAGAGGGGCGGCAGCAGCCAGGGAAGAGGGGGTGTTCCCATGGACTCGGGTGGTCGTGGTGGGGAAATGTGTGGTGGCAAAAGCAAGAGGCAGCAGCCCTGGGAGGAAGGGGCTGCCGCAGTGGGCAGGGTGGGAGTATGAAACATTCAGCCAGTAGTGCCCAGCCATGCAAAGGACCCCAGCTCTGGCAGAGAGGAAAGGGTTAAAACTGTCTCCTGTCAGAAGCGTCTTCCCAGCCGGCCAAGTGGCGAAAGAAAGGGAAGCACAACCTGGACCCACACGCTGGCCGAATGAGCCTAAATGGGGGGGCTTGCTGAGCCAGCCGGGGGAGAGGAGAAGCCATATGTGAGAGGAGTCATGGTAGAGGCAAACCCCGCCCCCCAGCTGTGATTCCTTCCTGCATTCCTGGGGTTTGGACTGGATGACACTTTGGGTCCCTTCTGACTCTACAATTGTATTACTCAGTGGAACAAGATCGAAAATTCTTTCTAGTAGCACCTTAGAGACCAACTGAGTTTGTTCCTGGTATGAGCTTTCGTGTGCATGCACACTTCTTCAGATACAAGGTCCAGGAGGGGGATCCAGGAGAACGGCTTGGAAGAGACCAAAGGTTTGCATGTAATCTTTGGATCCCTCACCAAGCAGGAGGGGGGGGGGACTTTGCCCCCTCATCAGCCCAGCCTGGGCTTGCAGGCGGGACAATGCGCATTGCACAACTCCGTCCACAGCTCCTCCGGGGCGCGGTGCGTGTTCAAGAAAGGCGGAAGGCGGCTTGTGCCTAACCTCAGTCGAAAGGTGGTAGCAGCCGGTGCTCAGAGAGTGGTTTCTCCGGGAGAGTTTCAGGCTGGGAGGAGGAAACCACGCGAACACCCACCCCTTCCACACACCCCAGCTTCTCCCAGGCCAAGAGGAAACACTCCCTCCTCCAAAGTAGGGCTGGGTGATATCTGGTTTTCAACATCGCGATATATCATCACCAGCTAAACCTCGCAATATATTGATATATCACAATGTCTGAAATAAGGGTGGAGCTATGTAGAGCCATTCGCTGGCTTCACCGTTCCCCCCCCCCCACACACACACCCTGTGATTTTTTTTGCATAGGACGCAAACACTCTCACACACATCATGATTCGTGATATATCCCCAGGTCAAAAACTACGAAACCAACATCACAATATGGACTTCATTTTTTTTTTGAAAATTTTTATTAAATTTTCCAATAAGACAAATACAAACAATAACAGACAAAAAACAAATATCAAAAACTACATTCTACAAACATACAAAAATACTACCAAAAGAAAAAAAAACCAAAAACAAAAATCTCATTGTCTTTCCTAGTTTTTTAACATTCCATTGGGACCTCCTCCCGTCCTCTCCTCTGTGTTCATTTCCAAACCTCTTTTAGTAACTTTGTAACATTGTAAAATCTACTTTTCACCCTCTCATCTTAGTCATAAAATCCTAACATTATATCTTAAATCTTAATTCTTAATTTTTCAACACATCTTAACTTCAAAAAGAAAAAGAAAAAAGTTTTTCTGTCAAACCAACCTCAAATTACCCCTCACTACCTCTTATATCCTTTTTAACTTAACTTAGTTATACTATAGCCTATATATCTTCTGATTCCAATTCTCAATCTATGAAAAAAATCACAATATAGACTTCAAACCGGTTCTGGGTGATAAATTGATACATTGCCCAGCCCTCATCCAGAGCATCCAGTTGACCAGTCATTGAGAGAAATGCAGGTCTCCGAGTGAGAGCTAGAGGAAGAAGGGTGGCTTCCCCAGCCCCCCCCCCACCCCCGGGGGAAATCTCTTTGCTCTGGTGCACAAAGGAGGCAACCCTCGCCCCAGACCTTTCTCAACTTCCTTTTGGTTTTCCAACCAGTAGCCCAAGACTCCTGCTCTGGTCACTGTGGGACACCTCGAAGCAGCTGCTCCTGCCACACAACCTGCGAATCCCTGGGAATCTGCTGCCCCGACTACTGGGAATTCTGCCTGAACGCCTCTCCCTACTCAGGAACCCTCCTTGGGGGGAAAGACTTTAGCCTCCTCAACGTGACCGCCAGCAGCTCTTCCGACGTGAATTGCAGGTGAGCTGAGATTTCCAGAAGGATTGGTAGCTCACGACATGTGCACTCGGGGTTGTTCTTGGCCTGGGATGCATGTTTGCACATTAATGCACACGTTAGTGGCCCCCCCCACTGCATTTCGGGTCACATTTTCATGCTGTTGGGGGAGGGTCTTTTCCGGATTTGCATGAGTGCTTGGATTTCCCTGGCCTTGCAATCCCCCCTTCTCCAAACTCTTATTTGCGAAACCATAACCTGCCCATGTGCAGTGGCTGCCACAAGTGTACACACCTCAGCTGCTTGAGGCAAAAAACAACAACAACAACAAAACAACCACATGGCCACCCCTACACACACACACACACACACACACACACACCACACTGCCTGGAGACAGCCTGGAGGAAAGAAGAGAGAAGAGGAGGCTGGAAAGGAGCAGGCAGTGTGGGGTGGGAGGCATGGCAGAGGGGCACAGAGGAGGTGAGCAGCACGCTCCCCAAACCCAGATCTGCTCCCTGAGGCAGCTGCCTCATGGGTGGCCCTGCCCTGCACCTCAGCTTAACTACGAAGTTAATGTGGCTTAAGATTTCCATTCAGAAGGAAGCTGGTTTGAGGGGGGGACACAGCACAGAGCAGTATTTCTCAAGCAACTACGCAGGCATAGGCAAACTCAGCCCTCCAGATGTTTTGGGACTACAACTCCCATCGTCCCTAGCTAACAGGACCAGTGGTCAGGGATGATGGGAATTGTAGTCTCAAAACATCTGGAGGGCCAAGTTTGCCTATGCCTGAACTCCAGGTGCTCACAGCCAGGGATTCTGCTTTCCAGGCAGACCTGCTCCTGGTGGGTTTGCAGCAGCGAGAAAGGGGAATAGCATGATGAAAACCAATAAGAGGGAGGGAAGAGTGCACATCACCTAGTGCTGCCATGGAGATCTGTGGTGTGCTCCTGTTTGAAATAGGGCAGGGCCCAAAGAGCCAGGGTTGGGAGATCCCTGGTCCCATCGCTGGAGCATCTTTCATTTCCCCATACCTGAAACAACAGACTCTTTGTTCTGATTTCAGTAAGCCTTTCAGGAAGTCCCCCATGATATTCTTGCAGAGAATACAATGTGGGCTGAACAAGGTAACACTTAGGTGGATCTAGGTAGGTAGCCGTGTTGGCCTGCCATAGTCAAAACAAAATAAAATAAAAAATTCATTCCAGTAGAGACCAACTAAGTTTGTTCTTGGTATGAGCTTTCGTGTGCATGCACACTTCTTCAGATACACTGAAACGGAAGTCACCAGACCCTTAAATATAGTGAGGGAGTGGGGAGGGGTATGACTCAGAAGGATGGTGGGAATGGGTGATCGGCTGATAGGTGTGGAAAACCTGTAGACGACTGTTAACAACTGCAATTTGGTCTTCCAGGGAAAGGCAAGGGGTGAGATGGCTAAAGATAGCTTTGTCATGTATAATGAGATAAGAATCCAATGTCTTTGTTCAGACCAGGTTTCTCCATGGTTTTAAGTTTGGTGATTAGTTGCAATTCAACTAATATGGTGGGTATGTAGCTGGTCGACTGACCAAACCCAGAGAGGACTCATGAATGGTTCCTCATCATCCTGGGGAAAAGTGACAAGTGGGGTGCCGGAGGGTTCTGTCCTGGGCCCGTTGTTGTTTAACGTCTTAATAAATGACTTGGATGAAGGAATTGAGGGGATGACACCAATTTGCAGATGACACCAATCTGGGAGGGGTAGTTAATGCTGCAGAAGACGGAATCAGAATTCAGTATGACAATAATGTTGAATGGGTTTAGATGAGTAGGAGAGGATATTTTATTTTTTATTCTTCTTCCTCTTCTTACTTGTGTAAGAATGCAAATACCTATTTCAGCTGAGTTAATTTGCCATCCGTGTGCAGCTTATCTCTAGAAGCTTTTAGAGACAACGTTGCACAATGCGGCATAATTATGAGTTCGATTTATTCTGCATTTCCCTCTTAACAAAGAAATCGTGCTCAGGCTCTTTAAGTAAACAAGAAAAATATAAAAGTTTCCTCACATCAAAAGACTTGCCAGGATTCAACAGATACAGTGATGAAAATTAGGCAGACAAAAATCCTTAAAATTTACAAAAGTCCATGTTGTTGTTGTTGTTCAGTCGTTCCCGACTCTTCGTGACCCCATGGACCAGAGCACGCCAGGCACGCCTATCCTTCACTGCCTCCCGCAGTTTGGTCAGACTCATGTTCGTAGCTTCAAGAACACTGTCCAACCATCTCATCCTCTGTCGTCCCCTTCTCCTTGTGCCCTCCATCTTTCCCAACATCAGGGTCTTTTCCAGGGAGTCTTCTCTTCTCATGAGGTGGTCAAAGTCTTGGAGCCTCAGCTTCAGGATCTGCCCTTCCAGTGAGCACTCAGGGCTGATTTACTTCAGAATGGATAGGTTTGATCTTCTTGCAGTCCATGGGACTCTCAAGAGTCTCCTCCAGCACCAGAATTCAAAAGCATCCATTCTTTGGTGATCAGCCTTCTTTATGGTCCAGCTCTCACTTCCATATATCACTACTGGGAAAACCATAGTCTGGTTCAAAATGCAGTGCACTCTCTGGACAAGAGGTAAAAAGAAAAGTGTGTTTTCTATTCTTGCTCCTCCTGCCCCAAGTTTAAAGGATCCTGTATGTTTCTGACTCACACACTTGTGATTTGGCTGCAGATCCTCCCACACTTGACAGATTGGAGAACTGGGCCAAAACTAACAACATGACTGTCAATAGGGACAAATGTAAGGCTCATGTACAGGAGAGAGCATGAAACCCTGAAGAACTCCAGAGCACAAACGGTTGTGGGGTCAACCAGTGATTTCCCCAGCACCAACTGACTTCTGGAACTGGTCCTTCAGATAGAGATGGAACGACCAGTGTTAAAACTAGATCCCGAATCAGGTTGAAATGGATCTTGATAATGAGTCTCATTCAGGAGACCCTGGAGTGGTCTAGTAACTCTCCACACAAATCCCTTCCTCCGGTCAATTGCCATTGCACTCTCTCGGGTTCAAGGGCGGTTTTAGGAATGGTTTTGTAACTACATCCTTCAATGCAGCTGGGGACACCCGAGGCCATCTGTCTGTCCTAAAGAGGCAGCGTTTACTCCTCCTCCGCTGGGATCTCTTCCCCCAAAGAGTCTTTCCTCTTCTGGAAACCAAGGACTGCCAGACTGCAGCTGTAACCTTACACCGCAGCACTGAATGTCAGCTTTCAATGAGCAAACAAGTTAGAAGTCTTTGGCGAATCTCACCAAGTGCCGATTGTTGTTCCTGCCTGTTATGGCCATACTCCACTGTGAACATGTCCAACTGCTTGCAGTTTTAATCCCTTTTGCTTTTATAAAATGATTCCTTACAGCTGGCCTTGGCAGGAGCCAATCATGCCGTGAAATGCCGGAAGGAAAAGACAGAGGGAGAGCAGGGAGAGTGACCATCCACCTGGCCTGCAGGGCCACCAAGGAATTAAGCGGCTGAGGTGGTGGGATTTGAACCCAGGGCCTCCAAGCCGACCCCATGCTCTGACTTTGCCCCTTCCTCCCTTGGGTCACACTGTGGTTTCTCTTTGGCGCTGACAGGTTTGCAGGGTCAGTCGAGACCAGTGGCTACGTGGCTGGAGATGGCCGAGTCCACTGCATCTCCCCCTTACTCTACCAGATCGGGATCCTGAAGCTGGAGGTTTCCGGCGATGGAGGACGGACATTTCCCTGGATGGCAACCTGGGAGTCAGGTGACTTGTTTTCCAGTTTGCAGGTTCCCTGATCTCCACAGAGCCCACGTTCTGTCTCCACGTACCTTGTCCTCTGCTTGCCTTGCCTGTTTCCTCAAGGGAGAGGGCTGAGTGTTCCCAAAGCAACTGGGAAGGGATTCTGAAACTGTGTCACGATCTAATGTGGGTGGCGAAGATAATGTTGGGCAGCCAGGCCTTGCTGCCTCTGCCGCTTCCTGCCTCACGGAGTTGCTGCTTAGAATAAGTCATTCGCAGCTCTGGGAGAGACTCGGCTGCCTGAGGAGCTCTGGGGCTTGCTAGGTCCCTCTTTGCTTTCATGGTCTGCTCTTAAAGAAGAATTTCAGGGATGCTTCTCTGCATGCCATAAATAGTGTCACAGGCCACCGCTATGTTTGAGTGTTAAGACATTCCTAGGGTTCCTGAGCTTTACTGAGAGTTTGGTTTCCTTGGAAAGAGGGTCAGCAGAGCTTATGGTGTCCTTAGGATATATTATTTATTTGCACGTACATATATATGCTGAGCATCAACAGACCTTGCTTCTCCATTAATGGCAGCTTTGGACCCAGCACAGAGTGGAATTTGCTGCCAAGGAGTGTGGTGGAATCTCCTTCTTTGGAGGTCTTGAAGCGGAGGCTTGACAGCCATCTGTCAGGAATGCTTTGATGATGTTTCCTGCTTGGCAGGGGGTTGGACTGGATGGCCCTTGGGGTCTCTTCCAACTCTAGGATTCTATGATTCAGAGCAAGCATGTCTCTGGGTTTCCAGCTTCCAGGCTGCTTCTAGCTCAGCTCACACACAACACACTGACTTTTGTTCTTCTCCCTTGCATCTAGGAGGGGGGGGGGTGGAGGAGGAAAGGCCTGTGGCAAAAGAGAGATGTCCAAGACCAGGGGCATAGCAAGGTAAATTGGTACCCGGGGGCAAAAAATTTTTTTGTCCCCCCCCCCAAGCCATGGGAAGGTCAGGTGGTACCTGGTGCGGAAAATTTCTTGTCAACCCCCCATTGATTCCCCCCCCCCGCAAAAAAATGGTTTTACATTATTTCATATTTTCTTACAAAGGAATAATAACAAGTAATAATAATAATAATAATAATAATAATAATAATAATAATAATAAACTTTTATTTATATCCCACCCTCCCCGGCCGAAGTCGGGCTCAGGGTGGCTAACATCAGATACATAACATTGGTATAAAATCAAACAATAATAAAATTACCCCCTAAAAACATCTCAAAATCAAATTATAGTCTGATTAGATGGCTTTCCACAGGGTTAGGGTTGGGAACAGTAAGTGCTCCACTGAACTGAAATTTCAGCCTTCATGACATAGGAAAACAGCTATTTTGGTGGAGGAGGGTCAAGATATTAACCAATATCCATGAAATTTCATATATAGCTATATAATCCCAAGTATAGTAAGATAAGACCTTCGGAGCAGGCATTAAAAAATAATTAAAAAAAATAATTTGTCACCCCCTCCATTATGGAACCCAGGGTGGCCCGCCCCCCCCTTTGCTACGCCCCTGTCCAAGACAGTCTCTCCCACCTCCTCCATTGCCAACTGCAACACAACAGCCCTGCAGTGCTGCTGCTTCCACCCTCCCACTTACACCTGCAGCCCAGATGGGAGGGAATCTGGGATGCACTAAAGGAATGACCGGTACTTTTAAAAGGTTCCAAGCCGGTGCCTCAGCTCTTCTCAACTCCAGCCTGCACCTTTCAGGTTTGCCTGGAGTGTAGCAGCAGCTGACACTCTCCGAGTCTCTCCCAGTGTGTGCTAGATAGATTACACCTTCAATCCTTAACTCGTAGCAGAGGTGGATTTCGGGCAGCATGACCGGTTCCCCCGCACAGGGCGCAGGAGCCAAAGGGGTGCCTTCCTGCCTTCTTCCCAAAGCCTAGTAGGTGCTGAGCTTTGGGAAGGAGGCATGAGGGCTCCCACAAGGTCCTAAAGCCCTCCTGCCTCCTTCTCAAACCCTAGTTAGTGCATGCCGAACCTGGGCAAGTACAGAGTGCCATGTTACCAAAGTCCGCCCCTTCTCCCAGTAGCCTGAATGTCAAGTGTTCATGGGGGGGGGGGAGGTGTCCTAAAACCCTGAGTTTGGCAAACATACACACTTTGGAAGCCATCTTAAGGAACCTTATGAAGAATAAAAAGTCAGGGGGGGGGAAGGTAAGAGCAGAATGCAGAAGAAATGCAAGCCCCGCAAATCTACAATTGAACTAATCCCAGTCTGTTCACAAAATTTGTTCAAGTTCACTCACAAAGAATCGGCAAGATTGGCCAACTTCCATAGAAGAGCCAGTCTTGGATCTCTGGTGCTATTTTGTTAGGGAAAGAGGTGCCAGAATTCACCCCAAACGCCTGCCTTGTTCTCTTATCATGGTAATGGCACCCACCTGAGAGGCGCTGGAGCTGAGTTCTGATGAATTCCAGCTAGGAAAAAAGCCCTGCACCTGGATCCCCTGAAGCCTCGCTCTCCTCTCATGGTGAGAGGGAGTCCTGGCTCTTTCTTCTGTTCCTCAGGTAGGCCCCTTAAGGACCCACTTGGCATAGGAAGAGGCTTGGCAGGAGATCCCTGGCACACTGGCCTGGAGGGATGGTGGGCAGATCAGGGCCTTCCTCACGAGGCCCACCCTTTAGCCCAGAAGACCCACCCCTTAGTTGTAGCTCCTGCAACCTGACCCATTCTTCCGGGATGCTGAGGAGGACACTTCCATGGCCTGCAAAGGTCCTTGTCATACAGAGAACCTAGTCTGACTGCTTGAGAACCCTCTATTTCTAACCCTCGCTGGGTGCAGGACCCCAAGAACGGGGAAGGACTCAGGGCATCATCCAAACTGACCCCCCCCCAACCCACAACATCAGCATCATTCAGCCAAAAGCACCCTTGCTCAAGGGCTGTGCAGAAAAAGTGACTCACCTTTGATAGTTTTTGCTCCGTCATGCAGTTCATCACAGCAAAGTGTCTCCTTTGGAGAAAAGCACGCTGGTGAATGAAACCAAGTGGCAGTACTATGGCACTCCTGGCACCGGGGGGAACCTGACAGTCACCTGGAACCGCCGGACGCTTCAAGCCAGCCACGTCAATGTCGAAGTCTGGGGCTATAACGAAACAGGTAAGGCTCTCCCTGTGACCACGCGGGTCTTGTGATGAGCGGGGCATTGCGGATATTAAGCTTGTGCAGCAGGAAGCAGCTGGATATGTGAAAACTGTCTCCTCTTTTTGGGGTAAAACATTGTCCAAGCTCATTTGTGAGGCATCTTCCTTGCAGGAGGCAGCGGTATTTTCAGCTTCTGGGCTTCTGTGGGGCAGCTGTTTTTGGCCACTTCTTGAGAGGTGCTGGGAACAGGCAAAGCTGGTCCTTTGCCTCATCTGAAATAACAGAGGCGAGATGAGGCTGGTTTCATTCATTCATTCAGAACTGACGAGACAATGTTTAACATAGCATAAGGATAGGATCAGTAAAACCTTCAGTGGTGCATGGTGGGATGTCTTAAGTCATACACGGCTCAGGACCTCAATACTTTAAGGCCCGCATCTCCCCATATGAAGCAACCTAGACCCTGAGCTTGTCACCCGAGGCCCTTCTCTACGTCCCCCCTCCCTGAGAGGTTCAGAGGATGGCAGCACAAGAACAGACCTTCTCTGTGGTGGCTCCCTGACTGGAATGCTCTCCCCTGAGAGGCTCACCTGGTGCCATCATTACATGTCTTGAGGAGCCAGGCAAAAACATTCCTCTTTACTCATGCCTTCAGACATTAAATAATCTATAGCTTGTTAAATGTGTAGGGTGGAGGGGACTGTTATTATTTCATTCGTATGCTGTCTATTATTATGCTCTGTAAAATATGTTCTTAACATTCTACCCCCCTGGGATATTTCAATAAAGGGTGGTATATAAAATGAATATATAATAATAAGAAGAATTGAATCCTAGAATTGTAGAGTTGGGAGGGACTCCAAGGGCCATCTAGTCTAACCCCTTGAAATGCAGGAACTGCAACTATGACAGGTGGCCAGCCAACCTCTGTCTACAAACCCCCAAGGCCATCTGTCATGGATGCTTGATTTGAGACCTCCGGCATTGGAGGGGGTTGGACTAGATGACCCTCGGGGTCCCTTCCAACCCTCTGATTCCAAGGAAGGAGAGTCCACCGCCTTCTGAGGGAGTCCACCCAGCAGTTGAACAGCTCTTACCTTCCAGAAAGCTCCTCCTAATGTCAACTCTTCCTCCCTCCCCTGGTCAGGTGAGCCTTATTCCAGCTCGTGGGTGGCGGAATGGAAATACCTTTACACCCTGAAGAGAAACCTGACCAACACAGGAGCCTTCACTTTCCTGCCGGTCCCCTTGGATCACTACTCTGCCTGGGAAGTGGGGGCTCTGAGGATTTCCTCCGCTGCTTGTTCTGACGGTCAGAGGTGAGTCCTTGGCCCTTGGGAGGGGGCATGTGTCCTCCTCCTGGGGCTCCCATGGTGGGGAGGGTCTCGTTCTCCTAGGCACCCCGGTCTCCGAGTTGCAAGAGAGCTCAGGGGGGCTGCCAGCACACGCCTCGGGTTGGGCTAGGAAGCAACTGTGCGTTTGCGATGTGTGGTTTCATGGACACAGACGTGAGACGGAAGAGCTCGCCAGCAGGCCTGCAAACCTCTTTGTGGGAATGTTGTGGGTAACAAGAAAGGATATATTGATTATATTATCCTTCCTCACTCAACGCTAGCAAGTTTCTTCATCTAGCAGGGAGTGCATTCCCCTATTACACAGCAGGAAGCTGGCTGCAGACTCGTTAGAATCTCTTATTCCTGGTAAGACCCCTTTGATTCCCTTATAAAAGAATACAGACACCAGAGTCTTATTCATAAGCAACAAAAAGTAGTTTTACTCACAATCAGGCAGAGCAGAGTGTGATCCCTGAAGGCAGGATTTAGGCTTAACGTTACAAACATGTACCAACAGGTTTGCCCCATATGGGCAGCCCTGTTTAGGGAAGTTTTTAATGTCTGATAGAATCATAGAATCATCAAGTTGGAAGAGACCCCAAGGGCCATCCAGTCCAACCCCCTGCCAAGCAGGAAACACCATCAAAGCATTCCTGACAGATGGCTGTCAGTAAAAGATCTTTTACTGATCTTTTTAATATCCTGTTGGAAGCTGCCCAGAGTGGCTGGGGAAACCCAGCCAGATGGGCAGGGTATAAATAATAAATTATTATTATTATTATTATTATTATTATTATTATTATTACCTGGGGGACTGCTGGCTGGTAGCCAGCAGTACAGTCCTGGCGAATCAGGAAGTTCGCAGGACAAAAAAGAAGATTGAAGAGAGGAAGATGGCCATGTGACTTGGCCTTTTACCAGGTCACATGCAAAGGAAGGATGCCCCAGCCAGGTGTAACAGGAAGTTCAAACTGGCTGGACCAACATCCCCCTAAATGTCCACTCTAGTCAAATGCCAATGTATCTGAAGAAGTGTGCGTGCACACGAAAGCTCATACCAAGAACAAACTTAGTTGGTCTCTGTAAGGACGCTTACTGGTTGCTCATGAGTAACAGTCCAAGGCAAAGAACTTCTAAAAACTAAGTTCTTTATTGTGCAAGCTATATAAAGCAAAGTCTCAAACGTCCTCTCCCTACTCATCAGTGTCCAGGAATGAACTCTTTCGGTTTCCCTTCCAACAGAGCAGCTTCGGGAGCCTGAAACCCCTCCTTCTCCCCTCTTGTGACTGACCACGTAGCGTGGGAACCTGACCTCTATCTCTGCTTTCCCTGTGGTGTTTCGGCTCTCCGACCCCTTCTAAGCCTTTGCATCGCCTTTCTGTCTCCCCCTCTCCTTCCCCGCCTGAGGAATGTGAAGCATGCGAGCTCACACTGGGGGAGGGGGAGCAGGAGCTCGTAAACAGCGGATGTGGGTCTCTGTACTCTAAAAGCTCCTGCGATGCCGGACGCAGTGGGGAGGGGGCTTTCCTGACAGTCTCTAAGGTGCTACTGGAAGGATTTTTTTTTATTTTTTATTTTGTTTTAGCTAATGTTGTACTTGACTGCTCCAGCAGACTCCACCCCACACTCTTTCTCTTCTGCTCCCCTCCTCCAGCAACGTGGCGGCCATCTGGAGCACGGAGCACGCCTTGGCCTGGCACCTGGGAGACGACTTCCGGAAGGACCCAGCCGCGTGGGCCACAGCCAAGTGCCGCCAGTGGGACGCCCTCGAGGCAGGCCTGCCCAATTTCCTAGAGGAGATCCCAGACTGCCCCTGCACTTTGGCACAGGCCCGGGCGGATGTGGGGAGATTCCACGTAGGTCCTTTGTGTCTTGCCTGAGGCGCTGGCGTGGCAGGGTGGGGCAAAGAAAACAGTGCAGGCCCAGCAACTCTTCCCAGTAGGTCTTGCCCCAATGAAGCCTTCCCACCGCTCTCCCTGCTTCCTTCCCCAGCAGCCTAAGACACCTTCCTCTTGTCCAGGCGTAGGCAAACTCGGCCCTCCAGATGTTTTGGGACTACAACTCCCATCACCCCTAGCTAACAGGACCAGTGATGATGGGAATTGTAGTTCCCATCTGCAGGGCCGAGTTTGCGTATGCCTGCTCTTGTCTCTTTGCTCCTCCCTCATCATTTCTCTGCATGTTCTGGGAGACCAGAGGGGAGGGGAGCTGGTCGCAGCAGGGCGGGGGGGGGGGCAGAGCTTCCCTGGCTTCTTCTGGAGTCTGCCTCTTGACCCCCCCTCCCCTGCTCTCTGCCTCTCCCTGCTCAGTAAAACCTGCTGCCTCTTCAGCTTCCAGTCTTCTCCCTCTGACCCTTCTCCCCAACCCCCTGGCTCTGAGCTTTCTTCCACTGGGGGGTCCCCCAGCTGTTGCCTCCACCACTCCTCTGCATCCAGATTGTCCATGACAGACCCCCAGGTCAGCCCCTGGTGCCCGACTCTCCTTCCTTGGAAGTTTTAAAGCAGAGGTTGGGTGTGTTCTGAATCCCAGTTGCTGGAAACCCACAGGACTGGGGGGAGCTGTTCTTGTGCTCGAATCCTGCTTGTGGGTTTCCCATAATGGGCATCTGGGAGGACGCTGTGAGAAGAACAGGATGCTGGACCAGGTGGGCCACTGGCCTCATCCAGCAGATGCTCTTCTGAGGTTCTTCTGACTCTCCCACTTGTTGTGGTTAATCCAGACAGCAAAAAAAGTGACCACAGATCTGGGCCAGGGAAATCTAGAACAGCAACGGGCCATAAAGACTCACACCCACAAACACACCCACACACCCCAATCTTTGTGCAGAGGAACCAGGCGCTCCGCACAAGCTGTTGTTGCGCCTCTCTGGGAGTGAGGCTCAGGTGGACTGGTGACCTGTGCCTTGACAGGCAGGTTCCTGAACTGTCATAGAATTTCCCAGCAAAAGCCTCCAGAACCTTCTCGGCCACACCCAACCGCAGGGTTCATCTGCTCTCTCTCTCTCTCTCTCTCTCTCTCTCTCTCTCTCTCTCCATACATGATGCAAGAGAGGACTCCCCTCCCTGCTTAGGAGTCCTTCTCTGGGCAGCCTCTGCCTCAGCAGCCCCCTCCTCTTCCTCCAGCCTGTGAGTTGGGATCCCTGCACTGAGGGTGGGTCTCTGTGTTGCCAAAACCTCACGAATTCCAGCCGGCTGTGAAACTGGCACCAGCCCGTGTTGTGAAAGTTCAGCTGATCTGCCTGCCCTTCAGAGAACAGGCTCAGCTGCTTCCCTGCTTCGAGCTTTGTGCTCATCCCAAGCTAGGGAGTGGCAGCAGACTTCTTCCTTCCTTCCAGGAACCAGGAATGGGGGAGCACCTTCCCCGGAAAGGTGTCAAGAAAACTTGGACACCTCATGGCACCTAGCACCCGGCTGCTGCAATCAGGATTTGGACATCCTGACTTGCCCTCTGGGGATACCCAGAGCTGCTGCCTTTGCAGATCGCTCACAAGGCACAGATGTGTCCTGCCAGAACTTTTTGCCAGCTGCTTAATCATTGCCAGGCACAAGGCGTGCTCTGGAACCAGGTCATGGGCTGCCTGCTCCCCCCCCAGTCTTTACCAGGGCACCTGTGGGATACATGCCACCCATTGAGCACCACACAAACCTCCTTCCTGCACAGGCACCTCAGGATTTCATAGAAGCATAGAGTTGGAGGGGACCCCGAGGGTCATCTAGTCCAACCCCCTGCAATGCAGAAATCTCAACGAAAGCATCCAGGACAGGTGTCCATCTAACCTCTGCTTGAAAACCTCCAAGGAAGGAAAGTCCACAACTTTCTGAGGCTCTTCCTTTCTGAAAGTTCTTCCTGATGTTCAGAATCGCCTTTCTTGTAACTTGAATCCATTAGTTTGAGTCGTATCCTCTGGAACAGGAGAAAACAATCTTGTTGCATCCTCCATGTGGCAGCCCTTCAGGTTTTTGAAGATGGCTATCCTATCTCTCCTGTCTCATTTTATAAGCTAAACACCCCCAGCTCCTTCAACCATTTCTCATAAGGCTTGGTTTCTAGACCCTTGATCATCTTGGTTGCCCTCCTCTGCACATGCTCCAGCTTGTCCATATCCTTCTTAAATTGTGGCGCCCAGAACTGGACACAGGGTTCCAGGTGTGGTCTGACCAAGATCTGCTTTGAGAACCACCTCTGAAGATGACCATTCTGGCAGATCTCACGTCTTCTTTTACGGCTTTCATGACTTGGTTTTAGGGCACCTTGAGGCCCTTTTGCTAAAAGGTGCTTTCAGCGACAATAATCTGCAAGTGGGGCACCCGTGAGTTGACCATCCTCTGCTCTCTCCCTTCCAGACTGACTACGGGTGTGACATAGAGAAGGGCAGTGCCTGCACCTACCACCCGGGGGCAGTGCACTGTGTCCGGGGGGTTCAGGCCAGGTAAGTCTCTCCAGGTGCACTCTAGGCTGGGCTCACAGTGGCCAAGACCTGCCGCCTTCTGTGGAAAGGTCTGCTGAGTCCCTTTGCCTCCTCTTCCAGCCCACGATACTCCTCAGGGCAGCAGTGCTGCTACAATGCTGCAGGGACCCAGGTCCTCACCGGAGACTCCATCGGGGGAAGCACACCGGACCGAGGCCACGACTGGGGGGCTCCCCCTTATGAAAAGCCCCCCAGGGTCCCTGGCTTTTCCCACTGGATTTATGATGTCATCAGCTTCTACTACTGCTGCTTGTGGTCCAATAACTGCCCCACTTACCTCAACCGCCGTCCCTCAAGTGGCTGCAGGAAGTACCGTCCCCCCAGAGTTGGTATGTTCTCCTGACCTCACTCAGCCCTTTGTATCCATAGCACAAGGAGAGAGAGAGAGGGAGGGGGAGGCAAGAGCCAAGCTGGGGGCGCCCAATTAATTAGATGTATTTTTTGCAAGGGAAGTGGACAGTGAAATGGGCTGGCTCTTGGGTAATGCAGATGCCATATGGCCTATGTACTCCATTCATCCCCCTCCCATCCACCCACCTGATTCCACACAGCCCCGGGCACTTGCAACCCCTGCTATGCCATTGTGTAGGGCAAGGCTTAGGAGAGGACTAGGCTTGGCCAGAGATGGTTCCCTGGCGGAGGACTTTCCTCAGGGCAAGTCTGGGCCCTCCTTCACCAGTGCAGTTTGGTTCTGGGTTGGAGCCGAGGCCAACCAATGGCAGCTCATTTCTTCCCCCCCCCCACTACCCCAGCCACTTAGAGAAGGGGGCAGGTGGCCCATTTGGGCACAGATGCCCGAGAACCCTATGCCAGCCCTGTCACTCAACATGCTGCATTATCCAGTCTCCGTTATGGCGCTCGTAATGGGTGTTCTCTGTCTTTGCATTTGCTGAACAGCCTCAGCTTTTGGAGATCCTCACTTTGTCACTTTTGACGGGACTAACTTCACCTTCAAAGGCCTTGGAGAATACACTGTGCTGGAATCCAGCCTCACAGCCCTGAGCATCCAAGGGAGAACCCACCGTGCCAAGCTGTCAAATGGTGAGGTCTTCCGTCTCCTTTCCTGCATTTCGGGGGGTTGGACTAGAAGACCCCTTGAGTCTGTTCCAACTCTGCAATTGAAGAATTCTGTGATTCTAATAGCCAGGTTTTCTTTGAAACTCGGAGTTCAAATCAAGGCTTGATTTTGGGGTTTCTAAAGCCCTAAATGACCTGGGGACATGTTAAGGAGCATCATCTATAGGTCCCACCCTGTAAATTCAGATAAATTGGGGTAGGTGTTGCTCGAGGTCCCCCTTGCTGCCTCTGCAAGGGGCTCTAAGAAGGATGCCTTTTCGGTGGTGGCACCAGTATTATGAAGCCCCTTCTCAAGTGGGATCTAGCCACTCTGTTGGGCATTTTACATTTGGCAAGGGGGTTACAGACGTTGCTGAACTCCCATCTTCCGTCATCTCTCACCATTGGCTATGCCAGCTGGGGCTGTTTGAGCTGGAGCCCAGCAACATCGGTGTGTGTGTGTGTGTGTGTGTGTGTGTGTGTGTGCGTGCAGGTTTGACTCTCCTGCCTTGCCTATTTGGTTAAAGCTGCTATTTTCTCCCAAACCTCCTGTGGTTCCAAAGCCCATTGATGTTTAAATTTCACTGTTGTTTCTAACGGTGTTTGACTTTTCCTGTTTCCTAACCTGGATAGAAGATGCTTGGGGGGGCTTTTGGTCAGAAAAAGTGGAGCATAGATTTAGAAATGAAATAAACGAGTCACTTTCTGTCTCTTGAGATTTGGTGTGCCACACTGATGTTTGCAATTGCCTGGCAGGAGCTGAGGCCAAGGTGACGGGCTTCTCTGCCGTTGCCATGCAGGAGAATCGCTCAGATGTGGTTGAGATACGTATCCCAGAGCACTTGGACGGGCTGGAGGTCCTGCTCAACCAGAAGGCACTCAACTTCTCTGAACAAACCTGGATGGATCTGAATGGTGAGACATGGAGAGCAGGGTTGGCCAGGGAGGGTTTCAGAAGCCCTGCAAGTCATTCCTTTCTGCTTAGGCCTGGGGGCAAAACATGTCGCCTCTGACTGCTTACCAGGGCCGTAGGTGGGAGCTGGAGTTCAGCAAAGTCTGGAGGGCCTCAGGTTAGCCCATGGATGTCTGCTGGAGCCCAGCTCTAGTAGCCTTCGTGATAATACTAATGAGTTAAGACAAGAAACCAAGGAGGAAAAAATGGAAACGAAGCCTTATGAGGAACGGTTGAAGGAGCTGGGTATGTTGAGCCTGGGAAAGAGGAGACTGAGAGGAGATATGACGGCCATCTTCAAATATCTCAAGGGCTGTCACATGGAAGAGGGAACAAGCTTCGTTTCTCCTGGTCTGGAGGGCAGGACTCGAACCCATGGCTTCAAGTTACAAGGAAGGAGATTCTGACCAAACATCAGGAAGAATTTTCTGACAGTAAGAGCTGTTCGATCGTGGAACCTCTCCTTCGGGAGGTTGTGGAGTCTCCTTCGTGGGATGATTTTAGGCAGAGGTTGGATGGCCACCTGTTAGGGATTCTTTAGCTGATATTCCTGCATTTCAGGAGGTTGGACTAGATGACCCTTGGGATCCCTTCCAACTCTACAGTTCTAAGATTCTGTATCAGTCACAAAAACCAAAGAACCAAGCAAAGCGGATTAGCTGGTCCAGCATCTTCTTTCCCACAAAGGCCACCCAGATGCCTCCAGGAGAAGCTCACTGCCCCATTCTTGGTTCCTCCGAGTTTCATACGTTTTAATCTTCCCTGAGGCTTTGATGTGACTGCAACTTAAACTTCTGCAGAATTTACATCTAAGGCCAAGAAGCCTTGCAACCAAATAGTTGGTTGGCATCTGTCTCGGGAGACAACGGAGGAGTGAGCCTTTGGGGGTGAAGTTAAACCGTTGGAAGGGTTACAGCTCCTGCTGTGGTTGCAGAGACTGATATGGGAGAGACAGGTATTGTTGCAGCTGGGGCAGGTGAAGGTGTCTGGTTGTGCTGCTGCAGATGGACCATGGTGCTTCTTCTCTCGGTCATCCCTCCTCTGGTCACTGCTGTGGATACATGACCTGACTGTCTGTCTCCAGGCACTGCGGTCGTCTGCAAGGGATTCCCACATGGCAGGGTTGATGTTGCCAGCCTTCGTGTCACGTTTGCGGACACCTTGGTAATGCAGCCAAATAGGCCCGTCAATATTTGCTCCAAAACAAGCAAACTGCAGCATAGACCGACTCATGGAGGTAGAGAGAGAGTTATGGAGGGCTACTAGCCAAGATGGCTCTTCTTTGCCCTCCACGGTTGGAGGCAGTGATGCTTCTGAATCCCAACTGCTGGAAACCGCAGGAGGGGAGAGTTGCTCTTGTGCTCGAATCCTGCTTGCTGGTTTCCCATAATGGGCATCTGGTTGGCCCCTGTGAGAACAGGAGGCTGTTCTTAGGTTCTTACGACTGGTGTCCCTCATGGATTCTGTGAATCCCGAAGAGCAGAACTGAGACATGGAGGAGAAAACCAAATCTTCTTCCCAACTGCCTCTCAACAAACCAGTGTGTGGTGGTGCACGGCACATCGAGTTAGGGATGCAAACATTTTCAAATATTCCCGCTGGATTTGTTTGCAGCCCCTGCTGTGCTGTGCAGATGCCCCATAATATTCATACTTACACTTGCCTGCTTTCCCTCTTTCCCCGGCAGGCCTCTTTCTCTCCACTGCCCCTGGGCTGAATGTCACTGCCATGTTCTCCTCGGGAGTCGGAGTCGAAGTGAGGAGGGCGCGGAGGATGCTGAGCCTGACTGTTTTGCTGCCCGCAAAGTTCCTGAATCACACACAGGGGCTCTTTGGGGTCATGAATGGCAACCCCCGGGACGACTTGACCCTCCGCAATGGGACCATCCTAGATGCCAACAGTTGCAGCCCAGAAGAGCTGTTTGCATTTGGCGCAGACTGTAAGTGAGCGTTCAGCTTCTCCCAAGGAAAGGGGCAGAGAGAGAGGATCTGGCCTGGCCCTTGGCTGGGAAAAGATCTTAGTAGACCACAAGCTTCACATGAGTCAAAAGCTGGTGCTGTTCTAGGCTGCATCCACAGAATTCTGGCGTCCAGATCAAGGGAAGTCATAGTCCCACTCTATTCTGCCTTGGTCAGGCCACACTTGCAATACTGTGTCCAATTCTGGGCAACACAATTTAAGACGGATATTGACAAACTGGAAGGTGTGCAGAGGAGGGCGACCAAGATGATCAGGGGTCCGGAAACCAAGTCTTATGAGATGCGGTTGAAGGGGCTGGGTATGGGAAAAAAGGAGACTCAGAGGTGATGCGATAGCCATCTCCAAATATCTCGAGGATTGTCACATGGAGGATGGAGCAAGCTTGTTTTCTCCTGCTCCAAAGTGTAGGACCTCTGATGGTGCCCTCCAGTTGAATGGGTAGGTCTCCCAAACCCTCACCTGGTTGGTACAATGGAGGGACTTAAAATGTGCCCTTTCCGTTGAGTTTGAAAATGTCCCCTTAGAAAGTTTATTTCCAAAGTTTCCCTCTTCCCCTAGCATAGGAAAAGACAACATATCTGGTAAGTTAAAAATAGTTTACTTACAAATTCTCCAAAGGTCAGTTTCACATGCTCTTCAGATGAAGTGTGGTATGGAAATTTAATTAAAAATATAAAACAAAATGTGCTTTTCCATATAGCAGTCAGAAAAAAAGACTTGCAGGCAGTGAAATGTAGCTTAGTTACAAAGAGGCAAAAGTTCCTAAATTACTGGTATTGGAAAACGTTGGTTTCAGACTCCATTCTTGTCTGGAACAAAAGAGGCTGGTTAAAGCCATGTGGCTGAGCTGGGGCAACTCACAACTCCTCACACACTGAAGTTGACATGGGCAAAACCTAGCAGGCATCTTACTCTATGGCATTAACCCCTTCATGCACTAATTAGACTTAAACATGCTGGTTAGATGGAGCTGCTGCCCTACAAGAGGTTGGTCTGGTTCAAGGGAACAACAGCGCTCCCCATTCCTCTTTGCAGGGGCCGTCAAGAACGAAACCTCCCTCTTCACCTACGACAGCCAGTTCCTGCTGCAGACCTTCTTCTACGGGCCAAAGCATGACCCCTCTTTCCTGCCCATCTTCCGGGCCCCTGAAGATCCCACCGATCCCCTCACTCAGGAAGCGGCCCAACTCTGCCAGTCGGACCCTTTCTGCAGGTTTGACGCACTGACGACAAGAGACCTCACAGTGGGGAACAGCACCAGGTGGTCCCACCGGATCTACAAGCACCTAGAAGAGAGCCTGCAGCCAGGTGAGCCAAGGGCAAGCTCAGCCGGGGAAGTGGGGATCCGATGGAGGGTCACAGGGAAAGGAATTGCCATGTGCCTGAATGGGATGGGAGCACCACTTTCCCCCTCTTCTTCCTGATGCCCCAGGGGGCCTATTTCACCTCACCACCACCACCCCTTTGGCCTCTGCCCACCCCTCTCTTCATGCCCCATTCCTCAGATCTTGCAAATACAGCTGCTTCCTTGGGGAGAGCTTGAGAAGGGGACTTTGGTTAGGAGCAAGCAAGTGCACAGGCAGAGAGGAAATTGAAATTCTACTCAATTTTGATCCACAGCAGAACTCCAGTGTACAGTTAGCAGAGTAAAAACTTAAACATGTTGCAGGATTCCCAAAAAAATAGACCAGAGGCAATTGAATTTCATCCAGCGGAGCTTTACTGCTCCTGAAGGCAAATGAGCAGAATGGTCACAACTCCAAAACATTCAGGATTGGCACAGTCAATAAGAAATCCAGTTGCAGCAGACTTAACTCAAACTTACAATAACTTATATACATTTCTGAAGAAGTGTGCATGCACACGAAAGCTCATACCAAGAGCAAACTTAGTTGGTCTCTAAGGTGCTACTGGAAGGAATATTTTATTATTATTATTATTTTATTATTATTGTTGTTGTTGTTGTTCAGTCGTTCAGTCGTTCAGTTGTGTCCGACTCTTCGTGACCCCATGGACCAGAGCACGCCAGGCACGCCTATCCTTCACTGCCTCCCGCAGTTTGGCCAAACTCATGTTAGTAGCTTCGAGAACACTGTCCAACCATCTCATCCTCTGTCGTCCCCTTCTCCTTGTGCCCTCCATCTTTCCCAACATCAGGGTCTTTTCCAGGGAGTCTTCTCTTCTCATGAGGTGGCCAAAGTACTGGAGCCTCAACTTCAGGATCTATCCTTCTAGTGAGCATTCAGGGCTGATTTCTTTGAGAATGGATAGGTTTGATCTTCTTGCAGTCCATGGGACTCTCAAGAGTCTCCTCCAGCACCATAATTCAAAAGCATCAATTCTTCGGCGATCAGCCTTTATTATTATACTAAGACTAAAACTTAACACTAAGCATACTGTGTTCAGAACAGCACACAGCTGGAAAGAGAGATGGAAAAGGGTGAAACCCAGGCTCCTTCTGGTCTTACTTTTATAGTCAGCATGACCTTGACTGAAAGAGATAACAGGACCAGTTTAAGCCAGCTGGACTCAGCTTCTCTGAAGGAATAACCCAAACATGAGGAACCTTCTGCTTGTTTCTTTCACACAGAGAAACTTCCCATACCCTCCTTGAACTAATTAGAAGGGGAAAGATCTCTGCACATCAGATCCATACTTTCTGCACTAAGAAATGCAAATGGACAGTTTCTTTGGGGAGGGGGCTAGCAGGGCTCCCGCATCCCCTCCCCCTGTTCCGCTTTGGAGAAGCACAGCAGGTAGGGAGCCTGCAGGGAGAGACCCCCAGGCAGGAGGATGCTCTGCCAAGCCCACCCTGGCAGGCAGCTGCTCTTCCTGGGTAGCCCCCCCCCCAGGCAGCCACCCACCCCAGTCCTGCCGTGGGGAGCCTGTGAAGTTGAGCAGCGGCAGAGGCTGGGTCTGGCCCTTCTCTCTGCTCTTCTGCTGTGCTCCCCCTCGCAGGCCATTCTCCTTGTTAAGTTGTGGGTGGACACAGCAGGCGACACAGTGATTTCCAAGCAGCTCTTGTTTATTCTCAGGCTGGAACAGAAGTGAGCTGAAGGGCTCAGCAGCCTGCTTATATAGAACTCAGCTACAATGCAACAGTAACAACTTTCTGTAGTTACCCAATCCCTGAACGTCACTTTTCAATCCTTCATTTGCATGTGCGGACCTGAGTGAGAACTGCAGCAGAATGAACTATATACACACACACCCTAGTGGCCTAGGGTGGGAACTTCAATGCACAACACTCCTCCCAGCGTGGTTTCCCATGCCATGCAGATGCACACTTGCATGGCCCCAAAGACACCACTTTTTCCTCCCCCAGTGGTTTCTTGTGGCTGGCTGGCACCCCCCTCCAACGGCAAGAAGAATGGAACCAGTTACTTAGCAGGATCCACCGTCCGCTTCGACTGCAGTCCTGGGTTCAGCCTTGAGGGATCCGCAGCCAGGACATGCCAGGAGGACGGGCTCTGGTCAGGCGGAACCCCCAAATGCCTGCCAAGTGCAGGTAGGCAATCCCTTCAGCCCCATTCCTATGGGGTGCTTTGCATTCACATGCTGTGCCCCTGCAGCAGTCTTTCCCCACTCACCCACCCACCCACCCACCCCCAACCAAACAGACACTTTTACTTTGCATTTGGGGCGTGAAGGAAGTCTGCTTGCTACAAGTGCTTTGAAAACCCGTGAAAAATATACCAGGGCGGTTTTCTTCTAATGCAGGCATGTCCAAAGTCCGTTTCGGGGGCCTAACCCAGCCCTCTGGTCAGTGGTGTACGGAGCCGCTTGGCCGCCTGGAGTGGCAAACGCGGGGGTACCCCCTGGGGGCGGGGTGCCGCTCCGTAGTGTTCATGCCAGGTGTGAGCAGCAGCATGCATGGGGTGCCGGGCAGCGGGGCCCGGCTTGGGAGTTGCGGGGGGGTGGCGCTGAGTATCACCCCCTCCAGGGTGGCACCCGGGGTGGGCCGTCCACAACGCCTCCCTTGCTCTGCCTCTGCCTCTGGTCACTTTAATCTGGGCCCTGTGGCAGTTTATCTCCTGGGTAAAATCCTAAAAAAAAAAGCTCAACAACTTCAAAAGGTAAACAACTTTGGTCGGCCCTCACGCATGTTCACTTCATCAAATCTGGCCCTCTTTGGGGGGGGGGGGAAATTGGGCAGCCCTGTTCTAATGCATCTCACTGGCTTGGGAAGGGAGAACGGCAGTTGGCTGTGGCGCTTGCTGGGATCTGACAACCCTCCAAGCAGGCCCACAGAACTAAATGGTAGAACTTGAGAGCTGGAGGGGGCCCTCGCAAAGGTCACCCAGTCCAGCCGCATGCAATGCAAGGCAGGAATTGCAGCTGAAGAATCGCTGGCAGGGGGCCACCCACCCAACCTCTGCTTAAAAACCTCCATAGAATCATAGAATCCTAGAGTTGGAAGAGACCCCAAGGGCCATCCAGTCCAACCCCCTGCCAAGCAGGAAACACCATCAAAGCATTCCTGACAGATGGCTGTCAAGCCTCTGCTTAAAGACCTCCAAAGAAGGAGACTCCACCACACTCCTTGGCAGCAAATTCCACTGTCCAACAGCTCTCACTGTCAGGAAATTCTTCCTAATGTTTAGGTGGAATCTTCTTCTCTGGAGCAGCAGAAAACAACCTTTCACCCTCCTCTATATGACATCCTTTTATATATTTGAACATGGCTATCAGATCACCCCTTAACCTTCTCTTCTCCAGGCTAAACATACCCAGCTCCCTAAGCCGTTCCTCATAAGGCATCGTTTCCAGGCCTTGGACCATTTTGGTTGCCCTCCTCTGGACACGTTCCAGCTTGTCCGTATCCTTCTTGATCCTTCACCTCCAGTGAATGAGAGCCTGCCACTTTCCGAGGGAGTCTGTCCCTATCTTGTCTCTCCTTCCCAAAACAGTCACAGGCAGGAGTGAGAGGGGGAGAGAGACAAGACGGAGGAAGCCAAGCGTCCTTCCGCTCCAGGGCAGCATCTTCGCTCTGCTTGCCAGGTTGCTTCCTCCTTAGCACAAAAGCGGCTCAAAGGCTCATGCAGGGAGGTGGCGGCTGCCCTCTGGAGGCCATGGGGATGAATGGCTCCCTGCAGAAGCCTCTTTGCAGCATTGTGGACCTCCCTCCCTCCCTCCCCAACCACAGAACCCCCAAGGCTTCCTCCCTGTTTCCAACACACACACCCCTGCACAATTATGCAGGTGCTATAATAATTTCCGCAGAAAAAGCCCACTTAGGAAGCCCAAGCCATGCTTCGGTCGAGGGGGCGGCCATTCCCTTTAAGGTCGTGTCAATGGCTCCTTCCAGTTAAATGCTACCCCTGATCTGAGATGAAGCGAGACTCGACTTCGTGTGTGTGTGTGTGTGTGTGTGTGTGTGTGTGTGTGTGTGTTGTGGCTTTGAACCCCCACCAGACCCAGCCAACCTGTCCAATGGTCAGAGGCCAGGGAAGCTGGCCACATACACTCCCAGTGTGTTTGGTTTGGGCAGAAATGTCCATGGGGACAACCCCAGTGCATTTTGGGTAGTGTGGCCAAGTGCCATTTTCTAATCTAGTGTAAGGAAGCCTGAGAGAGGCCCCAATCCCCCAATCCCCAAATGCTTGCTTGTGGCAGTGCATTGGCTTGAGCAGGGACCCTACAAACATTGTTTACTGGGTGGAAAACACCTTCCTGGGTATCTTCTGTTTGTAAAGAAGAGCATGGTGTTTATTTTGCACAAAAGGGGGGGAACTGTGGTTTAAAAGGTGGCAAGGACCCAGGGAGTCTCCCCTGAAGAGCTCTTCAGGCCCCTTGGGCTTGGTTGCCTCATGTACACCTGCAGGGAAGGCAATCTCCCCTGACGCTGCAACCCTGGACTGAGCCTGGCTTTGTCTTCCCCCACTTCTGCAGGGAGCAGGACACTTCCCTGGGGCTCCACGGTTGGCATCCTGGGATTCCTGGGCTTGGCAGCCACCCACCGGATCATCTAGCCTCCTTGGAGCACGGGAAACCCGGAGAGGCGGCCACAAAGCTGCGTTTCTGGCCTTTGGCTTGTGATGGAATAAACCTGCAGGTTTCTGTTGTTGTTTGTCAAAAAAATATCTCCATGAGCAATCGGACTCCAGGGATGGGAACATCACGGAGGGGCCAATGGGGGGCCACCTGTGTCTCCCAGGACACTTCTACTCCAAGGGAGCAAAATGGGTGGACAAGAGCCCAAGGGGGAGGGCGGCACTGGGGTTCCCAGGCGGACAGAGTGCCCTTCTTTCAGGCTTGAACCATCACCCAGTGGTGGTTTCATGGAAACTGGGACCCAGCGAGGAAGGAGAGTGGGTGCTGGAGCCTCTGACCATCTCTTCATTTTCAGACCTCTAGTTGTGGCTGGATTTTCTTCAGGCACCTGGTTCCTGGGCGATGTCCTGCTCTGCTCTGCCATTTCCTCTCTCCAGGCATTCCACCTGGTGACCGGACTCTTGCCCAAGGATGCTCATGCCACACAGTAAATGCTGTTTGCCTTCAGGGCTCTTGGTGGTTCTGTTCTGCCAACAGGCTCTCTGCTGGGGTTTTAGAGGTTCTGTGCTTGCAGACTAAAGACTCGCTGGAAAGGGATGCGGTTCACTCTCTGGGCAGGAAGATTGCGAGAGAGAAAGCAACAGCCCAAGAAGCTTTTGCATTTACAGTCAAACCTCAGATCCCGAACACCTCCGTTTTGGAACGTTTCGGCTTGTGAACGCCGAAAACCCAGAAGTGAATGCTCCGTTGAGTGCAGGAAGCTCCTGCAACCAATCAGAAGCCGCAATTTGGTTGTCGAACGTTTCGGAAGCCGAAGGGGCTTGTGGAACGGATTGTGTTTGGCAACCAAGGTTTGACTGTAGGCCTACTTGCTTTTGGCAGCCAAGACAGCCTCACCTGGATCTTGCCGTAGGAGTTCAGAGTGAAATCATTTCAGCTCAAGGCTGAAATAATCGTCCTATAATGTAGCCGCACACTTCAGGGTTCATAGTGGAGCCCTGGCCTGTCTTGCAAGGAAACGGGCAGCCACGAAAGGGGCCTTTGAGCAAGCCTGCAAAGAGGCCCAAAAGACAAGCAGTGCCCAGGCAGGCAGGGAAGTCCAGATCCTCTTCAAAAACACAGAATTGGAGGGCTGGAAGGGATCCCCCAAGGGTCATCTAGTCCAGCCCCCTGCAATGCAGGGATCCAGCTAAGATCCAAACAACACATTGGTTTCAGGTCCTTCACAACCAAAACATCTTTTTTAAAAAGCTGTTTTGCGATGACAGCAATTCTTTGAAATGTTGCATTTAATGGTTTCTTCCTACCTTGAAGTAATTTCAAGGGAGTCACTCCTAAAACCACCTGACAGGTGAGAGAATCCAAAGGTGATGATTAATGGCAAGCCGGGCAGGTGAGGCCTCTGAAGCCCAGCCACCCCACCCTCGAGGCCAGGGGACAATGGGGAGACCCTCCCTCTTTTGGACTCGGACCAATTCTTGTGGGCAGCATTGGTGCTCACAGCCTGACAGCGCGATGGGTCAGTCGATGTCCCACAATAGATCATGGCACAAAGGTGGGATGGGAGGGGGATAGACGCCTAGCAGTCTTGGCAGAAGGGAAAGCGTCTTAAAGCGCCAGATGAATAAAGCATTGGCATCACTCCATCGTATCTCACAGAATCCTAGCAGTGTGGAGTTGGAAGGGTCATCCAGTCCAACCCCCTGCAACGCAGGATACCTGTTCCCGTTTTGTTCCCTCTTGTCCCCTAAGCAGAGAGTTTTGCACTTGCCTCCGTTCCATTCCCATCCGACTCGATGAACCAAAATGGTTCTGCAAAGGCTGCAGTTCTCTCTCCGACACCCAGCTGCTCAAACCCACAAATCATGCGCAGTGGATACAAAGGAACAAAATCTTTATTATTTAAAAGCTTCTCTACGAATCACTCAGCACCCGACGACAAAGACACAGCAGCCATGGAGGAAGAGGAGGGTGGATGAGGTGGGGGGGGGAGTTTGGGTCTCACTCTCCACCCCACCCAACTCCCAAAGATGGGTGACCAGGTGGACCTGGGTGCAAGGGAGGGTTTGTGGGTGCCCCGGAGGAGGACGTGTGGAAACAAGACGCTGGAAGGGGAGAACAACAGAGCCGTGGTGAAAACAGGAAAAAACACAAACTGCGCCCCAGAAACAACATCTGCCTTGTCATCTGAAGTGGGGCTGGCACTAAGAAGCAAGAGCTCCCTGGGGGCCAGGCATGCAGCAGCACTCAGGCACCCCTGCCTTTGGCGCCCCCCCCCCACTCCACAGGACAGCATCCCTTTTGTCTTTTCTGCTCCCCCCTCAGCCTGGGAATTGCTGTGTCCTTGTAGAATTTGAAGGGACCCCCAGAGTCATCTAGCCCAACCCCTGGCAATGCAGGCACCACAACCAAAGGATCTTTGACAGACTGCCACCCAACATCTGTTTAAAGACCCCCAAGGAAGGAGAGCCCCCCGTGGGCAGACTGGGGTCCGGGGCATTTGGATGCTGGGCTCAGCACATGGTGGGTTTGCTTGGAGCAGGCACATCCTGGCCAAAGGGCAGGACCAGAACCAAGCCAGGACTGGCACCAGCCGAGACTCCCAGGGGGAGCTCAGAAGGGCCCCTCACCAGCCTCAGCCAGGCACAACACACCCACCCTGGCAGACCCCCAGGAGCGGCTGGGCAGTGGCTCAAGCCCAAAATAAAATGCCCAAGCCTAGACAGACTGAAAACATGAGAAGCCCACAGAGCAATGAAATCTACAGGCTGGCCGTTGCATTTGGGGGGCGCCAAGATAGAGGGGCAGCTGCTGCAGACAAGAGCCAGGTGTGGTCTCCGTCTGAAAGTGGCATTGCCACCCAGTGGTGAGACCTTACCCAGGGCAGGCAGCATGGAAGGAGGGTGGTGAGCAGGGCTGCTGCTGCTGCTGCTGTGGCAGGAGAAGAATAATCCTTTCATGGTCTGGGGGTGGGGGTGGCCCTGGAAGCCCCCTGCCAAAATCCCCCAGAAGTTTGGCACCAGGCCTGCGAATGCAGTGCGGAGGGGCAGCCCAAAGCGGAACCTGGGATCTGGCAGCTGGCCTCTTATCACTGAATCACAGGGTTGGAAGGGACCCCAAGCGGGCATCTAGTCCAACCCGCGCAAGGCAGGAATCGGGATTCCTGACAGATGGCCGTCCGACCTCTGTTTAAAGACCTCTGAGGGAGGAGGGTTCACCGCCTTTTGCTAAGTCTCTCTCTCTCTCTCTGTGTCCGTTTTGGCTTTGCTTAAATCTGCCAGAGGCCTGGCTAGTGAAGAGCATGAGAACGTAAGGAGAGCCTGCAGGATCAGGCCAGTGGCCTATAGCCCGGCATCCTGTTCTCATGAGAAGGGGAGCCTTTTGCCACCGCAGGGCTCCTCCTCACACTCCCTAAGGGGTCCCACGGACAGCAGGAAGAGGCAGACAGCAAGACCCTCTCCAGCGGCTGCCTTGGACATGGGTCTGAGCCTGCCAGAGGGCAGACAGGAGCGCAGACAGCCTCTGGGGCTGGCCAGGGGGCGGGTCTCCATCTCCATCTCAGCAGTGGGGGGGGGGCTCTGTTGGGAACTGCCATTGCCCACCACACCCCACACTCTTGCAGAGATAGATAGGAAAGTCAGGGCGGTGGGACAGGGCTTGTCGACAGAGGGGGGCCTGTAGCCTCTTTGGCCTTGCCAGAGGAAGAGGGCAGGGAACACGGGCGACGCAGCTGGCAGCCTGGAGACAAGGGGGCAGATTTGCAGGGGGCTCCACCCCATAGCCCACCAGGTGAGCACTGCAGCCCCCAGACCCAGGTCTCTCTGCAGCCTCCATCTGTCCAGAGATCCGGTGAAGTGGGGGGGGGGATTTGCTACTCATGTGGCCAGAAATGGCCTTGCAAAGGGGCATGAAGCCAGAACACCTGGAGGGCACCAGGACAGAGAGAGGAAGGAAGGAAGGAAGGAAGGAAGGAAGGAAGGAAGGAAGGAAGGAAGGAAGGAAGGAAGGAAGGAGGCAGGCATAGGAGCCAACTCCTAGGGGCCAATGAAATATTTGAGGGGGTCTGGGCCCCCCAAGGTTAATGGACATTGCCCTTCAAATAGTGTGCATGTGCCAGGACTTGTGATCAATTATCGGGGGGGCTTAGTTGGGTACCCCAATATTTTCTTCAAGTTGGCACCCCTGGAGTGACGGAGGGGAGAGAGACACACAGAGAGATTTAGGAGCACCTGGCCAATCCATTGGGCCCCTGCTCCCCTTCCAAGTCTAAGTCCAGGAGGGGGTGTCCTTCATTCTCCAGCATCCGATGATCGGCGTGAGCGACGTGAGGGGAGACCTCGTCCCCTTCCGGCCTGGGAGGGTCTCCGCAGCCGCAGGAGCAGGAGGAGAAGGTCGGTGGGGCAAAACACACTCGGAAGCTGGCCAGAGGTTGGTGGCACTGGTGGCGGTGTAAGGCAGACCTCCCTCCTTGGCCAGTCGTGAAGGAGGCCCACCCTCTGTGGGATGGGGGGGCACACGGGGAGATGGGTCAGTCCGCTGGCTCAGGGGCCGGCCAGCCAGGCCGGGGACCCCCGCTTAGGTGTTACGCACCCCCAGAGACTGCTCCAACTCCTGACGGCGCTGCTGGATCTGAAAGGGCAAAAGGAGAGAGTTGCGGGGAGGGTGTTGGAAGGGAGCACGGCCCTGCCAGCCCTGCCCAGCCTGCCTCCAGCTTAGTCCTCTTACCTTGCAGTAGAAGTACCTGCTCACGGCCTCCTGGGACCACGGCTCGTGGTAAAACTCTGCCCTCCGCTCCTCCTCGGGATTCCCCACCACGTCGGTCATCACCTGCCATGCAGAGGGGACAAGGTGGCGTCAGGGCAGCCCCCCCCCAGCTCTGGGCATTCTGCCGCGTTCTGCACCAAGGGCAGTTTCCAGACAGCAAGTACTGGAAGCCCCCCCACAGAGTGACTTGGAGAAGTCCATCAGGGGGCATTTTGGTGGGTCCCAACAAAGGCATTGCCTGACTAGGACCAACACGACAGGCGCCGATGAGATTGTGCGTGGCATGGAGGAATCAGCAAGCAAGGGAGGTTTCCTCCCTCTCTCCTAAGGCTGGAACGAAGCTGGTTGTTGGGAGGAGGTTCAGGGCAGGGGAAAATAAGTCCTCCTTCATGCAGCGCAAACTGTGGAACTCCCTCCCACTGGATGCAGTGGTGTCCACGAACTTGGATGGCTTTTAAAGAGGTTTGGAGGAGGAAGGAGCTACTGATGGCTCTGTCCTGGCCACAATGGCTACGGTCTGCTGCCAAAGCTTTTATACCCTGCTCTATGCCGCCATTTCGCTGGCTAGTGAGCCACAGGCTCCAATCCATCCTTCTGAACAGCCACTGGGAGCAAGGCCCCCGCAGGATCCTTTTGCAGTGACTTCGAGGTATTTTAACATGTAAAAACAGCCACAGACGCGGTCTTCTTACCCTCCCAATAAGACCCTATTTCAGACGCCCCATCTGTCCCAGGCCCTTGTGCACTTAGGACCCCCCCCCTCCACACACACACAATAGACCTACCTTGAGATCCCTGCTCTGGGATCGGAGGAGATCTTGGATGTACCCTTTGGGATCTTTGGAGAAGCTGAGCATAAAATCCCTCTGTATCTTCAGCTGGTTGATGGATTCAATTGTCTCGTGAATCTGAGCAGGGAAGGAAAACAGAGGCTCGTTTCTCCTCGTGGGAGCAAGGATTTGCACCCAGTCCCCAAAGGGAGCCCTTCAGTCTTCACACCAGACCGTATAGCCATGCTGTGATTTATCTGTGATGGCAGGGGGTCAGACTAGATGACCCTTGGGGGTCCCTTCCACACCTACAGTTCTACAATTCTACAATGCCCCCAGTGGTACTGATCCCCTCAGCTGGCCATAGTTCCTCCAAACGAAAAGCCCCTGAGCCTCCTAACTGAGTCCCCCCCACCACGTGCCACATCCTGGGAGCCCCTCCCCAGCACCCCAGGCCCCCAGTGCAGATGCCTCTTCTCCCCACACACCCGCCCTGACCCCTAAGCACCTTGTTGTCCAGGGCTGTGATCTCCTGCTGGTTTGCTGTCGAGAGGAGGAAGCTGCTCATCTGCCCCTTCAAGGGGTCCTCCACTTCCACGTCAATGTCGTAGCAGGCCGTCTTCTTCTGGTCATTGGGGTCCACACTAGGAGGGGAGTCAGGGGGGGCGGGATCAGGCCTCTGGCCAAGGTGAGGCAATGCTTCCAGAAGGAGGCACCTTGTAGCCTGGTACGCAGGATGAGACCCTCCCTGCCCGCAGACTGTCTCTCCAGAGTGGTGCATGCTCTGGTTATCTCTCGCTTGGACTACTGCAATGCGCTCTATGTGGGGCTACCTTTGAAGGTGACCCAGAAACTGCAACTAATCCAGAATGCGGCAGCTAGACTGGTGACTGGGGGCGGCTGCCAAGACCGTATAACACTGGTCCTGAAAGACCTACATTGGCCCCCAGTACGTTTCCGGGCATAATTCAAAGTTTTGGTGCTGACCTTTAAAGTCCTAAACGGCCTCTGCCCAATAGTAATAATAATAGTAATAATTTATTATTTGTACCCCGCCCATCTGGCTGGGTCTTCCCAGCCACTCTGGGTGGCTTCCAACAAATATTAAAATACATTAAAATATCACAGATTAAAAACTTCCCTAAACAGGGCTGCCTTCAGGTATTTTCTGAATGTCAAGTAGTTGCTTATCTCTTTGACCTCTGATAGGAGGGCGTTCCACAGGGCGGGCGCCACTACCGAAAAGGCCCTCTGCCTGGTTCCCTGTAGCTTTGCTTCTCGCAGCGAGGGAACCGCCAGAAGGCCCTCGGAGCTGGACGTCAGTGTCCGGGCAGAACGATGGGGGTGGAGACGCTCCTTCAGGTATATTGGCCTGAGGCCGTTTAGGGCTATCAAGGTCAGCACCAACACTATGAATTGTGCTCGGAAACGTACTGGGAGCCAATGTAGGTCTTTCAGGACCAGTGTTATGTGGTCTCAGCGGCCACTCCCAGTCACCAGTCTAGCTTCCGCATACTGGATTAATTGCAGTTTCCGGGTCACCTTCAAAGGTAGCCCCACATAAAGCACATTGCAGTAGTCCAAGCGGGAGATAACTAGAGCATGTACCACTCTGGCGAAACCTGAAGGAGCGTCTCCACCCCCATCGTTTGGCCCGGACACTGAGATCCAGTGCCAAGGGCCTTCTGGTCGTTCCCTTGCTGCAAGAAGCCAAGTTACAGGGAACCAGGCAGAGGGCCTTCTTGGTGGTGGCACCCGCCCTGTGGAACGCCCTCCCATCAGATGTCAAGGAAATAAACAACTATCTGACTTTTAGAAGACATCTGAAGGCAGGTTTAGGGAGGTTTTTAATAATAATTACCACCTACATTTCTGACTGGTGCAGAATGGTCTACCCTCACTGGCAGAGGTTTGGGGCCCCTCCCAGCCCCCCAGCCCCAGAGGCCTTCTGCATGCAGCTCCTTGTGGCTTTGGGGTCACAACTCTGCCGCTACTTCTCAGTGAGCACAAAAAGCGCCTCCGGCCCGGATGGTCATGGGGAGATGGCCTTCATCTGGCCCTCGGCGCCCTCTTCCTGGACCCCACATGCTCATCCCCCTTCCTACAGACCTCTTGGGGAGCAGGCACTCCATTAGCCTCAGATCTCCTCCTTGCAGAGTCGGGACCCTTCCTCCACATTGCGCTCGCTAAGAAAACCCACAAGGGGGCACAACGGAATCTCAGTCCTGCCCACGGCCCCTGAAGGAGTTAATGCACCCTAGGAGGAGGGGAGGCAGGGTTTCCCCCTCCCCCCACCCCAGCAGCCCTGAAGGGCAGGGGACCACAAGCCACCAACTGCCGTCCCACCAGGATTGCGGGGGGTTGGACTAGATGACCCTTGGGACCCTTTCCAAGTTTGCACTTCTCCGTGCTGGAGGACAAGGTGGGGGCCGCCTGACCTGATGATGTGGTTGATGACAATAGGATCCGGTGGAAGCAACAAGTTCGTCAGCCTCTGTGGGATTTCGGAAAACTTTAGCCGTGGGCAGTCAAAGATCTGAAACCATAAAGGGAGGAGTGGCTGGGTGTCAGGAGGTGGGTGGCCCTCAAAGAACAACCCCAGTCCCCCCCCCCCCGATGCTGCAGTGCCTCCCACCCACCTCCGATTCAAGGCAAAGGAGCTTCCCCTGCAAGGGAGCCCTTTGGGGCTCAGAAGAGAACAGAACAGGGGGGGCAGCCTAATAGGAAGGCCTTCTTCCGGCAATGGGAGATGGTGGCCCCATGGAGCCCAGCCAAGGTTGGAGGCCTGGGAAGGGGCTCCAATTCATGTCCAACGCCCCCCTCTCACCCCCCACATGGGGCGGACTCCCTCAGAAGGAGGTGGGCTCTCCTTCGTTGGAAGCTTTTAAGCAGAGGTTGGCTGGCCATCTGTCATGGATGCTTGAGCTGAGATTCCTGCATTGCAGGGGGTGGACTAGAGGACCCTTGGGGGTCCCTTCCAAGTCTACCATTCTATAATTCATGTGCTCCAAGGAAGGGCCTGGCACTCCCTGGCTAGGGCCGGGTAAGACAGCATCCCAAACCAGCTTGAAGTCCATATTGTGACATCAGTTTCATAGTTTTCAACCTGGCTTTATATTGCAAGTCATGATGCGTTATGCAAAAAGCACAATTTGGGGGGAAACCGTGAAGCCAGCTAATAATACGTCTGCATAGCTCCATCCTCATTTCAGACATCGTGATATATCAGTACAGTGGCACCTTGGCTCTCGAACTCAATCCGTTTGACTTCCAAAACGTTCGCAAACCAAGGCACGGCTTCTGATTAGCCGATTGGCCCCGGAAACAATGTCGACAGCCGAAACGGACATTCGGCTTCCAAAAAACGTTTGCAAACCGGAATGCTTATTTCTGGGTTTGCAGCGTTCAGGAGCCGATTTGTTCGTCAACTAAGCCGTTGGGGAACCAAGGTACCACTGTCTACTGCAGTGTTTAGCTGGTGATACATCACGAAGCTGAAAAGCAGACATTGCCCAGCCCTATCCGTGGTCCCTGGGGATAAGCCAAGATGCTCCAGGAGGTCCTCTCCACTCTCCCTTGAACTCCAGAGGGACAGGAGAGGCAGGAACGTTGGCAGACACCTCTTTTCCCATGCTTCCTTCTCAGTCTAGGTCCCTCCTTCCGGCACCCAGAGCCCCCCAGGCCCCCTAGGGCAGCTGCTGGGTGGCTCACAGCTTCTGCCCTGCCAGCCCCTCCTGGGAGGTGGGGTGGGATGAGGAGAACGGACTCACCTGCTGGAAGTACTTGTCGCAGTTGATGTACTCCTTGTCGTGGGAGTCCTGCAGCTTGTTGGTCTTGATGTACTGCCAGAGGGCTTGGATGATGGCCGAGCGTGTCTGCGTGTGGATGCCCAAGAGGCGGGCGAGGCGGGGGTCCAGCTTGAACTGGGGGGGCTGCAGGAGAAAGAGGGGCCAGGAAGCACCAGGGGGTGAGAGGCTGGCTTGGGCTCTGCATCGAAGCCGGCCGGGTCCGCTCCCTCAAGCCCACCGCCCACCCTGGGGTGCTGGTCTCATCTCTGGTGGCCAGGGGTGTAGCAAGGGGGGGCGGGCCACCCCGGATTCCATAATGGAGGGGGTGACAAATTATCAAGGAACAATTTGGGGGGGGGGAATTTTTTTGAAACTTTTTTTTTGGAAATGCCTGCTCCAATGGTCTTTTCTTGCTATACTAGGGATTATATAGCTATATATGAAATTTCATGTATATCGGTTAATATCTTGACCCTCCCCCACCACCAAAATAGCTGTTCACTTGGCTGTTTTCCTATGTCATGAAGGCTGAAATTTCAGTTCAGAGAACACTTACTGTTCCCAACCCCAACCCTGTGGAAAGCCATCTAATTAGACTTTAATTTGATTTTGAGATGTTTTTAGGAGGTAATTTAATTATTGTTTGATTTTTATACCAATGTTATGTATCTGATGTTAGCCACCCTGAGCCCGACTTCGGCCGGGGAGGGCGGGATACAAATAAAAGTTTATTATTATTATTATTACTTGTTATTATTCCTTTGTAAGGAAATATGAAATAACGTAAAACCATTTTTGCGGGGGGGGGATCAATGGGGGGGGTTGACAAGAATTTTTCCGCACCGGATACCACCTGACCTTCCCATGCCTCGGGGGGGGGGGTAACCCTAACCCCCGGGTACCAATTTACCTTGCTATGCCCCTGCCGGTGGCGCTGAACATACTCATGTGCCCAGAGACACACACCCCCCATGTGCCACTGACCTGGTAGTCCAGCATGAGCAAGAGGGTGCAGCGCACAGTGACGTCCCCCGGCCTCTTCACCTGGAAGCCGTCCGTCTCCTGGGTGGTGGGGGTCCTGTGCCACTGAGAGGGAGAAGCAGAGGGCAGGTCAGGGCCAAGGCCAGGGGCAGGGCGGGGCTCTCAGCAGGGCTCATCCATGCAAAAAGACATTGCGGACACCTCCAGGTGGATGCAACAAGGTAGAGGTTTAGAAAAGTGTGCGTGGCACGAAGAAAAGTGGACAGAGAGAGAAGTTCCTCCTCCCTCCCTCATAACTGGAACTCGTGGTCGTCCCGTGAAGGTGAATATTGGACCATTCAGGGCAGATCAAAGGAAGGACTTATTCACGAGGCACAGAGTTAAACTGTGGAACCCCCTGCTGCAGGAGGCAGGGATGGCCACCAACTTGGACGCCTTTAAAAGAGAGTTGGACCAATTCATGGAGGGGGAGGAGGCTTTGGACGGCTGCTGGGCGATAATGCTGGGAAGCCCTGGAGGGGAGAGGGCTCTTGTGCTCGGGTTTCCCATAATGTGCATCTGGTTGGCTACTATGAGGACAGGATGCGAGGCTAGACGGGTCCCCATTGGCCTGATCCAGCAGGCTCTTTTTAGGGCATGACGTTCTTACGCTCTGTCTAAACTGGGCGAATGGGCGGTAAAGGGGTAAATGCAAATCAGTGTCCACACGGGTAAAGTGATCTGTGCCTGGGCAAAAAATAAAAATCTCAATTTCACGCATATACGGTCCTGGGGTCTGAACTGGCAGGGACTGACCAGGAAACAGACCTTGGTTCTTAGTGGATAGCTTGACGGAGATTTCGACCCAGTGTGCAGCAGCTGTGGAAAAAGGTGAATTCCATGCTGGGCGTCATTAGGAAAGGGACTGGAAATCAACTGCCAATATCACAACGCCATTATGCAAATCTCTGGTGGGGCCACATGCAGTTCTGGCCCCCTCGCCTCAAAAAGGGTGTCCTGAAAAGATTCGGAAAAGGGCGACCGAGATGCTCGAGGGGGTGGGGGGGGCGACTCTCCCAGGAGGAAGAGCTGCACCATTTGGGGCTTCCTAGCTTACAGAAGATGCAAGGAAACAGAGGCGTGGAAGAGGTGTCTGGAATTATGCACAGCCCGGAGAAACAGAGGAGAGAGGAAAGGTTTTCGCCCTCTTCCATGAGACTGGAACTTGTGGGTGTTGGACGACGAAGATGGATCTTGGGAGATCAGGACAGGAGAAGGAAAGGGCTTCTTCAAGCAGCAAAGTGTTAAACCGTGGAACTCACTCCCACAAGAGGTAGCGACAATGGCAGCCACCAAGGGCAAATCCATGGAGGAGCAGGAGGAGGAGGAGGCTGCCACGGGCTCCTAGTTATGAGAGATGCCTCCAGGGTCAGAGGCAAACATGGGAGGCCAGGACACTGGACTGGGAGGGATCCTTTGGCCTGGTCCAGCTGGCTCTTCTGCTGCTCTTCTGTGCATATTAAGAGGGCTTGAGAAGGTACCATCCCTGTCTGAATGGCCACAGGCAGCATCCCTGGTGGGACTGAAGGGACCACCTGGGAGATGGGATGCAGCAATGGGATGCAGGGGCGGGGAGGAGCTCCCTTTGCCTTGCCCAGGCAGGGCCTGCTTTCTACCTGGGACCGAGGGCACCACTCACCTCCACCAGGTGATTGTCTGGTCCATACAGGTCCTTGTCCAGTTCAATGACCAAACTCTTGAAGAAAGAGGAAAACTTCCTTTTCTGCTTGCTGAGCTGCGGAATCGAGAGGGAGAGATGTCAGAGCATGGGCAACTTCCCACAGGGAACGAGGAGCCGCAAGGGTCTCAACTCTAGGCCGGCAAGAATCATACAATTGCAGAGTTGGGAGGGACCCGAAGGGTCATCCAGTCCACCCCCTGCAAGAACAAGGGATGAGGCCCTGGTGGGGAAGGAGGTGGCTCCCAGTCCCACAGATGGTTGGGAACAACATCCAGGCCCCACTGAGCCCCAAGGCCAGCACCAGATGCTCTCTGGGGACTCCTTCTTCCCCATCATGTCTGCCCCCTTTGGCTTGGGGCATTTCCCCAGATATTTTCCTTTTCTCGGACCCCCTCCTCCCCCTTCTTCTGGCCCTGCCTCCCTCATCCTTCATGCAAGCTCCATGGATGCACTGCTGCAAGGGATCGTGGCCTTGCCTGGCCCGGGACCCTGGGCGCTCCCCTCCCCCCCCCACCTCTGCACCTCACATTTTGGCTTTTGCACTCCGGGAGTGAACCAGGAGCCCACTGTGTCAACTGCCTTGGCTCTCCAAGGGGAACTGAGGCCCACAGCAGGTGCCTCTTGCAGCCCTGGCTTCCCTCATCCTCTGCCCCTAAGCTGCTTTCCCCAAAAGCTGCCACACCTGGCCAGGTGGCTCGGCCGGACTTCTTCCCCGGCCCCACAGAGAGATACAAGAGCAGGTAAGTCCACCTGCCCAGAGCTTACATCGTCCAGCAGTTTGCCTTCCACCCGCAGCTCCCACGAGGCGATGCTGCCGTCTGAGTCGTCTGCGTCCGACTTGGCCGGGTTGAAGGTGTTGGAGATGTAAAGGCGCAGCTTCCGCTTTTGCTGTTGGAGGGAGGAGAGTCTGAGCTGGGGGGGGGGAGGCAAGGAAGGAGGGAGACTCCTGCTCAATGAGGCACCTCCTCCCCGCCCCTTCCTGCCTGCTCAGATGACAGGAGCGAGCCAGCAGTAAATCACACTGAGCAAGTTGGAGTTAACTCTTTATTAGCAAAACCAGGATCTGGACAGATGGGTCAGGCCTCATGAGCACAGCAACTCAGCTCAGACAAGTCTGGCTCCCATGAAGCAGCTGCCAAGTCCCCAGCTCCCCACAGCCGTCTATGTCCCCTCCTCTCTGGGGGGTTTCCCAAGCAACTGGAGACTGTTGCATGAAGCCAACCTCTCCTTCTCCCTCTTCATGCCTCTCCTGGTTCTGGGAGACAGACTGGAAGGAGAGTTTGTCACAGCAGGAGGGGGAGACACCCATGCCTCTTTGTGGGATGTAATGCCACTGAAGCAGTCAAGTACAACATTTCCTGTTTGCCCAGAGTGGACACACAGGGGAATGTTGCTCCAGCCAGGAGGACTTCCTGTCACACCTGGTCTGGAGCATCCTCCCCCTGCATGTGACCAGGTAGATGGATGTGACCCTGGCAGACGCTACAAAAGGGTCAGTCATGCAGCCATCTCTCTCTCTTGATCCCTTCTCTCCATTTTGCCTTTTGCTGTCTGCTGGCTCTCAGCCAGCAGCACATGGGCTCATCCCTCACAGAGGATGAACCCACACTTTTCTCTGTAACTGTAACTACAAGCTAAAGCCGGCCTTCAGGACTATACTGTGAACTGAATGTAAGTAAACCTTATCATTACTTTTAAAAGAAGACGGTTTTGTCATTATTGTTTTTAAGAAGGAACTAAAGGGGAAACTTATCAGGAACAAGCCAGACTGGATTGCTTAACTCAAATGGTTCTGACAAATCCATCAACCAGCTTCCTGCAATGTACAAGGGAATGTGCTCTGCTACTATCTCACTTATGTGAGTGAGGAAGGATAATATTTAATCAATATATCCTCTCCTACTGTCCTCAACGTTCCCATACTCTTCACCAGCCAGACTCCTCTCCTGCCTCAGCTTCTGCCTCTGAGTCCGAGCTTCTCTCTGCTACAGATTCTCCCTCCTCACTAAACCCTGTTGCCTCTTCAGCTTCCACCTCCTCTTCTCCCCAATCTTCTGCATCTGACCATTCATCGTCGCCCCACCACCCCCCCTGGGCTCTGAGCCTTCTTCCCGGGGGGGTTCCCCAGCTGGTTCCCCTCCCCCCCCATTCCTCTGCATCCAGCCAGTCCAGGACATCAGAGGGGACTGCGCTGGGCTCTTCTCCAGCACTGGGGAGGCCCATCTGCTCCTACCTTCATGGGCCTCTTCAGGGCCTCCTGGATGTCCACTCGCTTCCTCATAATGGTCTGGTCCAGCTTCCGCTCAAAAGCCAGCAGGTCCATGTAGGCTTGAGACTCTGGCACCAGCTCCCGGATCTGGGAAGAGAGCAGAGCGTCGTAGAGGGACCCACTTGGGATGCAGGAGGTCTCTGGTTGAACCCCTCTCCTCTCAGGGGGAATGTCAGGAAACAGGCCTGGGCAAGGACCAGCCCCCCCCCCTTCTCGAATCCCTGGAGGGCTGCTGCAAGACAGAGCTGGGGTGGGTGGAGCCCTGGCCAGGCTCAGTAGGAAGCAGCTTCCTTCGTGCAGAGGAAGTTTACCTTCCAGAGAACGAAGGAGAGCCAGAAGCAAGGAGGTGGAAGATGCCCCCCCCCAATTCAGGTGGGGGGCCATTTATGCAACGGTTTATTTGTTTTCTTGGTTGCTTAATACAAAAGAAAAAAAAGCCTCTAAGTGACCTGCAAAATATTAACACCGCAAGGCTTTGTCAAGGGATTCTGGAGGAAGCAGGACAGACGTAATGATATTTGGAACATGTTTATTGAAACCACAGCAACAAATATGGGAGGGAAACAATAAGATTACCCATTTACATAAATACTATATAGTTCTGTAACCTTGGTTATTTTAGTTACAGGTAGGTAGCCATGTTGGGCTGCCATAGTTAAAACAAAATAAAAAATAAAAAAAATTCCTTCCAGGAGCACCTTAGAGACCAACTAAGTTTGTTTCCGTGTTCTGAAGAAGTGTGCATGCACACGAAAGCTCATACCAAGAACAAACTTAGCTGGTCTCTAAGGTGCTGCTGGAAGGAATTTATTTTATTTTTTTATTTTTGTCTTGATTATTTCGTTGTTGTTTTCCTCTGCCTTTACAAATGTTTTTTTTTTTAATGTAACCTTTTACTTTTCCCCTTTTCTTATTTACTTTAACTCACTGGAATACTTTCCATAATATATAAATATTTTTCAAAGGGGGGAAACGAAGCACTTTCGCCACTTAACGCGCGTGAATTCCTCGCGGGAGGGAGGGGAGAGGTGAAGCAAGAGAAGGAGGACTTGCCTGTGCTTCCCTTTAACTTTACACACAGAGAACATGGGGGGGCGGTGCTCAGGTGAGCGAAAGGCCTCCCACCTGGGAGACAGGCAGGTAGACAGACACCCAGCTCCTCACAGCGCAGAAGCCAAAGGCCTGCCTTACCAGTGGGCTCCTAGCATCATTCAACTGCAGAGCTGGAAGGGACCCCAGGGGTCATCCATCCTGACCCCCCCTCAAGGGAGGAGTTCTTGCTGTGCTGGCTCCAGGTCACCCACAACAAGGAGCCAGAAGACCTTCCTTCCGACGGAGAGGAGAGCCCGTCAGGGTCCAATGAGGAAGCAAAATGGGAATGAAAGGAACTCACCCTCTGCGGGAGAATCTTGTCAGCCATCTTCCTCCTCTTGGTGCTGCAGGTTTGTTGGAGGGGAGGGAAGACACGTGTTACCATGGCAACTAGCCCAGGTCACCTGCTGTATTATACTGACCCCTCTGCGGGAGGGTCTCCCCTCCCCACCCACCCTGAGCCTCAGGAGGCTGGCTCTGCTTCCCGGGAGGTACCTGCCCAGCGCCCGCCCCCTCGGCCAGGAGGGTCCTTGTGGCGGAAGCCAGGGCCTTTTCCCACCTCAGGTTGCCCTGACTGAAGAGCGGGCACAGGACCGCTTGTCTGCCAAGGGTAGCACAGACACAGCCTGGCAAGTGCCTCGGTTGCTGACCTGCCACACAAAGGGCTGCGAAGGAGCCCCCATCCGCACCCCTCCCAACCAGGGCCTTGGCTGCCCCCTGAAGCATGCGGCTTGGCTCACTTGGCTCAATCCCCACCCTTGAGTTGAACCCTGGCATTGCCGGAGATTGGACTAGATGACCCACGGGGTCCCTTCCTGACTCTGCCAGCACAATCCTAGCAGAGGCCTCACAACTGGCAGCATCGTAGGTTAACAGAATGGTAGCGCCATCTAGTCCAATCCTCGGAAATGCAGGAATCGAACCGAGAGCTTCCCTGGCAGAGAGCAGCAGCCATGTCCAACCATCCCTCAGCCCCGTCCCCTAAATAAAAATGTCCTGGCAGCAAAACCCAGGAAGGGAAGGGCCACGCAGGTCTCCTGTGGGGGCCACCCCTCAGGCAGCTGGTACAGAGGAACAGTCTCCTCAGCAGCCCACTCCCTGACCTCAGGAAATCCAGAGCAGTGGATTGGGGCCAGGGGGGCTTCTCCTGCTCCGAGCATTTACCGCCCCCCACTCCCCCCGCGACCAAGTAGGTGAGGGTGGCATGGGGACGGCTGCTCAGGGAGCTCCTTCAAGGAAGGAGGGGGGATTTGCAGGGCTGTCCATCTGCACATGCAAAGGCCTGGGCAGAAACCCACAAATGCAAAACATTCAGATCTCCCTCTCTCCATAAAACGGAAGGGGGGGGGGGACTCCATTTAATATTTATTTCACAGGCTTACTTCTTCCCTCCCAAAAATTTATTCACCGCTTGACTGAAAAGAAAAAACCTCAAAGCAGTTTAGAAAACAAAAATATGAACTTATCAAGATTTTTCCCTTTGTTATATTCTTTATGATAAATTTAATAAATAATAGTAATGAAAAGGGCTGGTGCTGTGCTGTTTTCTATTGTAACTATCTGTATATCTTTAATGGATTACATAGTTTTAAATCTGCCAATGTTTAATTGTTATTAATGATTCCCCCCCCCCCGATGTTCTGAGCTGTTCTTATTTTTATTTTAAGCTGCCTGGAGTTCCTGTCAAGGAAAAGGACAGGGATAAATTAGATATATGCAATCAGATAAATACTGAACTGTAAATAAATTAATAATAATAATAACAGACTTGGAGCACTGAGGCTTTCGCCTGGGGTTAGCGTGAGGCATCAGGGATGCTCTGCCACAAATGCATATATCTGTATATTTTGCACAAGGGTGTCACCAGATATGGCTTAACACTTGTTTTCCTTTGTGTTTATGCACTTAGGTTGGTGGGGTTGGTTTTTTTTTGTAATATTGATTTTATTGTGCGCTTGCCAAATTGCTGCTTTTTGCCATTTTTTGAATTCACCGACATGCTCTGCATCTTGCACATTTGTGTTTCCAGCGCTCTGCTTTCAGAGGTTCCGAATGCTTGCTGGGAGCCACTTTGGGCACAGCTCGTTGTGGAAAAGGGGCAGATAAGCAAACCCACTCCATCCATTCATAAATACGGATGTGTTTGCTCAACACCTTGCAGTTTGCAAGAAGTTCGGAGACCCTTGGAGGGTCTTCCGGTGTTGGGCTGCAGGCTGCCTCAACCTTCCTCTTCCCCTCAAGCCAACTCCTCTCCAAAATGGGGTCCAGCTCACTCACTCTCCCCCACCCATTGCCAGGGATGAGGTCAAGCAAGTGGCCAGGCATTTGCTCAGGGAGGGGCCTTCAGGGGGTGGCTGCTCAGTCTCAGGCTGCCTGCAGCTTCACAGGCACAGAGGAGGAGTAAACCCCCTTCTGTAGCCCAAGGCTGGCCAAGTGGCCCCCAAGAGACAGAAGGAAATGCTGCAGGTGCCCCCTCAGGCCCCAAGCCTACTCCCCTAACCCCCATCCTGACAGGTAAATCAATATTAATATTTGTATATTAATTTAGATCTTATTCTGCTTTATGTCAGAAACAGTTCAGTTTGGTTGTGTGCTTTTTGGTGTACTTTATTGTTTATGCCTACTTTAGCAGTCAGGCAAATCCTTCTATGTTGTGAGCCGCCTTGAGCGTGGTTTTAGCTCTAGAAAGGCGGCATACAGATCAAATCACAGTGGGGGTGACGATGCTCCGCCAGCTTCTCTGAGCGTCAAGGGCTCTTGCGGAGACGAGAATCCGGCCGGACAAATCCCCCCTACCGACCACCAGGGGGCCTCCTCCCCTGCGCGGAGCTGCGAGAGGACAGCTGCGCTACGCGAGCCCGATCCTGAAAGGGCGCCAGGCGGGATAGAGGCGCTGCCGCGGAGAGGGAGGCTGCGTGCCCCAGGGAGCAGAGCGGAAGCCTGCGGATTCCAGGTCTACACACACGCGCGGAGGAACCGAGAGCCTGGGACGGAGGGCTGCCGGATCCTATAACTCTGGGAAGGAGAAAGGGGCTTCACTCACCTCCTGGGCCGGTTCTGCGTGGCGGCCCCCGCCTGCTGCTGCTGCTGCGCTTGTTGCTGCGCCGCCTGCTGCTGCTGCGCCTGCTGGGGCGCTGCCCGCTTGCGCGTGGGCTCCATCACGGCCTGGGGCATCCCGGGGCGCACGGAAGGGCTCCCGACGTAGGGGGGGCCTGGGGGACCCATTGGAGCCCCCTGGTGGGGCATGCGAGCGCCTGATGGCATCCCAGGACGCTGGAGAGGGAAGGAGGGAGGGAAGAAGCGAAAGGCACGGATGAATGCTTGCTCCTGCTGCCGACAGGAGGTGGCGGCACACAGATCTGAGCCAGCGCAGGTCCTCTCCCCGGGCGGGCGGGGGGGGGGGCGCAGGTATCCAGGCTCATTGCAGCAAGGGAAGGGTCCTAAGGACATATGGTCGTCACCTGCCACAGCTGGAGGCAGGATGCGTCTGCAAGCCGGTTGCAGGAGGGAGAGGGGTTCTGAGAGAACAGGGGGCTGGACTAGATGGCCCCCCCCCGCTTGGTCACTGGCTCTTCCTGTGTCCTTATCTAGTTCTCGCCCACCAGGCGCCCCAAAGCTGGCCCTGAGCCCCACATCCTCTTCCCTCCTTGCCCTTCCCATCATCTGGTACCCAAGGAGCATCCTTGTCTCTGATCCTGAGGGTAAGCCCTGGCGACTCATGGACAATGACAGCCCTCTCCTCCTCCTCCATGAATTTCATCCTCTTTTGAAGCCACTGCTGGCTCCTGAGGCAGGGAGTTCCACAGTTCCACCCTGCGCTGCGTGACGAAGGACTTTCTTTTATCCATCCTGAATCTTCCAACATTCAGCTTCACAAGTTCGTGTGTTAGGAGAGGGAACTTTCCTGTCTCCACTGTCTCCATGCCAGGCACAATTTTATAAACTTCTATCATGTTGTTTCTTGTTTGCCTTTTCCCTAAACTAAAAAAGAAAAGAAAAGCAAGCCCAAATGTGGCAACCTTCCCCTTTGGTCATTCTGAACACTTTTCCAACTCCACAATATCCTTTTTAAGGTGAGGCAACCAGAACTATTTACATTATTCCAAATGTAGCTTCACCATAGATTTCTATAATAACCTCATGGTATTGGCATTTTATTTTCAATTCCTTTCCTACCGATCCCTAGAATGGAATTTGCTTTTTACCACAGCTGCCACATGCTGGGCTAACCTCTTCATCAAGCTCTTCAATGACCCCAGGGCCCCATTCCTGGTGTCCAGGGCAGCTGTCTACCAGCTCCATCTGGTACGCAGGATGAGACCCTCCCTGCCCGCAGACTGTCTCACCAGAGTGGTGCATGCTCTAGTTATCTCCCGCTTGGACTACTGCAATGCGCTCTATGTGGGGCTACCTTTGAAGGTGACCCAGAAACTACAACTAATCCAGAATGCAGCAGCTAGACTGGGGACTGGGAGCGGCCGCCGAGACCACATAGCACCGGTCTTGAAAGACCTGCATTGGCTCCCAGTACGTTTCCGAGCACAATTCAAAGTGTTGGTGCTGACCTTTAAAGCCCTAAACGGCCTCAGCACAGTATACCTGAAGGAGCATCTCCACCCCCATCATTCAGCCCAGACACTGAGATCCAGCTCCCAGGGCCTTCTGGTGGTTCCCTCACTGTGAGAAGCGAGGTTACAGGGGAACAGACAGAAGGCCTTCTCGGTGGTGGCGCCCGCCCTGTGGAATGCCCTCCCATCAGATGTCAAGGAAATAAACAACTATCAGACTTTTAGAAGACACCTGAAGGCAGCCCTGTATCGGGAGGTTTTTAATGTTTGATGTTTTAGTATGTTCTGATATATGCTGTGAGCCGCCCAGAGTGGCTGGGGAAACCCAGCCAGATGGGCAGGGTATAAATAAAATAATAATAATAATAATAATAATAATAATAATAATAATAATAATAATAAATTTATAATAAGGGATTATTATTATTATTAGAACATGGGGACATAGTAGCAACCCTTGTTGTTCTGACTGTTGAAGAGGTCAGTGGCCCCATGGCTGACCCACAGAGTGTGGGTGAGCCTGCAGTTCAGGAGCTGCCCCAGCTGATTCTGACCAAGGAAGTCTTCACAGGAGCAAGACCCTGTCAGCGCATGACTCCTCTGGTTACAGGTGGGTAGCCGTGTTGGTCTGCCATAGTCAAAACAAAATCGAAAATTCTTTCTAGTAGCACCTTAGAGCAGTGTTTTTCAACCACTGTTCCGCGGCACACTAGTGTGCCGCGAGATGTTGCCTGGTGTGCCATGGGAAAAATTGAAAAATTCAAGAGAATTACTTTATATATAGTCAATATAGGCACAGAGTTAAATTTTTTAACATTTTCTAATGGTGGTGTGCCTCATGATTTTTTTCATGAAACAAGTGTGCCTTTGCCCAAAAAAGGTTGAAAAACACTGCCTTAGAGACCAACTGAGTTTGTTCCTGGTATGAGCTTTCGTGTGCATGCACACTTCTTCAGATACACTGAAACAGAAGTCACCAGATCCTTAAATATAGTGAGGGAGTGGGGAGGGGTATTGCTCAGAAGGGTGGTGGGAATGGGTGACTCCTCTGCTCAGAGACCTGCACAGGTCACCCATTTGCTTCCAGGCTAAGTTCAGGGCGCTGCTATTAGGATATTGCAACCAGGGATTTTTTTTCAGGCGTTCTTGGTGAGTTCCAGCACCTCTTTTTTTAATAGAAAAATAGCACTGTTTGCAACCCACCCTGGGACCTCAAGGTGAAAGGCAGATAACAAAAAAAAGTATTAAAATAATTAAGGCCCAAAGAGCTCGGGACCAGTTTACGTCTGGGACTGCCTTCCCTTTATATGTCTAACTAATGAACTGCTTTGGTTGGCGGAACTGATGTTGTGGCTGGTGCCACATAATGCTCATTCCAATCTTTTAGTGTGGCCACCCTTACACTACGGAACTCCCTGCCACTTGACGTCAGGCAGGTGCACCTTCACTGCACTCTCCTTGGCACCCGTGTTTAGGCACCCCTATGCAGACATGGAGAAATTACATGCGCTTTCTTTCTTTTAAACTACTGTTGATTTCAATCATCCTTTGAACATTTTAAATACCTGCTCTTAACTGTTTGTATCGATAATTTTTCATGCTGCCCTCCTTTCCACCTCCAGGCTCCTGCAGCCTTTTGCACCCAATTTCTCCAAGGCCACCTTCCCCCCACTCCCACCCCCAATGCCCCCCAAACTGCAAAGGAGACCAAAGAGGAGCATGGCCCCTCCTGGCCACGCAGAGCCACTTGCCCACCACAACCGGCCTCCGTGGCTTGTGCCTGTCCTGGCCTTCACCCCCTTGCCCTGCCAGCCTTCAGACTGCAAGCCCTTTGGGGCAGGGACCTGTCTCTTCTCCTTAGTTGCTGTGTCAGGCACATGTTCGTGGGCTGCACCATAAACCTCATCCTCGCCCCACTCCAACGTACAGAGAGAGCCAGGGGTGTGAGCTGCAAGGGAGACAGGGGGTCCTTTCATTCGAGGGCACCTGTTGCAGCCACAAGCCCAGCACCACCGGGGGGTGGGGGAATGAGGCCCACCCCAGCTAGCCAAACATCTCCACCCCTGGCAGCAACTGACCCTGCAAGCATGCCTCACATTTAGGGCCACCTGCTGCTGTCTCTCTGCCCCACAGGCCTCTGCCCCCCCACCCCCACCCCGACTCAGCTGCTGCCCTCAGTCAGACCAAGAGGCCGGTGAAGTATGGAAATCAAATCGTGGCACGCTCCCCCCCCCCAAGCTCCTCGCCTTTAAGGAAGACCTTCCATCATCCCTTGGGGGGGGGAACCCTTTCAGTTTGTTTAAGATTTTCTCTCTTTAGCCCCAGAACCTCTGTACAAAGATGCCGGGAGCAGGCAGGGGCTCTCCTGACTGCAAGGGAATGAATTGTTTTGAGCTAGTTTTGCTGCAAAAATAAAAAATAAAATAAATGACAGAGGAAGCAGAAGGGATTTGTGGGGCGGGGGAGGCCAGGTGTAAAGGCCAGCGTCTGCTGAATGGAGCTGCCCCCCCCCACCTCCTTGGTTTTCCAAAAAGTGCACAAGAGGCGGATCAGATACTTGTGAAATCACAGAGCCGGAAGAGGCTGCGGAGACCATCTCATCCCTGCCCCACAGAAGAGGCTGCAGTGCAGGAGACAGAGCTGCCCCATCCCTGACACCTGACCCCATCCTTCAGCCTCTGCTTAACTATCTCCAGCCCCAAACAGACCACCTCCTCCCCCTGCCATTCTGCACTGGAAGGAAGATTCTCCTCCTGCCTAGCGGGTGCCTGCCTTGTCCGGCTAGGGCCTGTCATTTGGGGAGTGACAATTTCCCCCCCAAAAAAAATTTCTTCCATGAGGGGACTTTAAAATATGTTTCTGGGCATGAGGATCTAAAATCTGCTATTATATTTATGATTTAACAACATTTAGCTTGGTAGTCTATGTTTGATGAAGAAGCACATCAATCTGCTTTCGGAAAGGCAAAGAATTTTAATTTTACCTTATCAAAATGCCAAGTAATGCTAAATATTAATATCTACTGTAACTGCAAGTACTTGGCAACCATTTTTATGATTTCTACGCAATGTTACACACATTTCACTTACAATTGTATTAACTTAATCAAACTATATTTTGATTTCCCAAATCATGTTACGACTTTTTAGCACCCCTCAGTTTGGGAATTTGAAAGTTGGAAAATCCAAAACACCCGACTGCCCTGCCTTTTGTCCCAGTCCTGCCCTCGGGAGCAACAGGCTGCATGCCCGCTCCATCTTCCCTTCCCGTATTGGAAATGCACCTTGTGTCTCCCTTTAAGCTTCTGCTCACCACCCTGAACAGAAGGAGAGCCCTGCGGCTGGATCAGGCCCAAGGCCCATCTAACCCAGCCCCCTGAAACGACAGCAATTGTGGGGAGGGGGAGAGGAAAGGGTGGCCACGAGGCGAGCCTTCTCTTCCTGGAAGAGGGCAAAGTTCTTTCATTTACTTTAAATCTACACACAAGGGAGGGTGGCAGAGAGGCAGCCATCAAGGGCTATGCCAGTTGGGACCGCAGCTCAACCGGCTTGGAGCAGAGGCTCTCCAGGCCAGAGGAGAACTTCCTTCTCTGGTGGAGGCAGGAACTGGGTTTCCAGGGACGCCTCCATGGGAAGTCCACAAGCAAGACCTGAACTGCTGCTGCTGCTGCTGCAGCTCCTTCTACCACCCATCACAGGACTTGGTCTACAGAGCTTCCACCATTCCAGTTGTTCTGCTTGACACACACTAGCTGGTTAATGCCTTCCTCAGAACTGGACACAGCACTCCAGAAGTGACTCAGCCAGGACACAGCCCTGAGCTCCCGTCCGTTGCCCTCACTTGTGTCTTGTGTTGCGTTGTGCGCACGCACTCCTTCATGATCTGTTTTGAACCCAGCTCATTCGCGATGAATTCTGAGCGCCACCCTTTTGACTTCCTTGGATGGTTTCTGTCTGCTGCGCTTTCGAAACACCCGCTGAGCTCCGGGGTCAGGAGCAGTAACGCTGAGCACCTGCCTTGCTGAGCCAGACTCGGGTCCACTGAGCCTAGCGTGAGATTCCCAGCCATGACCAGGAAGATACAACCACAATCAGGGCACTCAGGGAGCCCTTCAAGGCTCCTTCTCCCCTTCTCCACCACAAACAACCCTCTCCCTGCCCCATTTTGCCATGACGAAGAGCCCTCGCCTCTTTCGCCTACCCTTCCCCGCTCACAAACACTGCAGTCACCCCTCTTTCTGCCCCGTTCCCTGTCCTCTCCAACCCTTTTGGAGATGGGGCAACCAGACACCCCACCTGCATTTCAGGTATTCCAAGTGAGCCAGATACCCTAATCTAAGAAATTCAGCCATGGGGTCCAGAGGAGGGAATGAAGGACTTGGGGAGGGGAGAGGCAGCCATTTTTACCTTTCCCCCAGGAAAGAGAGGTAACCTGTTGCAATACCAGCACATGTCATTTCCATCTGGGTCCTCATTTTTATGAGGAACCTCAGGAAGTAGCTGGGGGCCTGAGCACTTCATTTTTGCCCACAAGGGAGGGTGAGATGCCTCAGTCAGCTCAGCCAGGAGGTCAACTGTTCTTGACTTTGGGGGGGGGTCTCTTGCCCAAGTACCGGGACTATCAGAAACTTAGCACAGTGTTGTGCCAGTTGGGCAGGACTCTCCACACACCACCTCCTCATAGAATAATTAAACTGGGAGGCAGTGGAGGATAGGGGTGCCTGGTGTGCTCTGGTCTATGGGGTCACGAAGAGTCGGACACGACTGAACGACTGAACAACAACAACAAGAGTTGGAAGGGACCGCCGAGGGTCATCTAGTCCAACCCCCTACAATGCAGGAATCGCAACTAAGGCATCCAGGTCAGATGAACATGCGGCCTCAGCTTAGAGACCTCCAAAGAAGGAAAGCCCACCACCTTCAGAGGGGATGTCTCTCCCCCCGCCCCGGAATCCCCTAGAAGCACCAGGGCTCATGAGACCAACACTGACCCACCTTCCTGATGCTCCAGGGAACCTGCAGACAGGAGCGCAGCAGGGGGAAGGCTACAGAGAGGCTCCCTGAGGCCTCCATGAGGGGACACAGGAAGATGCCTGGGGTGGAGACAGCAACACTTGCCGCCCTCTCTCTCCCTCAACACTCGAACCCAGTGAAGCCCAATGTTGGGAGACTCGGCACAGACAAAAAGAAGGGCGTCTTCACACTCAACAACTGAGGCACAAGTGTTCGGGGCAGGAAGATTTCAGGCTTGTCAGACTCACTTGGGTTTTCTAGTGTTTTTTTTTTTTACTAGAACCCCAAAGCCAGGCACCAAAGATAGAATTAACGGACAGAGTGCCTCTGAGCATGTTCTAGGAATTTGTTTTCAGTGCCAGAACTGAACTGAGTTCACAGTCCTTCCACACAAAAGCCCACTTCTGTCTAGCTTTCTTCATTTCGGCAACGTAAAAGGGAGGGGGGAGGTTGTTGTTTGAAATACAGGATGTTGTCTTATACTGAGTCAGAACACTGGTCCATCTATTGCTCAGCAGTGTCAACACGGACAGGATTTCAGGCAAGTGGGTCTCCCCCAACCCTACCTAGAGCTGCTGCTAGGGTTGAACCTGAAATAGTCTGCAGAAAAAGCAGGTGCTCTTAGAATCATAGAATCACAGTGCTGGAAGGGACCCCAGGGGTCATCTAGTTCAACCCCCTGCAATGCTGGAATCTTTTGTCCAACATGGGACTTGAACCCACAATCCTGAGATTAAGAGTCTCATGCTCTACTGACAGAGCTATCACAGCGAGCTACGGCCCTTGACACCCAACTGCTGCTACTGGGAGTCAGAAACACGGGCCAATCGACTATAACTCACCCATAATTCTGCCAGTAGGCTTCCATCTACCATCTGCCCACCCCTGAACTCTGGAATTCACTGCTGCAGGAGGCAATGGAGGCCACTAATCTGGGCAGATTTGAAAGCGTGTGTGTGAAGCAAATATCAGAGAGGGAGGGCAAGGCTCTGAATGCCAGTTGCTGGGGAACACAGGGAGGGAGGTGGCAGCTCTTGCACTCAGGTCCTGTGCACCTGGGGGGGGGGGCTTTCCTCTGGGGCACCTGCTTGGCCACTGAGAGAAGAGGACGTTGAGCTGGGTGGTCCTTTGGACTGAACTGAAAAGAAGACTTTTGGAGGTCATCCCCCTGACTGTCTGTGAAAGGCAGCTGCCAGGTTGTGCCACGGGGCAAGGAAACTATCTGGGCATGGTGGCCTGGTAGCCAGAGCAGCCAAGGTTTTGCTCAGGGACCCTCCCAGTCGGCTCCACATCCTGCCTGGGGCCCTTCGGGAGAGGGAGCCAAGAGTGGCAGGCAGCAGGAGCGGGGGGGGGGCACGCTTGGGATGCCAACCTACAGGCCAGAAACTCTGAAGGTCCAAAACACTTGGAGGGGACATCGCCAACCCCCTGCCACCTACATGGCGCCCTTGATGGACAGGGGGCCAATGGGGCGTTGGCCACACTCCTCCTCCTCCTCCTCCTCCCCCTCCCGCGCCCGGGAGGGCTCCCAAAGCCCCCTGCCCCTCTGAGGCGTCCCGCTCCGCCGGTCTCTTTCCCGAAAAAGGAGCGCCTTCAGACAATGGTGCCAGAGCGCCCTCGCGCCAGGAGGGATTCCTCGCGCCTAGCAACGTGAGAGAGGAGTGCCCGGGGCTGGCACGGGGGTCGTGCCACCCACGGGGGTCCAGCAAAGCCAACCTGAAGACAAGGGCCTGGGATACCTCCGGAGCCCGGCCCCTCCTCTTCGGCCCCCCCCCCCCGCGCTTGCCAAAGTGGCCCCTCGCCGCTCCCTTGGGGTCCGCTGTGCGCACCTGTTTCCGAGCCAGGCCCGGACCCTGCGCACGTGCTGGGGGGGAGGGGGCGTGTACCCCCCCTTACACACACACACACACACACACACACACACGGGCCCGGGCCAGAGCTGCCCCCCTCCCCCCCCCTCCCAGGCCGGCTTTCCCGCTCCTCGCCGGGCAGCCTGCAAACTTTCCCCACTCACCACCCCATGGACCAGAAACTCAAAAAGTTTGCTTTTCGTCGCCTTTCGCGCTCCGCCCGTGACTTCCTCCGCGGCCATCGGGGTCGGGTCTGCACTGCTCCGCCTCCCCTTCTCCTCCTCCTCCTCCTCCTCCGTCGGTCCGTCTGTCTGCCTGCCTTCCTGCCTTCCTCCGCTCGCCGCCTTCCCTTCTGCCTCCGTCCTCCCTTTTTCCTCCTCCAACTCTGCCCGCGCTCTCCGTCTTTCTTCCCTCGGAGCCCCGCTGCGCGCTCCGCTCGCTCCGCTCACACTTCTAATAGCTCCGCCGGCCGACGGAGGAGGGGGCCCCGCAGGGCTCCCGCGACGGCCCACGGCCGGATTCCTCCGCCGAAGCGCCCACAGAAGCCTGCGCGCCTCGTTGCTCGGCGGCGCCGTGGCCGAGGCCGGCTGAGCCCAAGCGCCGCCCGCCGCTCCTTTCCGCGTCCCCGCGCAGCCTCGCCAGGCGCTCCGCCTGCCCGTCCCCGGCGGCCGCGCAATGCCTTGCCGCCGCGCCCCTCCTCGAGCCGCTTCCAGGCCGCATCCCCCGGGACCCTCCAGGCGGCCCGGCTACCGAGGGAAGCGGAGGGAAGGAGCCCGCCTCCCCCCACCCGTCGGAGGCTGGACGGGGGCGGGGGAAGCGAGGAGGGGCGCGGGGAAGGCCTGGCGGCGCGGGAGACCCTCTTCCCCGAGTGCCCGCAAACCATGACACCGGGGAAACGGCGGGGGTCCCCACATGGGATGTCGCGGGTCCTTCCCCGCAGCCCCCCCCCACCCGGTCCACGTCGGGCGGCCCCTGCAAGGCCGGCCTAGGCTCCCTCCTCGCAGAGACGTCCGGCGGAGGCGTCACCGTCACCTCGTCTCTCCCCCCCCCCGCTCGCCTGTCGGTCACTCTCCCGTCCTGCCCTGCGTGGCGCTGGCAGGGAATGAAGAGCCGCCGGCATCTCCCGGTGCGCGTCTCCCTGGCAACAGAGCCAGTGTTGCCAGGTAACGGGCAGGGCGTGGTACCCAGGAGAGGCTCCTTCTGCACCCGGCGCAGCCCGGTGCGGAGTTGGTTAGAGAGAGGGAGGGAGGACAGGCGGGGGGGGGGGTTCCTCCCAATGCATGATGGCGGAGCGGCGTGTTCACACGTGCAGATGAGGACGCCCGGTTGTCCCCGGGTCTCCCCACTCACGGCCAGGACGAGGAGTCTCGACTGTCTAGAGGGGCGATGGGGAGGCGGGCGAACCCCTCCCCCGCAGGCTCTTCTGTAACCCACCGGGGGCGCGACCACTGGATCTCCAGTCCCTGCCCAACGGGTTGCGGTTGTGGGGAACCCCCCCGGGGGATCCCCGCCGCCCTCCTCGTCCTGCCCCCTATGGGACGGAGCGAGGGGAGGAAGGCCGAGAGGAAAGGAACCGTGGCCCCTCCCCCCCCCAAGAATCCCGGGGCTTCACACTGACCGACCCCCCTTCTCCCCCCCCCCGAGTTACCGGGCTCCTCCCGGCGGGGAGGGGGCGCGTGGGGCGCATGCGCAGCGCTGCCTTTTCCCCCCTCTTGCCGTGAAGGTCAGCCGAGCGGACTGAGGGAAAAGGGGCGGGTGTTAACTCCTTCCGCGCCGCTTCAGTGGAGCCGCGCCGCCGAGCGCAGCTCTCCCCTCCCCGCCGGCGCGCCTTCCCGGCTCGCGGCTCCGATAGCCGCCCTCCGCCGCGCAGCAGACGCGCCTCCGACGTCGCGCCGCTTCCCCCGCCCCTTCGGAGAGCGGTCGGCGGAGGAGGGAGGGAGGGAGCGGCTGTCGTTGCCACCGGCTTCGGCCTCAGCGGGGCCTGACCGACGGAGGGAGCCAAAGGCGCGCGGGGCTCCCGTCTGGCCGGCCTTTCTCGCCGGAGGAAGGAACGGGGCGGCGGCAGCAGCTGCAAAGAGCCCCGCGTCCCTCCCCACGCGCTTGCCGAGCCTTCTCCCGCCGCGGGTGCCCGAGCCTCAGTCGGGGTGGCTCTTCAGCTTTCTGTGCCCGGAACGGGTCCCCGGGACAGGGGGCGCGAGCGAGCGAGCGAGCGCCCTTGCCGGACGTGACCCCCGACGGCGGGAGGAGCTGCTGAGGGCGCCCGCTTGAGCCTGGCGATGTCTGAAGCGGGGTGCGGGCCTGAAGGGCCCCTCAGCTCGGCCAAGGGGCCCCTGGTGCCGGCCTCGCTCGCCCCCTCCTCGCCAGGAATTAACAGGAGAGCAGATGCAGCTGCCTGGGCCGACTCGGAGGTCCCCTGCCCTGCGACGGAGCTCGCTGAGATTCCGGAGGCGGTGGGCAGTCGCCTCCCTCTTTCCCGAGACGGTCGAGGGTCGCCTCTAGCCCAAGGGATCTCCTTAGTGGGTCCAGGATCCCTGCGGCGACCCCAAAAGCAGCCTCGCCCCGAAGCCGCCCAGAGGCCAGGCGACTGTAACTCGCTCTGTTGCTTCGTCTATGTAGGCTGCTGATCCTGTTTGTCTTTTTCGGGGGGAGGGGGTCCCGGAGCAGAGCCGGGGCCTGAGGCAAATTCTCCCGCGCCCCTGAAACCCCAGCTCGGTGAACCCCACCCTTTGCATCAGGAGGAGGTCCGAGAGGGGCGGCCCGGGGGCTCTGCCTCCGGAGTCCTGTCGGGAAACACCCAAAAAAGTGTGCATGCACACGAAAGCTCATACCAAGAACTTAGTTGGTCTCTAAGGTGCTACTGGAAGGAATTTTTTTATTTTATTTTGTTTTTACCCAAGGAAGGGTCTGGGTGGGCGGGCAACTCTCTGCAAAGCAGCCTGGCACTCACACACCCCTCCCTAACCTGCAGAGACACACAGGGCCCGACTGGCCCCCAGTGAGGCAAGGCCCACCCGGGCAACAAGCTGGGTCTTCTCCTGCTGGAGAGCCACATTTGTGCCTCCCCTTTGGGGGGGACAGGGGAGCCCACCGAGAGGGGCACTGTCTATGACACTCTTTTGAAGTTCCAGGTGTGCTCAGGGGCCCCAAAGAACTGGAGAGCCTGTGGCGTTCCCCAGAAAGGGCTTCCTGGAGAAAGGGCAGTTGGAGGCTATAAAGCAGGGGCTACAGCAGCGGGGACCCTGCTTCAGCAGGAAGAGGCTGGGCTAGGAGACCTCTGAGGTTCCCTCCAGCTCAATGGGATGCTGCTCAGTTGCATTTATCTGGCTCTTCAGAATGATACGGCTTTTGAATAGCTTTCTTCTAAGACCTCTGGGGTCCGATTCTGATGGATCCCAGGCCAGCCCACATTCCCAATGGATCCCAAAGGTCGCTTGGGAATGGGTGTGTTCACACACACCGCTTGTGAGGGTTGCAGAAGCTCCCAGCGCATTTCTGAGGCCACTGAGGGGGGGGAAGGTTGGACAATAAGCAGCCCACCTTGAATCCCCCCCCCATGCCCCTTCAGAAGGAGGAAGCACTGCGGCAGCAAGCCATTCACTCTTTGCAACTGGGGAGACAGACATGGCCCTGCTGAAGAGAAGGGAGGGAGGGAAGGAAGAAGGAGCCCACATCTCTTCTGGTAAGTGCACACACAGAGTTAGGAAACAGCCATGCAGGTGTGCATGAACCTAAATGTTTTCTTGCAGGAGCCTTCTGTGACTGGGGCTGCAAGTATTCCAAGCGCTGTTATTGTCAAAGCTGTTGGTAGACATAATAAATATGTGATTTTAAAAAAGAATAGCCTAAATAACCTGCCCTCGTTCTCTATCCCACCTCTCCCTGCAGCCTCTGGCCTGATCCAACAACCCACAGCGCAGGGGCAGGGAATCCCCCCTCTCGTTCATTTAACCTGCTTGCTAACTGTAGGCTGCAAACACCAGATTCCCTACTCCCCCCCCCATGCCTTGCCTTGGGGAGAATGGGCTGTTCTACTCTGGTCCTTTTTGAGGGCTTCTTCCTTTTAGGGCATCTGGTTGGCCACGATGAGAACAAGAAGCTGGCCTGATGATGATAATAATAATAATAATATAAAAATAATAATTTATTATTTATACCCCGCCCATCGTTTCCCCAGCCACTCTAGATCCAGCTAGAGCCAGGTTCTTCTGATGTTCTCCTCATCCCCCAGGAGGACCAGGCTTAGAAGAAGCTTGATTAATTTGTTTTTGGGAAAAGAAAGGGCTCCGTTGGCCTCTCTTCTTCCCACCCCTTGCAATTCATGGTGGATCCCCAGATGGTGTCGTCAGGAAGAGTTTGGCTTCTTGGACCATGGTCTCCGCTTCCACAAGGAAGGCCTTCAAGTTCTGGCAAGAGATGGGCTGCACCTCACAGCGGTTGGCAAGAATGTGTTTGCTAAGAGTCTCTCCAAGCTGTTCAGGAGAGGTTTCAACTAGAACTTGAGAGGGAGGGAGGCGGCATTACAGACGACACCTGGTACTGGGGATAATCGCTTCATTGATGCACAGGAAACTGAAGTGCTGCTCCAGAAACCTGCTAAAGGGCAGGAAACTACAAGAAGGAAGCAGCTGGAGGGAATGACTTGCGGTTTCAGTAGACTCTAAAGTCTTCCATGAGATTCTTGCAGAGGAGCTGGTAAAATGCGGGTTTAATGAGGTAATTGTTAGGTGGATTTGTAGCTAGTTGACTGACTGAACCCGAAGAGTACACATTCATGGTTCTTCACCAACCTGGGGAAAAAATGACAAGTGGGGTGGGTACCACAGGGTTCTGTCCTGGGCCCATTGATGTTCAACGCCTTTACAAATGAATTGAGGGGGTGCTCTTCCAACCTGCAGATGATATCAAGCTGGCAGGGGTAGCTAATGCCACAGAACACAGAATCAGGGTCCAACAAGATATTTGCAGAATGGAGAACTGGGTCCAAACTAACAAAATGAATTTCAATAGGGACAAATGCAAGGTTCTAAGTTAAAAGACACTTAGGCAGAAAGAACCAGCTGCACAAATATAAGGTGGGGAACACCTGCCTTGGCAATAGTACAGGTGAAAAGGAACTAGGGGGTCTTCGTGGACCACAAGCTTAATGTCAGTCGACAGTGTGATGCAGCAGCAGTCAAGAAAGAGAAAGAAAGAAAGAAGAACAGTTTCAGGTTAAGAACAGACCTCCAGAATGAATTCAGTTCTTAACCTGAGGTACCACTGTATCGAGATCAAGGAAAGTCACATTACTGTTGTATTCTGCCTTGAACCACACCTGGAATACTGTGTTAAGCTCTGGGTGCCACAGTTTAAGAAGACTATTGACAAGCTGGAACATGTGCAGAGAAGATCAAGGGTCTAGAAACCAAGCCTTATGAGGAATGGTTGAGGGAATTGGGGATGTCTAGCCTGGATAAGAGGAGATAGATTGTAGATATGATAGCCATCTTCAAGTATCTTAAGGGCTGCCTGATGGAAGATTGAGCTAGCTTGTTTTCTCCTGCTCCAGAGAGGAGGACCTGAACCAATGGAGTCAAACAACAAGGGAGGGGTTTCCAACTCAACATCAGGAAGAATTTTCTGACAGTAAGAGCCATTCGACAGTAGAACAGACTCTCTCGGGAGGTTGTGGACTCTCATCATTTGAGTTTTGTAATCTGGTTAGATAGCCATCTGTCATGGATGCTTCAGTTGCAAATTCTGCATTGCATGGGGTTCGATTAATGACCCTTGGGGTCCCTTCCAACTCTATCTTACATCTGGAGACTCTCTGGCCTTCTTGAGGAAAGATGCCGTCATGATAAAGAAGAGAGGGGCCAACTTTTGTTTTTGTTTCCTGCCTGGCCCCCCCTCCTTGTGAGTGGAGGTGGCTGAAGGATGAGGGGGAGGGGGCACTGGCCACTCATGGTGGAAACTCATGTCAGGAGGCAACTGCCTCTCTTGGGGAACATCCATTTCTCCAGCCTTGCGGAGATGCCAAGGGACAAATCCAGCAGTTTTCCTATATTTGTCATCCTTCCTGGGCTAAACGCCATCGTTTATGCATCTGTGGTCTCCTCTCCCCACTCCCCCCCCTTTTTAAAGTGAAATGGACAGTCTGCTGCAATGGTGCCTTCTAAGGACCCCTCACTCTCCTAAGCCCCGCGTTACTGTCATCAAGCATAGATTAGGAATTGGACGTCTGCATTGCGGGAGGTTGTACTAGTTGGTTGTTGGGACCCTTCCAACTCTGTGATTCTGTTATTGTATGAAGCTTATCACTCCAATGGGCAACGATCAGAAGGTCAAGTCACAGCCCCCCCCACTTCCTTCCGGTTCCCTAATAATATAATCAATGAACTGTAGAGTTGGAAGGGGCCACAAGACTCATCTAGTCCAACCCCCTGCAATGCAGGAATCTTTTGCCCAACATGGGCCTCGAACCCACAACCCTGAGGTTAAGAGTCTCATGCTCTACCAACAGAGCTATTCCAGATCTGAAGCAATGCTCCTGAGGTTTACTCTCAGGGTTAAGGGGCTTAGATAGCTACTGTTTACCAGTCTCCAGCATTTCTGGAATATTTTGAATCTGTATAGAAGAGAGCCCCAGGGACACCACAGGGGGCCTCCATGGGTCAGGGGAGAGAGAAACCACAGAAACCACAGCTTTGACCATTTGGCAAGGCATTTTGAAGGCCAGGCCTCTGCAGCAGCTGCTGCCTGAGCACTACTGTTAACCCAAGCCCCAATGAGGGGTCTGTTGCCCCCATCTTGTCCGGTTTCCATGGGATCAATTGACATACTTTCATACTTTGAGTGCAGCTCAACATCTATATGTAGCCGTTGGGAGTGGCCAACCCAGATCTTCAGTAGCGGCCCTGTTAACCTTGCCACCTTAGGATGCTGTGGGAAGGAGACTCCCTCTCTCCCTTGGAGAATAAAAGGTAAAGGGGCCCCCTGACCATTAGGTCCAGTCGCGGACGACTCTGGGGTTGCGGCGCTCATCTCGCTTTACTGGCCGAGGGAGCTGGCGTTTGTCTGCAGTTTCCGGGTCGTGTGGCCAGCATGACTAAGCCACTTCTGGCGAACCAGAGCAGCGCACAGAAATGCCGTTTACCTTCCCGCCAGAGTGGTACCTATTTATCTACTTGCACTGCATGTTTTCGAACTGCTAGGTGGGCAGGACCCTTGGAGAATAGGCAGGCACCAACTGTTAGCTGCTTCCAGCATGCATTAAAAACACATTTGCTTAGGCATTGCCAGGCCAATAAAGCTAGTTTTCAGCATCCTAGTCACTGTAATAGTATAAATATTTTACTGGTGTAATTTTTTAAAATTATTATGTACTGGTTATTTTGCTGGTTACAAATATTCTTAGTGATCCCTGGAGAGAAAGGTGGCATAGAAACAGTTTTATAAAACAGGCAGCATAATTAATGCCTCTGGCCACTGGGATGTGAAGGGTGGGGGGTGGGGACACCAGGGTGAGGAGCCCCCCCCCCCCAGCCAAACACGGACCTGCACGTGTTCTCTGGATCAGAGCTTCAGGTGCCTGGCTGTGCCCTGGGCCTCCCGCGAAGGATTCATCCTGCACTGAAGAAATGTTCTACTGAATTCCCAAGAGGCCAAACACAGTTGCATCACCATGGGCTGCCTCATACATTGGAGCCAAGAGCCAAGAGCTCACTTCTCAAGGAGGGCGAAAGGGGTTTGATGTGAGTTCAACGTCCAGTCGCCCCAGGGTGGGGTGGGGAACAGCAGCAGCAGCTCGACCCAAACAAAGGCAACAGCCGGAAAGGCCTCTGCCTGACCTCCAGGGTCAGAGTCTCAGGGGCATAGCAAGGGGGGGCGTAGGGGGCGGATCGCCCCATGCTCCATAATGGAGGGGGTGACAAATTATCAAGGAACAATTACTGCCCTACTAGGGCGGCTCATAAAAAACTTTTTTTTTAAAAAAAAATGCCTGCTCCAAAGGTCTTATCTTACTATACTAGGGATTTTATAGCTATATATGAAATTTCATGCATATCGGTTAATATCTTGACCCTCCTCCACCAAAATAGCTGTTCACTTGGCTGTTTTCCAATGTCGTGAAGGCTGAAATTTCAGTTCAGTGGAGCACTTACTGTTCCCACCCTAACCCTGTGGAAAGCCATCTAATTAGACTTTAATTTGATTTTGAGATGTTTTTAGGACGTAATTTAATTATTGTTTGATTTTATACCAATGTTATGTATCTGATGTTAGCTACCCTGAGCCTGACTTTGGCCGGGGAGGGCGGGATATAAATAAAAGGTTTTTTTTAATTATTACTTGTTATTATTCCTTTGTAAGAAAATATGAAATAATGTAAAACCATTTTGGGGGGGGAATCAATGGGGGCGTGACAAAAAAATTCTGCACCAGGTACCACCTGACCTTCCTACACCTCGGGGGGGGGGGACAATTTTTTTTTGCCCCAGGTACCAATTTACCTTGCTACGCCCCTGCAGACTCTGGTCCATCTCCAAAGGCCAGGAACCTCATAAACTGCAGAGAAGCCCCAGTGAGTGGCACATACTGTACCAGAGTCACACTCTTCTCCACGCTCAGATATTGTTGTGAGATGCACACACAGAGTTGGGGGAGCAGGAGCCCCAGGGGACACAAAGCAGCCCCGGACTCCCAGATGTGTCTGAAAGGGCAGCCTCAGCCAGCAGGGGGTCCTGGGGCCCACACAGGAGGCTCTGAAGGGAGCTGCTGGGAGGACTTACCGTCATCTACCAGAGGGCCCTAGAGCAGACCCCTCTGTCCTTGCCTCTGCCACCAGGCTCCCTCCCCCAGCCCCCTTTCCTGCCCCTGCCTCTCAAGGGGGGCAGTGACCATCTCCACTAGCTCTGATGGCATCAGATGGCACGCTGCCACCATGGGAGGAGGACGCCGCCACTGGCAAGGGAACACCAGGTGCCAGGTGAGGTTCTGGATTCTGAAGCAGATATTGCTGGGGCTGGAGACTGCAGGGGGGGGGGAATCCAAAAGATTCTGACCAAGGAAGTAACTGCTAGAGGGCTTCATTTCCTTGCACTTCGCAGGGGCGGCGTTTGCCGGTGGACTTTCCAAAGCCCACGGGGAAGGGGAACGGAGCTGCTCCTGCCCACCTCTGTTTTCAACAGGTAGGTCTCCCATTAAACTGCCCAGGGCTTGGAGACAATGCGGACGACTCCTTAGAGGCACGGATGTATTCAGTGGGATTGTGTTTCTTTAACAGCCATTAGCGGACCAGGATTGGAACCACGGTGCATGGGGAGGAGAGAGGGGCGCCCCTTCCCCCACCCCAGCAGTCGCAACGAGATTGCCCCCCCCCCCGCCCTCCTAGCCGAAGTTGGAGCAGGCAGGGGTCCTGCGTGGGGCTGATCATTGCAGCATCCATGTCTTCTCCAAGCTGAGGGGGGGGGGGTGCTCAGCCTGCCCAGGAGGCTCTGTGAATGTGCTGAGGGGGGGGGGGGCACCGCGCCAACCTCGCCCTGTCCGGACGCCAAGAGCTCTGGCATCCATAATACCCGCCCCCTCCTCCTGATTGCCAGCCTCACACACCAGCGTCCGAGCAGATGGAGGTGTCGGGGAGGGGGGGGGAGGCAGCAGGTGAAGGCACTGGTGGGGGGCGTCACTCACTCCAGGCAAGTTTGCCTTCGGCACAAGCAAATGAGCCGCGGGGGAGTCCAAGACGCCTCCTCCTCCGAGAGAGAAGCTGCAGCATCTTAGTAGCAGCCCAGCCGCGGAAGCCCCCCTTTGGGCCAGCAAATGGCTGCCCTTCCGTGCCCCCCCCTCCCCGCATGGCTGACCCATTATTCCCCCTCCCAGGGCTTCGGCCGGCCCTTTCTGCTGCCGCGCCCCCGGCCGCCTTGCGCACGTGGGCGCTCAGAATCTGCGGAGAAGGTGGTCTCCACGGTGGGGCCGCCCCCCGTCCACACACACACTCGCACTTACCCGGCTGCCCCGGTCCTCGTCCGGTCCGCTCTCGGGCTCGTGGGTGCCTCCCTGCCTCGCAGGCCAGGCGCGGTAATGCTCGCGCGCTCCGCCGCCTGCAGCCACCGGAGCTCGGGACTGGGGGGCTGCGGAGAAGCGGCGGGAGTTGCTGGCCGGGCGCGCCGAAGGGCGCCTCCCCAGGAGCCGGGGCTGCTGCTCCTCCTCTGCCCTTCCGTCCGTGTGGGCTAGGAGCAGACAAAGAAGCTCCGCCGCCGCCGCAGCCGCCGCGACGGGGCTGCCAAGACCCACACGGCAGCAGCTCCTTCCTTCCTTCCCCTCTTCCTTCCCAAATGCTTCTGCCCGAGTTTCCATGGGAACAGTATAATGCCTTTCGCGTTGCTGGGGAGATGCAGAGGCTGAGCAACCTCGCTAGGCCTGCCAAGAACCTCGCGGGCTTCGGGGGGCTGGTGCGAAAGCCGGGGGAGGATTTGGCAACCGGACGGGGCGGCCGAGGCCATCTCCACCCGCCGCAGCAGAACATCCCATGAGCCTGGCTGCCGGATCAGGCCAAGGGGGGCCCCCTCTGGTCCAGCACCCACTTCTCACCAGGGCCACCCAGGTGCCTCGGAGGCTGGGGAACCAGCAAGCAGGATCCGACCCCAAGAGAAACTCTCCCCTCCTGCGGTTTCCAGCAACCGGCATTCAGAAGCACAGATCGGTGCCTCTGACCGTGGAAGCTGGACAGAGCTGGGAGGCGGTGGGGTCTCGGAGGTTTCTAAGCAGAGGTTGAGTGGCCACCTGTCAGGGGTGTTTTAGCATTGCAGGGGGTTGGGCTAGATGACCCTTGGGGATCCCTTCCAACTCTACAGTTGACCATTGATAGCCCCCTCCTCCATGATATAATGGAGAGTTTGCTGGATCTTGCCCAAGGGTCCCTGTTGTTGCCCAGCTTCCTGTTCTCCCGGTGGCCAACCAGATGCCCATTATGGGAAACCCGCAAGCAGGATTCCAGCGCCAGAGCAACTTTCCCCTCCTTTGACGAGCCAGGAGACTGAGCAGCCTCACACGTGGATTTTTGCCCTAACAAGAAGCACTGCTGGATAGAATCGTAGAGCTGGAAGGGACCCGAGGGTCATCTAGCCCAACCCCCTGCAATGCAGGAATTTCGGCTAAAGCACCCCCGACAGATGGCCATCCGACCTCTGCTGAAAAACCTCCAGGGATGGATGGGGAGTCCACAACCTTCCCAAGGATAGCCCCCTCCTGCTTCATGGATTCGTCCCACCCTCTTTCAAAGCCACCCAGGTTGGCGACCATCCTTGCCTCCTGTGGGAGAGATTTCTGCAGTTTGCACAGAGGAGGACGGTCTTTCATCCGTCCTGAATCTTCCAGCATCACCTGTCACCACGGGAGGCCTACCTGTGGCCCCAGGGAATGTGGGCTGGGGCGGGTGGGGGCGCTTGAGCAAAGGGCCCCTTGTTCTGGAGCGGGAGGGAGAGCAAACGGATCTCACCGGCTTCAGGAGAAAAGGAATGGAAAACTACAGCAGCCAGGTCCTGGCGTGATTCCACGTGGCTCTTGCAGTGCGCCTGAAGGAAGCGCGCGAGGGCCCAGCCTCGGAGGGAGACTCGGGCAGCCGCTTCATCCATCCTCCGCGGGGAACCTGAGACGCTTGCACCGCCAGCCTGCCTGCCTGCCTGCGTTTGGCACATGACGGGGCGCTGCTGCTGAGTCCAGATCATTCGCCTATTTTGCTTCCAGGACCCTTTTGCAACACGCCTTTCAGTCGCTCAGAACATCAGCCCTTATCACTCCCTCCTAATAATTAACCCGGTTCCTAAGGATCGGATTGAGAGGACGAGGAAGAAACCAAGGGGAGCCCTCGACACCCTTGGGGGAGACCTGAAGTTTGCAGAGGGAGGAGTCCTCTCAAAAGAGAAAACTGGAGGGGAAAAGGACAAAACTTCTGGTTCTTCTCCTTTTTTCTCTTTCCCCCTTTATTTTCTTTCTCCCACCCCCCTTTTTCCTTTGCCTCCTTTTGGCTTGCGTTTTTATTTAGTTTTTCTTATATTTGACAAAAAATATATTTGATATTATCCTTTTTAATATTTCTCCCCAAACTTCAACAAGATCTATTGGGGGGAAAGCAAGAACAAAAGAGAAAACCCGAGAGTGCGAAAAATAGGGAGGCCACCCAATCCCATTCTCCCAAAGAGCCCCATGGGAGCTGGGGGTGGGGGGTGGGGGGGGTTCAGTAGTGGCAGAATGTGAAAGACACACACGCCTGCAGTCTGGCCAAGGCAGGCCAGAAGAGGACCTCTGTCGTGTTGCGTTCTTCTAATGTGCTCAGGTCTGGTGCTGCTGGCCTTCTGGTGCATGAAACTCATGATGCTTAACCATCAGGGCCCCTAATCCTGGAGGATTAGGCAACTTTAGTCCACACTGCATTAAAAACAACAACAAAACAAAGTGTTGTTGTTGTTGTTCAGTCGTTCAGTCGTGTCCGACTCTTCGTGACCCCATGGACCAGAGTACGCCAGGCACGCCTATCCTTCACTGCCTCTCGCAGTTTGGCCAAACTCATGTTAGTAGCTTCGAGAACACTGTCCAACCATCTCATCCTCTGTCGAGTGGCACAGTCCGGAGCTGCAGTTGGTGTTGACAGGAGTGAGCCCTGTGCTCAGAGATCTGCATCAGCTCCCAGGCTGAGATCAAGGTGTTCCTATTAGTATAAAGGTAAAGGGACCCCTGACCGTTAGGTCCAGTCGCGGACAACTCTGGGGTTGCGGCGCTCATCTCGCTATATTGGCCGAGGGAGCCGGTGTACAGCTTCCGGTTCATGTGGCCAGCATGACTAAGCCGCTTCTGGCGAAACCAAAGCAGCGCACGGAAACGGCTCAGTCGCGGGGATTCGAACCGCCGACCTTCTGATCGGCAAGCCCTAGGCACTGTGGTTTAATCCACAGTGCCACCCACATCCCTCTCCTATTAGTATAGAAAGCACTTAATAACTTGGGGCCAGCTTCCCTCCCCACATGCACCCACTCAACTGCTTTGATTGGCAGAACAGACTCTGCTCCAGGTGCCACACAATGCCCATTTCCCGCATTTGTAAGAACACCATCATTTATTGTAGCAGCACCTGCCCTTTGGAACTCCCTGCCTCTTGACATCAAGCAGGCACCCTCCCCGTACTCTTTCCGCCGCCTGCTATAAATACGCTTGTTTCAACAAGCCTGCCTGGATGCTTTGAAAGTTTATGTGAATTTAAGCATTTCGTACGTTTTAAACTAACACATTTTCCTTGGTTTTCTTATCTTTTTGTAAACTGCTTTGAGGGGTGGTTTTGACCATTGAGCAGTGTGTGGATTTTCTTAAATAAATAAATAAGAGAGAGCCAGCCTTGCTCCAGCAATGGAACCACTGGGAGCCAAGTCTAAGCCCCTGGTTGTTCCTTTGAAGCCCTGCCCTTAGCCACCCCACACCTGTTGTCACGGCTAGGAGGTTCCCCACCCCACCTGTCCTAAGGGTGGGAAGACACGGCTACATTTCCTTGCACACCTGGCTTGACATGTTTTATCAACTAAGGACCTGACCGGATTGGTCCTGGATTTCCAGGACTTCATAGCCACCAAAGGGCCTGCCACTTTGTCTGTCAGCCAAGCCAGATCTTTAGGAGTGCACTGAGGAAGCTGGAAGAAAAACACACACACACACACACACACACACACACACACACGTGTAAAAATGCACAAGATAGTGAGATGCTCTCCACCCTGAAGCAACATATCCCGGTGTCCCAAAAGCAAATAAATGCTCAGTTACAGCTCCTGCCTTAACGTTGGCACCTCAGAAGTGATAAAGGCAACCATTTTTTGTGTTGGGCTTGCTGGATGCTCCGCTTCCCTGCAGAGATGGTAGAGTTGGAAGGGACCCCCGAGGATCTTCTAGTCCAACCCCCTGCAAGGCAGGAATAACAACTAAAGTATCCATGACAAATGACCATCCAGTACCTGCACTCACTCATACTTTCCCTGGGTCTTTGGGCCCCGATCCTTTTCCCCTGCAGACTGGGAGACACAGCAAAGAAGAACTCCTGGGGTGGAGGCAGTGGCGGACGCTGGGCTTTCAAATTTCTGCGGCACTCTCTGCGACACCAGAATTTGGCACGCACACACAGCCTCTTGCATTCTGTTGCTCATCATTGTTGCAGCGTCTCCTGCGTCGCCTTCTGAGCTTGGCACCCAGTGCAAGCGAACCGGCTGTGCTCCCCTAAACCCACCTATTGATGGAGGGCTCCTTCACAGCCAGTGAATCTGGAGAGAAGGCTTCTCCTCTTGGGCTCCATACCTGCAGCCAGCAAGGAGAACAGACCTAGATGCCAAGGAAGGTGTGTGGGGCAAGGGAGAGGGCGAGGAAGAAGAAGCCCCTCCATGGCAGAAGCGTGGCGTGGGGGGGCACCATGGCCCTGGGCACACAGGTGACCCCACAACAGGCCCCCTCATGGCCACAGGGAGGCAAGCCAAGCTGTGCCTTTGGGGCTGGGATGGCGGCTCCTTCTCCTTGAGGTTTTTCAATGTGACCATGGGAGAGAGGTTTGGGAGTTTCTTCATTATGCATTTTGTGTGCCCATTTTTTTTTAATGTTTCAAATTGTCCTGTGATATTCGGATGAAGGGCATTATAAAAATTTAATAAATAATGGCTTGAGAGCAGTGCATGTGAAAAGGATCTAGGAGTCTTGGTAGACCACAAACTTGACATGAGTCAACAGTGTGATGCAGCAGCTAAAAAAGCCAATGCAATTCTGGGCTGCATCAATAGGAGTATAGCATCTAGATCAAGGGAAGTAATAGTACCACTATATTCTGCTCTGGTCAGACCTCACCTGGAATACTGTGTCCAGTTCTGGGCACCACAGTTCAAGAAGGATACTGACAAGCTGGAACGTGTCCAGAGGAGGGCAACCAAAATGGTCAAAGGCCTGGAAACAATGCCTTATGAGGAACGGCTTAGGGAGTTGGGTATGTTTAGCCTGGAGAAGAGAAGGTTAAGGGGGGATAGGATAGCCATGTTCAAATATATAAAAGGATGTCATATAGAGGAGGGTGAAAGGTTGTTTTCTGCTGCTCCAGAGAAGCGGACACGGGGCAATGGATTCAAACTACAAGAAAGAAGATTCCACCTAAACATTAGGAAGAACTTCCTGACAGTGAGAGCTGTTGGACAGTGGGATTTGCTGCCAAGGAGTGTGGTGGAGTCTCCTTCTTTGGAGGTCTTTAAGCAGAGGCTTAACAGCCATCCGTCAGGAATGCTTGGATGGTGTTTGCTGCTTGGCAGGGGGTTGGACTGGATGGCCCTTGGGGTCTCTTCCAACTCCAGGATTCTACGATTCTAATGATGCTGCTGAAGTTGGGAAGCCAGTCTAGGATTGGAAAGGATGTGCGGTGTATTCAAAAACCCCACCCACCTCCACAGGAGGCAGTTGGACATGTGTTTGTTCACAGCAGGTTCAGGAGAGAAGCTGCTGCTCCCCAGCATCAGGAGAAGCCTGGAGGAAGCAGACACACACCCCCCCCCGCAACACACCTGCCTCCCTCCGCGCTGCCATTCCCTGGGCATTTGCCACAGGGCACGGCAGCCCCCGAGAGCCCAGCCACTACTGCAAAGGGCTGCTGGATCAGGCCAATGGCCCATCCAGTCCAGAGTCCTGTTCTCACAGTGGCTGACCAGATGCCTGTGGGAAACCAGGGAGGGGAACATGATGAGAGCAAGAGCGACTCTCCTCTCCTGATGTTTCTTGCAAATGGGATCTTGAAGCATTTCCTGCCTCCAGCGGTGAAGGGCAGAGCACAGCCATCCTGGCTAGGACCCACCCATGGCCCTTTCCCACCTCCAAGAATTTATCTAATGCTCTTTCCCAGTCGTCCGGGCAGGTGGCCACCCACCTAGCTCCTTCCGGCCAATCAGACAGAGAGCTTTGCCAGCCTCCCACCTTATCAGCTCTCCTCCTGGCTATCCCTGCTGGCCCAGAGTCTGGGTTGCTGGCTCAGTCTTTGAAAATGCAGCAACAAGGAGGACCCAGGAGAGAACACTCACAGACACCACAACCAGCAGGGAACTGGGCAGGAAGGCTGCCTGTCCTCACTCCCGACTTCCAAAGTTGTGATACACACACAACTCCTGCTATGGCAGAGGTGCAGGATAGGCCCCGGGAGTGCCAAGTGGGCCCCGTGATTTATTGATTTCAGCAAGGCCTTTGACAAGGTGCCCCATGATATTCTCGTAAAGAAGCTGGTAAAATGTGGGCTAGACAATGCTACCATTCAGTGGATTTGTAACTGGCTGACGGACCGAAACCCAAAGGGTGCTCATCAATGGCTCCTCTTCATCCTGGAGAGAAGTGACTAGTGGGGTGCCACAGGGTTCTGTCTTGGGCCCAGTCTTATTCAACATCTTCATCAATGACTTGGATGATGGGCTTGAGGGCATCCTGATCAAGTTTGCAGATGACACCAAATTAGGAGGGGTGGCTAATACCCCAGAGGACAGGATCACACTTCAAAATGACCTTAACAGACTAGAGAACTGGGCCAAAGCAAACAAGATGAATTTTAACAGGGAGAAATGTAAAGTACTACACTTGGGCAAAAAAAAATGAAAGACACAAATACAGGATGGGTGACACCTGGCTTGAGAGCAGTACATGTGAAAAGGATCTAGGAGTCTTGGTAGACCATAAACTTGACATGAGTCAACAGTGTGATGCAGCAGCTAAAAAAGCCAATGCAATTCTGGGCTGCATCAATAGGAGTATAGCATCTAGATCAAGGGAAGTAATAGTACCACTATATTCTGCTCTGGGCAGACCTCACCTGGAATACTGTGTCCAGTTCTGGGCACCACAGTTCAAGAAGGATACTGACAAGCTGGAACGTGCCCAGAGGAGGGCAACCAAAATGGTCAAAGGCCTGGAAACGATGCCTTATGAGGAACGGCTTAGGGAGCTGGGTATGTTTAGCCTGGAGAAGAGAAGGTTAAGGGGGGATATGATAGCCATGTTCAAATATGTAAAAGGATGTCATCTAGAGGAGGGAGAAAGGTTGTTTTCTGCTGCTCCAGAGAAGCGGACACGGGGCAATGGATTCAAACTACAAGAAAGAAGATTCCACCTAAACATTAGGAAGAACTTCCTGACAGTGGAATTTGCTGCCAAGGAGTGTGGTGGAGTCTTCTTCTTTGGAGGTCTTTAAGCAGAGGCTTGACAGCCATCTGTCAGGAATGCTTTGATGTGTGTTTCCTGCTTGGCAGGGTGTTGGACTGGATGGCCCTTGGGGTCTCTTCTAACTCTATGATTCTATGATTCTATGCTTCTGTGACCATGGGTGCCATGCAGCATACTATGGCCCTGGCACCAAAATTTGTGGGTGTCCGGCCCCCTCACAGGGGATTTTGCGGGTGCTTGGCATCTGTGATAGGCCTGCTCTGTGGTCTCTTCCACCCTCCCCACTTCAGTGGCTGAAGCCTAGACAAGCCAGGCAGGACTCCCCCACCCTGGAAACACACATAGAGGTCAGACCGCTGAGGACTTTTCCCTGGAGTAGCAGGAAGAGAAAGGAAGACCAGGTCTAGGGGCAAAAGGACCCAAACACTGCTGCCAGAAAGGATGTGGCCAGAGTCAGGGGCGTAGCAAGGGGGGGCGAGGGGGGCAGGCCACCCCGGGTCCCATAATGGAGGGGTTGACAAATTATCAAGGAACAATTTTTTTTTGAAAAAAAAATTGTTTTGATTTTTTTTTTAATGCCTGCTCCGAATGTCTTATCTTACTATGCTAGGGATTATATAGCTATATATGAAATTTCATGCATATCAGTTAATATCTTGACCCTCCTCCACCAAAATAGCTGTTCACTTGGCTGTTTTCCTGTGTCATGAAGGCTGAAATTTCAGTTCAGAGAACACTTACTGTTCCCAACCCTAACCCTGTGGAAAGCCATCTAATTAGACTTTAATTTGATTTTGAGATGTTTTTAGGAGGTAATTTAATTATTGTTTGATTTTATACCAATGTTATGTATCTGATGTTAGCCACCCCGAGCCCGAATTTGGCTGGGGAGGGTGGGATATAAAAAAAAGTTTTTATTATTATCATTACTTGTTATTATTCCTTTGTAAGAAAATATGAAATAACGTAAAACCATTTTTTGCAGGGGGGGGAATCAATGGGGGGGGGGTGACACGAAATTTTCTGCACCGGGCACCACCTGACCTTCCCATGCCGGGGGGGGGGACAAATTTTTTTTTGCCCCTGGGTACCAATTTACCTTGCTATGCCCCTGGCCAGAGTGAGTTAAGTGGCTTAAGAAGGTTGGACTGCACCCCCACCCCTCCCTGCCTTCATTCCACCCCATTTCAGGGAAGGGAAGGGGTCACACAGAGCAGGGAAGCCTCTCTTCCTTGCCCCTCCCCTGCACAAAGAACCAGACAGCTCCTACAAGTGGTTTTCTTTTTCTGTCTGCTCAGTGGCAGGGGGTTTCAACTGGAGCTAGGAGCCAAAAGCAGAGGTGGTCAGGATCCTGCCTGCAGCCAGGCCAGAGAGGCTCATTGCAGATTTGCCAGACACAGACTCATCCCCATTCTGCCTCCTCCAGCCCAGGAGGAGAGAGGACGGCATCGGCCTTCAGAAAAGCCCTTTGCTTCGTCCAAGGCAACTAGGCACCCAGCTGACTCCAGGGGGTCAGATCCAGGCTTCGGGGTGGGGGTGGGCAGCCCCATCATTGCCGCCTTGACCAGTCTGCTGTGATTTCCCAGGAGGGGGGACACACCCACACACACACACACACAACACGACTCACCATCAGGCAGAGGCTGCCAAGAGATGAGCTGCCTCCTTCGGAAACTTCATGCAGCTGTGATGGCAACGCAGCAGAGAAGAAGACCCCCGAGGAGGAGGAGGAGCTGCTGGAGGCAAAGGCCAAATCATTCCCACACAGTGGCAGTGGTGGGTTACAGATCCCTGGGGAAACGGAGTCTAGAATGGTAGAGTTGGGGGGCACCCAAGGGTCATCTAGTCCAACCCCCTGCAATGCAGGAGTCATCGTCCAAATGCTTGGCTGACTGCGAGGCCGAGGGAGTTGCCCACCCCCCACCCACCCACCTGGCAGAATCAGCACCCACCTGCAGGAAGGAGGCACCCGCATGGCCCCATTGTGTGGGGCAAGATGTAGGGGTGCCCAACTTAACCCTCCTGGGGGAAAGGGGAGTTTGCCAGCAGAGGACGGAGGAATTGGCTAGGTGTTGTTAATAATAATAATAATAATAATAATAATAATAATACATTGATTTATTTACACCCCACCCATCTGGCTGGGTTTCCCCAGCCACTCTGGGCAGCTCCCAACAGAATATTTAAAACAGAATAAAACATCAAACATTAAAAACTTCCCTAAACAGGGCTGCCTTCAGGTGTCTTCTAAAAGTCAGATAGTTGTTTATTTCCTTGACATCTGAATTGTGCTCAGAAACATCCTGGGAGCCAATATAGGTTTTTCAGAACCGGTGTTATATGCTCTTGGTGGCCACTCCCAGTCACCAGTTAATGCTTGCAATTCCTGCATTGCAAGGGGTTGGACTAGATGACCCTTGGGTGCCTTCCAACTTTATGCTTCATCCAGGTCCCGGGATATTTGAGACTTTGGGGGGTACTGGAGTCATTCCAGGGCCTCCCCAAGCGCGGAGGAGGAGGGGAGGGCTCAGCCGCTGGCGTTTTGTGCCTCCCCCCCCCCCGCCCCGCATCAGCACGTAGGAAATTGCCAGAAACGGAGTCAGACCCCCTCTGGTTCAGCTCAGCATTGCCTCCTCTGGGTTTTAGGCGGGAACTGACGTTCTGCATGCCAAGCAGCTGCTGCTTCACGCTGCGCTGCCCCGACCTGCCGAAGCCGGCAAGTCGCGCAGGCAAGGAAACAAGCGCAGCCAGGGAGCAGGATGAGACCCCTCCGACCTCCCCTCTCGAGAGCCCGGCTGCGCTTTTGAACTACACACCACCACCACCCCGGCCCGCGGGCGCCCCCGGGGTCCCTTCGCCCTGCAAGCGGCGGCCGAGCCTACCTGCTCCGGGCCAGGTAGATCTGAAAGGTCCGAGTGCGGCGGGGTCGCTCAGACTTAAGCCGCCCGGCGCCCCCATTTTCTCACGCCGCGGCGGTGGGGCAGCGCTGGGCCGGCGCGCAGCGGAGCCGCGGGATCCATTTCTGGAAGGGAAAAAGTAAACGGGGGGCAGGGGCCTTTCTTCGGCCATGCGCCCCCTGATCTGCCCGGGGTAGGGCAAGGAGAGGCCGATGCCCGCCGCCGGCTCAAAGGGGAGCCCAACTCGGCGGAGGCGCGCAAGATGAGGGGCCAGGACGGGGGGATCTCCGCGGGAAGGCTGCGCCCCAGAAGGGTCCCGGGACTCCGCCGGCCCCAGCACAGCCCTTCTCCGCCTCGGGAAGAAGGCAGGGGGAGGGGGCTTTGTCTCGGGCGCAGGTCGCGGCCCCTCCTGGGCAAGGGGGCGCGCAGGGTGAGAGACAGACGACTGGCACGCGCGGAGAGTAAGGCTGCCCTCCCAAACAGCCCCCCGGGAAAACTAAGCGCGAAGGGCCGCCGCCGGCGCTGCACCCATCTCTCGCTCGGCCGGACCCGCGTACCTGGCGGGGTCTACGGCGCGGCCGGCGCCAGCTCGGGCACACGCGTTGCTCCTCCGTCAAGCGCCTGCGCGGTGCTGCGGAGAGAGGGGGAGAGGCCCCCCCCCAGCCCTTATATGCGCCGCTCTAACGGCAGGGCAGCCAAACCTCTCGGAAGTGGGGCGCTTCTGTGGCACGTGGGGATGGAGGCAGCGTCAGACTCCCAACCCGAGGCGCCCCGCAGAGATGGGAAGCCCCCTCCTCAAAAAAAGAAGCCAGAGACAGTCCCCGCTCAGAGCCCAGCGCGGTGAATTTGCACCCCATCCAAGGCAGCTTAGATCTGCAGGCCATGTGCTCAACAGTCCTTGGGGAGTTTTTGCTGGCGAGGAGGACAGCGGGAGAAGGGAGGATGGAGAATGGCGCATGGCCACCAACGCTGGGAGTAGCCAACTAGGGAGCAGAGAAACCGTGGGAAGTGGGGGCAGGTCTTCTTTCAGAATAATGGCTGCCAAGTGCTGGGACAGCTCAGTCGGTAGAGATTGAGAGCCTCCAGATCATGGGTTCACATGGGGCAAAAAGAGACCTGCATTGCCAGGTGTTTGGACTAGATGACTCTTGTGGTCCCTTCTGACTCTACGCTTCTGATCCTATGATTCTAAGGCAGGGGTCAGCAACCTTTTCCAGCAATCGGCCAGTCCAACAAATTCCTACGCCCCACAAATCACCCAGAGATGCATTTTAAATAAAAGGACACATTCTACTCATGTAAAAACATGCTGATTCCCGGACCGTCCATGGGCCAGATTGAGAAGGTGATTGGGCCATAACCGGCCCACGTGCCTTAGGTTGCCTACCCCTGTTCTAAGTTCTCTCTGGTTCCCCCCCCCCCCAACACACAAACAGAAGGAAAGACCCAGGTGACACAGGCAGGGCAATTGCAGCAGCAAGGAAACGTTTAATTGGTTTTCTTGTGTATTTTTTTGTAAAAATTGGGTCATTGGGTCCTCTTTTCTGCTGCCAAGCACAGCAGCCTCCCTCCTTGCTCCCCCCCCTCACCCCCCGTCAGGTGCTGTTGGCCTGCTCCTGCTCAAAGAGTGCCATGGCCAGGTGGGATCGGGAGGCGAGTCCTTGCAGGTTGCTGAGGACGCAGCGGTGGTAGAGCTCCTCGCTCAGGCGGGGGTTGCAGCCCCGCAAGACGTACTTCTGCGCCAGCCCCGGCTCCGCTGCCCGGAAGACGTGCAGCTCCGAGTAGCGCAGGAAGACGTCAAAGGCCTCCAGGCCCTCCAGAGCCTCCTCGCGGTCCAGCACGTCGGACGCCAGCCTTGCCCGGGCCGCCATGTAGTCCGCGTTGTAGAAGCAGGCCTCCGAGAAGGCCTGCCGGTCGAAGCGCCCGTCCCGAGGGAAGTCGGAGGCGGCCGAAGCGCCGCCGGCCGCCTGCTCGCCCCCGCGGAAGGCCAGCGCTGGGTTGAACTCCTGGAAGTGGACGGGGAAGAAGACCTGCCAGTTGCTGATGGCGTTCATGCGGCAGCGGTTGAGGACTTCGGCATTGACCTCCGTCCAGACGCTGGCCAGGAAGAAGAGGGTGTCCACGGGGTGCTTCTTGGAGACGATGTCCATCAGCTTGACCTGGGAGGGGACCTCTGTCTTGACGCTGATCCAGGGAATCTTGACGTCCGAGTAGCGCCTCTCCAGCTCCGCCACCATGGCCTTGGCCCCAGCAAAGACGTCCACCTGCCCCACGCGCTGGGCGTCGTAAGGGTCGTAGACGAAGAGCAGCGTCAGGCGGGAGTTGTCCCTGGCGTCCAGGGCGTTGGTGGCGAAGGCGTCCAGGAAGCCGCCCAGGAAGTCCAGCTCCTGCACGGTGAGGGGCAGCACCAGCTGCAGGCGGGTGGCCTCCGTGACGTAGGGCATGGGGATGATCTCCACCTGGCTGAGCGGGCGCAGGAGCTGCACGCGCTTGGAGAGGAGGTGGCTGTGGCCCTTCTGGGTGACGGCCTCCAGCAGCAGCTCCAGCTGGTACTCCATCCCCCGCGTGGGGTCGAAGCGGCGGTAGCCGTTGAGCAGCCGGCGCTTGCGGAAGCGCAGCTGCGGCTGGTAGCGCCGGTTCAGCTGCTCCAGCGCCGCCTGCAGGATGTCGCCCACGTCCGCCTTGCTGGCCCCCTGCAGCTCGCACTTGGGGGCCCCGTCGGGGCAGGAGAAGAGGTGCTGCTCCGTGAAGTAGTCCCAGCCAATCACCTCGAAGCGGGTCTTGGGGGAGAAGGGGGCGCTGACCCCGACAGGCCACGACAGCTCCGCCTCCCCCGACGGCATCAGCGCTGTCAGGTTGCGGATCTGAGCCTGCCGGGGAGAGAGGGGGAGAGCCCCTGTTAAGACGTCCCCCGCCCTTCTCCCGTGCTGCACAGCTAGACCACCCCGTGACAGGGGCTGGGAAAGGGGGTTTCCAAAAAGTATCCCTCAGCCCGAAACAAAGGATGCTGGAGGAATCTACAAGCCCTGGTGTGTCATGGACTGAAGCAGTTGGGGTCAGAGGGAGAAGATGGGGAGGAGAAGGTGTGGGAAGCTGAAGAGGGAACAGGGCTTAGTGAGCAGGGGGAGTCTGTGGCAGAGGGAAGTACAGAATCAGAGGCTGAGGCTGAGGCTGGTGAAGAAGCACAGGGTGTCTCCTCCTTCTGCTGCAACACACTCCCTCCCCACCTCGTCCCCCAGAACCAGAAGAGGGCTGAAATGGGCGGGCAGCAGTAGGCTGCACGCAGGCACAGTCTCTAGTTGTCTGGAAAAAGCCCTGGAGAGAAGGAGACTGGCTGTGGGAAGCCAGGGACTTTCGGTCTTGGTAACTGATTTAAATTATTGTGACTTTTATGCTTTGGATCACATTGTTATTACGTGTATGATATTTGCTGTCTATTTTGTTGTTCCTTCAGCTTGTAAACCGCCTTGTGCATAGTAATATCTAAAGGCGGTATACAAACAAAAAGTGAATTGAAATGAAATTCATGGGGGCAGGACCTGCTGGGGATGAACTGCTGGTTCATTAGGCCTGAAACTCATTGTGGTCTTGCTAATGAAGAGTTAACTCCAACTCTGAGAGGTGCCACTACTGCTGGCTTGACCCACGACCCACCCGGTGGTCTCCAGCCCCCCAGGCCCAACATGTGATGACTCTCCTTCATTGGAGATCCCTAAGCAGAGGTTGGAGGAATTAAAGAACCTTTTAAAGAGGGTGAAAGAGGAGAGCGCAAAATATGGTCTGAAGCTCAACATAAAAAAACTAAGATTATGGCCACTGGTCCCATCACCTCCTGGCAAATAGAAGGGGAAGAAATGGAGGCAGTGAGAGATTTCACTTTCTTGGGTTCCATGATCACTGCAGATGGTGACAGCAGTCACGAAATTAGAAGACGCCTGCTTCTTGGGAGAAAAGCAATGACAAACCTAGACAGCATCTTAAAAAGCAAAGACATCACCTTGCCGACAAAGGTCCGTATAGTTAAAGCTATGGTTTTCCCAGTAGTAATGTATGGAAGTGAGAGCTGGACCATAAAGAAGGCTGATCGCCGAAGAATTGATGCTTTTGAATTATGGTGCTGGAGGAGACTCTTGAGAGTCCCATGGACTGCAAGAAGATCAAACCTATCCATTCTCAAGGAAATCAGCCCTGAGTGCTCACTAGAAGGACAGATCCTGAAGTTTGAGGCTCCAGTACTTTGGCCACCTCATGAGAAGAAAAGACTCCCTGGAAAAGACCCTGATGTTGGGGAAGATGGAGGGCACAAGGAGAAGGGGACGACAGAGGATGAGATGGTTGGACAGTGTTCTCGAAGCTACTAACATGAGTTTGGCCAAACTGCGGGAGGCAGTGAAGGATAGGCGTGCCTGGCGTGCTCTGGTCCATGGGGTCACGAAGAGTCGGACACGACTGAACAACAACAAAAGCAGAGGTTGGGGGGGGGCACCTGCCAGGGATTCTGGAGCTGTGGCTCCTGGCACTGAAAGGGGGCGGACTGGATGACCCTCGGGGTCCTGTCCAACTCTGCAGTTCTGTGATTCTATCAATACACTTCAGCAGCCCCCAAAATGTGATAGAACTGTATTTATCTATGCCATAATAGCTAAAAACTGGAAGACAGAGGAACTACCAATGACTGAAGAATGGCAGATGAAAATGATGGACTATATGGAACTTGCTGAGATGACCGGGAAGCTTCGTGACCAGAGGGACGACGCGGTGGGAGAAGAATGGAAGAAATTTAAATTGTATTTAAAAACGTATAGTAAGATTGAAATGTAGAAGGAACTTGGGAGGGAAAGTTAGACTGCAGATTTAGAATTATGTTAAGTGTTAAAGAAATGGGAAATAATGAATTAAGATTATAGTTAAAGAAATAGATAGGATTTTTTGAAAAAATAAGGTTTGCATAATGTAAAGAAATTACTAAAGATGAATGACAATGAACGCAGGAAGGGCAGACGGGAGGAAGTCATTTTACAATGTTAAGGGAAGAATTAGCTTTTAATGAATGGGGTTTTTTGTTTTTCATTTTTGTAGTTTGTAATAGTTTTTTGTAGTTTGTTTGTAATAGTTGTATTTGTATTTGTTTGTTGTATGTATTTTTGTTGATGTTTTGAAAAAGTCAATATATATATATATATATTTTTAAAAAAACACTTCAGCAGCCAAAGTGGGTGGGGGCTGGGGGGGAGGGAAGGTGCCCTGAGCGGAGCCAAATGGACTCATCCGGTTCGTGCTCTGCTCCCAGGGGGTGCGTCTGAGGCAGAGCCCAGAAACCCCCCCAAGGCTCTCCTCAGTCAGGAGGGCAACTAATGGCTCTCCCTGCAACTGCACTGGATGCCGGGGGGGGGGGGGGGAGAGAAGAGCCTGCAGGTCTTTCCTGGGCAGCAGCAGGGCAGGCCAGCCAGTTCCTCACCCCTCAGCCCTTTTGCAGGAGGGGCAGCAGGGAATTGGCCCAAACTAGCCAGCAGAGTGTTGCCTGCAGGCAATCCCAGAATGAAGCCGAGCTGCAAGGACTTCAGGCTCTCAGCCACCAACCCCACACTCCCAGCCTGGGCCCAGCAGCTGCTGCAGGCACCCCGAATCCCCTTCATGCACCCCACCCCCACTTGTGAGCACCCAGAAGCCTCCGGCTGTCCCTACTGGTGAAGAAGGTAGAGCTTGCAGGGTCTGATCCTGCCCAGCAGCTCCTTTGTAGTCTGAACCAAAACAACAACAACAACAGACTTTCCGTTCCACCAGGTGCTGTGGAGAGAGAACCGTGAGCAAAAGGACAGCAGTGGGTGACTTTGCAGCCACCGCCAGGGACCCCCTGAGAATCAGGGGCGCTTGGAACCTCTGATGTCTCCCCCTTTGCTTCTGTGGAAGTGACCCTGCCTTAGAAATCCCAGGATGCCGGGGACCCCTCCCTGCCTTGCCGGAAGGTGACCCAAAGCTGCTCCCCACCCTCCACCCTCCCTGCCTGAGACCAGCACCCAGCGGCCTCCATCCTCCCCACCACCAGCAGTGAGAGAGACTGGGGGTGTGTGGGGGGGCTCTCTCTCCTCTTTACCTGCAGCTCCTCTATCTCTTGGTAGGTCTGCTCCAGCTTCATTCTGCTGAACCTCTTATGCAGGCGGTACATGAGGGTGGGCTCCGTGACGGGGTGCACGGCAATTGCTCCCCAAAATTCTTCTCCCTCCTCCTTCTCTGGGTCCGCATTCTTGGCCAGTTCATAGGACAGGTAATTCTGACCCTAAGAGAGAGGGAGGGAGGGAATGATGGTCTCCTGGTCCTTCTCTGCAGAAGTATTTGAATCAAAGACTTAATCAGCTGCCTCTTCTTCCATCCCCAAAAGCAGGTGTGGCGCAGGTGCTTAATCCTCATCACAACCACCCTGAGAAGCAGGTTAAGCTGAGAACATGAGACCTAAAGTCTACTAGCCTGTGTTCTCACTGAGTAGGAATTTGAACTCGCCTCCAGGCTCCAATCTCCCGACATGCTCCCTGCGGCCACAGGGCAGGGAGAGCCGGACAAAGGCAATGACCAACCGGCTCCCTTTGCTCTTCTGCACAAACCCTTCCCTGCTTTTCTCTCCCCCCCAACTTAAACTTATCAGAATGTGGAAATTTGCCTTGGGACTCGGCGTTGTCCCCTAAGTCCAAGCAAGCCACTGCTATGGGGCTATTTGGCAAGCGCAGGCCTCTTTGAAGCAGGCAAGGACTGCCTTAACCAACCCCTCTCTCCCAAGTCCCCCTAACTGCCTCCCCAGATATTAAAAGCTGGAAGGGGTCCAGAGGAGGGCAACCGAAATGGTCAAAGGCCTGGAAACGATGCCTTATGAGGAACGGCTTAGGGAGCTGAGTATGTTTAGCCTGGAGAAGAGAAGGTTAAGGGGTCATATAGAGGAGGGTGAAAGGTTGTTTTCTGCTGCTCCAGAGAAGCGGACACGGGGCAATGGATTCAAACTACAAGAAAGAAGATTCCACCTAAACATTAGGAAGAACTTCCTGACAGTGGAATTTGCTGCCAAGGAGTGTGGTGGAGTCTCCTTCTTTGGAGGTCTTTAAGCGGAGGCTTGACAGCCATCTGTCAGGAATGCTTTGATGGTGTTTCCTGCTTGGCAGGGGGTTGGACTGGATGGCCCTGGTGGTCTGTTCCAACTCTAGGATTCTATGATTCTATGATTCCAGGCTCTGCTGCCCAGTTCTGAACACTGCAGCACCACGGAAGAGGGTTTTAAGGGTATCTGTGGGGCCACGGAAGAGGGTTTTAAGGGCATCTGTGGGGCCAGAGGGTCCTGCTTGGCAGGGGGTTGGACTGGATGGCCCTCGGGGTCTCTTCCAACTCTAGGATTCTAAAAAATCCAGAGAGACAGAAGTAGCAAGTAGGAGGCTGAGCGAGCCCATCATTCGCTCAGATGTCCCGCATAAAGAGGGCACTGGCTTCCCTGGAGCAGCCTCTGGCTCTGTGGGGCTCCTGCCTGACTGCCTGCCTTGCTCCATCTCCTAGCCTATTGGCCTGTGGGAGTCCTGTCTGCCTGGCCTCATCTCCCGGTCTCTTCACCCTGTGGGACTCCTGCCTGGCTTCATCTCCCAGCCTTGGCCCTGTGGGACTCCTGCCTGCCTGCCTGCCTCCCTCCATGCCCCATCTCCCAGCCCCTTGGCCCTATGGGACTCTTGCCTCTAGCCCCGTGGACTCCCGCCTGCCCACCTGGTGCTGGGAGGTGCAGCTGGTCCCCAGGAAGTCTGCGAGGCAGCGGCCCAGCCACTCGTCCGGCCGCAGGCTGAGGATCTCGTTGCGGCAGCTGTCCAGGTGGGGGTGCAGCTTGAGGAGGAGGCTTCGGGAGAGCAGGTAGCCGAAGCCGCCGTGGCAATAGCGCGCCTGCTCGTCCCCCCCAATGAACTCCTCCGCCCGGCCCAGGTAGACGTCCTGGTGGATGCTCAGGTGGGCCACCAGCGCCTTGAGCCGCTCCGGCTGGACGTAGGTGTCGTCCTGCATGACGAAGAACCAGTCGAAGTCGCCCCCGAAGTGCTGGTGGACGTAGCGCACCGTCTCGTACATGAGCCACACGGGCCGCTCGTCCCCGTGCGACACCAGCGCCAGGCCGTGGGGCACCTTGGCCCCCCGCAGCCCCGTGAAGTAGAGGAGGTGGGGGAAGTGGTGGGCCGCCGTCTTGTTGACGGCCACGGCCAGGGTGCCGAGGGTGGCCTTGGAGGTCAGCACGGCCACAAAGAGCCGCTCGCGGAAGCCCAGCTCCGTCTGGATGTAGCGCGTCCTGTGCATGGAGGAGGAGGAAGAGAAGGAGGAGGAGAGGTTTTTGTCTCAGGTGGAAAGCGAGAGAACTTAAAAAGGCACTTGAAACTGTGATATGATGCAATGCAACACAGAGATATTGTCAGGGCTGGAGTCAGGTGCAGGTCAGCAAGAAAGGAAGCAAATCTCCAGTGCCAGTGAAGGTAACAACGATGACAACAACAACAACAACAACAACAACAACAACAACAACACATTTACCCGCTGCCCATCTGACTGGGTTGCCCCAGCCACTCAGGGCAGCTTCCAGCAAATTATAAAAGCACAGTGAAGCATCACACATTAAAAACCTCCCTATAAAGTGTTAACTCTTTATTCAAGGAAACAAAATACAGTGGTACCTCTGGTTACAGATGCTTCAGGTTACAGACTCCGCTAACCCAGAAATAATGCTTCAGGTTAAGAACTTTGCTTCAGGATAAGAACAGAAATTGTGCTCTGGCGGCAGGAGGTCCCATTAGCTAAAGTGGTGCTTCAGGATAAGAACAGTTTCAGGTAAGAACGGACCTCCAGAACGAATTAAGTACTTAGCCAGACCTTGGTTCTCAAAAGGCAGCTGATGAACAAATCAGCTCCCAAACACTGAAAACCTGGAAGTAAGTCTTACGGTTTTCAAGCGTTTTTGGGAAGCTGATCATCCGATGCAGCTGTCGGCTATTGTTTCCGGAACTGATTACGTTCGAGAACCAAGGTACCACTGTAGACTCAGCCTAGTGGTCTCAGCAACCCTCCCCTGTAGGTCTTGCCACTATGGAGCAGCTGCTATGACCGAAGGGCCCTGCCTCCCCCCCCCCATGGCTCCTCCCCTCCTGGATGTTTCCCAAGCAGCCTCCAACTGTGCCTGGGTACCTCTAACCTCTGTTTGGCTCTCCTCAGTATCCTGCGCTTTCTTGGACACCAGGGAGGAGCAGAGCTTGTCAGTGCAGGAGGGGGATCCTTTCAGTGTTAGACACTCAAGATATATAAGCTAGGCACTTAAACCAGAGTTACAGTCGCCCAAACAGAATGCCTAGTTGCCATTTCTGGACTCTATAAAGTCTTCTTTTTCAGATGACGGACTGATTGTGCTTGATTCTCAGTTAAGCATCTGGCTAGTTCAGAGGACAAACCTAGACAGCATCTTAAAAAGCAAAGACATCACCTTGCCGACAAAGGTCCGTATAGTTAAAGCTATGGTCTTCCCAGTAGTAATGTACGGAAGTGAGAGCTGGACCATAAAGAAGGCTGATCGCCGTAGAATTGATGCTTTTGAATTATGGTGCTGGAGGAGACTCTTGAGAGTCCCATGGACTGCAAGAAGATCAAACCTATCCATTCTCAAAGAAATCGGCCCTGAATGCTCACTAGAAGGACAGATCCTGAAGTTGAGGCTCCAGTACTTTGGCCACCTCATGAGAAGAGAAGACTCCCTAGAAAAGACCCTGATGTTGGGAAAGATGGAGGGCACAAGGAGAAGGGGACGACAGAGGATGAGATGGTTGGACAGTGTTCTCGAAGCTACTAACATGAGTTTGGCCAAACTGCGAGAGGCAGTGAAAGATAGGCGTGCCTGGCGTGCTCTGGTCCATGGGGTCACGAAGAGTCGGACACGACTGAACGACTGAACAACAACAGTTCAGAGGACCACCTTCCTTGAGCTCGGTTAGGAGCTTTGAGAACTTAAAGAAGAAAAGCCCCGTTGATATCGGCCTGGAGTGCGCTGAGGGGTCCCGCGTTTCTGGCCGAGGTGCTGCTCCTTGCCCGCTGACCACCAACGGGGCAAGAGACTTCTCTGGGTGCTGCTGGGAGCCTGAGCTAACGCAACTCGGGGGAAGACTTACAACGCTGCTCCTGGGCCCTCACACACCGCAGGTTCCTTGGGGCGCAGACAAAAAGAGGGAAAGCTCCTTGTGAGCGTGAACGCTCCTCCCTACCCACAGATCTGCATCGCAGCAGCAGCAGCAGCCCCTGGATCAGGGTGCATGGGGCACTCAGCCCGTTCTCCCGGGGAAGGCCACCACCAGCTCACTGCAGCTGAGCCATGCTCTCCCTGCCTCCACTCCCTCCTGCAATGTGGGGAGCAGCAGCAGCAGCACCCAAGCGGGGTTGTCCCCAGCGCACAGGGAGCACACCAAAGGAAAGACCTGACCGAAGGTTAGGAAATCATGCATGGCGTGGGGAAAGTAGGAAAGAAAAAGTTTTCCTCCTTAGTCTCATGACACTAGAACTCATGGAAATCCTATGAAGCAGAATGCTGGAATACTCGGGATAGAGAAAAAGAAAAAGAAGAATTTGTTCACGCAACACAGAGTTAAACTGCGGAACTCCCAGCCACAGGAGGCAGGGATGGCCACCAACCTGGATGACTTTAAAAGAAGATTGGACGAATTCATGGCGGAGGAGAAAGGGCCATGGAGGGCTCTTAGCCAGGATGGTTATGCTCTGCCTTCAGTGCGAGAGAGCAGGTGCTCCTGTGTTCAAATCCTGCTTGCAGGCTTCCCATAATAGGCATCTGATTGAACCCCATGAGAAATGGATGCTGGATTAAAGGGACCATTGGCCTGATCCAGCAGGCAGACCCATCTTATGGAGCCTCCAAGTACAGAGGCAGTCTATCTAGATTCCTAGTTCTCTCCTGAGATTCTTTGCTTCCCCCAAAGCCAGAGGGACTGTTGGCAAAAGCCCTCCTTACCTCTGGCACGACAGTCCCCCTCCCCAAAGCCCCTGGAACCCAGCTCTGGGGAGGGGGAGGAGGTTTGCCCCCTCCAGGTGAGCGCCTTACCTGAGCACCTTCTTGTAGGGCTTGCTGGGGTCCCTGTAGTAAGGCACGATGCGGGGCTTGAACTCCTCCTGCGACTCCTCGCCCTCCTTCCTGCCCGGCCCCGCTCCTCCTCCTCCGCCATCCCCCGGCAGACCCTCTCCGTCGGGCTGCCGCCCATGGCCGAGCGCGGCTCCTCCGGCCGCGTCGGCGCAAGAGTCTCCGGCGTCGCCCTGGATCCACGAGACGCGCAGCAGGCTCAGGCTGCAGCCCAGCGACAGACCCAGCAGCAGCGGCAGCGCCGGGCGCAGCACCGCCAGCACCGTGGCCACGCGCATGGCCGGCGGCGGGCGCCCGGACGGGGCAGCCGGGGCTCCGCGACCATGGAGCGGCGAGCTCGGCGGCAGGGGCAGCGGGGCGCCTTCCCGGACGCGCCGTCAAGGGCCGGGGCTAAGCGCAAACCTGGGAGGGAGGAAGGAAGGAGAAGTCACCATTGCGCGCCTGTCCAACAAGGAAGACAGCAGCACCCACCCCGCAGGGCGACCCCCAAGGGGCAGCGAGGAAACGGCGCGCCCGGTCGCGCCGTCTGAATCAAGGGCTTCGGGCAGAGCTGGGAGGGAGGATGGGCGCCTGGACAGCAAGGAAGACGGCAGCCCCCCACCCCACGAGGTGCCCCCAGAAGCGGGTCAAGGGGACCATCCCGACCGCGCCGTCTAAGGCCGGGGCGAAGCGTAGAACTGGGAGGGAGGAGAGAGATCGGGACGGATGTGCGCCGGGGCAGCATCGCTCTCTGGAGGGGCACGAAGGGGCCATGGGGGGGCAGGGGGTCCCTTAGCAGGAGGGGGCAGGCGCAGAGAGGACGGCAGGCGTCAAGTAGACGCCCGGGTGCGCCCGGTGGGGTAGTCCAGCGGCCCCGAGGCCGGAGGGGGGCTGCCAGGCTCCTCTCCGCCGCTGCCCCCGACGGGGCGGTCTGCCCCTTCCCCTCGGATGGAGGCGGCTTCCCCTCCAGCCCCGCGCGGGCTCCGGCTCCCCGGGCTCACCTTCCGCAGCTCTGCCGCGACACGTGTCTCGCGTTCACACGCTCCCCCCCCCTCCCCGCAAGGCGGCCTCCTGCGCTTCCTCCTCCTCCTCCTCCTCTTCTTCCGCCCCAGCGGCGCCTCCCTCCGGGGAAGAGGGCGGACTCCATTTCCCAAGGTTCCCTTTTCCCGCGCTGAGCCTGCCGGGCGCCGTAGTCCTCGCAGAGCGCCGGAGCAAGGCCGAGACTCGCTTTCCCGCCGTGCTCCGGGGCCCGGCGTGCGCTGACGTCTCCGTCGGCCATTGGCGGAGCGGGCGAGGCGTCGCGGGGCGGGGCTTGGTGTGCACGCGGCGGCGGCGGCAGCGGCAGCTGCTCTGTTGCGACAGGAGGGAAAGCGCGGCGGAGGGAAGGAGGGAGGGAGGCCGGCCGGAGCCCGCGAGGGAGCGAGGAAGAGGCCGGGCGAGGGAGGGAGGCAGGCCGCGAGGGACGGAGCGAGGGGTCCGGGCGTCTCCTGCCGCCATGCCGTCGGACCTGGCCAAGAAGAAGGCGGCCAAGAAGAAGGAGGCGGCCAAGGCCCGGCAGAGGCCCCGCCGAGGCCCCGAGGAGAACGGCGACGACGCCGGAGGGGAGCCCGACGCCGCCCGGGGGGCCCGCGAGGCCAACGGGGGAGACGCCGAGCCGGGTGAGCCGCGCGAGGAGGCTCCCCCTGAGTGGGCCGCTCAAGCAAGGCTCCAGTCCTCAGCGAGGAGCCGCGGGGGATCCCGGAAGGAGGGCCGCTCCTCCATCCCACTCCCGCTTCTCTGGCACGTGGGCCGGCGTGGGGGGGAGGGGCACGAGGCTGCCCTTAAGGGAGGGCCCCCCCCCCAGCACCACCGGGATGATTCATCGCCTTCTCCAAAGCAAGGCTCCAGTCCTCAGTGTCGCCCTCTTCGGGCTTTTCCCTCTCCCGAGTCCTTTTTCTGGGTGGGGTGACCCCCCCCCTTTATTCAGAAGTCACGCACCCTGTAAGCAGAGGGGTGTCATCCCAGAAAGCGGCTTTCCTTTTCTCTCTGCCTGTGAAAGGAAGGGGGGGCTTAGCATTGGGGGGGGCACCCTCTCTTCCCTCCACCCCCCCCCCTGAGACGAGCCCTTGGTTCCCCCTCCAGATGTGGACTCCATCTCCAAGGCCATTGAGGATTTTGAGCTGAAGAAGGCGGCTGCCCGCGCCGTGACGGGGGTCCTCGCCTCGCACCCCAACAGCACCGACGTCCACATCATCAACCTCTCCCTCACCTTCCACGGACAGGAGCTGCTGAGCGACACCAGGCTGGAGCTCAACTCAGGGCGGCGCTATGGCCTCATTGGCCTCAATGGCACCGGTGAGGCCGAGGGCGGGGCGGAAGGAGCCGGAAGGGGGCGGGACTAGCGTGGGGGAGGGGGAGGCAAATGTTCAGACCCAAATGGAAGCGAGAGGGATAGCTGTGATAGCTTCAGCGCTGGGGGTTGGACTAGATGGCCCTTGGGGGTCCCTTCCAGTTCTACAGTTCTGTGAGGGGGCCAGAGCACAAATCCCTCCAGGTCCTGAGGGCCAGGTGGGTGGGTGCCTCTCCTTTCTGGGATGGGGGGGTGGGAGACTGTGGAGCTTACTGTAAAGCCTGGCATGGCAGGGGCCAGACTCAGCCTTCCAGTCCTTGCCAAGGTGGCACCGATGTTAGTGGCACCCTGGGAGGCTTTTGGGGGGCCCCACTGGTCTGCTTGCCCTTCTGCCAAAGAGGTGCCTTGGAAAAACCAAGGCACTGACAGCCTGCCAAAGGGGAAACTGGCACCTCTCCCTCAGGGGCTGTTGGGGTGCAGTGAGAGCTCAGTTTGTGGGCACTGCCTGGCCTCTTCTTGGCAGAAGGTCAGCCTCTTTGGCAAGCATCCCAGGAGCAGCTCAGTGGCCCTGGATCCGTCTCCTGGGGACTGTTTTTGTCAGCTGCGATGCGGAGTCTGTTGGACAGCAGCTCCAGTCAGCCCCACGTCCAACCAGGCAAGAGGATTTCTGCGTGATCCTGCCATCTCCCTCGGGTGCTGCCTCAAACTCATCTGGTCAGGCAGTTTGCAAAGATGGATGTTTAGGGGCCACGTAGAAGATGTGTGTTTTTGCTGGTAGATGCCCTTTCTCTTCTGTCATGTGCTTGGCAGCGCAGGAGATCCTGGGTTTCGTTGACTCAGTCGTTTGGGGGTCTTGCTGCGCAGGGGCCCCACCCTCCTGCCACCCTTTTTTTGCTTTCCAAGCGGCACAGCTGTCCTTCAGGGCCGGAGAGACAATATCAGCCCTAATCACACACTCACCATTTCTATTTTTATTTCTCATCTGATTCTTGTCGAACTAGATAAGCCTTGGGGGTCCTTTCCAACTCTACTGCTTTTGTGTGTGGTAGTTTGCATAGGCAGCCAGGCATTTATGCGGGCCAGTAACGTAAATCTTCCTCCCCCCCCCACTTTTTCTTTTTCTTTTTTTACAAAATTTGAAGAGAATTAGTATACCTACATTGTTGTGGTCCAAGACGATTATAGGTACAGGTGTTGAGTCTTCTACACAGTCGTCCGCATGGCATTTAACCAAACTTGGGAAGCTTCCTTCCTGAGTATTCATGCCATGGCTTCATGTGTGCTGGGACTTCCTTTCTTTTGGGGGGTTCCCTGGCTGGGGGTGGCGCTGTGTGGCAGCCCTTTCCCCATCAGGACCCTCTCCTGCGGGGGCCGCAAACTCCAGGTATGGAGGGGAACCTAAAGGAGTCTCCTCCTCTGGAGGTCTTTAAGCAGAGGCTTGACAGCCATCTGTCAGGAATGCTTTGATGGTGTTTCCTGCTTGGCAGGGGGTTGGACTGGATGGCCCTTGTGGTCTCTTCCAACTCTAGGATTCTAGGATTCCAGGCTCTGCTGCCCAGTTCTGAACACTGCAGAACCACGGAAGCGGGTTTTAAGGGCATCTGTGGGGCCAGAGGGTCAGTTCACCAGGCATCTAGGAGCGGCCTTCCTTGTGGCTCCCTTGGGAGACAGCTGCACTGCTAGAGATGGCCAGAGGGCTCTTGGAATCCTGGAAGGGACCCCGAGGGTCGTCTTGTCCAATAGGCTAGGAGATGGAGCAAGGCAGGTATCACAGCTTCCGAGGGAGTCCGTCCCACCGCCGAACGGCTCTCGCCCTCGGAAATGTCTCCTTGGGGTTCATTGGGGACCCCTGCTTCCCTCCCTCGCCCAGGGAAGTCCATGCTGCTGTCGGCCATCGGGAAGCGGGAGGTGCCCATCCCGGAGCACATCGACATCTACCACTTGACCCGCGAGATGCCCCCCAGCGAGAAGACGCCCCTGCAGTGCGTGATGGAGGTGGACACGGAAAGAGCCATGCTGGAGCGTGAAGCGGAGCGGCTGGCGCACGAGGACGGTAACGGACGGGGCTCTTAAATTGGCCCACCGCCCTAAAACCGCAGGCCTCCCAGCGGAGCAGATTGGGGGGGGCCCACATACAGCTCCCACTGCAGGTGAGCGCAGGGGCCCAGGGCCAGGTGGGCTGACTTGCTCTCTCTCTCTCTCTCTCCCCCCGCCCAGCTGAGTGTGAGAAGCTGATGGAGCTGTACGAGCGCTTGGAGGAGCTGGACGCCGACAAGGCGGAGATGCGGGCATCACGGATCCTGCACGGCCTGGGCTTCACCCCCCTCATGCAGAGGAAGAAGCTGAAGGACTTCAGCGGGGGCTGGCGGATGCGGGTGGCCCTCGCCAGGTGGGTGCTGTGCGGGCGGGGCAGGGCAGGCTCCTCTGCGGCTGGGCAGGCTCCCTCACACCAGCCTCCCCATCTCTCTCCCCCCTCGCAGGGCGCTGTTCATCCGGCCCTTCATGCTGCTGCTGGACGAGCCCACCAACCACCTGGACCTGGACGCCTGCGTGTGGCTGGAGGAGGAGCTGAAGACGTGAGTGCGTGCGGGAACCCCAAACACCCCACCCCCTCCCCACTGAGCTTGGCCTTCCCTTCCAATTTCCCTTTCCTACAACACTTCTTGGTCAGGCCAAGCATCCTGTTCCAAATGCCCGTAGGAAACGAGGAATCGAGATAGACTGCCTCTGGACCTGGAGGTTCCATAAGAAGAGCCTGGCTGCTGGATTAGGCCAGCGACCCAACTAGTGCAGCATCCTGTTCTCACAGTGGCCAACCAGAAGCCCCCAAGCAGGACCTGAGCCCCAGAGCAACTCTCTCCTCCTGCTATCAGAAGCATTGCTGCTTCCAGGTGTGCAGGCAGGGCAGAGCCATCCTGGCAAGTCAACTTCCATAGCCCTCCTCCTGTTCCATGAATTTGTCTAATCTTCTTTTAAAGCCATCTCGGTTGGTGGCCGCCCCAGCCTCCTGCAGGAGGGAGTCCCACAGTTTAACAAAGCCCACCTTTCTGTTATCTGTCCTAGATATTCCAAGGTTCAGCTCCGTGGAATGTCCACTGGTTGAAGATTTATGAGAGAGCATAATAATAATAATAATAATAATAATACTGTAATAATAATAGTTTTATTATTCATAGTCCACTCATCTGGCTGGGTTTCCCCAGCTACCCGTGGCAGCTCCCAACAGAATATTAAACACAATAAAACATCAAACATTAAAAACCTCCCTAAACGGGGCTGCCTTCAGCTGTCTTCTAAAAGTCAGTTGTTTATTTCCTTGACATCTGATGGGAGGGCGTTCCACAGGGCGGGTGCCACCACTGAGAAGGCCCTCTGCCAGGTTCCCTGTAACCTCACTTCTCGCAGGGAGGGAACCACCAGAAGGCCCTTGGAGCTGGATCTCAGGTTCAGAGCTGGATAAAGTGGGTGGAGATGCTCCTTCAGGTATACTGGTCCTTTGAGGCCGCTTAGGGTTTTCAAGGTCAGCACCAATACTTTGAATTGTGCTTGGGAATGTACTTTCAGGACTGGTGCTATATGGTCTTGGCAGCCACTCCCAGTCCCCAGTCTAGCTGCCGCATTCTGGGTTAGTTGTAGTTTCCTGGTCACCTTCAAAGGTAGCCCCACGTAGAGCACATGGCAGTAGTCCAAGCAGGAGATAATCAGAGAATGCACCACTCTGGCGAGACAGGTAGGGTCTCAGCCTGCGTACCAGATGGAGCTGGTGCCTCCGTGGACAGCTGTGAGTCCAAAATGACCCCCAGGCTTCGCACCTGGTCCTTCAGAGAGGAAACCCTCTCCCTCCCCTTCCTCTGTGCCGGCATCCTTTCTCAGACTTCTGGCTCTGCTTCTGCAGGTTCAAGCGCATCCTGGTGCTCATCTCCCATTCTCAGGACTTCCTGAACGGCGTCTGCACCAACATCATCCACATGCACAACCGCAAGCTCAAGTATTACACGGTGAGCAGGATTCGGGGCCGGGCGCTGGGCGGTGAGGGTTGCTGCCGCCTCCTGAAAGAGACTGGCCCTGCTTCCAAAACCAAGGGTGGTGGGTCCTCTTTTGGGTGCCGTCCACCTGGCTGTGGCGGCTGGGCCTGGAAGGCTGCAGGATGAGCCCCCTCCCCGGGCCAGAGCCCCAGGCCAACGAGGATATCCCTCTCTCCTCCTCCAGGGTAACTACGACCAGTATGTGAAGACCCGCCTGGAGCTGGAGGAGAACCAAATGAAGCGCTTCCACTGGGAGCAGGATCAGATCGCCCACATGAAGGTAGCCACCCCAAAGGGAGGGGCCTCTAGGATCCCTGAAGGCCATCATCCACGGTGGCTCTGCTGTGCCCTCCACAGGGGGAGGCAGGAGTCCTTTCGGGTACCAGTTCCTAGGCATCGCAGGAGAGGGGAGAGTTTATCTACTTTAATTTATTCACTGAATTTGTATGCTGCTCTTCACCTGAACATCCCAGGGCGATTCACAACAGAAAAATACAAAATGGGACTATAATATACAGTATGAAACGAAAACAAACCCCCTCCCACAAGCATATTTTAAAAGCCATAGAATGTTAATTGCTCTTGTGCTCCCTTCCCCCCTCCCCAAAAAAATCCCTGGGGTGCTGTTGCTGGTTGGTGCTGAGCTATATGGACCCAGGGGTGGGGGACAGGATCTGGCCAACCCACCACGATGGGCATTTTGGCAGGTGGGTCCCTTCCGACTCTACAATTCTTGGTGGCCTGGCTTCAGAGGAGATCTCTCCTAAGTCTTGTGTCCAAATTTATTCCCCTCCTTTCCCTGCTCCCTGGCGGGAGGGCACCGGCGCAGCCAGCCCCTTTGCCCACCACTGACCTCTGAATCGTTGCAGAACTACATCGCCCGCTTTGGTCACGGCAGCGCCAAGCTGGCCCGCCAGGCGCAGAGCAAAGAGAAGACCCTCCAGAAGATGATGGCCTCAGGGCTGACCGAACGGGTGATCAACGACAAGGTGAGGCGGGGAGGTGGGCAGCCTGTCCTCCACAAGTGGGGGCTGAAGGGGTTGATCCGGGGGGGCAGGGGCAACTCAGCAGGCTGTCCTTGTCCAGGGACTGCAGGGGGGGGGTAGCTAGAAGACCAGGACTTCGGTTCCTGTAATCAGTGCAGCGGGTGGGTCTGGATGACCCTTGGGTCCCTTCCAACTCTCCACTTCTGTGGTTCTCTGACCCAGGACCCCCCTGGGAGGGGAGAAGGTGGCAGCGGCTCCTGGCTTGGGGTTCTCCCTAGGGTGCTGCAGGGAGGAGAAACCAAGGTTGCTGACCTGGGCCCCCCCCCCTTGTTTGCCTCTTCTTCCCCAGACACTCTCCTTCTACTTCCCCTCGTGCGGGAAAATCCCACCTCCTGTCATCATGGTGCAGAACGTCAGCTTCAGATACAGCCAGGACGGGGTGAGCGGAGGGGCCGGGGGCAGGGGGGCTGTCAATATCTGAATTCCATTTCACTCTTAATTTGTACTTTCTGTGGTGCGACACACAAGGCCCTTCACCAGCTGAAGAAGCAGCAAAACGTATGAATGAGAGAAGAGGCTGCAGGATAGAGGCTTATAAAATTATTCCTGGCATATAGAGAAAAGGGGATAGGGAGAAGCTTTCCTCCTTCTCTCCTAACACGGAGACATCCAGTGAAGCTGAATGTGGGAAGATTGAAGGGAAATGTAAGGAAGTCTTTCCTGCGGCAGAGGGTTAATCTGTGGAACTCCTTCCCACAGGAGGGAGTGGAAGTGGGCAACTTCCAAAGGGGATTAGGCAAAGTCAGGTAGGAGAATTGGTGGCTCCTAGTCAGTGTGTTTCTGCTCGGCCTCCGCAGTCGGAGGCAGTACATGTAATTGCTTCTGAATCCCAGTTGCTGGAAAACAAAGGAGGGGAGAGCTGCTCTTGCACTCGGATCCTGCTTTCGGGTTTCCCAAAGGGTTATCTGGTTGGCCGCTGTGGGAAGAGATGGGCCACAGGCCTGATCCAGCCGGCTCTTATGTTATCAGGTGCCTTCTTACAATCCGGTCCAGAGCAAAGAAACCGAAAAATCTGACTTTGAAATAAGCAGCTGATACCAAATAAAGTATTATTCAGTAATACATTACTATATAATAGTGCACATTAAGATTAACTCTCAGCATATCAGCAGATAATGAAACTGAAATCCATTCTCAATGAATCATTGCTACGCTATAATTTTTTGGGAGGGGGGGAATAACAGCAAGCCGCAGTATATTTAAAATATCATGCAAGATGGTTGAATTGAGCAGACAAGTTGTATAACTTATAACGTTAGAAATAAAGGTAGGAAGCTGTTTATCCGCCTCACTCTCTGTCTGTCCCCTTCAGCCCTGGATCTACAACAACCTGGAGTTTGGCATCGACCTGGACACTCGCGTGGCCCTTGTGGGGCCCAACGGAGCTGGGAAAAGCACGCTGCTCAAGCTCCTCACAGGGGAGGTGAGGACCTGGCGCCCGTGGCTTGCTGTGAGGGGGTGGGGGGTGTAGAAATGGCCTTTCCCCCTCTGCTGGGGTCTCTGACCGGCTTGCCCTTTCCCCTCCAGCTGCTGCCCAGCGACGGCATGATCCGCAAACACTCTCACGTCAAGATCGGAAGATACCACCAGGTGCTGTTTATTGGGGGGGGGGGCGTTTCTGGCTGCTTCCCAGGGCATTGCTAAGGGCGTGGAAGGGTAGGGGGCACTGCTAGTTCCCTGTGGGTGCAGAGAGCCAGTGAGGCCTAGTGGCTACAGTGTTGCACTAGGGCCTGGGTTCGAATCTCCACCCGGCCGTGAAGGCTTTCACTGGGTGTGACCAGTCCCTGCCTCTCGGCCTAGCCTACCTCGGAGGGACGTTGTGGGGGGCAAAATGGGGAGGGGAAGAAGAGGCAGGCATGTGTCACCTTGAAGCTCCCTGGAGGAGAAGTTGCGCTATAAACGCTGTCAGTGCATAGTTCAGGGTGGCTGCGGCCCAAGCCAAGCAGAAGGGGGGGGCAGAGGGATAGCAGTGTGGCCCCCCCTCCCCTCACGCCCACCTTCCTCTCTCCTCAGCACTTGCAAGAGCAGCTGGACCTGGACCTCTCCCCCCTGGAGTACATGATGAAGTGCTACCCGGAGATCAAGGAGAAGGAGGAGATGAGGAAGATCATCGGGCGCTATGGGCTGACGGGGAAGCAGCAGGTGGGTCTGGCCTGGGGGGAGAAGGAAGGAGCTGCAGAGTCTGAGGGGCAGCCCCTGGCAGGACACGGGGAGGGCAGAGGCCAGCCCTGGAGAATCCGAGGTCATAGAGCTGCAGGGTCCAAATGCAGGAATCTCAGCTGGAGCATCCCTGACGGGGGGCCACCCAAGCTCTGCTTAAAAGCCTCCGAGGAAGGAGAGCCCCTTCCACCGTCAAACAGCTATTACTGTCAAGATGTTCTTCCTAATGTTGAGAACTTGAAACCGCGCTAGAGTCCTGGGTCCAGTTCTGAGCCTTTCAAGCGAAGGCGCCTCTAGGGGGTGGCATTTAGGGGGTTTCTGTGTGCAAAGTGGCTCTCCCCCCCCATGAGCTGGGGGCCCTCCTGCCGCTTAGACCGGTTGCTGCAAAGCGCAGGAGGGGGGAGCGTTGCAGGTCTCACTTGCGGGTTTCCCCTTCGAGCACCAGGTTGGCCCTATGAGAAGGGGCTCCTGGGCTGGACGGGCCCCTTTGGTCCAGCCGGCTCTTTCTCCGCTCTCGTGACATGGTGGTCGTGCCTGGCAGGTGAGCCCCATCCGGAACCTGTCGGATGGGCAGAAGTGCCGCGTGTGCTTTGCGTGGCTGGCCTGGCAGAACCCCCACATGCTCTTCCTGGACGAGCCCACCAACCACCTGGACATCGAGACCATCGACGCTCTGGCAGACGCCATCAACGACTTCGAGGGAGGCATGATGCTGGTCAGCCACGACTTCCGGCTCATTCAGCAGGTCAGTCCCAGACCCAGCACTGGGGACCAAAGGCTGCCTCTTGCCCCGCTGGGGTGGGAAGAGCTCTTCCCCTCCTGAAAGGAGGATGAAGCAATCCACGAGTTTTGGTTCTGGGCGGGGAAGGTTCCATAGTGAGTGAAGGAGTTGATGGGGCCCGTTACCCCCCTCCAGATGTTGCTGGACTCTCCCATCAATCAGCCTTGACTGATGGGGGCAGGAAGTTCAGCAACATCTGGAGTTGTGCCAGAGGGACCCTGTGGAACGCCCTCCCATCAGATGTCAAGGAAATTAGCAACTATCTGACTTTTAGAAGACATCTGAAGGCAGCCCTGTTTAGGGAGGATTTTAATGTCTGATGTTTTATCGTGTTTCTAATATTCTGTTGGGAGCCGCCCAGAGTGGCTGAGGCAACCCAGCCAGTTGGGTGTGATGATGATAATAATAATAATAATTAACAATAAATTACTATTATTACTATTCGCCAAACAACAATCACACGCCCATCATTTGGTGAAGGAGTATTTAATTACCTAACTTAGGTCTCGAAGTAGCAATTTCAGTAGCAAATTGAAGGCAGTTTTATAACTGCTATCTAAGTTATAAAAGTACAAAATCCAAGTTCCAAATGGTGTCTGAGCTGCAGAGTGTGGGCTTGGCTTAGAGCAGGGGTTGGCAAGGTTTTCCGGCCATGGGCCAGATCATAGAAAATGGCACCTGCGCATGTCCAGACACTGAAAATCGCATCTGTGCAGAAGTGATTTTCAGTGTCTGGGCATGCACAGACACGATTTCCGCCTTTGCGGACATGCGCAGACGCCATTTCCAGCACCACTCGGCGAGTCCCTGTGCCGGTTTAGGGCAGCGTGCGGGGGACTTGCTGAGTGGGTGGCTCTGTGAGTGGGTGGCTCGTGGGCCGAATCTGGCCCATGGGCCGTACGTTGCCAACCCCTGGCTTAGAGGCATGATGAAGAGAGACAAAAGTGCCCAGGCAGGAAGGCAGTGTTACAGCTTCCTGCCAAGGCAGGCAAAGGAAGTGATCTCCCAGAGTTCACTCTAGGGAATTTTACAGGAAAGCTCTGTGACCCTCAGCCCCTTTGTGTGCCCCTCTGGCAAAACACAAATGGTTGCTTTGGACTCCGATAATGTCCCACGCTTGCCCTGATGCAAGAGGCCTCCTGCTCTTCCTTCCAGGTGGCCCAAGAGATCTGGGTCTGCGAGAAGCGGACGATCGCCAAGTGGCCGGGCGACATCCTCTCCTACAAGGAGCATCTCAAGTCCAAGCTGGTGGGCGAGGAGCCTCCTCCGCAGATGGCAAAGAAGACTCACAGCGCCTGAGTGCCCTCGGCCGGCCCGGTGGGTCAGCTGAGCCGCTTCCGCCCAGAGACTGGTGCCAGCCGCCAGCCCACCTGGTCGCCTGCTGCTCCTCCGCCTTGCCAGGGGGGAAGGAACAAGCAGCAACGATGGGCAGAAGCTTGCTCCTCCTGCTCTTCCTCCTCCTCCTCTTCTCCGTTCCTGAGCTCCTTCCACTGCTGCTGCTTCTGCATCTTCCTCTTGCACAACCACCACCAACTCTCCACTCCCCTTCCCTCTGCTCCCCCCAGCTGGACAACCCCTTTCTCTTCTTCTTCTTCCTCCTCCTCCTCCTCCTGCCTGCAGAGGGTATTTCTCCAGCCCTCTGCGCCACGTGGGAGGTGGGGGGCCGGGCTGACTCTGCAGGGCTGACTCTCTTGCTTCCATTTCCAGACTTCACTCCTTGGGCCTCAGTTTGTTTTTAGCAATTATTATTTATCGATGTAATTACAAGACCTGTTGGAGAACTATCAGCCAGTAATAAAGAGGAAAAAGTGTTTCAATAGTTCTGCTTTCTTCTTGCGGAGGCGATAGGAGGTGGGTTGGGGCAGGAAAGCTCTGTGTGCCTCAGCTCATCTGTCAAACAATGTAAAAGCCAGAGTTGACGTCTCGGCTGGCTGTTGGGTTGGCTTAACCGTGGCAATGCCATACTTAATCATGTTTGGGTCTGCGGGGAGTGGTCAGTGCCTTCTCAAAAGGGACTAAGAGGGAGGCCAGGTGATATTGACCTGCCCAAATGCACTGAGTGCTCATCTTTGTGGCTCTGAGCTTCCCTTGCCTGCCTCAGCTCATGTGCAGCTGGACCTACCCACTCTCCCACACTGCCCTACAAGCCTGCCTCCCCTGCCTGGGCTTGTCCCTGGCTTCTTCAGGTGATGAGACACACACAATGGACGCTGGACCCACCAGAGCTACTGAGAAGCATGTTGTGCCACTTTTTGGGGGGGAGGGGATTCCCTCCCAAAAATATCAAAAGCCGCGGCCAGAATCTCTCCCATCCCACACACATTTTATACTTCCTTTTCTGGAAGGGCTGTGTCACATGTTCCCTGAAGCGGAAAGACCAAAGGGGCACAATCCCATCTTGGGTTTGGCTCCGGCCCCCAGGCAGACTCACAGCTGGGTTGCCCCACAGCCATCAACCCCCCACCTTACCAAGATCTCTCCCTGGTTGGCACATAGATGCCTGGAGCAAAGCGGGGAATGAAGACCTATTTCCAGGGGGGTCTCCCCTCCTGGGAATGCCAGCGAGCTCTTCCCGCCTTGGGAGGCCCTCACTGGGCAAGGCAAAAGTCTGTCCACCCCCTGCAGCCCAAGGCACAGTTGCACACCCTCACCCACTTTATTTATTTATTAAAAAAAAATTATATACTGCTTTGTCATTTTAAAAAGTATCAAAAGTAGTGGTTTGCAGCAATAAAACTGTGCAATAAAAGACATTAAAACGTGTAAAACACCCACCAGCTAACCATTCTGGATGTATTCTTCGCTGGGGGAATAGAAAAGGTTTTCATCAGGCGTTTAATAGTTGGCCCAGAATTTCCAGTGGCGGAGAGTTCCATAGGACTGGCCCATGTCACTGAAGGCTCGGTCTATCATTGTTACCAAGTGAGTCTTGCCAGTGACACGCCTGCAGGTGATCTCGGTGATATTACACGGGTTCTGGTGGTCCTTGAGGCACCGTGGCACTGAGTTGCTCAGGGCTTTGTAAATGAAGGCAAGCTCCTTGAACTCTCCAACCTGGCTGGGGAGCAGATAGCTGCTCTTCTTTCCTAGCTGCCCTCAGACCAGGCATTTCGTCAGGCTGGATTAACCATTAAGCAAAATAAGCACCTGCTTAGGGTATCAAGGGGGCACCCCATAAATTTTCCATTGCCCAGTTTTTAACTTTGTCACAAATTCCTCAGCTGAGTGTTGATATTCTCCGTTGAAGTCTTCTAAAAATCCCTACAGAAAAAAAAACTGCACCAAGGCAGGTGCCTTATCATTACCAAGTATAGAAACGTGATGCAAGGTTCATTTTGGTCTTTAATTTGTTTTTGTTTATTGAAATATTTTCATGGATAACAAAGGTACATACAGCGTTTTCAATTTACAGAGCCCTTTTTACAGGTCAGTTACATTCGGAGTGCACCTGCTGTCGGGCATTGCGAGGTTGGGTGGAGAAAGAAGCGGGGATAAGGATCTCTCACTCTTATGCATAGTGTATGTGCAGTTGTGTGTTTTTCCCATAAAGTTTTACAGTATTTGGTTTTACAAGTTGATTCACACACACACACAAATTCTTGCAAATATTAAAATTATAACAAGATTCTTCCGAATCTTAGGACTTCCCTCCTCCCCTCTGTGGGTTCTTTAAATACCTTTGGAAACTGCATATTATAAATTCATCCTCCATTATATCCAAAGTCTTTGTGACATTGCAAGAGTTATTCAAAGCCTGCCAAAGAGTTCACAAGTGTTTACAGTGTTCTTTTAGACACAGTCTGTATTTGTCCCATTCTCTGTTGAAGCTTTGATCCTCCTGATTTCTGATTTCCCCACTCAATCTTGCCATCTCTGCATAGTTTCATCTGCCAGGCCGCTTTTGTAGTTAGTTATCTTGTCATCATGCGAAAGGCTGGACTGGATGAATCCCCAACCGGAATTAAGATTGCCGGAAAAAATATCAACAACCTCAGATATGCTGATGACACTACCTTGATGGCAGAAAGTGAGGAGGAATTAAAGAACCTTTTAATGAGGGTGAAAGAGGAGAGCGCAAAATATGGTCTGAAGCTCAACATCAAAAAAACTAAGATCATGGCCACTGGTCCCATCACCTCCTGGCAAACAGAAGGGGAAGAAATGGAGACAGTGAGAGATTTCACTTTTTTGGGTTCCACGATCACTGCAGATGGTGACAGCAGTCACGAAATTAGAAGACGCCTGCTTCTTGGGAGAAAAGCAATGACAAACCTAGACAGCATCTTAAAAAGCAAAGACATCACCTTGCCGACAAAGGTCCGCATAGTTAAAGCTATGGTTTTCCCAGTAGTAATGTACGGAAGTGAGAGCTGGACCATAAAGAAGGCTGATCGCCGAAGAATGGATGCTTTTGAATTCTGGTGCTGGAGGAGACTCTTGAGAGTCCCATGGACTGCAAGAAGATCAAACCTATCCATTCTCAAAGAAATCAGCCCTGAGTGCTCACTAGAAGGACAGATCCTGAAGTTGAGGCTCCAGTACTTTGGCCACCTCATGAGAAGAGAAGACTCCCTGGAAAAGACCCTGATGTTGGGAAAGATGGAGGGCACAAGGAGAAGGGGACGACAGAGGATGAGATGGTTGGACAGTGTTCTCGAAGCTACTAACATGAGTTTGGCCAAACTGCGAGAGGCAGTGAAGGATAGGCGTGCCTGGCGTGCTCTGGTCCATGGGGTCACGAAGAGTCGGACACGACTGAACGACTGAACAACAACAACATCTTGTCATCCTTTCAACTCTGGGCAAGGAGCATCCCTGCAGCAGCAGCAGCAGCGTACATGAACAGTCTTGCGCAGTTTTGAGTCAGGTGGGTGGGTTCTTCAGGATCTGATCAAAGATTTTGCAATTGGAGGACATTAATCAAATGAAGTGAAAGTATACCAAATTAAAACATTATTTTCCATCTTACTGTAGGTTTTATTTCAAAAAATAAAATTGTACAGTTTGTTTCTATTTTGAACTAGATATTTATGGGGGCACCAAAATCTTTTAAGTGCGTAGGGACTCCAAATGTATTAATCCGGCACTGCATCTCCTCCAAGGTCGTTTGTCAGGGGCCTCCAGTCCGACTGGCCCAGCAGCGGCAAGCTAAGGGCTGCCTCTCCCGGCTCTCCAGTAAGGGATGTGGCCCTTGGACGCGCCAAGGAGCTGGGAGAAGCAGGTCCCAAACCGAGCTCTGCTGCTTGGAGACAACTTTGGTCCAGGGAGTCACCCACCTTCAAGGTGGGCCCTGCGCTCTTCTGCAGGCTCCCGGTGACCTTCTCACCACACCTGCAAGGTGGGCCAGCCGGCCCTTTTCCTGTTCCCTTGTTTCTATGGGAACTGGCCGGGACAATCGGGGGTGGGGCCTCCCCGCCTTTCACCTGCGAGAAACTCGGCGCCCGGGAGGCAGAGGGGCAGCATGGCGAGCAGGTGCGGGCTTCTTGGGGGCGTCGGGTGGGGGGGTAGCTTGCAACAGCCGCGCTCGCTGAGCCCTCCGCTCGACCGTCTCTGGGCTGGCCCGAGGAAGCCCCTCTGGGCAGGCGGGTATTCGGAGCCGCTCCCGGGGGGCGCCCAGAGCTGGGTTGAGCGACGCTGGCAAATCTGCAAAGGGGGTCGGGAGCACCGGGCCTGCTACGGAGCAGCGACTGGAGCTGCTGGAGGAGGGAGGGGGCGCCAGGGGCGCGTGGAAGGGGAGGGGTCTCTGGTGTTCGGGAGCCCGAACACCCACCCACCCCGCGCGCAATACAGTTCTGCCTGGTCAGATCTGATTCCCAGGTTTTGCCTAGTTACAGGTAGGTAGCCGTGTTGGTCTGCCATAGTCAAAACAAAATAAATAAATACAAATCCTTCCAGCAGCACCTTAGAGACCAACTAAGTTTGTTCTTGGTATGAGCCTTCGTGTGCATGCACACTTCAGGTTTTGCCTGCTCGCGAGGGAAGTGGGGCCCTCCATTACTAGGTTAGACTAGATGGCCCTTGGGGTCCCTTCCAGTTCCACCCTTCTGTTCTAGGATTCCATGAGCATCTGATCTCGCCATGGACAGCTTCCTTGCCTTTTGCATTAACCAAGGAGCCGCGGGGCGCCGGGGTGTCCCTTCCCCCGAGGGCTGGGCTGGGCGGTTCCAATTTCCTTGCCCGGCCAGCCCCAGGCCTTTCTCCACGGCGCTGCCCTTCCATGGCCAATTTGCCCCTCACAGGGCCGGATTTATGTTTGATGGGGCCCTAAGCTACTGAAGGTAACGGGGCCCTTTATATGTCCAACTGCCCTTTGTCAACAACAAATTGTCGCTGTTTTTTGTGTTGAAATGTATATGCCATGCAACCAGTCCATGCAGAATGTAGGCACCCTATATATAGAAATGAGCAAACCTGTGATATTTTAGGGAGCAGGTTAGGCCCATTGCTTACATCATAGGAGCCTACGCAACACAAAACACTGTTGCTGTATGTAGGTTTTATTTTATTAGTTTTTTTATCTTATATTTTGGAAATGTACATCCAGTTTTCCCCCCTTTAATTTTTTGTGGGGCTCCCAAGAGAGTGGGGCCCTAAACTATAGCTTGTTTAGCTTATACATAAATCCGGCACTGGCCCCACAGCAAAGGAAGGCAACCTCCTTGCTGGGCGTTCCTGGCCCCCCCAGAGCCACCGGAGTGGCGAGGGGCGACCTGGGCTGCGGACGGACTGTGGTGCGGACTGGGGACGCGGCTCTTCCTCCCTCCCTCCCGCAGCACGTTCGGGAAACTGTGGCAGGAGTCCCGGGTGGCCCTGAAGGAGCTTCTGGGGCAGGAGCTGCCGGCGCAGCCGACGAAGCCGGAGCGGAACCGGGCGGTGTTCTTCCACACCGTGGCCACTCTCTACCTGCGCTACATTCAGACGGCGCGGCGCCTCGATGTTTGTTACGACCAGATTGTGCATCCGCAGAAGCGCCTGGTGCTGCGGCCTCTGCTCGACGGCGTGCTGGGCCGCATCCTGGAGCTCAAGCAGGAGCTTGTGGAGCTGGACATGTCCGAATACCACTACATGGACCAAGTGCTGGAGGAGCTCAAGCTGACGCCGGTCAGTCCCGGGCTGGCAGCGGGTGGGGTGGAGTCCTGCGGGGAGACATCCTGTGGGGTTGGGGGGGGGAGAGGGTGTTGGTCCTTGCCCTCCTTCCAGGGGCCCCTCACCATAAGAAAGACCCTTGCTCTGCTCTCCTAGACTAGGCCTGAATGGAAGAGCCTCGGAGGAGCCGCGGAGGGCTGGGCGAATCTCAGGCTGCCTTTCGCGAAAAGTTGGCGATGTTCTAGTCCTCATGGTTTAGCCCGGGAAGGGCTAGAAGAGCGGGAGAAAGTGGTCTGGCGGGGCTGTTCTCATGAAGGGGGGCGGGAGAAAGGGGTGCCTCGAGCGCAGTGGCATCCGGGGAGAAGGTTTGCGCAGGCTAGCTAAGGGGAGCTGCCCGCCTCCGGTCAGGACCCTTCCTGCCATCCGCGGTGCCACCGGTGACAACAGGGGAAAGGGACCGCTCCGTGCTGCCCACCCCCGACGGCGGGACGCTCCCTCCGCGGAGTCTGCGTGGCGCTGACCTTGATGCCATTTCTGTGCCAGGAAAAACCTTGTTTCTCGAGGCCGTTTAAATCTTCCGTAAGCTGCTTTTAAAGTGATTAAATCTGGCTTTAATTCGGCTTTTACGCTGCTCGTTTATATGTATCCGTTTCATGGCCTTCTTTCGGGAATCTGTTGCCATTTTAACCCTTTGTCAGCGGCCGAAAAGCAGGGTAGAAATCAAGTAACCGAAACCGCAGGCCTCGTTTGGACGAACCACATCCAACCTGGGACTCCGCGGAAGAGAGGGGCGCCACCAACCCCCTCCCGCCCCCCATCTCCCCCCTTTGCAGGCGGACATGGAGGTCCCCATTCCCAAGTACTTTCTCCACGAGCGCGCCAGGATTCTCCAGGACCGCCAGGACTTGTTGGGCGGAATCCTGAATCAAGTGGGGCCCACCAAGAGCACGATCGTGGTGAGTGCCCCCTCCCTGGGAACGGGCCTCTGACCGGGGCGAGGGGCTCCTCCTGGCGCTGCCCTGTGCCAGGCTGGGCTTGGGCCCGAAGGCGGAGGGGAGGGCGGGTATGATGCAGGTATTTCCTGGGGGGCGCCTGGCGCAGGGCCCAGAGCGCGGGGGCTTTCTGCGCTCGCTCACGCCCTGCCAGGCCGGGATTGTTGCCCTCCGGTTCCTGGCGAGCGCTGGGGTCCCGGCTGAAAAGGGCTGCCCCCTTCCCCCAGCCTCAGCGGCCCAGCATGCCGCGGGAGGAGGCAGTGCGGCTGATTCAGATGGCCGAGCGGATGCGCCAAGGCCGCCTGCGCGCGCGCTTCATGTGGGAGATCCGGAGGGACGAGGAGCGCGAGAGGAAGGTGCGGGAGAGCGGCTTCTACGAGCCCAACCGAGACCTGGCCGCCATCACCATCCAGAAGGTGAGGGAGGGGCATTGCCTCCAGGGAGGAGCAGGAGGGGGGGGCTGTTCCCCACGCCAGCTCGCCAGGGTCTTTGGCCCCTAGGACCACAGGGCGAGGAGGAACGTCCCGCTCTGGTTGGAGGCTGGGACGGACCCTGGAGAGAGGTGGGGTGGCCTTTCGAGGCGAGGGGGCGCAGACTTCCCTCTTCCCCAGCCCAAAGAGACAGGACTAGCCTCCCCTGCCTTACTCCGCCGCCATCCAGCTGAGGCCGTCGGCGGTGTGTGGTGGTTATGTTGACACCAGCTTAATCAGAAGGCCAAAGTCTTGAATGCAGCCGAGGGACTGACGCGTGTTGATTCCCCAAAACCACGTCGTCCCAAAGCGTTGCCTTCCGCCTTTCGCCCGCCAACATGTTGTAGAAAGGCGCTTTGCAGGCCTTTTTTGGCGTGATGCTGCGCTGAACCACGGAGAGGCGGGGGTTCTCTTGGGGGAGTCGAGTCAAATTGTGGGGCGCCTCATTGAACTGAGTTGTTCTTCGAAGTGGGCTTTCGTAGGCTCGTCGTGGTTGCCCGCCCCCCACCTCACGCCCCACGAGCCTGGGCGGATGAGCTCCTTGGTCAGTGTGGAGCGCAGTCCCGGGTGCGTCCCGATTCACGTCCCCTCTTCCTCTTCCTCCAGATCTGGAAAGGGTGCGTGCAGCGACGATTCATTAAACTATCCCGGCAGATGGAGATGATCTTCCTTGGCATGGTGAGCGCGCGCTCTGCCCCCTGTGCTGAGCTGGACTCTTGCCCTTTACGCTACCGCCCTCCCGCCCCTTTTTCCAAGCACCTCTCCCCGGCCGTCCCGCAGGCTTGGAGGGCGCGGCCCCGACGAGGCGGGCCGAAGGGTCGCCACTGGGACAGCCTTCCCTTCCCGCCGGGGCCAGCTCGGCTCCTGCGCCGGGAGCCGCATCGGGGCTGGCGCGGGCCTGGCGCAAGAGGGATGGGGAGGGGGGGAGGGAGCGCGGCCTTGCTAGCCCCGCGCTTCTTGCGCTGGCGCGGCCCGGGCAACCCAAGGCGCGTCCGTCTCCTGCGCCGGGCGGGGGTCTATCCGTGTCCCCCCGCCCGTCCCGTTTCCGCCGGGGCTCTTCCCGCCTCCCCCCCCCATTAGCGAGTGTTTAGTTCAGCGTTTTAAATAATTGTGTCCTCGGAATGATATTTAAAATCCATTTGGGGGGCAATGAGGCGGGAAAGTGCCTGGGCGCCGCGGCCGCTGCCGGGCAAGGAGGCGCCGCGCGCGCATATTACAAACTCATTACGGGGTAATTTACACGGCCGCGCTCGGCGCCCGCCTCCCATCTCGCCTAATGGCCTCGCCTGTGCCGTCGTATCTCTCCCTCCCTCCGGCTCGGCGTGGGGCTGGGGGGGGGGGGAGGGAGAGGGAAAGGGAGAGGGAAGGTCGCCCCCCAGCTGCTCACTGCCCACCCCACCCCGCGCAGGAGCTGGAGCCGGAGCTGGCGGGCCCCACGCCGGCCATGATCCGGGCGCAGCTGGGCGAGGAGCTGCGCCGCATGCGCCAGGCGGACTACGAGGCCGAGTACCAATTGGCGCTGGACAGCATCCGCGACACCATCTACGAAGTGGAGGGACCCAGCATGTGCGAGGCGCTCAAGGATCAGCTGCGCCAGTGGTTCATCGAGTGCCGGTGAGCAGCAGTGGGCAGGGCAGGGCCCAAGGAGACCCTGGGGGGGGGGCTTGGGAAGCAGCGGGAGGCAGCAATGAGCCTGTTAGTGCCAGGAGGCTCTTCTGCCACACACACCTCTCTAAGATCCTAAGAGGAGGTTGGATCTGCAGGATCAGGCCAATGGCCCATCCAGTCCAGTATGAACAGTGGAAACCTGCAAGCAAAACATGAGCAGGAGAGGCAGCCTCTAGCCATCTCTAGCTCTCTCCTCCATGAATTCATCTAATCCTCTTTTAAAAACCATCCAGGATAATGATAATGATAATAATAATAATAATCCCTTCTGACTGGATTGCTCCAGCCACTCTGGGCAGCTTCCAACATATATAAAAACAATAAAACCATAAACCTTAAAAAGCTTCCCTGTACCTTGGTTACGGCCACTTCAGATTGCGCATCGCTCCGAACCCAGAAGTACTAGAACGGGTTACTTCCAGGTTTTGGCACTAGCGCATGCGCAGAAGCACTAAATTGCGCTTTGCGCGTGCGCAGAAGCGCTGAATCATGATCCGTGCGTGCGCAGATGCGGCGCTGTGGGTTGCGAATGTGCCTCCCGCACGGATCACGTTCGCAACCCGAGCGTCCACTGTACAGGGCTGCCTTCAGATGCCTTCTAAAAGTCATCTCCTTGACATTGGATGGGAGGGCGTTCCACAGGGTGGGTGCCACTACGGAGAAGGTCCTCTGGTGGCCATTGGTGGCCATAGGTGCTGGGAGTTCCATAAGGGCTATCTTTTATCTGTACTAAATCTCCCCAGCAGTAGCCCCCCCTCCCGCAAGGGACAAGCTGGTCAGCTCCTCTCAGCAGATGATCAATCGATGGATAGATAGATAGTTTAATGTCATTGTACGTAGTACAACAAAAGTGAATGCCATCCCACATTTACACACATCCACATACATACCCTCCATCACGACTCCCCAAAGATCATCATCATTTGGTTACAGCATTTAAAATAGTTATAGCTCTTGGATAAAAACTGTATTTTAGTTTTTTTTAGTGATGCTCACACACACACCCATTCTGCCTCCCACAGCGACCTGGTCGGCTCCTTCCCCGACTACCCTGATGAGCAGATGGGGGGCTGCAATGTCCTCTTTGCTCAGAAGACCCCCGAAGAGGTATTGGATGGAAGGGCTGAAGAGGGGAGGGGGCTTGCAGTGCTCCCCTGCCCTTGAGGAGGAGCCTCCTGGGGGCTGCCACCCAACCCGCCCCCCCAGGATACCCTCACTCTCCCCCCCCCCAAGTCCATTCCTCTTGGAGTCACACAGATGCTCCCCGCAGGTGCAAGCTGAGCTGGATCTGGCCGAGCTGAAGGCAGAAACCAAGAAGAAGGAGAAGAAGAAGGAGAAGGAGGAGAAAGGCAAAGGGGAGAAGGAGAAAGGGAAGGAGAAGGAAAAAGGGAAGGAGAAAAAGAAAGCGGTGAGGAGGAGGGGGGGGTCCCTGCCCTGGCTGAACTCTTGGGAGTCAGCCTGCTCCTTGTGAGGCCACTGGGCAGAGTCCCCAGCTCACCTGTGCAAGGATGGGGGTGGGAGCCGGGGGTGGGGGTGGGGACACCTGAGGGGTCTGCTAACGTGGTGGGTTTGAGGCTCTCCTCAGGAGGAAGACGAAGGCCTGCTGCTCCACCCCTCCAAGTTCCTGCCAACCATCAACCAGGGCTACCTGCGCTACACAGGTGAGGCAGGGCAGAGAGGAGCCCAGTGTGGGAGGGAAGGTGTTGCACGCAGGGGGCTCTTGGGCTACTTTGACATGCAAAGCTGCCAGTAGTGGGTCAGTGTAGGGTCCATTGCATGGGGGGGGGGTGCCAGAAGGAGCCCACACAGTGCCAGATTAAACCCTGTGGAGGCCCCTAGGCAGTCGACACCTCAGGGGCCCCCTTGCAAATTATCTCCAAATACGTGCTTGATTTCACCAACCAACAATTTGATTGGTATCTGTTTTGATCCGTTCTCTCGGGGCCCCTAAAAGGCTGGTGCCTACTCTGCCTATTTGTAATCCAGCTCTGAGCCCACCCCATGGGGACTAGGGGGCATCATGGGCACTCCAGGAGCTCCACACCCAGCCCAGGGCGGCAGAGCACCCCCCCTCCAGACACGTCTCCATATAGCTAGGTGCTGGGCCAAACACAAGATTCCTGCATTGCTGGGGGTTGGACTAGATGACTCTTAGGGGTCCCTTCCAAATCTGCAATTCTATCACTGAGCCCCAGACATCCCTCCACGGTGCCTTCTGGCCCAGGGCTGCTGGGCACAGTGAGGGCTGGGGGTGGGGAGCACGTGGACACCAGCACTGCCTCCGCCCCCCTCCCAGGCTGCTGGAGTGACCGTGACGAGGCCATCAACTTTGATCAGCGCTACCAGGAGGACCTGATCAAGGTGGACAAGCGGAAGGAGGTGGAGGAGGAGATACGGCTGCAGGTGGGTGCCCAGGTGGAGGGGCGGGCCCTTGTCCTCAAAAACTCCAGGGGCCACAGAAGCTGGGCCCCTGCAGCCCTTTTCTGAGGCCTCCTCCCCCCTCTCCCCTCCCTCCCCCTGCTCAGGTGGATGAGCTGATGCGACAGGAGCTTCAGCAGCTCAAGCTGGCCATCGACCAGGAAGTAGCGAGGCCGGTCAAGGCCAAGGCCAAGAAGAGTGCCAAGGTCAGTGCATGCGGGGAGGGAAAAGCCTTTTATCCAAGGAGCATCCCTGGGGGGGGACACAATGAAGGAGGAGCCTTCCCTTCTGCCCCCCATTCACCTGCCCAGAGCTGCAGAACAACTTTCTCTGACTTTTTTTTTTTTTTTGGAGCAGAAAAAGGGGAAGAAAGGGAAAAAGGAGAAGGACCTGACACCAGACAGGTAGGTCCCCCTCTCTTCATCCCCCCCCCAAGCCCGTTCCTCCTGGCCATGCTGAAGAAGAGCATGTGTGGCTCCTGGGTGGGGGGAGGGAGGTGGTAATGGGGGCACAGGCCTGCTATGTAAATTCAAACGTTCAGGGGTGTGCCATGGGGTCAGACGCTCCCTGCTGCTGATGCCCCCCTGGGATGCGTGCTGCTGCTGCTGCTGCTAGCTCCACCTCTGCCCGTCCCTCTGGGCGATTTGCCCCGCCCCTGGGCACACCACCCCTGGTGCCCAAGAGGCTTCCTCTGCCACTGCATTGGGTTGGCCCCCACCAAGGGTGCAGGCCAAAATCACATTTTTCTGCTCTGCCCACCTGTGTGCTCCCTGGGACTCTCCTCTGCTCTGGGCACCTTGGCAGAGGAGCGCAAGGGACAGGAAGGGGTGCAAATCTAGCTCCTTTCCAAGCAAGCCTAGAGATATCTCTGTTTGCAATAAGCCCCGGGGGCCTGCTGGCGGTTCCCTCCCTGTGAGAAGTGAGGCTACAGGGAAACAGGCAAAGGGCCTTCTCGGTGGTGGCGCCCACCCTGTGGAACGCCCTCCCATCAGATTGTGGGAATGTTTTGGGATGCAGGAGAGGATATATTGTTTAAGATATCCTTACAAGTCCCAGAAATTAGCAGAGTTCTCATTCCCCTTTAAACACACACACACACAGCAGATAGCTTGCTCAGGTTCGTTAAAAGCTCTGTAATAAACGTCCTGGTATTTCCCCCATTAATCCCTCTCAAAATAAGACACTACACAATCTTCTATAAAATCATAAAAAGAGTTTACTTACATAGATCATTCTGTTCACAAAAGGATCCCAGAAGGCAGACTTAAACTTAGTAAAAGTTACATTTGCTCAGGACACTGTTCCATAAGGGAAAACAGCTTCTTTGTCCTCTCTCGGCTGGAAGCCAAGAGAGCATCTTAGGAATGCAGCTTCTTTGAGATCGTGGTCCAAAAGAGGAAGATGGAGCCTGGTCCCTGTAGTTTTGTGTTAACCTGTCCAGGTGAGACCACACCCATCTCCAGTTACACAGAGGAAGCCCAGCCCAGCCCAGCCCTGAATAAACAGGAAGTTCCGGCTGGTGGACTAAGATGCCTTTTGTGTCCACTCTAGCAATGTTGTGTTTGACTGCTCCTGCGTTTTACATCCCACACAGATGTCAAGGAAATAAACAACTGACTTCTATAAGACACCTGAAGGCAGCCCGGCATCCAGAAGTTTTTAATGCTTGGCATTTTATTGTGCTTTTAATAAGTGCTGGAAGCCGTTCAGAGTGGTTGGGAAAACCCGGCCAGATGGGAAGCGTATAGATAATAGAACTATTATTGTTGTTATTTATTAATAGCTGCTAGCCACAAAGTTCCTTGTGACCTCGCTTCTCACAGTGAGGGAACCAGCAGAAGACCCTCAAAGGAGGGCCTCAGTCCGAGCGATGGGGGTGGAGATGCTCCTCTGCTGCAGGAATTTCTGTCATGATCTTTGAGAGCCACCCAGGTTCCCTCCTTCAGGAGTGAGCTCTGTAGTTTTAACTGTATTGGTTTCAGATTAATTGTTTTTAACAAAATTAATTTGCCCAGGCAGACGAAGGAAGTCACCTCACAGAGTTCTCTTCTCTAGCAAAGCTCTTTGAGCCTCTGCCCCTTCTTCATGTGCCCGTCTGGCGAAACATGAAATGTTTCTGGGGGACCCCCCCTCCCGGCTGAGCCTTGCCTCCCTCCCCCTCTGTCCCTCAGGACCCTCGAATCCCTCTATGAGGAGCTTGTGCTTGAGGGCATCATTAAGAAGCCGCAGAAGGTGCAGCTGGCCGATTACACAGGTGAGTCATCTTGCTTTCCGCCCTGTTTCTTTCTCCACGGAACTCAAGGTGGCATCCATGGTTCTCCATCTTTGATCCTCGCAACAACCCTGCCAGGTAGGTTAGGCTGAGAGGCAGCAAGCCGCCCAAGGTCACCCAGGGAGCTCCATGGCCAAGGGGGATTTGGACCCTGGTCTCTCACAGCTCCTAGTCCCACACTCTAACCCAGGAATAGGCAAAGTCGGCCTGCTGGATGTTTTGGGACTACAACTCCCATCATCCCTAGCTAACAGGACCAGTGGTCAGGGATGATGAGAATTGTAGTCTCAAATCATCTGGAGGGCTGAGTTTGCCTATGCCTGCTCTAACCACTACACCATCTCTTGGACATGATACAACAGAGCTCCTCCTCCTCCTCCTCTCTTTTCCTCTGCTGCCATTTCCCCTTCCTCTGGGGGGATATGAGCAAAATCCCCTTTATTCCACCTCAGCCATGGAATGTGTGCCACTGGGCATGTACAGAGAACCGTCGCTCACAATCTGCCATAGAATGGCAGAGCTGGAAGGAACCTCCTGGGGGGCTGCTGGGTCCAACCAGCACCAATGCGAATAGTGGAGCCTGTTTGCCTGACCATGAATGTCCCACCAAACCAAGAGAAGGGAGGGGACTGACAATCCAGAATGCGGCAGCTGCACTGGGGGCTGGGAGCGGCCACTGGGTCCGTATAACACCGGTCCTGAAAGACCTGCATTGGCTCCCAGGATGTTTCCGAGCACAATTCAAAGTGTTGGTGCTGACATTGAAAGCCCTCGGCCCAGTAGACCTGAAGGAGCGTCTCCACCCCCCATCGTCCAGCCCAGACACTGAGGTCCAGCTCCGAGGGCCTTCTGGCGGTTCCCTCCCTCCCTGCGAGAAGTGAGGTTACATGGAACCACACAGAGGGCCTTCTCGGTGGTGGCGCCCTCCCATCAGATGTCAAGGAAATAAACAACTATCAGATTTTCAGAAGACATCTGAAGGCAGCCCTGTTTGGGGAAGTTTTTCATCTTTTAACGTGTTTTGAATATTCTGTTGGGAGCTGCCCAGAGTGGCTGGGGAAACGCAACCAGATGAGCAGGGTAGAAATAAATTTTGTGTGGCCTGGCAGGGAGGGGGGCAAGCGCCAGCAGAGGTATTTTTGATGTTTGATGTTTTACTATGCTTTTATATATGCTGTAAGCCACCCAGAGTGGCTGGGACAACCCAGTCAGATGTGTGGGGCACACAGCAAAGATTATTATTATTAATAATAATCTTTATTATTATTATTATTATTATTATTATTATTATTATTATTATTATTATTATTTTATTAGACACTGGCTGAAGGCCTGTTCCTCTTGCCTCGCCTTTTCCACACCAGGTGACTTCTGCTACCTGGGCACCTACCTCCGCCAGCAGGAGATCGAGCCAATCCCCTCCACTATGGACGTGCGCCAGAACATTGCCCTGTATGCAATCCTGCGTCTGGGTAGGGCAGCAGCCAGTCCCCCATCCCATAATGTGCCCCGGATCTTGCTTCCAGAACGTTGCCCTGGGCCCTGCCCTCTTTCTCTGGGTGTGGAGACCCCCTTTCTTGCGTCCCCTCGCAGGCTCTCAGGCTGTGCATGAGATGGCCCCCCTGGTGAAGTCCCTCCTCCTGGCCGGTCCAGGGGGCACTGGGAAGAAGATGCTGGTCCACGCCGTGTGCACAGAGACAGGCGCCAACCTTTTTGACCTCTCCCCAAGGAACCTGATTGGGAAGTATCCAGGCAAGGCCGGCCTTCAGATGATGATCCACCTGGTGTTCAAGGTATGGCCAGAACAGAATGTGCGAGGCAGGGTGGGTCATCCAATTATGGCATCGCACAGGGCACTGGGGACATCTGAGAGTCCAGAGTCCTCCGCCGGGTCCTGGCATTGTGGCTGGCGAAGGGCTGGCTGGAAGGAAGACGGGGAGCAAGGAAGATTTATTTATTTATCTCATAAAACCTATACAGGTAGGTAGCCGTGTTGGTCTGCCGTAGTCGAAACAAAATAAAAAAATTAAAAAATTCCTTCCAGTAGCACCTTAGAGACCAACTAAGTTTGTTCTTGGTATGAGCTCTCGTGTGTATCTGAAGAAGTGTGCATGCACACGAAAGCTCATACCAATAACAAACATTTTTGCCATATAATTTTTTATTAATTTTATAACAATACACTATTAAAATCCATCACATTATTTTCCAAATCTTAACATTTTGACCATTTATGGCCTTGACTTCCATCAAACCCTACATATGATATCCTAACATTCATCTCTAACATCTATCTTTCACAAATCAATCACTGCTTAAATTATCACACTTAAACTTCTCACTAACAATTCATATTACAATGACATTCCTTTTATTTAAACTACAAAGCTTCTCGCAGTCCTACTAACTTATTCAATTGAGTGCAATTGTCTTTCAAATAATCTGCAAATTTAGTCCAATCTTTGATGAACTTCTGGTCCTGCTGTTCTCGGATTGTTCCTGTCATCTTGTCCAGTTCCGCATACTCCATCTTTCTGTACCAGTAATTCCCAATAAGAAAGTTTCTGGTTTTTTTATTAAATGTATATTTCAACATTTTTTTGAGTTCAGTATATATCATGTCCCAGAAGCATTTCATTTTCTTACATTCCCACCACATATGATAAAAGGGACCTCCTTTTTACTTACATCTCCAACATTTGTTCTCTACTTTGTAGAGTTTAGCTAATTTAACCGGCGTAATGTACCACCTATACATCATCTTCAAAACATTTTCTCTTAATGCATTACATGCTGCAAATTTCACACCTTCCTTCCACAGTTTCTCCCCATACCAATAACAAACTTAGTTGGTCTCGAAGGTACTACTGGAAGGAATTTTTTAATTTTTTTATTCCGTTTCGAAAACCTATACGCTGCTTGATAGATGTCCCCCCCCAAAAAAAACACACACCTCATGTGGAAATGTTGTGGATAGTAGGAGAGGATATATTGATTAAATATTATCCTTCGTCACTCTACGCTAGTGAGCTAGTAGCAGAGAACATTCCCTTCTACATTGCAGGAAGCTAGTTGATAAGATTCGTTGGAATCATATAAGTTGAGCAATCCAATCAGGGCCGTCTTATCCATAGGGGCTACTGGCGAGCCCACTGGTATACTGTGCGCCCCCTCCCCAACCCGCCCCCACCCCCACGGGTGGACAGGCGCTCGCGCGCTACCAGCACAGCCGCTGCCGCCCAGGTCCGAGGAGGGTGCGCTCAGCCTGAAGCGGAGGGAGAGGGAGAAGCGCTGCCACCGGCTCACCGCCCCCCCCCCCATCACCACCAGCAGCCCGGGCTCCTTCCCCGCACCTCACAAGACGAAATTTTTGCAATACGAAACGACTCATGGAACGAATTAATTTCATCTTGTGAGGCACCACTGTGCTTGCATTCAGGTGACAGTATTGCCCTGAAGGCAGGCTTTAGCTTGTAGTTACAGGTACACCCATAGAGAAGAGGAGTCTGAGGTGGGCCTCAGAGGTTCTGCCTTGTGGCTTCCACCCTCTGCAAGGATGAGCCATGTGCTGGTGGCTAAGACCCAGCAGAAGATGGCAAAAGAGGAAGGTGGCTGCGTGACAGGCCCTTTTGTAGGGTCTGCCAGGGTCACGCCCATCTACCTGGTCACACACAGGGGGAGGATGCTCCAGAGCAGGTGTGACAGGAAGTCCTCCTGGCTAGAGCAACATTCCCTTTCATGTGCCCCTCTAGCAAAACACAAATTGTTGGATTCGGCCACAGCAAAGACCCTCCTTCATCCGGTCAACTTCTCAACGGAGCCTTGGTAGTGGTGGTGCCCCAGGGCTCTGCCGCGGGCTTCCACTCTGGAGACAGAGCGATGCAGCAGTAGTTTGGAAGCAGCTGCCCCAACCCCAGCCTCACTTTGCAGACCTTCTGGTCATAAAGGTGGGGGTCACTTTTTGTGTCCCCTCTACTGCAGGTGGCCCGTCTCCTGCCGCCATCCGTCATCTGGGTGGGGGACGCAGAGAAGACCTTTTACAAGAAGGTCCCCAAAGAGGAGAAGGAGGTGAGTGAGGTGGGAGGAGATGCCCAGAGGGTGACCGGGGGGGGGGGAGGGACAGCCTTGGCAATAATAGCCTTGATGTCCAATAACATGGGAAAAAAGCAGGCTGAAGCTGGCTGGGGGGTCTCTGCTTCCCTGGTGGAGAGGCTCACTGCCATCTTTTCCCCTGGTGTGGGGCTGATGGGCTGGCTGCTGCCCCACAGCACGACCCCAAGCGGCTGAAGAAGGACCTTCCCAAGGCATTGAACCTGCTGAAGGCCGAGGACCGCGTCCTCCTGATGGGAACGTCCAACCAGCCCTACCTGGCCGACATCAAGGGCCTCTGCAAGACCTATGAGAGGATCTTCCTCATCCACCGGCCAGACTATGCCTCACGCTACGGTGAGGAGAGGGGCTGGGGCTGCTTTGGGGGCACAGGGTGTGTTTAGAGGAGGATCCGGACACTCAGCTGGTCTCTGGGAGGCGGGAGCTGTGTCAAATTCTGGCAACAACAAATCCTGAACTGCTGGGAAATGACTCCCCAGCAGGATGTCTCATGGGGCTTAAGGACCCCACTAAGGAGGGCAGAGGATGCAAATCATGGGTGGCAGTGGTCTTGTGAATTACGGACCTGTCATTCCACAGCAGCCCCTTCAGGTCATGTGGGTCACCCTTGCTGATTCCGGTATCCTTCCGGCCAGAGCTTCCAGAACAGTTCAGCCAGGCCACCCATAGCCGTTTTTGGTTTATACATTTCGCAAAATATACACCGTATTTTTCGCTCCATAAGACACACTTCTTTCCTCCTAAAAAGTAAGTGGAAATATAGAGTGAATGGTGGTCACTGGAGCTGAATTGCCCAGGGGCCAAAAGAGGATCATGCTTTTTATTTTACAAAGAGAAAAGGGGTTGTTGAAAGGACCCCGCTCAGCAGCTGAGCAGCAAGAGATCGGGAGAGAGATAAGAGTCCCGGCTCCCTTTCAGCCCCGCCCTCCATTGTTGAATGCGCTGCAGAGGGAGGTTGTTTGTTTCCCCAGCAACATGTGACTGGCTGATTAGATTATCTGTCTGGAAACTTTAGAAAAGGCTCCCTTTCCATTAGAAGCTGCAGAAATGTGAGTTCAACCCCATAGCTGATCCTAAAAAAAACAGGGTTTTTTCCTTTGCAAAAAAGCTGCAAAACTTTTAGCTGATCCTAAAAAAAAAAAAACCAGGGCTTTTAGAGGAGGAAAACCAGAAAAATATTTTTTTTTCTTGTTTCCTCCTCTAAAAACATGGTGCGCCCTATGGTGCGGTGCACCCTATGGAGCGGAAAAAATATGGTGCACTGCTTGATTGTTTAAAGAAACATCAAAGTATTGGATAAGATACTGGAAAACACTGCATGGAACTACCAAGGAGTTCTGCTTGCTGCATCAGTCCAAGCACGGGGGGGGGGGTGTGTGAGGCCGCGAGACAGAAGGGGGCCTGACACACCCGGACCCCCTTCCCCCCTTTCCCCAGTGACGTGGAAGCGGCTGGTCGAGAGGCACGGCGGGGTCGTCACCAGCACCCTGGACCTCAGTGCGCTGGCGAAGGTGTCGGACGGCTACAGCCAGGGCAGCATGGCTGAGGCAGTGAAGTCCTTGCTGAGCGAGAGGCGCCTTCTGCAGCTCCCCAAAAGGCCGCTGAACGCCGGGGAGCTCCTGCAGATGCTGGCCAGGGCGGACCCCATCTACCCCGCGGAAGAGGCGATGCTCAGAGTGCGTAGCCCGCCCTGCCCCCTCCCCTAGGTGGCCTCTGGCACCCCCTGCCGCCTGCCTGGCCCACGGAGGGTGGCTGGCCGTGCCCTGAGGCTCCAAGAGAGGGACCCTTTGGGCTGGGGGTGGCCAGACAGGCCCCGTCCCCCCAGTGGAATGGGGTCTGAGCCCGGAGCTCGGACATGCAGATGTTCTCACATTGCTAGCAGAGCGGGGAAAAAGAAGGGAGGAATTAAAAGAGGGTGAGCCCAGGCAGGGAGGAGAATATACAGCTCTGCGCTGTGGGAATGTTCAGGGATGCAGGAGACAATATATTGTTTTATTATATCCCATGCCAACTTGTGTTAACAAGTTCCACAATTTAGCAGAGTAACATTCCCTTTTTAAACTTACACAGCGGATGCGTTTGCTCAGGCTCCCTAAAGCCTCTATAGTAACTGTCCTGGTATTTTCACCTTATTCCTTCCTAAAAGATAAGGCACGACGCAGTCTTCTATAAAAGTATAAAGAGAGTTTACTCACACATCTGTTCACAATAGGATCCCAGAAGGCAGACTTAGCTTAGAGAAATTACATACACTTGGAGACTATTCTATAAGGGAGAGAGTTCCTTTATCCTCTTGGCTGGAAGCCAAGAGAGCAGCTTTGGCTAAGCAGGTGGTGCTTCCTCATCAAAATGTACGCATTTTGTTACCTGCACAGGTAAGGCCACGCCCACCTCTAGTCACATGCAGAGGAAGCCTGTCCCAGCCCAGGAGAAACAGGAAGGTCCGACTAGCTGGTCCAGGCATCCCCTTCTATGTCCACTCTAGGGATGTTGTACTTGACTGCTCCCATGTTTCACACCCCACATGTGCTCCCCCTGTCGGGGCACAGTGGGGGTGTCTCTCACAGAGTTCTCTCTAGCAAGTTCACAGGGAAACTGAGCTTCAGCTCCTGTCATGTGCCTATCTAGCAAAGCATGACTTGTTGCTTTGACTGCGTTTTAAACACAGGAGCCAACTCCTAGGGGCAGAGGGGTCTTCACACACCCCAATGAAATAGTTGAGGGGGCTGGGACCCCCCCAGTTGATGGGCATTGCCATTCAAATGGTGTGCATGCAACATGTCATATGATTGATTATGTGGGGCAGGGCTAACCCCCCACCCCACCTCCTGGCAATATTTTATTCAAGTTGGCACCCCTGATTTTAAATGTCCCACAAGCATTGGGCCTGAAACATGGAATTGAATGAAATATTTATTGCTAAAAGCTATAAGCCGTCACAATTGGTCACAATGCCTAAAATACAAATAATTAATTTAAAACAGAACAGCAACAACAGCAAAGCAAACACAGAGAAATGCAAAAATCACACCTGCTTAAGTTAAGAACTCCCTGTCTCACACTCCCCCTTATGATCCTTGCCTTGTTGCCTAGCTCTCAACTTACTTGCAGCCAAGGCAAATTTTAGAACCTTCGCAGTAATAAATACATTATTGCCAGCCAGCAAAATAGAGATTTGCTCACGGGGAGGTCGATTGGAGAGAGAGCAAAGGATGTAATTGAGGAATTTTTGTCTAGGGGGTGTATATAAAAGGCATCATAACAAATAACGTTGTAGAGTTGGAAGGGACCCTGAGGATCATCTAGCCCAACCCCCTGCAAGGCAGGAATGTGCACCTGGGATCGAACCTGCAGCCATGGCCTTATCAGCACCAGGCTCTAACCCCCTGAGCTATTGTTCCACCTGCTCTTCCTCCACCCCCTTGGGCCGGGTCCCTTTCCTGAAAGTCTCCCGCCTTCTGGGCATCCTCCTGCAGGATTGGTACAGCAAGACCCCCCTGGGCAAGAAGAAGCTGGCCGAACAGGAGAAGCTCAAGTCATCTGATACGAAAGACAAGAAGAAGAAGAAGAAATAGGAGGGAGGGGAGGGGAGGGGGGAGGAAGCAGACCCTTTGCAGCTGCAGCATAAATGAGTTACATGCAAAGGCTGGCATGGCACACATGTGTGGGGAAGTGAGGGTCTGCAACCCCTAAGTGTGCTCCTGGGAATCATAGAATCGTGGCATTGGAAGGGTCCCCCAAGCATCATCTAGTCCAACCCCCAGTAATGCAGGAATCTCAACTGAAGCATCCATGACAGGTGGCCGTCCAACCTCTGCTTAAAAACCTCCTAAAGCAGGACAGTGTGCGCAGGCAGGGGTCATGGGAGACACATATGGGTGCCGGAAGAGGTAGGGGACTCGGCCCACAGGAGGACCGGCTGGTTTCTAGTCTTCTGGGCAGGTGGGCTTCATGGTCCAAAGTGGTGAACCAGGCCTACTGACCACAAGGGGTCCTGGGGACCAAGGGGTGTCAGGACAGGGACTGCCCTATACCGGGAGGCCAGGTCTAATGCATCTCCCTGGCCTTGGGCCTCTCCAGAGTTAGGTGGCCTGAAGGAGCCCAGGGCTGCAGCTGCTCTGCACCCCCCGAGAGTGATCTGGGGCTGACCCTTGAGCCACATCCAACCCTTGTCCTAGTTTGGGGGCCTTCCAATTCCATGAATTAAATGGGGGTGGGGAGTCAGGCACCCACCCAGGCAAATCAGCCTGAATCTGCCCCACTCAGTTTGTACTCGGGAGTCTGGCTGGACCCAGTGCTCAGCCTAAGCATTTAGCCTTCTCCTGGGGGCTGGGGAGGCACCGGTCTTGTCCTCTGAGAAATTGACTCTGTGGGGGTGGAAGGGGGGAAGTGACAAAACTGTCTGGGGTCAAGCAGGGGTCTTAAGCAGCGGGGGGGGGGAGCTGCCTACAGAGCAAGTCCTCCTCCTCCTCACGTAGAACATGGAATCTTAGAATGGTAGAGTTGGAAGGGACCTTGAGGGTCATCTAGTCCAACCCCCTGCAATGCAGGACTCTCTTGCTCAATGTGGGGCTTGAACCCACAACCCTGAGATTAAGAGCCTCATGCCCTACTTGGAGCAAGCCAGAAGGTGAGTGGCTCTTGGCTTTACTTGTCGCAGCCACATGCAGAGAGAAGCTATAATTATAGAGTGAGAAAGCAACCAAGTTGCTTGTTGCAGTGTGGTGTAGTGGTTAGAGCATTGGACTAGGGGATAGGAGAGAGCAGGGATCAAATCCCCCACTCGAACATGAAGCTCACTGGCTGACCCTGGGCGAGTCCCTGCCTCTCAGCCTCACCTACCTCACAGGGTTGTTGTGGGGATTGATGGGGGGGAGAGCCACGTGTGCCACCTTCAGGTCCTTGGAGGAAAAGGTGGCATAGATATGCAATGAACCAATTTGGAGAGGAAAGTTTCTGGGGCTAGCCTAGCCAGCTGAGCTGGTGGCCCTGAGAGACAGATGCAGAGAGAACGAGGGTCAGCCTAAGAGGCTGGAGATAGAGGGGTCATCTGGAGGCCCCTAACTCACTCTCTGCAAACTGAGTCGCACCCAAACTGCCAACCTCTTCCCCCCAGGCTGGAGAAGCAGTTGTGCCACGTTTCAAAAAGGCAGCCTGAAATGTTTGGGGAACTTTTGAGGAAAGTGCAGCAGTGCTAGTGGAACGAAAGGCGGGGGGGGGGGTTGGACTTGGGAGTGTGTTAAAGGGCAGCAGCCGAAGCTCCTGCCAAAAAACGTTGCAGAATTGTCCTGCCTCCAGCTCTGGGTGTCCTCTTGCTTCAATCTATTGTGTGCTTGACTGGAAATAAAAGACATGGATGTCCTTAAAGAGAACATAGACTCAGCGGTTTCCTTTTGTATCTGATGGAAGATTCCTAAGAGAATAATAATAATAATAATAATAATAATAATAATAATAATAAATTATTTATACCCACCCACACATTGACTGGGTTGCCCCCACCACTCTGGGCGGCTCCCAACAGAAAATTAAAAGCACAATAAAACATCAAACAAAAACTTCCCTAAACAGGGCTGCCTTCAAATGTATACTAAAAGTCTGATAGTTGTTTATTTCCTTGACATCTGACGGGAGGGTGTTCCACAGGGCGGGCACCACTACCGAGAAGGCCCTCTGCCTGGTTCCCTGTAGCTTTGCTTCTCGCAGGGAGGGAACCCCTAGAAGGCCCTCGGCGCTGGATCTCAGTGTCCGGGCTGAATGATGGGGGTGGAGACACTCCTTCAGGTATACAGGACCGAGGCCGTTTAGGGCTTTCAAGGTCAGCACCAACACTTTGAATTGTGCTTGGAAACGTACTGGGAGCCGGCTTCCGGCGAGGACGCCATTGCGGGCGGTCGTGGGTCGCTTCGGCAGCGAAACGACCCAGGCCGGCCCGGGGGTAGGAGCCCCGCTACCGCACAGCGGGGCTCCGCTAAACCGCGGGTCGAGCATCCCGCGGCATGGGCTCTCCAGCGAGCCCGCTATGGCGCTGAACCCTTCTCCCATTCCCCCTGTAAAGGGGGAGAGGGAGTGAAGGGACAACGGCGCCGGGCTGTGGAGGCATGCCCCAACCGGGCCAGTGAAGCGGCGGCCGCCGCCTGCAATGAGCGAGATCGTTCTACCTGATTCAGAAGGAAAAAAGAAGAAACCCGCAGGCCGTGAGTACTGCAATAATTGGATTTAATTTTTTGGACATTTGGCGCTCCGGGAGGTACGTTAAAAAGGAAGCCCGTTCCTCCCTTTGTTTGAAGAAGAAATGTTTCTGATTGTGACTGCTGCTGCAGTAGTGGATATAAAGTTTCGAATTTGACAAGTGAGACTGGTTGAACCCCTTTTAGGGGAGTTAAGTTGGTGGAAATATTTCTTCTTGAAGTTGTTGGAATGCAATCCTTTCACCCTGACTCCAGGGAAAATGGCTGCGGAAACTTATGACTAAGATGGAAAAATACTGAAACCTGATACCCTATGCCCACTTCTACCATGTTGGGTTTCGTTTTTAAGCTGGTTTTAGACTCTGGACTGACTCACGAACAAAGGATTATTCTTTTGAACTTAGAATTGCTAAATCAGAAATTATACCTATTGAACCAGGATGTCAAAGAAAAGTTATATCCCACAGGAAAGACTCTTGAGAATTTTGTTAAACTGGAAGAAAACCTTGGCAGGGAACTTAAGGAAATATTTGAAGTGCAAAGAACAATGTCCATGCAACTCCGAGAAGATGAAAAATCCTGTTGGGGTGAGAGACCCAGGATTAGAAGGCAATTTATATCCAATTTCTGGGGTGAGAGCCCGGAAATGATGGGAAGAAGATTTGTGTATCTAAGATCAGAAGATGAACGGAACTTTGAAATGGAGATGCTGGAAGGTGATGATTTGTGTATCCTGATGCTCCCTGTAAGGACTTTTATGGACTACGTCTGGAACTGTGGATTTACAAGAAAAGAGGACATTCTGGACAATGGTGTTGGTGTAAGATGGAGAAATGTCTGGGGGGAAACCCCGAGATGGCGAAGGAAAATGGTCAGAAAAGGGATAGGGTGAAATATTTAAAATATAACTAGGATGGTTTATTATGGTACCCTGAAGTCGGTGTGTTAAGATTTTAAGATTTTGAACTAGTGAAGAGATATGTTAATCTTCTTATTAGCAGCAGTTTAAGTGAAATAAGATGTATGATGTCAGTTAAGAAGTAATAGTGTTCGAAGTAAAATTAAATATAGAGAATTTTGTTTAGATTTTTTTTTTTTGGAAGATTTAAATTTTAAAGATGAGAAGTTATTAAAGTAAATTAGAAGTGGAACCAAAGGAGAGAAAACGGGGGAAGTCACCTAGTACAGATTCAAACAAGAATTTTTTTTTTTTTTGTTCTAAACAGGAAAAAGAATTATTGGTGTTTTATTGGTGGTTTGTATTTGTTTTTCATTATGTCTTGACTGTTGTGTTTGTGTTGTTGTATGTGTTTTGTTGTTCTTTGTTTTGAATAAAACCAATAAATTTCTTGGGGGGGGGGGGAAAGGAAACGTACTGGGAGCCAATGTAGGTTTTTCAAGACTGGTGTGTGGTCAAGGCAGCCACTCCCAGTCACCAGTCTAGCTGCCGCATTCTGGATTAGTTTTAGTTTCCGGGTCACGTTCAAAGGTAGCCCCACATAGAGCGCATTGCAGTAGTCCAAACGGGAGATAACCAGAGCATGCACCACTCTGGGGAGATAGTCCACGGGCAGGGAGGGTCTCATCCTGCATACCAGATGGAGCTGGTAGACAGCTGCCCTGGACACAGAATTAACCTGTGCTTCCATGGACAGCTGTGAGTCCAAAATTACTCCCAGGCGGCGCACCTGGTCCTTCAGGGGCACAGTTACCCCATTCAGGACCAGGGAGTCCCCCACACCTGCCAGCCCCCTGTCCCAGAAAAACAGTACTTCTGTCTTGTCAGGATTCAACCTCAATCTGTTAGCCGCCATCCATCCTCCAACCTCTCTTTGAAAGAGAGGTAGAGCTGGGTATTGTTACGGAAATTTTTTCTTTTACAGTATCATCTGCATACTGATGAACCCCCAGCCCAAACCCCCTGATTATCTCTCCCAGCGGCTTCATATAGATATTAAAAAGCATGGGGGAGAGGACGGAACCTTGAGGCACCCCACAAGTGAGAGCCCAGGGGTCTGAACACTCATCCCCCATCACCACTTTCTGGACACGGCCCAGGAGGAAGGAGCGGAACCACTGTATAACAGTGCCTCCAGCTCCCAACCCCTCTAGCCGGTCTAGATGTTGCTTCCTTGGACGTATTAATTGTTCTCTAAGATTATCCTAAAATAAGCTGTGCATGGCAGGTGATTTTTCAGGTCCCCAAAGGGCACTTTAGGTGGAAATCTCAGAGGATGGCCATTCCCTCACTGTCTGTCTCCAGGATGAGCCTTTCCCTCACTTTTCTATAATTGGGCCTGCTTTTTGTGAGCTGAGAGATCTCCTGAAGAAAAAGGTTCTCTCGTGCGCGGGGAACTTTTGGGAAGGCATTCTGCACATGCTTGCAAACATTTGGAACCTCCCAAGTTCTGCCACAAAACACCTCCCTTGGCTCAAATGCTGAAAGGTATTTTGGGAGCTGATGATAAAAGAAGCCAGCAGCAGGCAGGCCGGGCGTGGCTGCCAAGAGGACTATTTATAAGCCCTGAGTCAGGCCTGGGTCCTGCAAGCTCACAGCCGTCCAAGGGCGGGCAGACACCCCCCAGCCGCTGAAGGAAGGAGAGCGGTCTCTCGGAGGGAGCTCATGTCAAGGTCCCTCCCCTCCTCGTCTTCCTCCTCCTCCTCCTCCAGGGCCTCCAGGTGGCGTTCCTTGGGGCTGGATGATGCAGAGCCGAGATGGAAGTGGGAGGGTGCCAAGGGCCAGGTCTCCTGCCAGGGCCCAGTGGCCTCTTGGGGCAGGAGGACCTACAAAGAGCCGCCCTCCGAGTGCAGGGACATGGTGGTCCAGAACGCCCTCTACACGGGGGACCTGGCTGGGGTGCAGAGGCACTTCTCAGAGCGCGCCGAGGTCAACTTGGTCATCCACGCCAAGAGCCAAGATCTGCGCTGGACCAGCCAGAAATGGGGTAAGCAAAGGAAGCTGCGAAAGAGGGGGAGCAATCTGGCTGGAGTATGGGGGCCCATGTGCCCTTGGGGTCCCTTTTCTGTGATTCTATTAGGCCGCTCCATTGGGAAGTGTAGGCCGAAGGAGCTAATGATGCTTGTGGAGTTGGAAAGGGACCACGGGGCTCATCTAGTCCAGCCCCAGGCGATGTAGGGATCTTTTGCCCAACAGGGGGCTCGAACCCAGGACCCTGAGGTTAAGAGTCTCATGTTCTCCAGCCTGAGCCACCCCAAGGAGCAAGAGTTACGGGGCTGCAGGCAGAAGGGGTAAGTCCCCCAGAGGAAATGTCCTGCACACAGGAAGTGGCCTAGGAAACATGGTAGGTGGCTGGTTTGCAAAGGGAGGGGGGCACTGCAGCCTCCGCCTTCTCCCTTCCCCCCAGGAGAGGAAGGTCAGGAGACCCTTTATAAAATAAAATACTTTGTTTATCCTTTACACTTTTGAAACTCCCCCACACACACACAGAGTTTTATTCCATATGATGATGCAATGTAGGGAATAGGTTTTTTCCCTTGAAAATACATTGTCAGTTAAAAATGATTCCTCACAAACAAACCTTTATTTTGGAAACATAACAAGAACTGACAACTCTCTTTTATACTGTCACTTTAAAAACCAACAAGCAAAAAAAACAACAACAAATCTCTTGTCTCTCCCTGCCCACTTTCAAATTGGCAAAACCAAACAGGGATTATGAAAGGTGTGCTTGCAGAAAGGTCACAACATTTTTAGAAGGGGGAAGGGGCAGAATGGGTGGGAGGGAGACTGGGGGCCAAAGGGCATTCAAGCCACAGCTTTGCAGCTACAGATTGTGGCGATCCCTCATTTTAGGCGACTTTATAGATCCTAGAGGTGCAGACTTGGAAGGGACCCTGAGGGTCATCCAGTCCAACCCCCTGCAATGCAGGAACCTCAACTAAAACATTCTTTAAAAGAGGATTAGACAAGTTGGCAGAGACTAATCATCCTTTCGGGGCTCCAGGACCAGAGGCAGGAGGAGGCCTCTGAAGGAGACCAGTTGCTGCCCCCCCCCCCAGGGCGTGTCCTTCTTATGGCCTCAGTCGTGGGGAGCTGCTGCCTGGCAGAAGGGCGAGAGGTTTGCTTCCAAGTTAACACGCGGAGAGCGCTCCCACGTCCAGCCTTTTCCTCCCGCCGCCGGGCGCGCACGCCTCACGTGCTGCTGACCCTCCCCGCCAGCTGGGGCTTGCCATCTGCTCCTGCGGCCCTTCCCCCTTTGCAAACGGGTTTCTCGTGCCTTCCTTGTCAAAACAACCCTGCGAGGTAGGCCACCACCACCGGCCCAGGTTGATCGTGCCAGGGCCGGGCCCACAGGGCTGGTCTGGTGGGACCGAGCTGGGGCGTTGCGCAGCCCGTCTCGCTAAGCACGTGGAGACGACCTGCCTTCTCCCCTCGCCCCCGCTCCCAGTTTCTGGCGCGGCGCTTCGCCTTTGCACCGGCCCTGCTGCTGAGTCACACGGGCGACCCAGAATAGCTCGGGCTGCGACCTGACACCCGTCCCGGGCACGCAGCCCTCCGTCCCCGCGCAGCCCAGCTGCAGCCTCTGTCCCGCCGGAGAAGCCCCGAGGGTCCCGTCCGCCGGGGCCATGGTGGAGCCCATCTCCACGCGCAAGGCCGAGGGCCCGGCGCAGGCCTTCTGGCAGGCGCTCTTGGAGGGCGATGGGTGCGCCATCCTCTGCCTCCTGGGCGACCCCGAAAGCGGAGTGGGCCCCAACTCCGTCTTCGACACCAGTGACCAGGACGAGTGGAAGAACTACCGATTCAACTCCCGCTGGTTGAGTGCGCCCAGAGATCAACGGGGTTGGGGGGGGGGAGGCGGGGGGAGGAAAAGCGCCTTGCTGCACCCAAGGAAAACCTGCCGCAGAGTTTGGGGGTTGCTCCAACGCCCTTCTCGCGCTCGCAGGCTTCCATTGGAGCCTACTTTCCGCGCGCCACCGTGCCCCTAAGCACGTGCAAAGCGCCCTTGCGTCTGCCGCACGACCCTTCGTGACCCCGCGTCTCTCCTCCCTTCCACAGGGCTTTGGTCGCTGACCTACGAGCAGGAGCTGACCACTCCGCTGCACATCACGGCCAGCCGCGGCTACCTGGAGTGCCTGCGCCACCTGCTGCTCCGCGGGGCGGACGTGGACCTGGCGCCGGGCGGGCGGACTGCGCTGCACGAGGCGTGCGCGGCGGCTACGACGGACTGCGTGCGGCTCCTGCTCTCCTTCGGCGCTGACCCCCTGGCCGTCTCGGAAGGAGGCCTCCAGCCGCTTCACCTGTGCCGGAGCCCCGCCTCCCTCGAGTGAGTGGCACAACCCCGACGGGGCGTCTCCTTGCGCGTGGCCTGGAAGAGGCGCCCCGCTTGGCCCTGGGGTTCGGGCAGGGGAGAAGGGCCGCTCATCCTCCATTCGGGGTCGGGGGAACACAGCCGTCCTCTCCTGGGCTTCCCAGGACTATCTTTTAATAGTAATAATAAACTATATTTTAATAGTTACCAAGCAAAATCCCTCTCCCGCTCCAGCGATATCCTTTTCTGATACTGCTTTAGTTTGTCCTGCTGCTGTTTCAGTTGCAGCACGGCCTTACCTCGCTCGGTGACCCGGCTCCGCCCGAACAGATTCCCCATCGCCCCGGCCCCCTCGACTTCCGTACGGCGGCCGCGGAGGCTCTCGCTTTGCCGGAACGCGAACGCGGAAAGGCGAGGAGCCCGGCAGAGAGTAGTTAACCTACGGAACTCCCTCCCCCAGGACGGAGGCAGTGATAGCCACCAACTTGGATGGCTTCAAAAGAAAAGTAGACAAATTCTCGGAGGAGGAGGAGAGGGCTGTTGGAGTCTGCTAGCCATGACGCCTCTGCTCTGTCCCTTTGCAGGAGGAGGCAGTGCTGCTTCTGAATGATACCAGAAGCTGGAAGCTAGCGGGGAGGGAGGGAGGGAGAGCACAGATTACCTGCTGGAGAGCACAGGTTACCCGTTGGAGGCGCACACTTTGCCCAGGATAAAATCAAACTGAGACTAATGGGGAGGGGGAGAAATCTCCATTTATTGTATGAAATACACACTTGATACTAGGACTAAAGAGGATTCAGAGTGGCGCTTGTCTCTGCGATGGAGACATATCCGAATTGAGAGGTCTCCTCCCGGGAGGAAGTATCAGCCCTAGCCAGAAGGAAGGTCACACCACACGCGAGAACCGCCTAGCTCTGGATCAGGCCAGTGGCCCATCTCGCTGTGCCCAACCAGATGCCTCTGTTGGGAAGCACCCGAGCAGGATCCCAACACACACAAGAGCAACTCTCCATCCCGCCGGGTTGTTTCCTTCCAGCAACTTGTATTCAGAATGCTGGAAGCAGAGAGGAGCCATCCTGGCTAATAGCGACCGACCAGCACAACTTAGGCCAGGAAGGAAACTCGAGGAGGGGAAGAAGGGCCTTTGGCCAGCTACTCTTTCTCACGCCTTCAGGCCAAGCCAAGCGTCATGCCAAACTTTTAGGCCTCTTCCTTCATGTGAGCCGCCCTGACACCTTTTCTAAGGCAGGCCAATAAGAGAGCAAAACAAGCCTCTAGGGGCAAATTTGAAAAGACACCGCCCCAGTCCCTCTGGCGGCACCCAAGACAGGAGTCCGGCTTGGCCGTGGCCAGGAGAGTTTAGAGGCTGCCCGAGTAGACCAAGGGGGGAGCGGACACAGGCCGGGTGAAGACAGGGGAGGGCCGTGGGGACGGCGGGGACACAGGAAGGCGCCGGGCAACCCCTCTCTGCTTATCCCCGCGCAGGTGCGCTCGGCTGCTGCTGTGCCACGGCGCCCGGGTGAACTGCGTCTCGGAAGAGGAGGAGGACACGCCGCTGCACCTGGCGGCGCGGCTGGGCCTGGCGGACCACGTGCGCCTCTTCCTGAGCTACGGCGCCAGCCTGGAGGCGCGCAACGCCGAGGGGCAGACCCCGCTGAACGCCGCCTGCGCCCAGGCGCACCCTCCGGAGGCGCTGGGCGACTGCTACGAGGTGTGCCGGCAGCTGGTGGAGGCAGGCGCGAGCGTGGACGCCCCCGACGCGGACCGGCAGCGGCCGCTGCACCAGGCCTGCAAGGCCGCCAACCCCCGCGTGGTGGCGCTGCTCCTCGACCGCGGCGCCAGCGTCAACATCATGAGCTACAGCGGCAACACGGCGCTGCACAACATCCTACAGGTGGCCGCCTACAAGCTGGAGCACCGGCCCGAACTGGTGGTGCGAGACCTGCTCAACCACGGCGCCGTCCGCGTCTGGCCCGGAGCCCTCCTCAAGGTGCGCGCGGGGTGGGGTCAGGGGTCAGGGGCGCCTCAAGTCCTGGAACCTTGGGAGGAGGGGGCGGGGAGGGGCTGGCTGGCTGTGAGCCCCACAAGTCCCCGGCTATGCGTGTGGCAGAGGCGAGGAAGGCGCCGGGATTGTCCAGGGCACTGCATGCGCCTCACCTGCCTTGTTTGGCACCTGCACGGTGGCCGCCTCGGAAGGGGCTGAAGTCTTGCTGGAGTCCCGCCATAGGAACCAACTCCTAGGGGCCGAGGGGGCTTCAGCCCCCCCCAATAAAATATTTGAGGGGGCATGCCCCCTCCAAGTTGGTGGGCATTGCCATTCAAATGGTGTGCGTGCACCGCTTCATATGATCGATTATGCAGGGCGGGGCTGCCAAGTTGGCACCCCAGAACCCCGCAGACGGGTTTAAGAACTTGAGAAGTTGCTGTATCAGCCCAGTGGCCCACCTAGTCCAACACGCTGTTCTCACTGAGGTTGAAAGAGTTGCCCGGGCAAAGGCCCCACGTGGCCGCTTGCAGAAAACGAGCACCGAATGCTGTCTCAGGTTGCAAGCAAAACAGTCCTTGCAAGACCTTTCAGAGGCCGGCAGAAATCGCAGCCGCCAGCCGCTATAATGACGGCGCTTCCGTCGCTTTGAGACCAGCAGCCGAGTGAAGCCGGAGCTCCAGAGCGCCTAAGAGCACCTGCGGGACGGCCTGCCACTGGGTCCCCCTCCAGGGTTGGGCTTGTGAGCCCCGAAGGACCCCGCCGCCCTCCGCCTTCTCCTCGGAGCTGCAGGGGGGCTCTGCCGGCGCTGCCTGCAAGCGGACCCTGCAGGCGGCAGGAAAGGCCCAATGCCCTCTGCTGGGGTGGGGGGCGAAAGGGGTGTTATGGGGAGGGAACGGGGCCTCTCCTCTCCCCTCTCCGGGCAGAACCCCCGGCAGCCGCTGCACCTGATCTCGGCCACCTCCCCGCGCAACGGGTTAACCATCTGTCTTAATTCCCAGGCTTGGCAGATTGCTCTCCCCTTTGGGAAAATGCAGGAAAATCAACAATTAACACTAATTAATCTCCTATTAACACCAGATAATGAGGATGGAGCTGCTCCGTGCAGCCGGCTCAGGCGCTGCTTCAGTCCAGTCCCAGAGAGAGGGAAGCCCTGGCTAAGGGGCGCCAGGCAGCCGCCTGAACCCCAGGGATGTGCCGGGCCATGAGACCCCCGACGTGGGATTTGGCCTAGGGACTAGCGCAGCAGCGAGGGGTGGACCTCGGGGCGGAAGCAAAATGCCCGCTAGCCCCCCCCCCAAAGGACCGCCCAGAAAGCAGCAGAGGGGCCCCGGAACTGCAAATAGAAAGAGCTGTCTGTTATCTGACGCTTCAGTAATGCAGAAACTCTTGGAAAACATAATTTGCAGGGCGGGGGTGGGCACATTGCCTGCATTGCTACTGAAGTAATGGACATGGGCGCCTAAAGGTCATTACACCCGGGGTTTCAGCTCACTTAATGGGGCCATTCCCGTCGAGGCCCTGCTGCGACCAGAAAACAGAGCAGGGCCCGGCAGCGACTGGGCTGGAGAAATCGAGGAAGCAGGCCGTTGCTCCATCTAGCACAGCATCACCTACACTGGCTGGCAGCGACTCTATCGGGAGCATCTTCTGACTTCAGAATGCTACCTGGCGGCCAGAGGAGGCGGCGGCTCCCCGTCAGGGGGCTCTAGATGGGATGGGTCACGCTGCTCTCCTAGGTTTACCGAGTCTAGAAGAGCAAAAGTGCGCAGCGCAAAGGAGCTACTGGCTCGCGCGCCTCGGCGGGGCTTCCTTGCGCTGTCAGGCTCTGGCGCGGGCCTCTGACTGCTGCCTCCCCTCGTCCCTCCCGTCGCAGGTCTTGCGCCACTGCTGCGCCTCCCCGCGCACTATCGAGGCCCTGATCAACTGTTACCAGCGCGTGCCCGTCACGGAGGAGTGGGCCGAGGCTGTGCCCGCTGAGCTGGTGCAGGTAAGTGCGCGGGATCCTATGGTGGGGCGCAACAGCAAGAGTGGCTCGACGGGGCCCGTGCACCTCAAACACAGCGAGATTCCTCCGGGCTGCTGCGCTCTTGCTGTCCATCCTACGTAGGGGGCCCTGGTGCTTGCGCAGGCTTTCCTTGCCCAGCCCTTGCTGGACGGTAGCAAGTGCGCAAAGAAGGACCCTGGGGGGAGCCCACCTCAGCCCAGCGCCCCCCCCCCTTTCTGACCGCCTCGCGGCTTCTCTTGGCAGCAACACCCGCGCCTCTTCCAGTCGCTCTTCGCCCTGGGCCAGAGTCCGCGCTCCCTGCAGCACTTGGCGCGCTGCGCAATCCGGAACCACCTCGAGGACCGCCTGATCCGCGCCCTGCCGGAGCTGCCCCTGCCGTCGGCCTTGCGCGACTTCGTGCTGCTCCGCTTCGAAGACGTCCTGTACTAGGCGGGGAGAGGGGCTGGCTGGCTCGCTTCCGGAAGTCAAGAGGCGGGGGCAGGCGCAGTCCGAGGTGCGCAGCAGCTGAAGCCTCGGGGTGGGTCAGTGGGTGGGACTGGAGTCCGCTCCCCCAGTGCAAAGGTTCCTTGCGGGTCAGTCCCGTCGAAGCAAGCGGCCGAGGCAACCACGTGCAGTTTCCCCAGGCTATCGGCAGAGGGCGCTGGAGGCAGCGCAATGCCCGAATTAAACTTTTCCAGAAGTGCAACTTGAGTTGCCAACACCGTTTTGGGCTTAGGAACCGGGAGGCTTCCCGAGTCGCGGGCGGTGGCTTCGCCCCCTCGCGTGTATTAAATTGCCCTAGAGACCAATACTGGAGGTAATACGTTTATTTGCCCACCAGCCACAGATTCGCGTTCTTGAGCCGCTCTTTCTCACGTCTCTCCATTGCTCCGGTTGCAATAATTATTTCCCGCGCCGTCCCCTCTCTTCCCCAATTGCAGGGTTGCCTCCTTTGACGCGGCAGAAGCGCCATCGGATACGCGGGGGCTTCCGAGCCTCCTCCCAAAAGGTGAGGCGCACCGGAGGGGGGACGCCAGGGGGCGCAGCTCCAGGACTCTGCTCCGAGCCGGAGCGATGACGTCATTCACCGGAGCGCCAGAAGAACTGAAGGAACACCGCCCCCCCCCCCAAAAAAAAACACCCCGCTTTGCACTGGCGAATGAAGGAGGTGTCGTGAATGAGGGCACTATTTGCATTTCTAATTAAACGTTAAATGTTGCATTTCAGCTGACTGAAAATCCTTCAATGTGTTTTATAAGTTGCATATAAGCAGTGATTGACCCTGTTCTTCGGGTGGGGGGGGAGTGTATCTATGGATGAGCATGCATTTTTGGACTGTACTGGGGGCCTTGATACAACCTCGATGGCAGAAAGTGAGGAGGATTTGAAGAACCTTTTAATGAGGGTGAAATAGGAAAGCGCAAAATATGGTCTGAAGCTGAACATAAAAAAAAACTAAGATCATGGCCACTGGTCCCATCACCTCCTAGCAAATAGAAGGGGAAGAAATGGAGGCAGTGAGAGATTTCACTTTCTTGGGTTCCACGATCACTGCAGATGGTGACAGCAGTCACGAAATTAGAAGACGCCTGCTTCTTGGGAGGAAAGCAATGACAAACGTAGACAGCATCTTAAAAAGCAAAGACATCACCTTGCCAACAAAGGTCCGTATAGTTAAAGCTATGGTTTTCCCAGTAGTAATGTACGGAAGTGAGAGCTGGACCATAAAGAAGGCTGATCGCCGAAGAATTGATGCTTTTGAATTATGGTGCTGGAGGAGACTCTTGAGAGTCCCATGGACTGCAAGAAGATCAAACCTATCCATTCTCAAAGAAATCAGCCCTGAATGCTCACTAGAAGGACAGATCCTGAAGTTGAGGCTCCAGTACTTTGGCCACCTCATGAGAAGAGAAGACTCCCTGGAAAAGACCCTGATGTTGGGAAAGATGGAGGGCACAAGGAGAAGGGGACGACAGAGGATGAGATGGTGGGACAGTTTTCTCGAATCTACTAACATGAGTTTGGCCAAACTACGAGAGGCAGTGGAGGATAGGGGTGCCTGGCGTGCTCTGGTCCATGGGGTCATGAAGAGGCGGACACGACTGAACGACTGAACAACAACAACAACTGGGGGCCTGGCTTGGGGGCTGTGGACTATGAGCCTTTACAAATACGCCACAGGTTGTATCACCAGGTGGAGGGTGTCATGCTATCTACACCGGCTGCTGCGATTCCCTCTTCCGCACACAACCCCTGAGTCCTGGTGGTCTCCTCCGTTTGCATCTGCCCGCCTCATGGAAATGAGTAGAGGGACCCCTGTGGTCTGAAGAGGCGGGTTGCTAAATCGTCTGACCTGGGATGAGGGAGCTTCTCATGCCAGCTGATTTTCTCTGCCCAACTAACAGCATACAGTTGGAGCCGCAATAAAATAAAATAACAATTCGCAGCAATAAAACCAGTTTTACAAGATAACTAAAAATACCCAAACGGTGGTTCAAAATATCGGGTAACAGAATCAATCAATTTATTTATTGCATTAGCCATATGGCCGTAGCACATAGTAAAAGACCAGGCAGTGGCCTGGCACGATTATACAAAAAATACTACAGATACAGTTAAAACATTGGAGGTAAAATCGTGCTGGAAAATACAAATAAAATAAAAAGCAATAGCAGGGCACGACGACAGAGTCCATGTCAGGAAGATACGTAAGACTAAGGCTAAGGGAAGTTAGCCAAAAAGGTGGTCCTGAGTTTCAGGGCCAGTAATATGTAGGTGGCCACTCCACATGAAATCAAGGGGTTGGCATCTACCAGTAAGTATTTCATGCGGTCAACGTCCCTGGCGATCGTCGGCGGGGTTAGAGGGAGAAGCCTAGGTCTTATTGAGGCACATAGTGGGCAGTAGAGGAAGAAGTGAATAAAGTCTTCTATCTTTCCCTTGTTGCGTGGGCAGAGTCGAAGATCCAGAGGAGTATTGGAAAATACACTCTGTAAGAATGCTGTGGGAATGGCATGAAATCGAGCTAGTGTACAGGCCCTTCTTAGCGTACAAACACTTTCCCCATCTTTATTCCGCTCCCTTTCTTTAACCCACCCCTAACCCTTCCCGCAGCCAGTAGATCCGCCCTTCAGTTGATTGGCTTGTTAAAGGGAGGCAAATCACCTGGGGAAGACATGTTATCCCCTGAGGTATTCCTATCAAATCAACACTGGTGGGCAACTATATTGGCCCCTGTATTCACTGCCATAAATTCCTCTATCACTATACTGACAAACTGGAAACAGAGTATAATCATTCCAATTTACAAAAAAGGAGACCCCCAAGATCCTACCAACTACAGGCCTATCAGCCTACTAGATATATAACTTACAAGATCTACACCAGATTTCTACTGGAGAAGCTGACCAACTGGGCCGATGAAATTGGGTAACAGAATATTTGAAAAACCTGACTCTTAAAAAAAAAAAAAAGTCTTCCGGGCACCGAAATTACTTTAAAGAAAGCGCCATGTGGAGAGAGCATCTCGTGCGCCTGCACTGCCCCACTCTTCTCGCCCCTTGCCTCCTCCCACGGGGCAAGGGGCTACCCAGGCAGAAGATCACAAGGTTTGGGCAGGTTTAGGAGGGAGAAGGCCGCCTCTTGGGTAACACTCGGAGCTTGTGGTGACTGTCTGAGTGGCGCCGTCCCAGTTAGCAGCCTCGCGGTCCTGTTTTGGACCGGGGGCACCAGGCGTCGTTTTCAGGCCGTTTCCAAAGGCAGGTCCGGCGTTTCCAACGTGCTGCAATAATCTAAATGGCGGAGAAGGATCCTTGCCAGAACATGAAGCGACGGTGGCCAAGCGATCTCCGTCCTGTTATGGTCACGGTTGGCGCGTCAGTCTAAGGCTGTTCGGAGGGACTCCCAGCCCTGAGACCCCTGGGACCTGGAGGGATAATGCGGGGTCAGGATGCACGCCCAAACTTCAAACAGCCCCAACGCACACATTGGTTTGAACACCACGCATTGGGGATGGCGATGAGCCACCCACGGACGACCTGGTCTCCCTTTGTCTGCAGGGAGTTTCAGCTGGTTAAATCTCCTCCAGGGCGTGGCTGCGCCCACCTCGCTGATCTAGAACTCACCTGAGCAGACGTGGATCTGCAAATCTGACTGTAGGCGGCAAAAGTCTGCATGGTCGCTCGCCTCTCGCTGACCGTGAACTCCAAACGACAATTCTTTAAAAGTGCATAAGCTTTCTTTGGGAACAGTTACAGGTGGGTAGCCGTGCTGGTCTGCCATAGTCGAAACAAAATAGGAAATTCTTTCCAGTAGCACCTTAGAGACCAACTGAGTTTGTTCTTGGTATGAGCTTTCGTGTCATACAAGAAGTGTGCATGCACACGAAAGCTCATACCAAGAACAAACTCAGTTGGTCTCTAAGGTGCTACTGGAAAGAATTTTCTATTTTGTTTTCTTTGGGAAGCCCTCCATGTAGCAGAGGTTGGGTGGCCACCTGTCACGGATGCTTTAGTTGCGATTCCTGCATTGCAGGGGGTGGACTGGATGCCCTTTGGTGTCCCTTTCTAGGATTCTATGAAGCCCCCCACCCCATCCCTGTTCAGCTTCCGGAACATGGCGACAGCTCCTTTTCCTGCCACCAGCTCTAATCTCAACAGGAGCAGTCAACTTACTCCCGAGTAAGCCTGAGGGCACCCTCCAGCAGAAAACCACCCACGGGAGGGATGTGGACCCGCAATCAGGATCGGAGCCCAAGAGCCGCCTTCTCTCCTGTGATTTCCAGCAACTGGTATTCAGAAGTGTGACTGTCTCTGACAGAATAGCGGCCATGAATTTGCCTCATCCTCTTTTGAAGTCGTCTAGATAGGGGGCCACCACTGCTTCCTGCCGGAGGGAGTTCCGCAGTTTAACTCTGCGCTGCCTGAATAATCCCTTTCTTTTGTCTGTCCTGAATCTTCCATTATTCAGCTTCCCTGAATGCCCACTGAGTTATGAGGGAGGGAGAGCAACTTTTATCTGTGCATTTTCTCCACGCCACGCGCAATTTTATAAAATTCTATTAGGTCTCGGCTCTCACTTGCCTCTTCTGTAAACTAAAAAGTCCCAAATGCTGCAACCTTATAGGGGAGCTTTCCCCCCCCCCTCGATCCTTTCAGTTCCTCTTTCTGAGCCTTCTCCAATATCCTTTCTGAGGCGAGGTGACCAGAACTGTGCGCAGGACTCCAAACACGGTCGCACCATAAATTGGTATAAGGGCCTTATGAAAACCGTTCATTTTCAGTTCCTTTCCTAATGATCCCTAGATCCCACGGAATGATTTCCTTTTTCAGTGCCGCCACACACTGGGTCCACATCTCAATAGAGCAATCTGCTAGGAGCCCAAAGTCTCGTTCCTGGTCCCTCACCACCAGTTCAGACCTCATGGGCTTGTAGGTGTAATAAGAATATTTCACACCTGTATACATGGAATTACATCTACCATTTTATTGCCCATTCACCCAGTTTGAAAAGATCTTTTTGGAGTTCTCCCATTGTTTCAGTGAACCTGAGCGATTTAATATCATCAGCAAACTCGCCCCCTTCACTCCCTTGAATGAGGCAAAAAGGGTTAGGGAGGGTTGGCCTTAGAACTGGCGCGGCGCCTGAGCTAGATGCAAAGGGGCGCTGGAGGTTCTCAGGACCTCTCCCTGTCGTTTCTTGCGTGTGTTAAACAGCAGGGGGGCGAGAACGGGATCCCGTGGGAGCCCAGAGCCAAGCCGCTACTAGGTCGAACAGGAATCTCTGGGTGCCCCCCCCTCCGGAATTCAGATCTCCTGTGTCCAGAGTGCCTCTTTGCAAAGCCGTCGTTGGGCGACCCTCTCTTGAGCAAAACGGTGGGTGGGGGACACACACAAAATGTCATAGAATCATAGAGTTGGAAGGGACCCCAAAGGTCATCCAGTCCAACCCCGTGCAATGCAGGAATCTCAGCTCAAGCATCCATGACAGGTGGCCATCTAACCTCTGCTCCAAGGAAGGAGAGTCCACCACCTCTCGTGGGAGTTTTTTTTCCCACTGGAAAAGGGGTTGGGTTCCAGGAGGGTCGGGAAGTGACCCCGCAGGAGCCCCCCCTCCTCTCCAACCACCCCCCACAATCCCGCCGGGGAGGCCTCGGCATCTCCACCAGGCCGCCCCCCTCCTCCGGGAAGAGTTTTGTTTTGAGCGGAAAGCGGGCTGGAAAGGGTCTCAACCCACGAAAGAGCCGTCGGAGCTTTTGGGGGTCCTACATTCCTTTGCAAGAGAGGGAGATGCCCGGCCCAACCGGCGCCTTTGACCTCGGGTTCTCGTCCCCCTCAGTGGGCGCCGGCGGAGGGAGGAGGAGCAAGAGGTTCTGTCGCAGGAAGCAACCCCGTCGAGCCCCTCCGGGCTCATTGGCGCCCCCACGGACGCGGGGGTCCCATCCCATGGACGGCACCCCGACCTCCCGCGGGGCTCCTGTTCAGGCCCTGGGCGGCTCAGCGGGCCGACAGGCGACGGGGCGTCCCTGGTCCCGTCCGGGTCTGCGCTCCCCGTCCCCTCCCCCGTCCTCCCCGCGGAGCAGCTGGTCCCGCCCCACCCGACAAAAGGCCCTTGTGCGCCCGGCCGGTAATTGGCAATCATCAATCACCAGCCATAATGGCTGATGAGGCGGGAGGGGGCGGCGCCTTCCCAGGGGCCCCCCTCGGCCTCTCCAGTGGGAACCCGCCGGCGCTCCCTGGCCCGGCCGTTGGGCGGGCGGCGCTGGGGGGAACTCAAGCGGAATTTGAGGAAGATGGATGAGCCCCGAGGCAGGGCGACACCCCTTTCCCCCTCCCCTGCCATCTCCTCCTCCCCTCCTCCCTCCCTCTCTCTCGCCCGCCTTCTCCCTCTCTCGACAGAAAGCGCCAGCCCAGCGCCAGGCGCGGCAGAGGCGAGCAGAGGCAGCGCGGCAGCGGCGGGGCCAGGAGCGGAGGGGAGCGCAGCGCAGCGCGGCTCGTGGGCGGCAGCGGAGGAGGCTCCTTCGAAGGCAGTCAGGAAGCCAAAGCAGGCAACGTCGGCTCCTGCCACGACCTGCGCCGCGCGCGCGCGCTGACGGACAAAGTGCCTTTGGCCGGGCTGGACCGACGGCGCGTCCGGCGCCTCTCCGACCGGCGCAGAGTCTGGCGCCCAGCGGGGCCCAGGCCGGGCAGCCCGGCTAGCAGCTGTCGGGGGCCGCGGCCATGCAGAGACCCACTGGCCAGGGCGCCGCCTTCTCCATCGACTCGCTGATCGGGCACTCGCCGCCCGCGCCGCGCTCCGGCCCGCTGCTCTACACCGGATACCCAATGTTCATGCCCTACCGGCCGCTGGTGCTCCCCCACGGGCCACTGCAGACGGCTGCTGGCCTCCCTCCGCTGGCGCCGCTGGCCTCCTTCGCCGGCCGCCTCACCAACTCCTTCTGCGCCAGCCTCGGCCAAGCTGTCCCATCCATGGTAGCGCTCACCACCGCGCTGCCCAGCTTCGGCGAGCCCCCCGACGGCTTCTACCCGACGCAGGAGCTGCCGGCCGCCGGACGAGGCAACGCAGAGCCGCCCTGCCGCCGGCGGAGCGCGCCTGATGGCGTGGAGACCGACGAGCTGCCCCCGGGACGGGACAAAGGGCCGCCGGAGCCGCCCCTCCACTTCCCGGAGCCCTTCCCGGGCCTGGCAGGTAGGCGGGCGGGCGGGCGGGCGGAGGGAAGAGGCCCCGGTCGCCCTCCGAGCGGGGCTGACAGAGGCGCACAATCGTACTGTGGGGCTGGAGGGCGGCGAAGTGAGGAGGAAGCTGCAGGAGGGAGTTGAGAGAACTTTTTTTCGGAAGGGGGAAGTTTCCTTCCAAGCCTTTGCGGCAAAGAAGGAAGGATGAACAAAACTTTGCCCACGTCCGGGCCAGAGCAGGACCTTCCCCCAACCCCCACAACGGATCCTGTGACAATTCCATCGGCCCCCTAAACGCAGGGACGCATCACAACAACGCCCCCTTAGGCTCTGGGACTTTTAGGCCAGGCGTGTGATGGTCCTGCTGAGACCCCTCCCACCCCCCACCTGAACTTTCGGGGTGGAACTTTGATTCAGGGTCTCGCTTGGGGAGTCTTTTCGTCCCCCCCCCCCGTGGGAGTTTCACTTGTGGTCCAGCAAAAGCGCCAAACATGCTCACGGAAAAGAAATTGACGGGGGGCGGCCGCGCTAGGGAAAGTATTTTCCATCACAGACACACACAATCCAAGCCAGCCAAACTGGTGCAGTCAGGGGCAGTCTGTGTCAGAAGAGGAGCGCTCTCTCTCTCTCTCTCTCTCTCTCTGTGTGTGTGTGTGTGTCAGGGCAAGGGATTCCTCGCTGTGGGGTGGACGCATCGGCTTGGGGGTCCCCCTCCTCCCACCCTTCTGCGAAGTATACCCGGGCAGCGAGGGCGCGGAGTCCTGGGAAGGCGCCGAGTCCGCTGGACACCCCCGCAAAGAAATGTACTCGGTGCTGGGGCTTCTGTGAGCCGGCTTGGCAGGAGATGGGGGGCGGCGGAGACCTGGCACTGCCCCACCTGCAGGTGATCGTGGAGGCGCCTCTTGTGCCCCTCGACACCTGGGGGGGGGGGGCGACTAGCAGCAGAAAGGCCACCTCGCAGGACACCCAGGAACTGGGATCGGGCGACTGAGAAGCCCCGGCAGCGGTGCGCGTTGTGGGGGGAGAATGCGGCGCGTGGTCCACTCCCGGATCTGCCTCCTCTTCGGCCGCGGGGAGCAGGCGTCCCCTCGCCCTGCGCCCTGCCTGGCTTCTTCCGCAAAGGCACCCCGACGCCCGCGCGGGAGTTTGGCGCCCCCGAGGAGGACGGAAGGGAGCGCCGGTCCAGCCGCGGCTTCTGCCTCCCGGTTCGAAGGGGCGCCCACAGATTTCCTCACTCGCTCCCGCCTCAGCCTCCCCCTCAGTTCCTCCGGTGGCGTCTTCCCTCCGGAGCGACACCCCTTTGCCATCCAGCTTTTTCGGGGGCCTGGAATGCGAATTCTCTCCCGCTGACCAGCTGATCCCTGTGGCCCCCGCAGTGGGCAGCCTGGCTTTCAGAAAAGGCACGAGTCAAATGACTCTAAAGAGGGAAGCGTCGCAGCTCAGTCCTAGACACGTTTACTCAGAAGTCAGTCTCATTGCGCTTAATTGGACTTACTCCCACTTAAGTGTGTGTAGAACTGCAAAATAAAAATAAATTCTTCCAGTAGCACCTTAGAGACCAACTAAGTTTGTTCTTGGTATGAGCTTTCGTGTGCATGCACACTTCTTCAGATTGTAGAACTGCAATCTCCTTCCAATTGCAGCAAACGTGGGGGCCCCGTGGCAAGACGTTTCTGGCTTTCTGCCTTCTTCGCTTTCGGGGGGGGGGGCAGGAGGACCCAGGAGGACGGCCTCATTCCCACCTGAGATCCTTCGCCTTCAGGAAGCTTCAGGCTGCAGCCATAGTTATTTTATTTTATTTATTAAATTTGTATGCCGCCCTTCACCCGAAGGTCACAGGGCGGTTCACAACATCAAAACACGATTTCAAGCACATCGCTGCCCTCAAGAATATTGGGAACTGTAGTTTGCCCCTCACAGAGCTGGAATTCCCAGCACCCTGAACAAAATACAGTTCCCAGGATTCTTGTTAGGGTGCTTAAAATTTATGGTATGCCTTTACCTGGAAGTAAGCCCTCGTGGAAATAAATGGGACTTGCTTCTGAGTCGACGGGTACAGGACTGCTTCTGGGGTCTACAGCTTGTTAATGGAGAGCTGGGTCCGTTTTAATGACTGGGGTTTCCCCAACACCACGCAATTGAAGGGCCAAGGATTTTACCTTCCCTGAAATGCCTCCTTGGTTTTGGCCCCTTCACTGCGCTAGAGAAAGCGAGGGAGCACCGGGTGGCGTGGGCTTTCACCACCAGCGCAGGGCGTCGCGCAGGGATTCTCTCAGCTTCCAAAAGGACGCTCATATCGAGGTTTGGGTGAATTTATTTGATTTTTAAAATATTTTTCGATTAATCAACTGAAAATATTTGGTTGGGTTAAGCCCTCCTCTGTATTGCGAAAACCCAGAAATGAGGAACGCCTCTCCGTTGACACCGGGGCCCCTCCCTCCCTCCCTCCCTCCCTCCCTCCCTCCCTCCCTTCCTTCCTTCCTTCCTTCCTTCCTTCCTTCCTTCCTTCCTTCCTTCTTCCCAGAGCTTTCCTGCCCGTGTCATTTCGGTGCCAGGCGCACCAGTGGGTGCCATTTCCCCTGCTTATAATTGTAGAGTTGGACGTGACCGCAAAAAGCCATCTAGTCCAGCCCTCTGCGATGCAAGAATCTCTGCTAAAGCATCCCTGACAGACAGACAGACCGATATCCAACTTCTGCTTGTCTCATGAAAACTTCTCAGGGCCTTGAAAGGCAGCTGGGCATTGCTGAGCTGCAGCGGCGGGGGCTTCCTCCGTCCTTTAGGCATGGAGGGGTCCAAAGGCGGCGGCAACATATTCATTTAGAAATTCATTTGTATACCGCTTTAAAAAAACACAGCGGCAAATAAATCTATGTGTGTTTTTACATTTATTATTTATTTTTAAAAAATAACACGTGTCTATAAAAATTTCACCTGGCCCTCTCTTCCGGGACTGCAGCCCCTCCCAGCCAGCTCATCTTGGGCAACGCCAGTTTCCCGAAGACGAAAAGTTCTCCTCCCGCAAAGCGGTTTCGCAGCCCCCACAACTAGAGGGGTGCTGATCAAGCAGGGTGAGGCCTAGGAGGGGGTGAGCCATGGGGGGTAGGGGGATTCGTTGTGCTGGGGGGGGGTTTCATCCGTCCACCCTGCTTCCCTTTCCCCTCAAAATCGCCGGACTGTGGCTCCCCCCCCAATGGCCTGCTTGTGCGACTGAGACCACCAGCTGGGGCAGGAGGAGTGCGCCGCAGGAGGTTGGTAGGGTTGTCTGGGGCGGGTGTGTGTGTGAGAGAGCTCCGAGATACCAGAGTAAAACGGAGTGACCACCGAGGTGGCTTCACCAGAGAGTCACGGGAAGGACTCTGCCCGGCTTCCTCCGAGGTGTGGCGTCCTGCTGGATCCCCAGGGATCGGAGATGGTGGGCGGGCAGTGAGATCGCGTGGGGACTGGAAGCTGCCCCAAGGAGCTCGAGAGACGCAAATCGCCCTCCTACCCAGTGACTCCTAGTGGCCGGAGGAGCTTCTGCGTTCCCGAGTGCGCATTTCCTTCGCCAACAGCCACTTCTGGGCGCTTCAGACCCATCGCCGCCCGAGGGCCACCGGTGCCACTTTTTATAGTGACATGGAATTGTAGAAATGGAAGGCACCCGCAAGGGCAATCTGGTCCACCCCATGCAAGGCAAGACTTTCAACAAAACAATCTTCGACAGGTTGCTCCCCAACCTCCGTTGATAAACCTCAAATGAATCATAGAGCTGGAAGGGACCCCAGCGGTCATCTAGCCCAACCCCCCGCAATACAGCAGTCACAGCTCATGAATCCCCGGCATGGCCTGGGAGGGACGGGACGGGACTCTTAATTCTGCGCGCCAGGCCCACCTCACGGCCGGGCTTCCTCTTTCCCTCCTATGGGCCGCGCACAGCCAGCGCTGTTCTTCTCCGCTGGACCCCGGTGGGGCAAGGGCGTGTATGGGGTGTGTGATTCTCTAAGGTGGGGTTTGGGCCCCTTGCACTCTGAGAGGAGGTGGCATCTGCAGCAGAACAGGATCCGAAGGGAGGAGCCGCGGAAAGAGCACCAGGAGAGCCGGGAAGCCGCCAGGCGGGGAAGCTGAGCGCGCTCCGAAAAGTCGCCATCGCGGTTAGGAGTCATCAGCAGCCTCCATTTGTCTCCATGTTGGTGGCCATCCCTGTCTCCCGTGGGAGGGAGTTCCACAGCTTTACTCTGCGCTGCTTTGCGAAGAAGTCCTTGGATGCGTCTCTTCCGACCTTCATTGGACGCGACCCCGCTGTTTCCCCAAGAGGGAAACTGCCAGTCCCTCCGCAACACCTTAAAGGCCTCTATCAACACGCAGCCCCTTTTTCTAAATTGAAAAGCCCCCAATACTGCTACTTATTCATAGGGGAGCCACTGCAGCCACTGGAGTTAATTCGTTTCAGTTCTTTTTTTGTCTTGAAGCTATTCCAGCCCTGCCTGCAACACCGTTTCTTGATAAGAACGTGTGAAGCTGCTCTGTACTGAATCAGGCCCCAGGCCTCATCTGGACTTCTCTGCCCTTGTGAAGATGTGAACCGGCTTGCCTCTGGCCCTTGGCTGCGAGTCCTGCTTTTCAGAGGGTTGGTCTGCATGACCCTCGGGGGTCCCTTCCATCTCTAAAATTGTAGGATTCTATGTTAATCGTGGAGAGGGAGCCACGGGGCGGTGTGAGGGGACGGCCTCGGGCAGCAGATCCCCAGGGGCGTCATTTCGGGGTTCGCCTCAGGAGCCAACGTGTCTTGGGCCAGCTCTGCCCTCTCTGGATCCCCAAAATTGGCCGCGCTGCCTCCCCAGCTGGACCGCCGCATCGCTTGCTTGCCTCGTCCCTTCTTGAGAAGGCTTTTCCAAACCGAACTGTAGAGTTTTCCTATTTTGTTGTTGTTTAGTCGTTTAGTCGTGTCCGACTGTTCTTGACCCCATGGACCAGAGCACGCCAGGCACTCCTGTCTTCCACTGCCTCCCACAGTTGGTCAGACTCATGTTGGTAGGGGTACCTCTGTTTAGAAACCTCCAACGAAGGAGAGTCCAGAACCATAGATCCCCCAGATTGGGGGGTGGGGGTGGGACTACAACTCCCATCATCCCTAGCTAGCAGCGATGATGGGAGTTGTAGTCCAACAACAACCTTTGGGATCTCAGGTTGAGAAAGGCTGGGGGCTATGGGGCTGTATAAAGCCCTCTATGGCTTAGGCCCAAGCTATCGAAAAGATGGTATTCCCTCATAGGAACCTGCCCAGGTGCTGAGATGGGGAGGGGGGGGGGCGAGGTGTGCGAGGAAGCCCTTCTCTCAGTCTTGGGACCCTCATGGTGGGGACATGGGAGGGAGCCTTCTCAGTGGCCTAGAGAAGCTAGACTGGTCCCTCCTTATTGTCCTTCTGCTGGCAGGTGAAGACCTTTTTGTTCCAACAAGCTTTTAGGAACTGACTGCTTTTGATATCTATATCTATCTATCTATCTATCTATCTATCTGTGTTTAATTTTTTCCAATGATTATTTTTAGCTGTTCTTTTTATCTGTAAACTGCCTTGAGCCCCTGACAGGGAGAAAGGTGGGGTGTAAATAGAAGAATAACAATAAGCATAATAAGGTTGGGAGAGAAATCCTGGAGGGTGGTTGCTGCCAGCCAGTGTAGAAAATATTGAGCTAGACGGAGCAATGGTCTGGTTCAGCACAAGGCAATTTCCTACGCCCACTCTTAGTCCTCTCTCTCCGCGCGTGTTTCTCTCCCCGCCCCAACTGCCCCACAAGCTCAGCCAAGCCAGCGTGCTAATTTCCCGGTGACCGCTAGAGGCTGCCCTAATGCGGGGGTCTATTATGGAACGGGGTCTACTGTGCAATGCCCAGCTCTGGGTGGCAGCTGCGTGAATTTATTCATTTCAGATGCTTCCATGCGTATAGACAGAAGTAGGGTTGCAATGAGTTACAGTGCAAAGACCAGTCGCCTCCCCAGCTGGGAGTGGTGGGAGCAACGGGGCGGCTGTTACCTGACTCAGGAACTGGTGCCCCTGGCCTGTCTCAGAATCAGGGAGTTGGAAGGGACACCGAGAGTAATTCAGTCCTGATACTGCCTCTTCTGAAACACCCCCCTTGCCAACAACCCCTCCTTTGCTTTTTATTGTGGGAGGTGGTGATGGGCCAGGGACGTGGTTTTAAGAATGAGAGTGCCTCTGAGCATATGCGGATTGCCCTTCTCTCACTGACTTGCTTTCCTGTGTTATGCATGAAAGCAAGTCAGTGCAAAGTTTAGCTGTGACCAGCTGGGATGGGGCCTGATCCTGCCAAGGGCAGACAGACACCACTCTCAGGCAAAGAGTCCCGCTGGATCCACCCCACCTAAAGGGAAAGCCCACAGGGGCCTCTAGCAGCCTGCCTTCACTGTGGCCCCCTCCCCAAGAACTGGCACCCAGGGGTTTGCTACCCCTGAACAAGGTTTTTTTTTTTTTTTTGGAGGGGGGGGATCTATAGAACCATGGATATTTTTTATTTGACCTTATTTTTAAATGAAAAGTAACTCAATGAGATTTACATATAAACAAACAAACCCGCAGACACTGAAACCATCTAAAAGTAAAACAGTGAGTGACCAAGCTGAAAATAGCATTTATTTATATATAAAAAGCAGGATTAAATCATCCCACCCGGTGAAAGAAGCTACAGATGATTAAAGAACAAAGGCCGGGAGAAAAATAACTCCTCCATGTATTTTTCTCATCCCCCTTTAAAGCCACTCGTACATCTTGTGGCAGTGAGTTCCGCAGATTAATGCTCCTATAACTTCCTCCAGGCACAGGGTGCCCACGGCTCTCAGGCAAATGGCAGGGGCGGCTCAGATGTGAGGTCTCCCACGGCCAAGCTGCTATTCACCAGGCGGGGGCGCTGTGGTGGTGGGAGGCAGGAGGGGGCCTCCAGTCCCAGCTCTGGGCCATGCAAAGCGGCAGCGGCGGCAGGGGGCTCTGCCTTGTGGAAGCCTGGAGGACTCTCCTCCCTCTCGCGGCTCTGCCTAAGGCCTTGCAGACCCTCCTCAGCCCATCACTGGCGTGGAGGAAGGTGTTCTGCCCAAAGTTAGGCCATCTGCAGACACTGGCTGGCAGCAACAGCTCACCCAAATGTCCTTCAGGCTGCTTGTCACCTGACTGCAGCCGTCAGAGATAGACTGCATCTGAATGAGGAGGTTTCATCCCGGGCAGGCAATGCTCTTGCCCACTGGCGGGCTTCTCCTGGTGCAGTTGGGTTAGAGCCCTTTCCAAGGCCAAGCCTGGGTGGGGGTCTATGAGGGGAACCCCACATTCTTTGCTGGCTAGGACTGGGGCAAGATGGGGTGACTTTAATGACATGGAGCATTTGACTTGCAGTCTGCTTGTGTTTGTGTGTGTGGAGGGGACCCCAGGGGTCATCTAGTCCAGCCCCCACCTTGTGGTTTGGCTTCCCATGTGCAGAGTGTTTTTGGGCCTTCCTTCCCTGGAGGTTTATAAGCAGAGGCTGAATGGCCACCAGTCATGGATGCTTGAGCTGAGATTCCTGCATTACAGGGGGCTGGACTGGATGACCCTCGGGGGTCCCGTCCAACTCTATGATTCCCCGATCAGGGTTAGCACACAAGAGCAATTCCCAGCAGCTAGTATTTGGGAGCACTGCTGCCTCCAGCCCACAGCCACTGGAACTCGAAGCCTCCCCTATTCAATACACCCACCTATTCCACACTTAGAATCATAGGAGGGGATCCCAAGGGTCATCTAGCCCACCCCCCCGCAATGCAGGACTTCTGGGCACTGCAGTTTACCTCGCACAGAATTAGGTTCCAGAAACCCTGAACTAGCTAGAGCACCAAGAATTCTTCGGGGTGGCAGAGGAAAAATGCGCTTTCAAGGCGTGCGGTGCCCCCAGCTCGAGCCCCCCATCCCTGTGAAGGAGCGCCGGGCTTCTGTGCTGACACCCGGGGCAGGACTAGGCACGGCTGCTGCGTTTTGCAGCTATAGAATTGCAGAGATGGGCGGGACCCGGGGGCCATCCATTGCAGCCCCGCGCAATGCAGGAATCGCAACTAAATCACGCGCAGGTGGGGCAGGTTGGGCGCGCCGGCCGGGTTTCCTTCGCCATCATAACGTCTCCCCTCTGCCTCTCTGTTTTCTCTGAGCAGAAGTGAAGGCCTACAGTTCCGACGAGGAGAAGCTGGACGGGCGGCCTGGCGAGGCGGCGGGCGGCAGCGAGCGCGAAGAGGAGGAGAGCTCGGCCGAGAGCGAAGAGGAGCCCTTCGTGGACGGGGCGGGCGGCGGCGGCGGCGGCGGCGGCGGCTCTCTGGGCGCCGGGGCCAAGGCCAAGGCCAAGCGGGTCCCCGGCGAGCCGGCGTCGTCTTCGGGCTCGGCGCCCTCGTCGTCGTCGTCGTCGGGGCCGGGCAAGAGCCGCCGTCGGCGCACGGCCTTCACGAGCGAGCAGCTGCTGGAGCTGGAGAAGGAGTTCCACTGCAAGAAGTACCTGTCGCTGACGGAGCGCTCGCAGATCGCGCACGCGCTCAAGCTCAGCGAGGTGCAGGTCAAGATCTGGTTCCAGAACCGGCGCGCCAAGTGGAAGCGCATCAAGGCCGGCAACGTCAGCGGCCGCTCCGGGGAGCCCGTCAGGAACCCCAAGATCGTCGTGCCCATCCCCGTGCACGTCAACCGCTTCGCCGTGCGCAGCCAGCACCAGCAGCTGGAGCAGGGACAGCACCCGTGAGCGGGCCCCCCATGGACGGACTGCGCGGACGGGGAGGCGGGCGGGCGGGCGCCCCCGACCCTCTCCCTGCCCCCCGCACGCGCCCTTGTACCATAGCCCTTATTTATTCGGTGTAAAGTCTATACAGAGGGGCGCTCCTTCCTCAAGGCGGGCGG